>NW_028322256.1:5209542-5860735 GCF_059928025.1 Delphinapterus leucas | reverse complement strand
CGGTAATGAGGGCCCTCTGGCGTCATACCCTAACTCCTGGGCTCCCAACATTTTCTGATGTGTGCCCTGTGGTGCGAGTACACTCCTGCCAGGATCCCAACCCCATAGGAATGTGGGTCTTCTGCTCTGAGGTCCCAATGGTACGTTGCTCAGTTTCATGATGAGGGCCCTCTGGTGTGAGTTCACTCCGGCATGGACCCCATAGCCTCGCTGCTCCTGGCCTCCTGCGGGGAGGTTCCCACTGCGGGATTCCTCACCTTTTTCCTTTTATGGGCCCTCTGTTTTGAGACTCCTCCTGCCTGCCTCACTCCCAGCCCCTTGGTGATGTGGGTCCTCTGGTTTGAGGCCACATGTGCTGGGTACCTCAACTTTCGATGATGTGGCCCCACGGGTGTGAGGACACTCCTGCCTGGTTCCCAGCCCCTTGCTTATGTGGGCACTCTGGTGAGAGTCTGATCCTGACTGGGTTTCTTACCCTTCTGTGAGGTGGGCCCTCTGATGTGAGGTCACTCCTGCCTGGATGTCTCATGTCGCCTTGGCGACGTAGGCCCTCTGTTGGCCACTGAAGCATGCTGGGAGCCTCCTACCCTCTTTCATAAGGGCCCTGGAAGAAACGCATATGCCCTTTTTGACCAAGTGCATCATTGTCGAGGTTCTGCCTCTTCTCCTATACTTTCAGAGGACTTCCCGTCTACCTCCTGAAATCGTATTCCTGGAATTCTGCCCTGCGTTCAAGTCCTCTTTGCAGCCTTACTTCAATATATTTTTGGACGATAGCTGTCATTTATAACTCTGCAGGTTTGTGAATTACAGTGCCCCTGAGCTCCTTTCTTCAACTCGCTTTCTTGTGAGCTGGCCGCAAAACCGCAGGATTGCTTCAGGCCCTAATCTGGTTCCGGCACGGCATGCTGAGCCTTTGGCTAATTCCTCTTCCTGGTGGGAAATGAGCGTTAAATTTGTTCGTGCAGACACCTACAGCTAATCTCTCATTGGTTCTCCCTATTCCTGTTCATCTTGCGCAGAAATTCCAAACTGTGCCAAACAGGAGGTTAAAGGCACTGACTCTCCAAGTGGGGAGAGTGTTAGTAAAGCGTCTGGAATGGTAAAACCGAGTACGAGGGGACGAAAACTGAGATGCATTTAAAGAGGTTTCCCGGTCACACGGTGGACCATATTCTGGGTTGCCCATGCATGTTTTACCTGAAGGAAGAATCCCTTCAACCTGGAGAGTTGGGACCCATGGAATGGGTACCATGCAGTATGACTTCAAAGGGTTGCCTTTGCTCACCGAACGTCACCAATGTTATCAGCCCGAAGTGTCCAGCCTTATGTCTCACTCAGCTCGGGGTGTAGATGTGGTAAATCCACGTTGCATCACAAGCCCTGAATGAATTATTTAAGAATTGCTCTCTATTTCACTGTCATTGTGTTTTGTTTTTGTAATTTATTTTGATAATGGGATTTATCGGATTTTCACTGCTGCGTTTATGCCGCTGTACACATGCTTGATTCTCTTATGGAGACATATAAATCCATGGGTTTTCAGATTCTTACTAGTCAGGTATATTCCTAGGCATTGAATATGGGGTGTTGAGTCCATTTCGTGGAGCAAGGAGTAGGTCCTGACTATTACATATTTGCTTATGGAAAGGTATCTGTGCTAATTTCAATCTCTGGTTTTATGCAGCACCACAACTCACCTTTCCCCTTAAGCAAGCATAAGTTGGTTTTCTAAATTTGAGACCCTTTTCTGTTTTGTAATTGAGTTCATGTGCAGCCATGTTTGCATTCCGTGTATTTGAGATATCTTATGGTGTTTCTTTTTCTGTGTGACTTAGTTAACTTAGAATGATCGTACCTGAATCCACTCATTATGCCGCGACGGGCCTCATGACATAGATTTCATTGCTGAGTGATATTCCATTGTACGTACGTACAACAACTTCTTTATCCATTTTTGCTTTCTGGGATATTTCACTTGTACCGTAAATGAGGTTCTTGTAAGCAGAGCCGTCCAAAATTTATGGGTGGCTGTGTCTTTTTGATTTTAATTTCCCTAAGCTATAGAACCATAAGTTGAAGTGCCGTAGGCTCCGTTGCTTAGTTTTTTAAGTGTTTGAGGAAACACCATACACTTCTCCAGAGTGGCTGTTGGCAATTTACATCCCGCCCATCAGCATAACAAGGCTCCCTGTTCTCCATGGCCTGTCCTGCCTTTCTGGATTTTTCACTTTTTTCAGATGTCCCTTTTGACAGGGGGGCAGTGAGACTTCATTGTAATGCAGATTTCTTTACAGGCTTGCTTGTTTGGCCAAAAAGGGCATATGTGTTTTTTCTTGAATATATTCAGGAAAAAACGCATACGCCCTTTTAGACCAAGTGCATCATTGTCGACTTTCTGTCTCTTTCCCTATGCTTTAAATGCAATTCCAGTCTGCCCCTGAAATCGTTTTCCTGCAATTCTGCCCCGCTTTCCAGTCCTCTTCGCAACCTTCCTTCAATATATTTTTGGACGATAGCTGTCATTTATAACTCTGCAGGTTTGTGAATTACAGTGCCCCTGAGCTCCTTTCTTCAACTCGCTTTCTTGTGAGCTGGCCGCAAACCCGCAGGATTGCTTCAGGCTTTAATCAGGTTCCGGCATGGCATGCTGAGCCTTTGGTTAATTCTTCTTCCTGGTGGGAAATGAGCGTTAAATTTCCAGTGCAGACACCTACAGCTAGTCTCTCATTGGTTCTCCCTATTCCTGTTCATCTTGCGCAGAAATTGCAAACTGTGCCAAACAGGAGGTTAAAGGCACTGACTCTCCAAGTGGGGAGAGTGTTAGTAAAGGTCTGGAATGGTGAACCCGAGTAAAAGGGGACGAAAACTGAGATGCATTTGAAAAGGTTTCCTGGTCACACGGTGCACCATACTGTGGGTTTCCCATGCCCGTTTTAGCTGAAGGAAGAATCCCTTAAAACTGGACAGTTGGGACCCATGGAATGGGTACCATGCAGTATGACTTCAAAGGGTCTGCATTTGCTCATCGAACCTCACCAATGCTATCAGCCCGAAGTGTCCAACCTTATGTCTCACTCAGCTCTGGGTGTAGATGTGGTAAATCCAGGTTGCATCACATGCCCTGAATGAATTATTTAAGAATTGCTCTCTATTTCACTGTCATTGTGTTTTGTTTTTGTAATTCATTTTGATAATGGGATTTATTGGATTTTCTCTGCTGCGTTCATGCAGCTGTACACACGCTTGATTGTCTTACGGAGACATATAAATCCATGGGTTTGAAGATTCTTACTAGTCAGGTGTATTCCTAGGTGTTGAATATGAGGTGTTTAGTCCATTTCGTTGAGCAAGGGGTAGGTCTTGACTATTACATATTTGGCTTATGGAAAGGTATCTGTGCTAATTTCTATCTCTGCTTTTATGCAGCACCCCAACTCACTTTTCCCCTTAAGCAAACATAAGGTGGTTTTCTAAATTTGAGACCCTGTTCTGTTTTGTAATTCAGTTCATGTGTAGCCAAGTTTACATTCCGTGTATTAGTGATATCTTATGATGTTTCATTTTCTGTGTGACTTATTTCACTTAGAATCATCGTACCTGAATCCACTCATTATGCCGCGACGGGCCTGATGAAATAGATTTCATTGGTGAGTGATATTCCTTTGTACGTACGTACCACACTTCTTTATCCATTTTTCGCTTTCTGGGATATTTAACTTGTACCGTAGACGAGGTTCTTGTAAACAGAGCCGTAAACAGAAACTTTGGGGTGGCTGTGTGTTTTTGATTTTAATTTCCCTAAGCTATAGGAAAATAAGTGGTAATGCCGTAGGCTCCGTTGCTTTGTTTTTTAGGTTTTTGAGGAAACACCATACACATCTCCAGAGTGGCTGTTGGCAATTTACATCCCGCCCATCAGCATAACAAGGCTCCCTGTTCTCCATGGCCTGTCCTGTGTTTCTGGTTTTTACACTTTTTTCAGATGGCCCTTTTGAACGGGGGGCAGTGAGACTTCATTGTAGTGCAGATTTCTTTAACATGCTTGCTTGGTTGGCCAAAAAGGGCGTATGCGTTTTTTCCTGAATATATTCAGGAAAAAACGCATACGCCCTTTTTGGCCAAGTGCATCATTATCGACGTTCTGCCTCTTTTCCTATGCTTTAAATGCAATTCCAGTCTACCCCCTGAAATCGTTTTCTTGCAATTCTGCCCCGCTTTCAAGTCCTTTTCGCAGCCTTCCTTCAATATATTTTTGGGTGATAGCTGTCATTTATAACTCTGCAGGTTTGTGAATTACAGTGTCCCTGAGCTCCTTTATTCAACTCGCTTTCTTGTGAGCTGGCCGCAAACCCGCAGGATTGCTTCAGGCCCTAATCTGGTTCCGGCACGGCATGCTGAGCCTTTGGTTAATTCCTCTTCCTGGTGGGAAATGAGCGTTCAATTTGCCCGTGCAGACACCTTCACACGAGTCGTCATGGTGCCACTTTGCCCCGGTTATCTCTATGGAGGTTGGAGTTGGAGGGCCTCCTCACTCAAGGTCAGTGTGCCCATGGAGCCAACCCTGCAACTTCAGGGCATGGTTGGGTGTTAGGATCACCACGTGGGGTCCTTTTCCCTTAGGAGGGAGGTGGCCTTTTGGGCTGCTGATTTCCAGGTTTTCAGATACTGCCAGTATCTTGGCCAGATGTGGCGGTGGGCCAAGCCCCTTGGTGACCGTAGTTTATCCTACCTGGATCGCATTCTTGCATTGTTCCATTTCAAGTGGTCCCAGGTTTTGCACTAATACTCCAATGGCGATTCACCGTTCACCAGGAATGTAAAGGTCAAAGGGTTTAGCTAAATTAGGGAGTTCCAGGGCAAGGGTCTGAATTGACTGCTCTTTCCATTCTTGAAAGGCCTCTTCTGCATTCTATTCAAAAGGATCATCATCTTTTCCTTTCAGTGTTTCATATAGAGGCCCAGCTAGTAGACTGTAGTTAGGGATCCAGAAGCAGCAAACCCTGGCCTCCCCAGGAACCCCTAAGCTGTCTTCTAGTTTCAGAAATGGGTAAGGCTGCAAATTGTTTCTTCCCTTTCCTGGGATGGGCTTCTCCGACCTTCTGTGAGAATGAAGCCCAGGCAGGTCACCGTAGTCTGTGATATTTGAGCTTTGTCTTGGACAACTTGTATCCTTTATTGGCTTGGTAGTTCAGAGGTCTCCTTAGTAGGGCTGGCGATCAGAATGTCGTCTGCATATTGAAGGAGTGTTTCCTTTTCCAGAGGTAGAACTTTTAGGTCTTTAGCTGAGCTTTCCCCAAAGATGGTGTGGGAATTTTTGAACCCTTGGGGCAACACGGCCCGGAAGTATTGTTTTAGTTGTATGTTGAGTCCTGCCACTCACAAGCCAAAATTTCTTGTGACTCTGGGACTAATAGAATACAAAAGAAGGCATCATTGAAGACTAATACAGAATACCATGTCCTGGTGGTTGGTAGAATGACCAGCAGGGTGTAGGATTTAGGAACTACTGGAGGTATATCCTCGGTGGCTTCACTGACTGTCCTGACATCCTTTACCAGGACTCCAGCAGCCCATGGGGCTCTCGAGGTCAGGCCAATCCCAGGATATGGAGCTCACCTGGGCAGGTACCCCACCCCCACCCCAGCCCACGGGGCTCTCGTGTTCAGGCCCCTCCCAGGATATGGGGTTCCCTGGGCAGGTTCCCCTGCAGCCCATGGGGCTCTCGTGGTCAGGCCCCTCCCAGGATACAGAGCTACCCTTGCAGGTACCATGGCAGGGCTGGGAACACAGGAACCGAGCATATCGCCCTCATTGCAGAGCACTCCCAGCTCACCTGTCACTCAGATCTGACACAGAGCACCTCAGAGCAGGACTTGAACTAACCAGCAGCAGCTCCGACAGGTCTGTGACCCTGGGCATCACTCTGTGTGGCCTCCCTCCACCTGGTCTTCCAGAGACTTCCACTGCACCCGGGGCACCAGGCCTCTGTCTCCACCCACCAGCCACCCCTCCTCTCCCTGACTCCTGGGTTCCTCTCATTAGGAGAGGGTTTTCTTGAAGTTGTCTCCCACTCATGGGCCAGATAATATAATTAGAAAACAAGCCAGAGCTGCAGCCCCTTGTCTATCCTGACTCTCAGGAGCCCACACCTGTTCCTTGGACCTGGCCGATTCAGCAAGTTCCAGTTTCTGCAACTGTGAGCCCCTGAGGGGTGATTATTGGCTGGCCTGGGAAGCCCGACCGTGCCGGCCAGCCCTCTCCAGGTGTGCCTGTGTTCAGATCAATATAAACACCGCTCCAGGCAGCAAGAGCCCCTGCAGCTGTGCCTGATGCCATTTTCTCTGCCCTGTCAGCAGTCTTGGGGCTGGACTGGTGGGAGGGAGTGAGAGGCCACGGCTTTGTGGGTGGCCCAGTGTGAGTGGGGCTCTGCTGGACTTTCTGCAGCAGTTGCCAAGATGCCACCTGCTAAAGAAGAGGATGTGTCACCCATACCTGCCGCTGGAATTTCTCCCTGGGCAGAGGTGAGTGAGGAAGAAAGCAGTGGGGGCCGGGACAGCAGGGGTATCTCAGGCAGGGAAATGGAAAGCTTCCAGAAGAGCACCCAGGGCCAGGACCATCCTGGCTGGCCTGCAGGCACCAAGTCGGCTGGCATGCTGTCACTCATGTGGCTCCATGGCCCGTCCTCTAGGCTTTCAAGTCCTTGTACATATTCAGGTGTTTTACCTGGGAAGGGTGGGAACATTTCAGCAGCAGCTGGCCTGGGGCTCAGCCCACGTTTACTCACAGATGCCTCGGCACGGTCCCCCAGCTTTGCAATGAGGACGCTTGTTGCGTGGGGCCTGCTGGTTGAATGGGAGATGATTCCCCACCACTGACCAACTTCAGAATTGTTTACAACTGGAGCAAGTGCCCTGATACGGTTTTCCTCTGTGTAACTGGTGGGTTCTGTTTTTTTTTCTTTTTTTCGTTTTTGGTTCAAGGTAGATTTTATTCCTCTTTTTTGTATTTACAGATATAAGCATGGAAATAGGAAATAATTTATTCATATAAATACATGTATGTGAAGGGAAGAATATTTTTTCTGTTTTACTTTTTGTAATTTGAATTTTATTTTATTTTTTTATACAGCAGGTTCTTTTTGGTTATCTATTTTATACATATAAATGTATACATGCCAATCCCAATCTCTCAACTCCTCCCACCACCACCCCCCAACAGCTTTCCCCCCTTGGTGTCCATACGTTTGTTGTCTACATCTGTTGCTCTATTTCTGCCTTGCAAAACGGTTCATCTGTACAATTTTTCTAGGTTCCACATATATGCATTAATAGACAAGATTTGTTTTTCTCTTTCTGGCTTCACTCTGTATGACAGTCTCTAGATCCATCAACGTCTCTACAAATGACCCAATTTCATTCCTTTTTATGGCTTAGTAATATTCCATTTTATATATGTACCACGTCTTTATGCATTCGTCTGTCTGTGGGCATTTAGGTTGCTTCCATTACCTGGATATTGTAAATAGTGATGCAATGAACATTGCGGTGAATGTCTCTTTTTGATTTATGGTTTTGTCTGGGTATATGCCCAGTAGTGGGATTGCTGTATCATATGGTAATTCTATTCTTAGTTTTATAAGAAACTCCATAATGTTCTCCACAGTGACTGTATCAATTTACATTCCCAACAATAGCGGAAGAGGGTTCCTTATCTCCACACCCTTTCCAGCATTTGTTGTTTGTACATTTTCTGATGATGCCCATTCTAACAGGTGTGAGGTGATACACCATGGATGAGTCTATTTCGTTGAGCAAAGAGTAGGTCTTGTCTATTATATATTTGGCTTATGGAACGGTATGTGTGCTAATTTCAATCTCTGGTTTTATACAGCACCCCAACTCAACTTTCCCCTTAAGCAAGCATAAGTTTTTATCTAAATGTGAGACTCTGTTCGGTTTTGGAATTCAGTTTATGTGTAGCCAAGTTTACACTCTCTCTATTAGTGATATCTTATGATAATTATCTTTCTCTGTGTGACCTATTTCTCTTAGAATCATCATACTTAAATCCACTCAATTTGCTGCTACAGGCCTGATGACATTGATTTCATTGCTGAGTGATATTCTGTTGTACGTAAGTAGCACAACTCCTTTATCCATTTTTTTCTTTCTGGGATATTTAATTTGTACTGGACTCAAGGTTCTTGTAAACACAGCAGCCCTAAATTTTGTGTTGGCTGTGTCTTGTTGATTTTAATTTTCCTAAGCTATAGGGCCAAAAGTGGAAGTGCCCTAGGGTCTGTAGCTTTGTTTTTCAGATGTTTCAGGATACACCATACACATCTCCAGAGTGTCTGTTGGCAATTTACATCCCGCCCATCAGCATAACAAGGCTCCCTGTTCTCCATGGCCTGTCCTGTGTTTCTGGTTTATACACTTTTCTCAGATGGCCCTTTTGACGAATGGGAAATGAGACTTCATTGTAGTGCGGATTTCCATTTCTCGAGTGCTTGGTTGGCCAAAAAGGGCATATGTGTTTTTTCCTGAATATATTCAGGAAAAAATGTTTACGCACTTTTGTCCAAGTGCATCACTGTCAATGATCTGCCGCTTTTCACATGCTTTAAATGCAATTCCAATCTACCTCCTGAAATATGATTCCTGCAATTCTGCCTCGTTTTCAAGTCCTCTTTGCAGACTTACTTCCATATATTTTTGCCAATAGCTGTCATTTATAACTCTGCAGGTTTGTGAATTACAGTGCCCGTGATTTCCTTTCTTAACTCGTTTCCTTGAAAACTGGCCACAGAACCGCAGGTTTGCTTCAGGCCGTAATCAGGGTCCGGCACGGCACTCTGAGACTTTGGTTCATTCCACTTCCTGGTGGGAAATTAGAGTTAAATGTGCCCCTCCAGACACCTGCCTCACTCCTAGCCCCTTGGTGATGTGTGTCCTCTGGTTTGAGGCCACATGTGCTGGGTTCCTCACCTTTGGCTGATGTGGCCCCACTGGTGTGAGGACACTCCTGCCTGGTTCCCATCCCCTTGGTGATGTGGGCCCTCCGGTGAGAGTCTGATCCTGTCTGGATTCCTCACACTTCTGGGAGGTGGGCCCTCTGCTGTGAGGTCACTCCTGCCTGGCTGGCACACGTCACCTTGGCGATGTGGGCCCTCAGTTGGCAGTTGGTGCCTGCTAGGAGTCTCCTCCCCTCGGTAATGAGGGCCCTCTGGCGTCAGGCCCTAACTCATGGGCTCCCAAAATTTTCTGATGTGCGCCCTGTCGTGCAAGTACACTCCAGCCAGGGTCCCATCCCCATGGGGATGTGGGCTTTCTGCTCTGAGGTCCCAAAGGCTGGGTTGCTCACAGTGTCAGAATGTGGGCCCTCTGCTGTGAGTTCACTCCGGCATGGATCCCATAGCCTCGGTGCTCTGGGTCACCTGCTTGGAGCTTCCAACTGCGGGGTTCCTCACCTTTTTTATTCTATGGGCGCTCTGTTGTGAGTCTCCTCCTGCATGCCTCACTCCCAGCCCTTTCGTGATGTGTGTCCCCTTGTTTGAGGCCACATGTGCTGTGTTCCTCACCTTTCGCTGATGTGGCCCCACTGGTGTGAGGACACTCCTGCCTGGTTTCCATCCCCTTGGTGATGTGGGCGCTCTGGTTAGAGTCTGATCCTGTTTGGGCTCCTCACACTTCTGTGAGGTGGGCCCTCTGCTGTGAGGTAACTCCTGCCTGGCTTGCTCCCATTGCCTTGGTGACGTCGGCCCTCTGGTGGCATTTGGAGCCTGCTGGTAGCCTCCTCTCCTCCGTGATGAGGGCCCTCTGGCGTCAGGCCATAACTGCTGGGTTCCCACATTTTCTGATACGTGCTAAGTTGTGCGAGGACACTCCTGCGAGGTTCCCATCCCCATGGGGATGTGGGCCTTCTGCTCTGAGGTCCCACTGGCTGGGTTGCTCACAGTTTCATGATGTGGGCCCTCTGCTGTGAGTTCACTGTGGCCTGGATCCCATAGACTCCATACTCTGGGCCACCTGCTAGGAGGTTCAAACTGCTGGATTCCTCACATTTTTTATTTTGTGGGCCCTGTGTTGTTAGGCTACTCCTGCCTGCCTCACTCGGAGCACCTTGGAAATGTGGGTCCTCTGGTTTAGGCCACATGTGCTGGGTTCCTCACCTTTCTATAATGTGGCCACACTGGTGTGAGGACACTCCTGCCTTGTTCCGATCCCCTTGGTGATGTGGGCCCTCTGGTGAGAGTCTTATCCTGGCTGGGTTCCTCACCCTTCTGTGAGGTAGGCCCTCTGCTGTGAGGTCACTCCTGCCTGGCTGGCACACGTCAACTTGGCGACGTGGGCCCTCAGTTGGGAGTTGGTGCCTGCTGGGAGTCTCCTAACCTCGGTAATGAGGGCCGTCTGGCGTCAGACCCTAACTCCTGGGCTCCCAAAATTTTCTGATGTGCGCCCTGTGGTGCAAGTACACTCCTGCCAGGATCCGAACCCCATGGGAATGTGGGTCTTCTGCTCTGAGGTCCCAATGGTACGTTGTTCAGTTTCATGATGAGGGCCCTCTGGTGTGAGTTCACTCCGGCATGGACCCCATAGCCTCGCTGCTCTTGGCCACCTGCGGGGAGGTTCCAACTGCGGGATTCCTCACCTTTTTCCTTCTATGGGCCCTCTGTTTTGAGACTTCTCTTGCCTGCCTCACTCCCAGCCCCTTGGTGATGTGTGTCCTGTAGTTTGAGTCCACGTGTGCTGGGTCCGTCACATTTCGGTGATGTGGCCCCACTGGTGTGAGGACACTCCTGCCTGGTTTCCATTCCCTTGGTGATGTGGGCCCTCCGGTGAGAGTCTGATCCTCTTTGGGTTCCTCACACTTTTGTGTGGTTGGCCCTCTGCTCTGAGGTCACTCCTGCCTGGCTGGCACACCCCGCATTGGTGACGTCGGCCTTCTGGTAGCAGTTGGAGCTTGCTGGGAGCCTCCTCTCCTCAGTGATGAGGGCCCTCTGGCGTCCGGCCCTAACTGCTGGGCTCCCCAGCTTTTCTGATGTGTGCCCACTGGTGCGATGACACTCCTGCTTGGTTCCCTTCCCCATGGGGATGTGGGCATTGTGCTCTGAGGTTACAACGGCTGGGTTGCTTACAGTATCACGATGAGTGCCCTCTGTTGTGAGTTCATCACTGCCTGGATCCCATAGCCTCGGTGCTCTGGGCCGCCTGCTGGGATGTTCCAACTGCTGGATTCCTCACCTTTTTTATACAATGGGCCATGTGTTTTGAGGTTAATCCTGCCTGCCTCGCTCCGAGACCCATGGTGATGTGGGTCCTCTGGTTTGAGGCCACATGTGCTGGGTACCTCAACTTTCGATGATGTGGCCCCACAGGTGTGAGGACACTCCTGCCTGGTTCCCAGCCCCTTGCTTATGTGGGCACTCTGGTGAGAGTCTGATCCTGACTGGGTTCCTTACCCTTCTGTGAGGTGGGCCCTCTGATGTGAGGTCACTCCTGCCTGGATGTCTCATGTCGCCTTGGCGACGTAGGCCCTCTGTTGGCCACTGAAGCATGCTGGGAGCCTCCTACCCTCTTTAATAAGGGCCCTGGAAGAAACGCATATGCCCTTTTTGACCAAGTGCATCATTGTCGAGGTTCTGCCTCTTCTCCTATACTTTCAGAGGACTTCCCGTCTACCTCCTGAAATCGTTTTCCTGCAATTCTGCCCACTTACAAGTCCTCTTTGCAGCCTTCCTTCAATATATTTTTGGACGATAGCTGTCATTTATAACTCTGCAGGTTTGTGAATTACAGTGCCCCTGAGCTCCTTTCTTCAACTCGCTTTCTTGTGAGCTGGCCGCAAAACAGCAGGATTGCTTCAGGCCCTAATCTGGTTCCGGCACGGCATGCTGAGCCTTTGGCTAATTCCTCTTCCTGGTGGGAAATGAGCGTTAAATTTGTTCGTGCAGACACCTACAGCTAATCTCTCATTGGTTCTCCCTATTCCTGTTCATCTTGCGCAGAAATTGCAAACTGTGCCAAACAGGAGGTTAAAGGCACTGACTCTCCAAGTGGGGAGAGTGTTAGTAAAGCGTCTGGAATGGTAAAACTGAGTACGAGGGGACGAAAACTGAGATGCATTTAAAAAGGTTTCCCGGTCACACGGTGGACCATATTCTGGGTTGCCCATGCATGTTTTACCTGAAGGAAGAATCCCTTCAACCTGGAGAGTTGGGACCCATGGAATGGGTACCATGCAGTATGACTTCAAAGGGTTGCCTTTGCTCACCGAACGTCACCAATGTTATCAGCCCGAAGTGTCCAGCCTTATGTCTCACTCAGCTCGGGGTGTAGATGTGGTAAATCCACGTTGCATCACAAGCCCTGAATGAATTATTTAAGAATTGCTCTCTATTTCACTGTCATTGTGTTTTGTTTTTGTAATTTATTTTGATAATGGGATTTATCGGATTTTCACTGCTGCGTTTATGCCACTGTACACATGCTTGATTCTCTTACGGAGACATATAAATCCATGGGTTTTCAGATTCTTACTAGTCAGGTATATTCCTAGGCATTGAATATGGGGTGTTGAGTCCATTTCGTGGAGCAAGGAGTAGGTCCTGACTATTACATATTTGCTTATGGAAAGGTATCTGTGCTAATTTCAATCTCTGGTTTTATGCAGCACCACAACTCACCTTTCCCCTTAAGCAAGCATAAGTTGGTTTTCTAAATTTGAGACCATTTTCTGTTTTGTAATTGAGTTCATGTGCAGCCATGTTTGCATTCCGTGTATTTGAGATATCTTATGGTGTTTCCTTTTCTGTGTGACTTAGTTAACTTAGAATGATCGTACCTGAATCCACTCATTATGCCGCGACGGGCCTCATGACATAGATTTCATTGGTGAGTGATATTCCATTGTACGTACGTACCACACTTCTTTATCCATTTTTCGCTTTCTGGGATATTTAACTTGTACCGTAGACGAGGTTCTTGTAAACAGAGCCGTAAAGAGAAACTTTGCGGTGGCTGTGTGTTTTTGATTTTAATTTCCCTAAGCTATAGGAAAAAACGTGGTAATGCCATAGGCTCCGTTGCTTTGTTTTTTAGGTTTTTGAGGAAACACCATACACATCTCCAGAGTGGCTGTTGGCAATTTACATCCCGACAATCAGCATAACAAGGCTCCCTGTTCTCCATGGCCTGTGCTGCCTTTCTGGATTTTACACTTTTTTCAGATGGCCCTTTTGACCTGGGGGCAGTGAGACTTCATTGTAGTGCAGATTTCTTTAACATGCTTGCTTGGTTGGCCAAAAAGGGCGTATGCGTTTTTTCCTGAATATATTCAGGAAAAAACCCATACGCCCTTTTTGGCCAAGTGCATCATTGTCGACGTTCTGCCTCATTTCCTATGCTTTAAATGAAATTCCAGTCTACCCCCTGAAATCGTTTTCTTGCAATTCTGCCCCGCTTTCAAGTCCTCTTCGCAGCCTTCCTTCAGTATATTTTTGGGTGATTGCTGTCATTTATAACTCTGCAGGTTTGTGAATTACTGTGTCCCTGAGCTCCTTTCTTCAACTCGCTTTCTTGTGAGCTGGCCGCAAACCCGCAGGATTGCTTCAGGCCCTAATCTGGTTCCTGCACGGCATGCTGAGCCTTTGGTTAATTCCTCTTCCTGGTGGGAAATGAGCGTTAAATTTGCCCGTGCAGACACCAACAGCTAGTTTCTCATTGGTTCTCCCTATTCCTGTTCATCTTGCACAGAAATTGCAAACTGTGCCAGCAGGAGTTTAAAGGAACTGACTCTCCAAGTGGGGAGAGTGTTAGTAAAGCGTCTGGAATGGTGAACCCGAGTACCAGGGGACGAAAACTGAGATGCATTTGAAAACGTTTCCCAATCACACAGTGGGCCATACTCTGGGATTCCCATGCATGTTTTAGCTGAAGGAAGAATCCCTTAAACCTTTAGAGTTGGGACCCATGGGATGGGTACCATGAAGTATGACTTCAAAGGGTCTGCGTTTGCTCACCGAACCTCACCAATGCTATCAGCCCGAAGTGCCCAGCCTTATGTCTCACCCAGCTCTGGGTGTAGATGTGGTAAATCCAGGTTGCATCACAAGCCCTGAATGAATTATTTAAGAATTGCTCTCTATTTCACTGTCATTGTGTTTTGTTTTTGAAATTCATTTTGATAATGGGATTTATCGGATTTTCACTGCTGCGTTTAGGCCGCTGTACACACGCTTGATTTCCTTATGGAGACATATAAATCCATGGGTTTTAAGATTCTTACTTGTCAGGTATCTTGCCAGGCGTTGAATATGCGGTGTTGAGTCCATTTCTTTCAGCAAGGAGTAGGTCTTGTCTATTATATATTTGGCTTATGGAAAGGTATCTGTGCTAATTTCAATCTCTGGTTTTATGCAGCACCCCAACTCACCTTTCCCGTTAAGCAAGCATAAGTTGGTTTTCTAAATTTGAGACCGTGTTCTGTTTTGTAATTCAGTTCATGTGTAGCCAAGTTTACATTCCGTGTATTAGTGATATCTTATGATGTTTCTTTTTCTGTGTGACTTATTTCTCGAAGAATCATCGTACCTGAATCCACTCATTATGCCGCTACGGGCCTGATGACGTAGATTTCATTGCTGAGTGATATTCCATTGTACGTGCGTACCACAACTTCTTTATCCATTTTTTGCTTTTTCGGATATTTAACATGTACCGTAGACGAGGTTCTTGTAAACAGAGCCGTCCCAAACTTTGGGGTGGCTGTGTGTTTTTGATTTTAATTTCCCTAAGCTATAGGACCATAAGTGGAAGTGCCATAGGCTGTGTTGCTTAGTTTCCTTCGTGTTTCACGAAACACCATACACTTCTCCAGATTGGCTGTTGGCAATTTATATCCCGCCCATCAGCGTAACAAGGCTCCCTGTTCTCCATGACCTGTCCTGCCTTTGTGGATTTTACACATTTTTCAGATGGCCCTTTTGACCGGGGGGCAGTGAGACTTCATTGTAGTGCAGATTTCCTTTACACGCTTGCTTGGTTGGCCAAAAAGGGCGTATGCGTTTTTTCCTGAATATATTCAGGAAAAAACGCATACGCCCTTTTTGGCCAAGTGCATCATTGTCGACATTCTGCCTCTTTTCCTATGCTTTAAGTGCAATTCCAGCCTAACCCCTGAAATCTTTTCCTGAAATTCTGCCCCGCTTTCAACTCCTCTTCGAAGACTTACTTCAGTACATTTTTGGACGATAGCTGTCATTCATAACTCTGCAGGTTTGTGAATTACAGTGCCCCTGAGCTCCTTTCCTCAACACGCTTTCTTGTGATCTGGCCGCAAAACCGCAGGATTGCTTCAGGCCCTAATCTGTTTCCGGCAGGGCACGCTGAGCCGTTGTTTAATTCCTCTTCCTGGTGGGAAATGAGCGTTCCATTTGCCCGTGCAGACACCTACAGCTAGTCTCTCATTGGTTCTCCCTATTCCTGTTCATCTTACGCAGAAATTGCAAACTGTGCCAAACAGGACGTTAAAGGCACTGACTCTCCAAGTAGGGAGAATGTTAGTAAAGCGTCTGGAATGGTTAACCCGAGTACCAGGGGACGAAAACTGAGATGCATTTGAAAACGTTTCCCAATCACACGGCGGACGATAGTCTGGGTTTCCAATGCATGTTTTAGCTGAAGGAAGAATCCCTTAAACCTGGAGATTTAAGACCCTTTGAATGGGTACCAGGTAGTATGACTTCAAAGGGTCTGCGTTTGCTCACCGAACCTCACCAATGCTATCAGCCCGAAGTGTCCAGCCTTATGTCTCACACAGCTCTGCGTGTAGATGGGGTAAATCCAGGTTGCATCACAAGCCCTGAGTGAATTATTTAAGAATTGCTCTCTATTTCACTGTCATTGTGTTTTGTTTTCAAAATTTATTTTGATAATGGGATTTATCGGATTTTCACTGCTGCGTTTATGCCGCTGTACACACGCTTGATTTCCATATGGAGACATATCCATGGGTTTTAAGATTCTTACTTCTCAGGTATGTTCCCAGGCGTTGAATATGGGGTGTGGAGTACATTTCATTGAGCAAGGAGTAGGTCTTGTCTATTATATATTTGGCTTATGGAACGGTATCTGTGCTAATTTCAATCTCTGGTTTGATGTAGCACCCCAACTCACCTTTCCCCATAAGCAAGCATAAGTTGGTTTTCTAAATTTGAGACCCTGTTCGGTTTTGTAATTCAGTTCATGTGTAGCCAAGTTTACATTCCGTGTATTAGTGATATCTTATGATGTTTTATATTCTGTGTGACTTATTTCTCGTAAAATCATCGTACCTGAATCCACTCATTATGCCACTACAGGCCTGATGACGTAGATTTCATTGCTGTGTGATATTCCATTGTACGTACGTAGCACAACTTCTTTATCCATTTTTTGCTTTCTCGGATATTTAACTTGTACCGTAGACAAGGTTCTTGTAAACAGAGCCGTTCCAAACTTTGGGGTGGCTGTGTGTTTTGGATTTTAATTTCCCTAAGCTATAGGACAATAAGTTGAAGTGCCATAGGCTGTGTTGCTTTGTTTCCTATGTGTTTCAGGAAACACCTTACACTTCTCCAGAGTGGCTGATGGCAATTTACATCCCGCCCATCAGCATAACAAGGCTCCCTGTTCTCCATGACCTGTCCTGCCTTTCTGGATTTTACACTTTTTTCAGATGGCCCTTTTGACCGGGGGGCAGAGAGACTTCATTGTAGTGCAGATTTCCATTACATGCCGGCTTGGTTGGCCAAAAAGGGCGTATGCGTTTTTTCCTGAATATATTCAGGAAAAAACGCATACGCCCTTTTTGGCCAAGTGCATCATTGTCGACATTCTGCCTCTTTTCCTATGCTTTAAGTGCAATTCCAGTCTACCCCCTGAAATCGTTTTCCTGAAATTCTGCCCCGCTTTCAAGTCCTCTTCGAAGACTTACTTCAATACATTTTTGGACGATAGCTGTCATTCATAACTCTGCAGGTTTGTGAATTACAGTGCACCTGAGCTCCTTTCTTCCATTCGATTTCTTGTGAGCTGGCCGCGAAACCGCAGGACTGCTTAAGGCGCTAATCTGTTTCTGGCAAGGCACGCTGAGCCTTTGGTTAATTCCTCTTCCTGGTGGAAAATGAGCGTTCCATTTGCCCGTGCAGACACCTACAGCTAGTCTCTCATTGGTTCTCCCTATTCCTGTTAGTCTTGCGTAGAAATTGCAAACTGTGCCAAACAGGAGGTTAAAAGCACTGACTCTCCAAGTGGGGAGAATGTTAGTAAAGTGTCTGGAATCGTGAACCCGAGTACCAGGGTTCGAAAACTGCGATGCATTTGAAAACGTTTCCCAATCACACGGTGGACCATACTCTGGGTTTCCCATGCATGTTTTAACTGAAGGAAGAATCCTTTAAACCTGTAGAGTTGGGACCCATGGAATGGGTACCATGCAGTATGACTTCAAAGGGTCTGCGTTTGCTCACCGAACGTCACCAATGCTATCAGTCCGAAGTGCCCAGCCTTATGTCTCACCCAGCTCTGGGTGTAGATGTGGTAAATCCAGGTTGCATCACAAGCCCTGAATGAATTATTTAAGAATTGCTCTCTATTTCACTGTCATTGTGTTTTGTTTTTGAAATTCATTTTGATAATGGGATTTATCGGATTTTCACTGCTGCGTTTAGGCCGCTGTACACACGCTTGATTTCCTTATGGAGACATATAAATCCATGGGTTTTAAGATTCTTACTTGTCAGGTATCTTGCCAGGCGTTGAATATGGGGTGTTGAGTCCACTTCTTTCAGCAAGGAGTAGGTCTTGTCTATTATATATTTGGCTTATGGAAAGGTATCTGTGCTAATTGCAATCTCTGGTTTTATGCAGCACCCCAACTCACCTTTCCCGTTAAGCAAGCATAAGTTGGTTTTCTAAATTTGAGACCCTGTTCTGTTTTGTAATTCAGTTCATGTGTAGCCAAGTTTACATTCCGTGTGTTAGTGATATCTTATGATGTTTCTTTTTCTGTGTGACTTATTTCTCGAAGAATCATCGTACCTGAATCCACTCATTATGCCGCTACGGGCCTGATGACGTAGATTTCATTGCTGAGTGATATTCCATTGTACATGCGTACCACAACTTCTTTATCCATTTTTTGCTTTTTCGGATATTTAACATGTACCGTAGACGAGGTTCTTGTAAACAGAGCCGTCCCAAACTTTGGGGTGGCTGTGTGTTTTTGATTTGAATTTCCCTAAGCTATAGGACCATAAGTGGAAGTGCCATAGGCTGTGTTGCTTTGATTCCTTCGTGTTTCACGAAACACCATACACTTCTCCAGATTGGCTGTTGGCAATTTATATCCCGCCCATCAGCGTAACAAGGCTCCCTGTTCTCCATGACCTGTCCTGCCTTTCGGGATTTTACACATTTTTCAGATGGCCCTTTTGACTGGGGGGCAGTGAGACTTCATTGTAGTGCAGATTTCCTTTACACGCTTGCTTGGTTGGCCAAAAAGGGCGTATGCGTTTTTTCCTGAATATATTCAGGAAAAAACGCATACGCCCTTTTTGGCCAAGTGCATCATTGTCGACATTCTGCCTCTTTTCCTATGCTTTAAGTGCAATTCCAGTCTACACCCTGAAATCGTTTTCCTGAAATTCTGCCCCGCTTTCAAGTCCTCTTTGAAGACTTACTTCAGTACATTTTTGGACGATAGCTGTCATTCATAACTCTGCAGTTTTGTGAATTACAGTGCCCCTGAGCTCCTTTCTTCAACTCGCTTTCTTGTGAGCTGGCCGCAAAACCGCAGGATTGCTTCAGGCCCTAATGTGATTCTGGCCGGGCACACTGAGCCTTTGGTTAATTCCTCTTCCTGGTGGGAAATGAGCGTTCTATTTGCCCGTGCAGACACCAACAGCTAGTCTCTCATTGGTTCTCCCTTTCCCTGTTCATCTTGCGCAGAAATTGCAAACTGTGCCAAACAGGAGGTGAAAGGCACTGACTCTCCAAGTGAGGAGAGTGTTAGTAAAGCGTCTGGAATGGTGAACCCGAGTACCAGGGGACGAAAACTGAGATGCATTTGAAAACGTTTCCCAATCACACGGCGGACGATAGTCTGGGTTTCCAATGCATGTTTTAGCTGAAGGAAGAATCCCTTAAACCTGGAGAGTTGGGACCCATGGAATGGGTACCATGCAGTATGACTTCAAAGGGTCTGCGTTTGCTCACCGAACCTCACCAATGCTATCAGCCCGAAGTGCCCAGCCTTATGTCTCACCCAGCTCTGGGTGTAGATGTGGTAAATCCAGGTTGCATCACAAGCCCTGAATGAATTATTTAAGAATTGCTCTCTATTTCACTGTCATTGTGTTTTGTTTTTGAAATTTATTTTGATAATGGGATTTATCGGATTTTCACTGCTGCGTTTAGGCCGCTGTACACACGCTTGATTTCCTTATGGAGACATATAAATCCATGGGTTTTAAGATTCTTACTTGTCAGGTATCTTGCCAGGCGTTGAATATGGGGTGTTGAGTCCATTTCGTTGAGCAAGGAGTAGGGCTTGTCTATTATATATTTGGCTTATGGAACGGTATCTGTGCTAATTTCAATCTCTGGTTTTATGCAGCACCCCAACTCACCTTTCCCCAAAAGCAAGCATCAGTTGGTTTTCTAAATTTGAGACCCTGTTCTGTTTTGTAATTCAGTTTATGTGTAGCCAAGTTTACATTCCGTATATTACTGATATATTATGATGTTTCTTTTTCTGTGTGACTTATTTCTCGTAGAATCATCGTACCTGAATCCACTCATTATGCCGCTACGGGCCTGAAGACGTAGATTTCATTGCTGAGTGATATTCCATTGTACGTGCCTACCACAACTTCTTTATCCATTTTTTCCTTTCTCGGATATTTAACTTGTACCGTAGACAAGGTTCTTGTAAACAGAGCCATCCCAAACTTTGGGGTGGCTGTGTGTTTGTGATTTTAATTTCCCTAAGCTATAGGACCATAAGTGGAAGTGACATAGGCTGTGTTGCTTTGTTTCCTACGTGTTTCAGGATACACCATACATTTCTCCAGAGTGGCTGTTGGCAATTTACATCCCGCCCATCAGCATAACAAGGCTCCCTGTTCTCCATGACCTGTCCTGTCTTTCTGGATTTTACACTTTTTTCAGATGGCCCTTTTGACCGGGGGGCAGTGAGACTTCATTGTAGTGCAGATTTCCTTTACACGCTTGCTTGGTTCGCCAAAAAGTGCGTATGCGTTTTTTCCTGAATATAATCAGGAAAACACGCATACGCCCTTTTTGGCCAAGTGCATCATTGTCGACATTCTTCCTCTTTTCCTATGCTTTAAGTGCAATTCCAGTCTACCCCCTGAAATCGTTTTCCTGAAATTCTGCCCCGCTTTCAAGTCCTCTTCGAAGACTTACTTCAGTACATTTTTGGACGAGAGCTGTCATTCATAACTCTGCATGTTTGTGAATTACAGTGCCCCTGAACTCATTTCTTCAACTCGCTTTCTTGTGAGCTGGCCGCGAAACCGCAGGATTGCTTCAGGCCCTAATCTGTTTCCGGCCGGGCACGCTGAGCCTTTGGTTAATTCCTCTTCCTGGTGGGAAATGAGCATTAAATCTGCCCGTGCAGACACCAACAGCTAGTCTCTCTTTGGTTCTCCCTATGCCTGTTCATCTTGCGCAGAAATTGCAAACTGTGCCAAACAGGAGGTTAAAGGCACTGACTCTCCAAGTGGGGAGAGTGTTAGTAAAGCGTCTGGAATGGTGAACCCGAGTACCAGGGGACGAAAACTGAGATGCATTTGAAAACGTTTCCCAATCACACAGTGGGCCATACTCTGGGATTCCCATGCATGTTTTAGCTGAAGGAAGAATCCCTTAAACCTGGAGTGTTGGGACCCATGGGATGGGTACCATGAAGTATGACTTTAAAGGGTCTGCGTTTGCTCACCGAACCTCACCAATGCTATCAGCCCGAAGTGCCCAGCCTTATGTCTCACCCAGCTCTGGGTGTAGATGTGGTAAATCCAGGTTGCATCACAAGCCCTGAATGAATTATTTAAGAATTGCTCTCTATTTCACTGTCATTGTGTTTTGTTTTTGAAATTCATTTTGATAATGGGATTTATCGGATTTACACTGCTGCGTTTAGACCGCTGTACACATGCTTGATTTTCTTGTGGAGACATATAAATCCATGGGTTTTAAGATTCTTACTTGTCAGGTATCTTCCCAGGCGTTGAATATAGGGTGTTGAGTCCATTTCTTTCAGCAAGGAGTAGGTTTTGTCTATTATATATTTGGCTTATGGAAAGGTATCTGTGCTAATTTCAATCTCTGGTTTTATGCAGCACCCCAACTCACCTTTCCCCATAAGCAAGCATAAGTTGGTTTTCTAAATTTGAGACCCTGTTCTGTTTTGTAATTCAGTTTATGTGTAGCCAAGTTTACATTCCGTGTATTAGTGATATCTTATGATGTTTCTTTTTCTGTGTGACTTATTTCTCGTAGAATTATCGTACCTGAATCCACTCATTATGCCGCTACGGGCCTGATAACGTAGATTTCATTGCTGAATGATATTCCATTGTACGTGCGTACCACAACTTCTTTATCCATTTTTTGCTTTTTCGGATATTTAACATGTACCGTAGACGAGGTTCTTGTAAACAGAGCCGTCCCAAACTTTGGGGTGGCTGTGTGTTTTTGATTTGAATTTCCCTAAGCTATAGGACCATAAGTGGAAGTGCCATAGGCTGTGTTGCTTTGTTTCCTTCGTGTTTCACGAAACACCATACACTTCTCCAGATTGGCTGTTGGCAATTTATATCCCGCCCATCAGCGTAACAAGGCTCCCTGTTCTCCATGACCTGTCCTGCCTTTGTGGATTTTACCCATTTTTCAGATGGCCCTTTTGACCGGGGGGCAGTGAGACTTCATTGTAGTGCAGATTTCGTTTACACGCTTGCTTGGTTGCCCAAAAAGGGCGTATGCGTTTTTTCCTGAATATATTCAGGAAAAAACGCATACGCCCTTTTTGGCCAAGTGCATCATTGTCGACATTCTGCCTCTTTTCCTATGCTTTAAGTGCAATTCCAGTCTATCTCCTGAAATCGTTTCTCTGAAATTCTGCCCCGCTTTCAAGTACTCTTGGAAGACTTACTTCAGTACATTTTCCAACGATACCTGTCATTCATAACTCTGCAGGTTTGTGAATTACAGTGCCCCTGAGCTCCTTTCTTCAACTCGCTTTCTTGTGAGCTGGCCGCAAAACCGCAGGATTGCTTCAGGCCTTAATCTGTTTCCGGCCGGACACGCTGAGCCTTTGGTTAATTCCTCATCCTGGTGGGAAATGAGCGTTCCATTTGCCCATGCAGGCACCTACAGCTAGTCTCTCATTGGTTCTCCCTATGCCTGTTCATCTTGCGCAGAAATTGCAAACTGTACCAAACAGGAGTTTAAAGGCACTGACTCTCCAATTGGGAAGAGTGTTAGTAAAGCGTCGGGAATGGTGAACCCGAGTACCAGGGGCCGAAACCTGAGATGCATTTGAAAAGGTTTCCCGGTCACACAGTGCACTGTACTGTGGGTTTCCCATGCATGTTTTAGCTGAAGGAAGTATCCCTTAAACCTGGAGAGTTGGGACCCATGGAATGAGTACCATGCAGTATGACTTCAAAGGGTCTGCGTTTGCTCACCGAACCTCACCAATGCTATCAGCCCGAAGTGCCCATCCTTATGTCTCATCCAGCTCTGGGTGTAGATGTGGTAAATCCAGGTTGCATCACAAGCCCTGAATCAATTATTTAAGAATTGCTCTCTATTTCACTGTCATTGTGTTTTGTTTTTGAAATTTATTTTGATAATGGGATTTATCGGATTTTCACTGCTGCGTTTAGGCCGATGTACAGACATTTCATTTCCTTATGGAGACATATGAAGCCATCGGTTTTAAGATTCTTAGTTGTCAAGTATATTCCCAGACGTTGAATATGGGGTGTTGAGTCTATTTTGCTGAGCAAGGAGTAGGTCTTGTCTATTATATATTTGGCTTATGGAACGGTATCTGTGCTAATTTCAATCTCTGTTTTTATGCAGCACCCCAACTCACCTTTCCCCATAAGCAAGCATAAGTTGGTTGTCTCAATTTGAGACCCTTTTCTGTTTTGTAATTCAGTTCATGTGTAGCCAAGTTTACATTCCGTGTATTAGTCATATCTTATGATGTTTCTTTTTCTGTGTGACTTATTTCTCGTAGAATCATCGTACCTGAATCCACTCATTATGGCTCTACGGGCCTGATGACGTAGATTTCATTGCTGTGTGATATTCCATTGTACGTACGTAGCACTACTTCTTTATCCATTTTTTGCTTTCTCGGATATTTAACTTGTACTGTAGATGAGGTTCCTGTAAACGGAGCCGTCTCAAACTTTGGGGTGGCTGTGTGTTTTTGATTTTAATTTCCCTAAGGTATAGATCCATAAGTGGAAGTGCCATAGGCTGTTTGTTTTGTTTCCTACGTGTTTCAGGAAACACCATACACTTCTCCAGAGTGGCTGTTGGCAATTTACATCCTGCCCATCAGCATAACAAGGCTCCCTGTTCTCCATGACCTGTCCTGCCTTTATGGATTTTACACTTTTTTCAGATGGCCCTTTTGACCCGGGGGCAGTGATACTTCATTGTAGTGCAGATTTCATTTACACACTTGCTTGGTTGACCAAAAAGTGCGTATGCGTTTTTTCCTGAATATATTCAGGAAAAAACACATACGCCCTTTTAGGCCAAGTGCATCATTGTCGACATTCTGCCTCATTTCCTATGCTTTAAGTGCAATTCCAGTCTACCCCCTGAAATCGTTTTCCAGAAATTCTGCCCCGCTTTGAAGTCCTCTTCGAAGACTTACTTCAATACAATTTTGGACGATAGCTGTCATTCATAACTCTGCTGGTTTGTGAATTTCAGTGGCCCTGAGCTCCTTTCTTCAACTCACTTTCTTGTGAGCTGGCCGCAAAACCGCAGGATTGCTTCAGGCCCTAATCTGTTTCCGGCAGGGCACGCTGAGCCTTTGGTTAATTCGTCTCCCTGGTGGGAAATGAGCGTTCCATTTGCCCGTACAGACACCTACAGCTAGTCTTTCATTGGTTCTCCCTATTCCTGTTCATCTTGCGCAGAAATTGCAAACTGTGCCAAACAGGAGTTTAAAGGCACTGACTCTCCAAGTGGGGAGAGTGTTAGTAAAGCGTCTGGAATGGTGAACTCGAGTACCAGCGTTCGAAAACTGAGATGCATTTGAAAACGTTTCCCAATTACACGGTGGACCATACTCTGGGTTTCCCATGCATGTTTTAGCTGAAGGAAGATTCCCTTAAAACTGGAGAGTTGGGACCCATGGAATGGGTACCATGCAGTATGACTTCAAAGGGTCTGCGTTTGCTCACCGAACCTCACCAAAGCTATCAGCCCGAAGTGTCCAGCCTTATGTCTCACCCAGCTCTGGGTGTAGATGTGGTAAATCCAGGTTGCATCACAAGCCCTGAATGAATTATTTAAGAATTGCTCTCTATTTCACTGTCATTGTGTTTTCTTTTTGAAATTTATTTTGATAATGGGATTTATCGGATTTTCACTGCTGCGTTTATGCCGCTGTACACACGCTTGATTTCCTTGTGGAGACATATAAATCCATGGGTTTTAAGATTCTTACTTGTCAGGTATATTCCCAGGCGTTGAATATGGAGTCTTGAGTCCATTTCATTGAGCAAGGAGTAGGTCTTGTCTATTATATATTTGGGTTATGGTAAGGTATCTGTGCTAATTTCAATCTCTGGTTTTATGCAGCACCCCAACTCACCTTTTCCCATAAGCAAGCATAAGTTGGTTGTCTCAATTTGAGACCCTTTTCTGTTTTGTAGTTCAGTTCATGTGTAGCCAAATTTACATTCCGTGTATTTGTGATATCTTATGATGTTTCCTTTTCTGTGTGACTTATTTCTCGTAGATTCATCGTACCTGAACCCACTCATTATGTCGATACGGGCCTGATGACGGAGATTTCATTGCTGAGTGATATTCCACTGTACGTGCATACCACAACTTCTTTATCCATTTTTTGCTTTCTCGGATATTTAACTTGTACCGTAGACGAGGTTCTTGTAAACAGAGACGTCCCAAACATTGGGGTGGCTGTGTGCTTTTGATTTGAATTTCCATAAGCTATAGGACCATAAGTGGAAGTGCCATAGGCTGTGTTGCTTTGTTCCCGACGTGTTTCAGGAAACACCATACACTTCTCCAGAGTGGCTGTTGGCAATTTACATCCCGCCCATCAGCATAACAAGGCTCCCTGTTCTCGATGACCTGTCCTGCCTTTCTGGATTTTACACTTTCTTCAGATGGGCCTTTTGACCGGTGGGCAGTGAGACTTCATTGTAGTGCAGATTTCCTTTACACGCTTGCTTGGTTGGCCAAAAACCGCTTATGCGTTTTTTCCTGAATATATTCAGGAAAAAACGCATACGTCCTTTTTGGCCAAGTGCATCATTTTCGACATTCTGCCTCTTTTCCTATGCTTTAAGTGCAATTCCTGTCTACCCCCTGAAATCGTTTTCCTGAAATTCTTCCCCGCTTTCAAGTCCTCTTCGAAGACTTACTTCAGTACATTTTTGGACGATAACTGTCATTAATAACTCTGCAGGTTTGTGAATTACAGTTCCCCTGAGCTCGTTTCCTCAACACGCTTTCTTGTGAGCTGGCCGCAAAACCACAGGATTTCTTCAGGCCCTAATATCTTTCCGGCAGGGCACGCTGAGCCTTTGGTTAATTCCACTTCCTGGTGGGAAATGAGCGTTCCATTTGCCAGTGCAGACACCTACAGCTAGTCTCTCATTGGTTCTCCCTATTCCTATTCATCTTGTGCAGAAATTGCAAACTGTGCCAAACAGGAGGTTAAAGGCACTGACTCTCCAAGTGGTGAGAATGTTAGTAAAGCGTCTGGAATGGTGAACCCGAGTACCAGGGTTCGAAAACTGAGATGCATTTGAAAACGTTTCCCAATCACACGGTGGACCATACTCTGCGTTTCCCATGCATGATGTAGCTGAAGGAAGAATCCCTTAAACCTGGAAAGTTGGGACCCATGGAATGGGTACCAGGCAGTATGAGTTCAAAGGGTCTGCGTTTGCTCACCGAACCTCACCAATGCTATCAGCCTGAAGTGTCCAGCCTTATGTCTCACACAGCTCTGCATGTAGATGTGGTAAATCCAGGTTGCATCACAAGCCCTGAATGAATTATTTAAGAATTGCTCTCTATTTCACTCTCATTCTGTTTTGTTTTCAAAATTTATCTTGATAATGGGATTTATCTGATTTTCACTGCTGCGTTTAGGCCGCTGTACACCTGCTTGATTTCCTTATGGAGACATATAAATCCATGGGTTTTAAGATTCTTACCTGTTAGGTATGTTCCCAGGCATTGAATATGGGCTGTTGAGTCCATTTCGCTGAGCAAGGAGTAGGTCTTGTCTATTATATATTTGGCTTATGGAATTGTATCTGTGCTAATTTCAATCTCTGGTTTTATACAGCACCCAAATTCAGCTTTCCCCATAAGCAAGCATAAGTTGGTTTTCTAAATTTGAGACCCTGTTCTGTTTTGTAATTCAGTTCACGTGTAGTCAAGTTTACATTCCGTGTATTAGTGATATCTTATGATGTTTCTTATTCTGTGTGACTTATTTCCCGTAGAATCATCGTACTTGGATCCACTCATTATGCCACTACAGGCCTGATGACGTAGATTTCATTGCTGTGTGTTATTCCATTGTACGTACGTAGCACAACTTCTTTATCCATTTTTTGCTTTCTCGGATATTTAACTTGTACCGTAGACAAGGTTCTTGTAAACAGAGCCGTCCCAAATTTTGAGGTGGCTGTGTGTTTTTGATGTTAATTTCCCTAAGCTATAGGACAATAAGTTGAAGTGCCATAGGCTGTGTTGCTTTGTTTCCTATGTGTTTCAGGAAACACCATACACTTCTCCAGAGTGGCTGTTGGCAATTTACATCCCGCCCATCAGCATAACAAGGGTCCCTGTTCTCCATGATCTCTCCTGCCTTTCTGGATTTTACACTTTTTTCAGATGGCCCTTTTGACCGGGGGGCAGTGAGACTTCATTGTAGTGAAGATTTCCTTTACACGCCTGCTTGGATGGCCAAAAATTGCGTATGCGTTTTTTCCTGAATATATTCAGGAAAAAACGCATACGCACTTTTTGTCCAAGTGCATCATTGTCGACATTCTGCCTCTTTTCCTATGCTTTAAGTCCAATTCCAGTCTACCCCCTGAAATCGTTTTCCTGAAATTCTGCCCCGCTTTCAAGTCCTCTTCGAAGACTTACTTCAATACATTTTTGGACGATAGCTGTCATTCATAACTCTGCAGGTTTGTGAATTACAGTGCCCCTGAGCTCCTTTCCTCAACTCGCTTTCTTGTGAGCTGGCCGCAAAACCACAGGATTGCTTCAGGCCCTAATCTGTTTCCGGCAGGGCACGCTGAGCCTTTGGTTAATTCCTCTTCCTGGTGGGAAATGAGCGTTCCATTTGCCCGTGCAGACACCTACAGCTTGTCTCAAATTGGTTCTCCCTATTCCTGTTCATCTTGCGCAGAAATTGCAAACTGTGCCAAACAGGAGTTTAAAGGCTCTGACTCTCCAAGTGGGGAGAGTGTTAGTAAAGTGTCTGGAATGGTGAACCCGAGTACCAGGGTTCGAAAACTGAGATGCATTTGAAAACGTTTCCCTATCACACGGTGGACCATACTCTGGGTTTCCCATGCATGTTTTAGCTGAAGGAAGAATCCCTTAAACCTAGAGAGTTGGGACCGATGGAATGGGTACCATGCAGTATGACCTCAAAGGGTCTGAGTTTGCTCACCGAACCTCACCAATGCTATCAGCCCGAAGTGTCCATTCTTATGTCTCACACAGCTCTGCGTGTAGATGTGGTAAATCCAGGTTGCATCACAAGCCCTTAGTGAATTATTTAAGAATTGCTCTCTATTTCACTGTCATTGTGTTTTGTTTTTGAAATTTATTTTGATAATGGGATTTATCGGATTTTCACTGCTGCGTTTAGGCCGCTGTACACACGCTTGATTTCCTTATGGAGACATATAAATCCATGGGTTTTAAGATTCTTACTTGTCAGGTATGTTCCCAGGCCTTGAATATGGGGTGTTGAGTACATTTCATTGAGCAAGGAGTAGGTCTTGTCTATTATATATTTGGCTTATGGAATGGTATCTGTGCTAATTTCAATCTCTGGTTTGATGTAGCACCCCAACTCACCTTTCCCCATAAGCAAGCATAATTTGGTTTTCTAAATTTGAGACCCTGTTCTGTTTTGTAATTCAGTTCATGTGTAGCCAAGTTTACATTCCGTGTATTAGTGATAACTTATGATGTTTCTTTTTCTGTGTGACTTATTTCTCGTAGACTCATCGTACCTGAATCCACTCATTATGCCGCTACGGACCTGATGACGTAGATTTCATTGCTGAGTGATATTCCATTGTACGTGAGTACCACAACTTCTTTATCCATTTTTTGCTTTTTCGGATAGTTAACTTATACCGTAGACAAGGTTCTTGTAAACAGAGCCGTCCCAAACTTTGGGGTGGCTGTGTGTTTTTGATTTTAATTTCCCTAAGCTATAGGACAATAAGTTGAAGTGCCATAGGCTGTGTTGCTTTGTTTCCTATGTGTTTCAGGAAACACCATACACTTCTCCAGAGTGGCTGTTGGCAATTTACATCCTGCCCATCAGCATAACAAGGCTCCCTGTTCTCCATGACCTGTCCTGCCTTTATGGATTTTACACTTTTTTCAGATGGCCCTTTTGACCCGGGGGCAGTGATACTTCATTGTAGTGCAGATTTCATTTACACACTTGCTTGGTTGACCAAAAAGTGCGTATGCGTTTTTTCCTGAATATATTCAGGAAAAAACACATACGCCCTTTTAGGCCAAGTGCATCATTGTCGACATTCTGCCTCATTTCCTATGCTTTAAGTGCAATTCCAGTCTACCCCCTGAAATCGTTTTCCAGAAATTCTGCCCCGCTTTGAAGTCCTCTTCGAAGACTTACTTCAATACAATTTTGGACGATAGCTGTCATTCATAACTCTGCTGGTTTGTGAATTTCAGTGGCCCTGAGCTCCTTTCTTCAACTCACTTTCTTGTGAGCTGGCCGCAAAACCGCAGGATTGCTTCAGGCCCTAATCTGTTTCCGGCAGGGCACGCTGAGCCTTTGGTTAATTCGTCTCCCTGGTGGGAAATGAGCGTTCCATTTGCCCGTACAGACACCTACAGCTAGTCTTTCATTGGTTCTCCCTATTCCTGTTCATCTTGCGCAGAAATTGCAAACTGTGCCAAACAGGAGTTTAAAGGCACTGACTCTCCAAGTGGGGAGAGTGTTAGTAAAGCGTCTGGAATGGTGAACTCGAGTACCAGCGTTCGAAAACTGAGATGCATTTGAAAACGTTTCCCAATTACACGGTGGACCATACTCTGGGTTTCCCATGCATGTTTTAGCTGAAGGAAGATTCCCTTAAAACTGGAGAGTTGGGACCCATGGAATGGGTACCATGCAGTATGACTTCAAAGGGTCTGCGTTTGCTCACCGAACCTCACCAAAGCTATCAGCCCGAAGTGTCCAGCCTTATGTCTCACCCAGCTCTGGGTGTAGATGTGGTAAATCCAGGTTGCATCACAAGCCCTGAATGAATTATTTAAGAATTGCTCTCTATTTCACTGTCATTGTGTTTTCTTTTTGAAATTTATTTTGATAATGGGATTTATCGGATTTTCACTGCTGCGTTTATGCCGCTGTACACACGCTTGATTTCCTTGTGGAGACATATAAATCCATGGGTTTTAAGATTCTTACTTGTCAGGTATATTCCCAGGCGTTGAATATGGAGTCTTGAGTCCATTTCATTGAGCAAGGAGTAGGTCTTGTCTATTATATATTTGGGTTATGGTAAGGTATCTGTGCTAATTTCAATCTCTGGTTTTATGCAGCACCCCAACTCACCTTTTCCCATAAGCAAGCATAAGTTGGTTGTCTCAATTTGAGACCCTTTTCTGTTTTGTAGTTCAGTTCATGTGTAGCCAAATTTACATTCCGTGTATTTGTGATATCTTATGATGTTTCCTTTTCTGTGTGACTTATTTCTCGTAGATTCATCGTACCTGAACCCACTCATTATGTCGATACGGGCCTGATGACGGAGATTTCATTGCTGAGTGATATTCCACTGTACGTGCATACCACAACTTCTTTATGAATTTTTTGCTTTCTCGGATATTTAACTTGTACCGTAGACGAGGTTCTTGTAAACAGAGACGTCCCAAACATTGGGGTGGCTGTGTGCTTTTGATTTGAATTTCCATAAGCTATAGGACCATAAGTGGAAGTGCCATAGGCTGTGTTGCTTTGTTCCCGACGTGTTTCAGGAAACACCATACACTTCTCCAGAGTGGCTGTTGGCAATTTACATCCCGCCCATCAGCATAACAAGGCTCCCTGTTCTCGATGACCTGTCCTGCCTTTCTGGATTTTACACTTTCTTCAGATGGGCCTTTTGACCGGTGGGCAGTGAGACTTCATTGTAGTGCAGATTTCCTTTACACGCTTGCTTGGTTGGCCAAAAACCGCTTATGCGTTTTTTCCTGAATATATTCAGGAAAAAACGCATACGTCCTTTTTGGCCAAGTGCATCATTTTCGACATTCTGCCTCTTTTCCTATGCTTTAAGTGCAATTCCTGTCTACCCCCTGAAATCGTTTTCCTGAAATTCTTCCCCGCTTTCAAGTCCTCTTCGAAGACTTACTTCAGTACATTTTTGGACGATAACTGTCATTAATAACTCTGCAGGTTTGTGAATTACAGTTCCCCTGAGCTCGTTTCCTCAACACGCTTTCTTGTGAGCTGGCCGCAAAACCACAGGATTTCTTCAGGCCCTAATATCTTTCCGGCAGGGCACGCTGAGCCTTTGGTTAATTCCACTTCCTGGTGGGAAATGAGCGTTCCATTTGCCAGTGCAGACACCTACAGCTAGTCTCTCATTGGTTCTCCCTATTCCTATTCATCTTGTGCAGAAATTGCAAACTGTGCCAAACAGGAGGTTAAAGGCACTGACTCTCCAAGTGGTGAGAATGTTAGTAAAGCGTCTGGAATGGTGAACCCGAGTACCAGGGTTCGAAAACTGAGATGCATTTGAAAACGTTTCCCAATCACACGGTGGACCATACTCTGCGTTTCCCATGCATGATGTAGCTGAAGGAAGAATCCCTTAAACCTGGAAAGTTGGGACCCATGGAATGGGTACCAGGCAGTATGAGTTCAAAGGGTCTGCGTTTGCTCACCGAACCTCACCAATGCTATCAGCCTGAAGTGTCCAGCCTTATGTCTCACACAGCTCTGCATGTAGATGTGGTAAATCCAGGTTGCATCACAAGCCCTGAATGAATTATTTAAGAATTGCTCTCTATTTCACTCTCATTCTGTTTTGTTTTCAAAATTTATCTTGATAATGGGATTTATCTGATTTTCACTGCTGCGTTTAGGCCGCTGTACACCTGCTTGATTTCCTTATGGAGACATATAAATCCATGGGTTTTAAGATTCTTACCTGTTAGGTATGTTCCCAGGCATTGAATATGGGCTGTTGAGTCCATTTCGCTGAGCAAGGAGTAGGTCTTGTCTATTATATATTTGGCTTATGGAATTGTATCTGTGCTAATTTCAATCTCTGGTTTTATACAGCACCCAAATTCAGCTTTCCCCATAAGCAAGCATAAGTTGGTTTTCTAAATTTGAGACCCTGTTCTGTTTTGTAATTCAGTTCACGTGTAGTCAAGTTTACATTCCGTGTATTAGTGATATCTTATGATGTTTCTTATTCTGTGTGACTTATTTCCCGTAGAATCATCGTACTTGGATCCACTCATTATGCCACTACAGGCCTGATGACGTAGATTTCATTGCTGTGTGTTATTCCATTGTACGTACGTAGCACAACTTCTTTATCCATTTTTTGCTTTCTCGGATATTTAACTTGTACCGTAGACAAGGTTCTTGTAAACAGAGCCGTCCCAAATTTTGAGGTGGCTGTGTGTTTTTGATGTTAATTTCCCTAAGCTATAGGACAATAAGTTGAAGTGCCATAGGCTGTGTTGCTTTGTTTCCTATGTGTTTCAGGAAACACCATACACTTCTCCAGAGTGGCTGTTGGCAATTTACATCCCGCCCATCAGCATAACAAGGGTCCCTGTTCTCCATGATCTCTCCTGCCTTTCTGGATTTTACACTTTTTTCAGATGGCCCTTTTGACCGGGGGGCAGTGAGACTTCATTGTAGTGAAGATTTCCTTTACACGCCTGCTTGGATGGCCAAAAATTGCGTATGCGTTTTTTCCTGAATATATTCAGGAAAAAACGCATACGCACTTTTTGTCCAAGTGCATCATTGTCGACATTCTGCCTCTTTTCCTATGCTTTAAGTCCAATTCCAGTCTACCCCCTGAAATCGTTTTCCTGAAATTCTGCCCCGCTTTCAAGTCCTCTTCGAAGACTTACTTCAATACATTTTTGGACGATAGCTGTCATTCATAACTCTGCAGGTTTGTGAATTACAGTGCCCCTGAGCTCCTTTCCTCAACTCGCTTTCTTGTGAGCTGGCCGCAAAACCACAGGATTGCTTCAGGCCCTAATCTGTTTCCGGCAGGGCACGCTGAGCCTTTGGTTAATTCCTCTTCCTGGTGGGAAATGAGCGTTCCATTTGCCCGTGCAGACACCTACAGCTTGTCTCAAATTGGTTCTCCCTATTCCTGTTCATCTTGCGCAGAAATTGCAAACTGTGCCAAACAGGAGTTTAAAGGCTCTGACTCTCCAAGTGGGGAGAGTGTTAGTAAAGTGTCTGGAATGGTGAACCCGAGTACCAGGGTTCGAAAACTGAGATGCATTTGAAAACGTTTCCCTATCACACGGTGGACCATACTCTGGGTTTCCCATGCATGTTTTAGCTGAAGGAAGAATCCCTTAAACCTAGAGAGTTGGGACCGATGGAATGGGTACCATGCAGTATGACCTCAAAGGGTCTGAGTTTGCTCACCGAACCTCACCAATGCTATCAGCCCGAAGTGTCCATTCTTATGTCCCACACAGCTCTGCGTGTAGATGTGGTAAATCCAGGTTGCATCACAAGCCCTTAGTGAATTATTTAAGAATTGCTCTCTATTTCACTGTCATTGTGTTTTGTTTTTGAAATTTATTTTGATAATGGGATTTATCGGATTTTCACTGCTGCGTTTAGGCCGCTGTACACACGCTTGATTTCCTTATGGAGACATATAAATCCATGGGTTTTAAGATTCTTACTTGTCAGGTATGTTCCCAGGCCTTGAATATGGGGTGTTGAGTACATTTCATTGAGCAAGGAGTAGGTCTTGTCTATTATATATTTGGCTTATGGAATGGTATCTGTGCTAATTTCAATCTCTGGTTTGATGTAGCACCCCAACTCACCTTTCCCCATAAGCAAGCATAATTTGGTTTTCTAAATTTGAGACCCTGTTCTGTTTTGTAATTCAGTTCATGTGTAGCCAAGTTTACATTCCGTGTATTAGTGATAACTTATGATGTTTCTTTTTCTGTGTGACTTATTTCTCGTAGACTCATCGTACCTGAATCCACTCATTATGCCGCTACGGACCTGATGACGTAGATTTCATTGCTGAGTGATATTCCATTGTACGTGAGTACCACAACTTCTTTATCCATTTTTTGCTTTTTCGGATAGTTAACTTATACCGTAGACAAGGTTCTTGTAAACAGAGCCGTCCCAAACTTTGGGGTGGCTGTGTGTTTTTGATTTTAATTTCCCTAAGCTATAGGACAATAAGTTGAAGTGCCATAGGCTGTGTTGCTTTGTTTCCTATGTGTTTCAGGAAACACCATACACTTCTCCAGAGTGGCTGTTGGCAATTTACATCCCGCCCATCAGCATAACAAGGCTCCCTGTTCTCCATGGCCTGTGCTGCCTTTCTGGATTTTACACTTTTTTCAGATGGCCCTTTTGAACGGTGGGCAGTGAGACTTCATTGTAGTGCAGATTTCTTTAACATGCTTGCTTGGTTGGCCAAAAAGGGCGTATGCGTTTTTTCCTGAATATATTCAGGAAAAAACGCATACGCCCTTTTTGGCCAAGTGCATCATTGTCGACGTTCTGCCTCTTTTCCTATGCTTTAAATGCAATTCCAGTCTACCCCTTGAAATCGTTTTCTTGCCATTCTGCCCCGCTTTCAAATCCTCTTCGCATCCTTCCTCCAATATATTTTTGGGTGATAGCTGTCATTTATAACTCTGCAGGTTTGTGAATTACAGTGTCCCTGAGCTCCTTTCTTCAACTCGCTTTCTTGTGAGCTGGCCGCAAACCCGCAGGATTGCTTCAGGCCCTAATCTGGTTCCGGCACGGCATGCTGAGCCTTTGGTTAATTCCTCTTCGTGGTGGGAAATGAGCGTTAAATTTGCATGTGCAGACACCTTCACAGGAGTCGTCATGGTGCCACTTTGCCCCGGTTATCTCTATGGAGGTTGGAGTTGGAGGGCCTCCTCGCTCAAGGTCAGTGTGCCCATGGAGCCAACCCTGCAACTTCAGGGCATGGTTGGGTGTTAGGATCACCACGTGGGGTCCTTTTCCCTTAGGAGGGAGGTGGCCTTTTGGGCTGCTGATTTCCAGGTTTTCAGATACTGCCAGTATCTTGGGCAGATGTGGCGGTGGGCCAAGCCCCTTGGTGACCGTAGTTTATCCTACCTGGATCGCATTCTTGCATTGTTCCATTTCAAGTGGTCCCAGGTTTTGCACTAATACTCCAATGGCGATTCACCGTTCACCAGGAATGTAAAGGTCAAAGGGTTTAGCTAAATTAGGGAGTTCCAGGGCAAGGGTCTGAATTGACTGCTCTTTCCATTCTTGAAAGGCCACTTCTGCATTCTATTCAAAAGGATCATCATCTTTTCCTTTCAGTGTTTCATATAGAGGCCCAGCTAGTAGACTGTAGTTAGGGATCCAGAAGCAGCAAATCCTGGCCTCCCCAGGAACCCCTAAGCTGTCTTCTAGTTTCAGAAATGGGTAAGGCTGTAAATTGTTTCTTCCCTTTCCTGGGATGGGCTTCTCCGACCTTCTGTGAGAATGAAGCCCAGGCAGGTCACCGTAGTCTGTGATATTTGAGCTTTGTCTTGGACAACTTGTATCCTTTATTGGCTTGGTAGTTCAGAGGTCTCCTTAGTAGGGCTGGCGATCAGAATGTCGTCTGCATATTGAAGGAGTGTTTCCTTTTCCAGAGGTAGAACTTTTAGGTCTTTAGCTGAGCTTTCCCCAAAGATGGTGTGGGAATTTTTGAACCCTTGGGGCAACACGGCCCGGAAGTATTGTTTTAGTTGTATGTTGAGTCCTGCCACTCACAAGCCAAAATTTCTTGTGACTCTGGGACTAATAGAATACAAAAGAAGGCATCATTGAAGACTAATACAGAATACCATGTCCTGGTGGTTGGTAGAATGACCAGCAGGGTGTAGGATTTAGGAACTACTGGAGGTATATCCTCGGTGGCTTCACTGACTGTCCTGACATCCTTTACCAGGACTCCAGCAGCCCATGGGGCTCTCGAGGTCAGGCCAATCCCAGGATATGGAGCTCACCTGGGCAGGTACCCCACCCCCACCCCAGCCCACGGGGCTCTCGTGTTCAGGCCCCTCCCAGGATATGGGGTTCCCTGGGCAGGTTCCCCTGCAGCCCATGGGGCTCTCGTGGTCAGGCCCCTCCCAGGATACAGAGCTACCCTTGCAGGTACCATGGCAGGGCTGGGAACACAGGAACCGTGCATATCGCCCTCATTGCAGAGCACTCCCAGCTCACCTGTCACTCAGATCTGACACAGAGCACCTCAGAGCAGGACTTGAACTAACAAACAGCAGCTCCGACAGGTCTGTGACCCTGGGCATCACTCTGTGTGGCCTCCCTCCACCTGGTCTTCCAGAGACTTCCACTGCACCCGGGGCACCAGGCCTCTGTCTCCACCCACCAGCCACCCCTCCTCTCCCTGACTCCTGGGTTCCTCTCATTAGGAGAGGGTTTTCTTGAAGTTGTCTCCCACTCATGGGCCAGATAATATAATTAGAAAACAAGCCAGAGCTGCAGCCCCTTGTCTATCCTGACTCTCAGGAGCCCACAGCTGTTCCTTGGACCTGGCCGATTCAGCAAGTTCCAGTTTCTGCAACTGTGAGCCCCTGAGGGGTGATTATTGGCTGGCCTGGGAAGCCCGACCGTGCCGGCCAGCCCTCCCCAGGTGTGCCTGGGTTCAGATCAATATAAACACCGCTCCAGGCAGCAAGAGCCCCTGCAGCTGTGCCTGACGCCATTTTCTCTGCCCTGTCAGCAGTCTTGGGGCTGGACTGGTGGGAGGGAGTGAGAGGCCACGGCTTTGTGGGTGGCCCAGTGTGAGTGGGGCTCTGCTGGACTTTCTGCAGCAGTTGCCAAGATGCCACCTGCTAAAGAAGAGGATGTGTCACCCATACCTGCCGCTGGAATTTCTCCCTGGGCAGAGGTGAGTGAGGAAGAAAGCAGTGGGGGCCGGGACAGCAGGGGTATCTCAGGCAGGGAAATGGAAAGCTTCCAGAAGAGCACCCAGGGCCAGGACCATCCTGGCTGGCCTGCAGGCACCAAGTCGGCTGGCATGCTGTCACTCATGTGGCTCCATGGCCCTTCCTCTAGGCTTTCAAGTCCTTGTACATATTCAGGTGTTTTACCTGGGAAGGGTGGGAACATTTCAGCAGCAGCTGGCCTGGGGCTCAGCCCACGTTTACTCACAGATGCCTCGGCACGGTCCCCCAGCTTTGCAATGAGGACGCTTGTTGCGTGGGGCCTGCTGGCTGAATGGGAGATGATTCCCCACCACTGACCAACTTCAGAATTGTTTACAACTGGAGCAAGTGCCCTGATACGGTTTTCCTCTGTGTAACTGGTGGGTTCTGTTTTTTTTTCTTTTTTTCGTTTTTGGTTCAAGGTAGATTTTATTCCTCTTTTTTGTATTTACAGATATAAGCATGGAAATAATTTATTCATATAAATACATGTATGTGAAGGGAAGAATATTTTTTCTGTTTTACTTTTTGTAATTTGAATTTTATTTTATTTTTTTATACAGCAGGTTCTTTTTGGTTATCTATTTTATACATATAAATGTATACATGCCAATCCCAATCTCTCAACTCCTCCCACCACCACCCCCCAACAGCTTTCCCCCTTGGTGTCCATACGTTTGTTGTCTACATCTGTTGCTCTATTTCTGCCTTGCAAAACGGTTCATCTATACAATTTTTCTAGGTTCCACATATATGCATTAATAGACAAGATTTGTTTTTCTCTTTCTGACTTACTTCACTCTGTATGACAGTCTCTAGATCCATCAACGTCTCTACAAATGACCCAATTTCATTCCTTTTTATGGCTTAGTAATATTCCATTTTATATATGTACCACTTCTTTATGCATTCGTCTGTCTGTGGGCATTTAGGTTGCTTCCATTACCTGGATATTGTAAATAGTGATGCAATGAACATTGCGGTGAATGTCTCTTTTTGATTTATGGTTTTGTCTGGGTATATGCCCAGTAGTGGGATTGCTGTATCATATGGTAATTCTATTCTTAGTTTTATAAGAAACTCCATAATGTTCTCCACAGTGACTGTATCAATTTACATTCCCAACAATAGTGGAAGAGGGTTCCTTATCTCCACACCCTTTCCAGCATTTGTTGTTTGTAGAATTTCTGATGACGCCCATTCTAACAGGTGTGAGGTGATACACCATGGATGAGTCTATTTCGTTGAGCAAAGAGTAGGTCTTGTCTATTACATATTTGGCTTATGGAACGGTATGTGTGCTAATTTCAATCTCTGGTTTTATACAGCACCCCAACTCAACTTTCCCCTTAAGCAAGCATAAGTTTTTATCTAAATGTGAGACTCTGTTCGGTTTTGGAATTCAGTTTATGTGTAGCCAAGTTTACACTCTCTCTATTAGTGATATCTTATGATAATTATCTTTCTCTGTGTGACCTATTTCTCTTAGAATCATCATACTTAAATCCACTCAATTTGCTGCTACAGGCCTGATGACATTGATTTCATTGCTGAGTGATATTCCGTTGTATGTAAGTAGCACAACTCCTTTATCCATTTTTTTCTTTCTGGGATATTTAATTTGTACTGGACTCAAGGTTCTTGTAAACACAGCAGCCCTAAATTTTGTGTTGGCTGTGTCTTGTTGATTTTAATTTTCCTAAGCTATAGGGCCAAAAGTGGAAGTGCCCTAGGGTCTGTAGCTTTGTTTTTCAGATGTTTCAGGATACACCATACACATCTCCAGAGTGTCTGTTGGCAATTTACATCCCGCCCATCAGCATAACAAGGCTCCCTGTTCTCCATGGCCTGTCCTGTGTTTCTGGTTTTTACACTTTTTTCAGATGGCCCTTTTGACGAATGGGAAATGAGACTTCATTGTAGTGCGGATTTCCATTTCTCGAGTGCTTGGTTGGCCAAAAAGGGCATATGTGTTTTTTCCTGAATATATTCAGGAAAAAATGTTTACGCACTTTTGTCCAAGTGCATCACTGTCAAAGATCTGCCGCTTTTCACATGCTTTAAATGCAATTCCAATCTACCTCCTGAAATATGATTCCTGCAATTCTGCCTCGTTTTCAAGTCCTCTTTGCAGACTTACTTCCATATATTTTTGCCAATAGCTGTCATTTATAACTCTGCAGGTTTGTGAATTACAGTGCCCGTGATTTCCTTTCTTAACTCGTTTCCTTGAAAACTGGCCACAGAACCGCAGGTTTGCTTCAGGCCGTAATCAGGGTCCGGCACGGCACTCTGAGACTTTGGTTCATTCCACTTCCTGGTGGGAAATTAGAGTTAAATGTGCCCCTCCAGACACCTGCCTCACTCCTAGCCCCTTGGTGATGTGTGTCCTCTGGTTTGAGGCCACATGTGCTGAGTTCCTCACCTTTGGCTGATGTGGCCCCACTGGTGTGAGGACACTCCTGCCTGGTTCCCATCCCCTTGGTGATGTGGGCCCTCCGGTGAGATTCTGATCCTGGTTGGGTTCCTCACACTTCTGTGAGGTGGGCCCTCTTCTCTGAGGTCACTCCTGCCTGGCTGGCACACGTCAACTTGGCGACGTGGGCCCTCAGTTGGGAGTTGGTGCCTGCTGGGGGTCTCCTCCCCTCGGTAATGAGGGCCCTCTGGCGTCAGGCCCTAATTTCTGGGCTCCCAATATTTTCTGATATGCGCCCTGTGGTTCGAGTACACTCCTGCCAGGTTCCCAACCCCATGGGAATGTGGGCCTTCTGCTCTGAGGTCCCAACCGTGGGTTGCTCAGTTTCATGATGAGGGCCCTCTGCTGCGAGTTCTCTCCGGCCTGGATCCCATAGCCTCGCTGCTCCTGGCCACCTGCTGGGAGGTTACAACTGCGGGATTCCTCACCTTTTTTCTTCTATGGGCCCTCTGTTTTGAGACTCCTCCTGCCTGCCTCACTCCCAGCCCCTTGGTGATGTGTGTCCTCTGGTTTGAGGCCACGTATGCTGGGTCCCTCGCCTTTCGATGATGTGGCCCCACCGGTGTGAGGACACTCCTGCCTGGTTCCTATCCCCTTGATGATGTGGGCCCTCTGGTGAGAGTCTGATCCTGGCTGTGTTCCTCACCCTTCTGTGAGGGGGGCCCTCTGCTGTGAGGTCACTCCTGCCTGGCTGGCACACCCCACCTGGGCAACATCGGCCCTCTTGTGGCAGTTGGAGCCTGCTGGGAACCTCCCCTCGGTGATGGGGGCCCTCTTGCCTCAGGCCCTAACTGCTGGGTACCCACATTTTCTGATACGTGCTAAGTGGTGCGAGGACACTCCTGTGAGGTTCCCATCACCATGGGCATGTGGGCCTTCTGCTCTAAGGTCCCAACACCTGTGTTGTTCACCGTTTCATGATGTTGGCTCTCTGGTGTTAGTTCACCCAGGCCTAGATCCCATAGACTCTGTGCTCTGAGCGGCCTGCTGGGAGGTTCCTACTGCTGGATTCCTTACCTCTTTTATTCTTTGGGTCCTGTGTTTTCATGCTCCTACTTCCTGACTCACTCCCAGCCCATTTGTGATGTAGGTCCTCTGGTTTAAAGCCACATGTACCGGTTTCCTCACCTTTATTGATGTGGCCCCACTGGTGTGAGGACACTCCTGCCTGGTTCCCATCCCCTTGGTGATGGGGGCCCTCTGGTGAGTCTGATCCTGTCTGGATTCCTCACACTTCTGGGAGGTGGGACCTCTGTTGTGAGGTCACTCCTGCCTGGCTGGCACACGTCACCTTGGCGATGTGGGCCCTCAGTTGGGAGTTGGTGCCTGCTGGGAGTCTCCTCCCCTCGGTAATGAGGGCCCTCTGGCGTCAGGCCCTAACTCATGGGCTCCCAAAATTTTCTGATGTGCACCCTGTCGTGCGAGTACACTCCAGCCATGGTCCCATCCCCATGGGGATGTGGGCTTTCTGCTCTGAGGTCCCAACGCCTGGGTTGCTCACAGTGTCAGAATGTGGGCCCTCTGCTGTGAGTTCACTCCGGCATGGATCCCATAGCCTCGGTGCTCTGGGCCACCTGCTTGGAGCTTCCAACTGCGGGGTTCCTCACCTTTTTTATTCTATGGGCGCTCTGTTGTGAGTCTCCTCCTGCATGCCTCACTCCCAGCCCTTTCGTGATGTGTGTCCCCTTGTTTGAGGCCACATGTGCTGTGTTCCTCACCTTTCGCTGATGTGGCCCCACAGGTGTGAGGACACTCCTGCCTGGTTTCCATCCCCTTGGTGATGTGGGCGCTCTGGTTAGAGTCTGATCCTGTTTGGGCTCCTCACACTTCTGTGAGGTGGGCCCTCTGCTGTGAGGTAACTCCTGCCTGGCTTGCTCCCATTGCCTTGGTGACGTCGGCCCTCTGGTGGCATTTGGAGCCTGCTGGTAGCCTCCTCTCCTCAGTGATGAGGGCCCTCTGGCGTCAGGCCATAACTGCTGGGTTCCCACATTTTCTGATACGTGCTAAGTTGTGCGAGGACACTCCTGCGAGGTTCCCATCCCCATGGGGATGTGGGCCTTCTGCTCTGAGGTCCAACTGGCTGGGTTGCTCACAGTTTCATGATGTGGGCCCTCTGCTGTGAGTTCACTGTGGCCTGGATCCCATAGACTCCATGCTCTGGGCCACCTGCTGGGAGGTTCAAACTGCTGGATTCCTCACCTTTTTTATTCTATGGGCCCTGTGTTGTTAGGCTACTCCTGCCTGCCTCACTCGGAGCACCTTGGAAATGTGGGTCCTCTGGTTTAGGCCACATGTGCTGGGTTCCTCACCTTTCTATAATGTGGCCGCACTGGTGTGAGGACACTCCTGCCTTGTTCCGATCCCCTTGGTGATGTGGGCCCTCTGGTGAGAGTCTTATCCTGGCTGGGTTCCTCACCCTTCTGTGAGGTAGGCCCTCTGCTGTGAGGTCACTCCTGCCTGGCTGGCACACGTCAACTTGGCGACGTGGGCCCTCAGTTGGGAGTTGGTGCCTGCTGGGAGTCTCCTCCCCTCGGTAATGAGGGCCCTCTGGCTTCAGACCCTAACTCCTGGGCTCCCAAAATTTTCTGATGTGCGCCCTGTGGTGCGAGTACACTCCTGCCAGGATCCCAACCCCATGGGAATGTGGGTCTTCTGCTCTGAACTCCCAATGGTACGTTGTTCAGTTTCATGATGTGGGCCCTCTGGTGTGAGTTCACTCCGGCATGGACCCAATAGCCTCCCTGCTCCTGGCCTCCTGCGGGGAGGTTCCAACTGCGGGATTCCTCACCTTTTTCCTTCTATGGGCCCTCTGTTTTGAGACTTCTCTTGCCTGCCTCACTCCCAGCCCCTTGGTGATGTGTGTCCTGTAGTTTGAGTCCACGTGTGCTGGGTCCGTCACATTTCGGTGATGTGGCCCCACTGGTGTGAGGACACTCCTGCCTGGTTTCCATTCCCTTGGTGATGTGGGCCCTCCGGTGAGAGTCTGATCCTCTTTGGGTTCCTCACACTTTTGTGTGGTTGGCCCTCTGCTCTGAGGTCACTCCTGCCTGGCTGGCACACCCCGCATTGGTGACGTCGGCCTTCTGGTAGCAGTTGGAGCTTGCTGGGAGCCTCCTCTCCTCAGTGATGAGGGCCCTCTGGCGTCCGGCCCTAACTGCTGGGCTCCCCACCTTTTCTGATGTGTGCCCACTGGTGCGATGACACTCCTGCTTGGTTCCCTTCCCCATGGGGATGTGGGCATTGTGCTCTGAGGTTACAACGGCTGGGTTGCTTACAGTATCACGATGAGTGCCCTCTGTTGTGAGTTCATCACTGCCTGGATCCCATAGCCTCGGTGCTCTGGGCCGCCTGCTGGGATGTTCCAACTGCTGGATTCCTCACCTTTTTTATACAATGGGCCATGTGTTTTGAGGTTAATCCTGCCTGCCTCGCTCCGAGACCCATGGTGATGTGGGTCCTCTGGTTTGAGGCCACATGTGCTGGGTACCTCAACTTTCGATGATGTGGCCCCACGGGTGTGAGGACACTCCTGCCTGGTTCCCAGCCCCTTGCTTATGTGGGCACTCTGGTGAGAGTCTGATCCTGACTGGGTTCCTTACCCTTCTGTGAGGTGGGCCCTCTGATGTGAGGTCACTCCTGCCTGGATGTCTCATGTCGCCTTGGCGACATAGGCCCTCTGTTGGCCACTGATGCATGCTGGGAGCCTCCTACCCTCTTTAATAAGGGCCCTGGAAGAAACGCATAGTCCCTTTTTGACCAAGTGCATCATTGTTGAGGTTCTGCCTCTTCTCCTATACTTTCAGAGGACTTCCCGTCTACCTCCTGAAATCGTATTCCTGGAATTCTGCCCCGCGTTCAAGTCCTCTTTGCAGCCTTACTTCAACATATTTTTGGACGATAGCCGTCATTTATAACTCTGCAGGTTTGTGAATTACAGTGCCCCTGAGCTCCTTTCTTCAACTCGCTTTCTTGTGAGCTGGCCGCAAAACCGCAGGATTGCTTCAGGCCCTAATCTGGTTCCGGCACGGCATGCTGAGCCTTTGGCTAATTCCTCTTCCTGGTGGGAAATGAGCGTTAAATTTGTTCGTGCAGACACCTACAGCTAATCTCTCATTGGTTCTCCCTATTCCTGTTCATCTTGCGCAGAAATTCCAAACTGTGCCAAACAGGAGGTTAAAGGCACTGACTCTCCAAGTGGGGAGAGTGTTAGTAAAGCGTCTGGAATGGTAAAACCGAGTACGAGGGGACGAAAACTGAGATGCATTTAAAAAGGTTTCCCGGTCACACGGTGGACCATATTCTGGGTTGCCCATGCATGTTTTACCTGAAGGAAGAATCCCTTCAACCTGGAGAGTTGGGACCCATGGAATGGGTACCATGCAGTATGACTTCAAAGGGTTGCCTTTGCTCACCGAACGTCACCAATGCTATCAGCCCGAAGTGTCCAGCCTTATGTCTCACTCAGCTCGGGGTGTAGATGTGGTAAATCCACGTTGCATCACAAGCCCTGAATGAATTATTTAAGAATTGCTCTCTATTTCACTGTCATTGTGTTTTGTTTTTGTAATTTATTTTGATAATGGGATTTATCGGATTTTCACTGCCGCGTTTATGCCGCTGTACACATGCTTGATTCTCTTATGGAGACATATAAATCCATGGGTTTTCAGATTCTTACTAGTCAGGTATATTCCTAGGCATTGAATATGGGGTGTTGAGTCCATTTCGTGGAGCAAGGAGTAGGTCCTGACTATTACATATTTGCTTATGGAAAGGTATCTGTGCTAATTTCAATCTCTGGTTTTATGCAGCACCACAACTCACCTTTCCCCTTAACCAAGCATAAGTTGGTTTTCTAAATTTGAGACCCTTTTCTGTTTTGTAATTGAGTTCATGTGCAGCCATGTTTGCATTCCGTGTATTTGAGATATCTTATGGTGTATCTTTTTCTGTGTGACTTAGTTAACTTAGAATGATCGTACCTGAATCCACTCATTATGCCGCGACGGGCCTCATGACATAGATTTCATTGCTGAGTGATATTCCATTGTACGTACGTACAACAACTTCTTTATCCATTTTTGCGTTCTGGGATATTTCACTTGTACCATAAATGAGGTTCTTGTAAGCAGAGCCGTCCAAAATTTATGGGTGGCTGTGTCTTTTTGATTTTAATTTCCCTAAGCTATAGAACCATAAGTTGAAGTGCCGTAGGCTCCGTTGCTTAGTTTTTTAGGTGTTTGAGGAAACACCATACACTTCTCCAGAGTGGCTGTTGGCAATTTACATCCCGCCCATCAGCATAACAAGGCTCCCTGTTCTCCATGGCCCCTCCTGCCTTTCTGGATTTTTCACTTTTTTTAGATATCCCTTTTGACAGGGGGGCAGTGAGACTTCATTGTAATGCAGATTTCTTTACAGGCTTGCTTGTTTGGCCAAAAAGGGCATATGTGTTTTTTCTTGAATATATGCAGGAAAAAACGCATAAGCCCTTTTAGACCAAGTGCATCATTGTCGACTTTCTGTCTCTTTCCCTATGCTTTAAATGCAATTCCAGTCTGCCCCTGAAATCGTTTTCCTGCAATTCTGCCCCGCTTTCCAGTCCTCTTCGCAGCCTTCCTTCAATATATTTTTGGACGATAGCTGTCATTTATAACTCTGCAGGTTTGTGAATTACAGTGCCCCTGAGCTCCTTTCTTCAACTCGCTTTCTTGTGAGCTGGCCGCAAACCCGCAGGATTGCTTCAGGCCTTAATCAGGTTCTGGCATGGCATGCTGAGCCTTTGGTTAATTCTTCTTCCTGGTGGGAAATGAGCGTTAAATTTCCAGTGCAGACACCTACAGCTAGTCTCTCATTGGTTCTCCCTATTCCTGTTCATCTTGCGCAGAAATTGCAAACTGTGCCAAACAGGAGGTTAAAGGCACTGACTCTCCAAGTGGGGAGAGTGTTAGTAAAGGTCTGGAATGGTGAACCCGAGTAAAAGGGGACGAAAACTGAGATGCATTTGAAAACGTTTCCTGGTCACACGGTGCACCATACTGTGGGTTTCCCATGCACGTTTTAGCTGAAGGAAGAATCCCTTAAAACTGGACAGTTGGGACCCATGGAATGGGTACCATGCAGTATGACTTCAAAGGGTCTGCATTTGCTCATCGAACCTCACCAATGCTATCAGCCCGAAGTGTCCAACCTTATGTCTCACTCAGCTCTGGGTGTAGATGTGGTAAATCCAGGTTGCATCACATGCCCTGAATGAATTATTTAAGAATTGCTCTCTATTTCACTGTCATTGTGTTTTGTTTTTGTAATTCATTTTGATAATGGGATTTATTGGATTTTCTCTGCTGCGTTCATGCAGCTGTACACACGCTTGATTGTCTTACGGAGACATATAAATCCATGGGTTTGAAGATTCTTACTAGTCAGGTGTATTCCTAGGTGTTGAATATGAGGTGTTTAGTCCATTTCGTTGAGCAAGGTGTAGGTCTTGACTATTACATATTTGGCTTATGGAAAGGTATCTGTGCTAATTTCTATCTCTGCTTTTATGCAGTACCCCAACTCACTTTTCCCCTTAAGCAAACATAAGGTGGTTTTCTAAATTTGAGACCCTGTTCTGTTTTGTAATTCAGTTCATGTGTAGTCAAGTTTACATTCCGTGTATTAGTGATAACTTATGATGTTTCATTTTCTGTGTGACTTATTTCACTTAGAATCATCGTACCTGAATCCACTCATTATGCCGCGACGGGCCTGATGAAATAGATTTCATTGGTGAGTGATATTCCTTTGTACGTACGTACCACACTTCTTTATCCATTTTTCGCTTTCTGGGATATTTAACTTGTACCGTAGACGAGGTTCTTGTAAACAGAGCCGTAAACAGAAACTTTGGGGTGGCTGTGTGTTTTTGATTTTAATTTCCCTAAGCTATAGGAAAATAAGTGGTAATGCCGTAGGCTCCGTTGCTTTGTTTTTTAGGTTTTTGAGGAAACACCATACACATCTCCAGAGTGGCTGTTGGCAATTTACATCCCGCCCATCAGCATAACAAGGCTCCCTGTTCTCCATGGCCTGTCCTGTGTTTCTGGTTTTTACACTTTTTTCAGATGGCCCTTTTGAATGGGGGGCAGTGAGACTTCATTGTAGTGCAGATTTCTTTAACATGCTTGCTTGGTTGGCCAAAAAGGGCGTATGCGTTTTTTCCTGAATATATTCAGGAAAAAACCCATACGCCCTTTTTGGCCAAGTGCATCATTGTCGACGTTCTGCCTCTTTTCCTATGCTTTAAATGCAATTCCAGTCTACCCCCTGAAATCGTTTTCTTGCAATTCTGCCCCGCTTTCGAGTCCTTTTCGCAGCCTTCCTTCAATATATTTTTGGGTGATAGCTGTCATTTATAACTCTGCAGGTTTGTGAATTACAGTGCCCCTGAGCTCCTTTCTTCAACTCGCTTTCTTGTGAGCTGGCCGCAAAACCGCAGGATTGCTTCAGGCCCTAATCTGGTTCCGGCACGGCATGCTGAGCCTTTGGTTAATTCCTCTTCCTGGTGGGAAATGAGCGTTAAATTTGCCCGTGCAGACACCTTCACACGAGTCGTCATGGTGCCCCTTTGCCCCGGTTATCTCTATGGAGGTTGGAGTTGGAGGGCCTCCTCACTCAAGGTCAGTGTGCCCATGGAGCCAACCCTGCAACTTCAGGGCATGGTTGGGTGTTAGGATCACCACGTGGGGTCCTTTTCCCTTAGGAGGGAGGTGGCCTTTTGGGCTGCTGATTTCCAGGTTTTCAGATACTGCCAGTATCTTGGCCAGATGTGGCGGTGGGCCAAGCCCCTTGGTGACCGTAGTTTATCCTACCTGGATCGCATTCTTGCATTGTTCCATTTCAAGTGGTCCCAGGTTTTGCACTAATACTCCAATGGCGATTCACCGTTCACCAGGAATGTAAAGGTCAAAGGGTTTAGCTAAATTAGGGAGTTCCAGGGCAAGGGTCTGAATTGACTGCTCTTTCCATTCTTGAAAGGCCTCTTCTGCATTCTATTCAAAAGGATCATCATCTTTTCCTTTCAGTGTTTCATATAGAGGCCCAGCTAGTAGACTGTAGTTAGGGATCCAGAAGCAGCAAACCCTGGCCTCCCCAGGAACCCCTAAGCTGTCTTCTAGTTTCAGAAATGGGTAAGGCTGCAAATTGTTTCTTCCCTTTCCTGGGATGGGCTTCTCCGACCTTCTGTGAGAATGAAGCCCAGGCAGGTCACCGTAGTCTGTGATATTTGAGCTTTGTCTTGGACAACTTGTATCCTTTATTGGCTTGGTAGTTCAGAGGTCTCCTTAGTAGGGCTGGCGATCAGAATGTCGTCTGCATATTGAAGGAGTGTTTCCTTTTCCAGAGGTAGAACTTTTAGGTCTTTAGCTGAGCTTTCCCCAAAGATGGTGTGGGAATTTTTGAACCCTTGGGGCAACACGGCCCGGAAGTATTGTTTTAGTTGTATGTTGAGTCCTGCCACTCACAAGCCAAAATTTCTTGTGACTCTGGGACTAATAGAATACAAAAGAAGGCATCATTGAAGACTAATACAGAATACCATGTCCTGGTGGTTGGTAGAATGACCAGCAGGGTGTAGGATTTAGGAACTACTGGAGGTATATCCTCGGTGGCTTCACTGACTGTCCTGACATCCTTTACCAGGACTCCAGCAGCCCATGGGGCTCTCGAGGTCAGGCCAATCCCAGGATATGGAGCTCACCTGGGCAGGTACCCCACCCCCACCCCAGCCCACGGGGCTCTCGTGTTCAGGCCCCTCCCAGGATATGGGGTTCCCTGGGCAGGTTCCCCTGCAGCCCATGGGGCTCTCGTGGTCAGGCCCCTCCCAGGATACAGAGCTACCCTTGCAGGTACCATGGCAGGGCTGGGAACACAGGAACCGTGCATATCGCCCTCATTGCAGAGCACTCCCAGCTCACCTGTCACTCAGATCTGACACAGAGCACCTCAGAGCAGGACTTGAACTAACAAACAGCAGCTCCGACAGGTCTGTGACCCTGGGCATCACTCTGTGTGGCCTCCCTCCACCTGGTCTTCCAGAGACTTCCACTGCACCCGGGGCACCAGGCCTCTGTCTCCACCCACCAGCCACCCCTCCTCTCCCTGACTCCTGGGTTCCTCTCATTAGGAGAGGGTTTTCTTGAAGTTGTCTCCCACTCATGGGCCAGATAATATAATTAGAAAACAAGCCAGAGCTGCAGCCCCTTGTCTATCCTGACTCTCAGGAGCCCACAGCTGTTCCTTGGACCTGGCCGATTCAGCAAGTTCCAGTTTCTGCAACTGTGAGCCCCTGAGGGGTGATTATTGGCTGGCCTGGGAAGCCCGACCGTGCCGGCCAGCCCTCCCCAGGTGTGCCTGGGTTCAGATCAATATAAACACCGCTCCAGGCAGCAAGAGCCCCTGCAGCTGTGCCTGACGCCATTTTCTCTGCCCTGTCAGCAGTCTTGGGGCTGGACTGGTGGGAGGGAGTGAGAGGCCACGGCTTTGTGGGTGGCCCAGTGTGAGTGGGGCTCTGCTGGACTTTCTGCAGCAGTTGCCAAGATGCCACCTGCTAAAGAAGAGGATGTGTCACCCATACCTGCCGCTGGAATTTCTCCCTGGGCAGAGGTGAGTGAGGAAGAAAGCAGTGGGGGCCGGGACAGCAGGGGTATCTCAGGCAGGGAAATGGAAAGCTTCCAGAAGAGCACCCAGGGCCAGGACCATCCTGGCTGGCCTGCAGGCACCAAGTCGGCTGGCATGCTGTCACTCATGTGGCTCCATGGCCCTTCCTCTAGGCTTTCAAGTCCTTGTACATATTCAGGTGTTTTACCTGGGAAGGGTGGGAACATTTCAGCAGCAGCTGGCCTGGGGCTCAGCCCACGTTTACTCACAGATGCCTCGGCACGGTCCCCCAGCTTTGCAATGAGGACGCTTGTTGCGTGGGGCCTGCTGGCTGAATGGGAGATGATTCCCCACCACTGACCAACTTCAGAATTGTTTACAACTGGAGCTAGTGCCCTGATACGGTTTTCCTCTGTGTAACTGGTGGGTTCTGTTTTTTTTTCTTTTTTTCGTTTTTGGTTCAAGGTAGATTTTATTCCTCTTTTTTGTATTTACAGATATAAGCATGGAAATAATTTATTCATGTAAATACATGTATGTGAAGGGAAGAATATTTTTTCTGTTTTACTTTTTGCAATTTGAATTTTATTTTATTTTTTTATACAGCAGGTTCTTTTTGGTTATCTATTTTATACATATAAATGTATACATGCCAATCCCAATCTCTCAACTCCTCCCACCACCACCCCCCAACAGCTTTCCCCCCTTGGTGTCCATACGTTGGTTGTCTACATCTGTTGCTCTATTTCTGCCTTGCAAAACGGTTCATCTGTGCAATTTTTCTAGGTTCCACATATATGCATTAATAGACAAGATTTGTTTTTCTCTTTCTGACTTACTTCACTCTGTATGACAGTCTCTAGATCCATCAACGTCTCTACAAATGACCCAATTTCATTCCTTTTTATGGCTTAGTAATATTCCATTTTATATATGTACCACATCTTTATGCATTCGTCTGTCTGTGGGCATTTAGGTTGCTTCCATTACCTGGATATTGTAAATAGTGATGCAATGAACATTGCGGTGAATGTCTCTTTTTGATTTATGGTTTTGTCTGGGTATATGCCCAGTAGTGGGATTGCTGTATCATATGGTAATTCTATTCTTAGTTTTATAAGAAACTCCATAAGGTTCTCCACAGTGACTGTATCAATTTACATTCCCAACAATAGTGGAAGAGGGTTCCTTATCTCCACACCCTTTCCAGCATTTGTTGTTTGTAGATTTTCTGATGATGCCCATTCTAACAGGTGTGAGGTGATACACCATGGATGAGTCTATTTCGTTGAGCAAAGAGTAGGTCTTGTCTATTACATATTTGGCTTATGGAACGGTATGTGTGCTAATTTCAATCTCTGGTTTTATACAGCACCCCAACTCAACTTTCCCCTTAAGCAAGCATAAGTTTTTATCTAAATGTGAGACTCTGTTCGGTTTTGGAATTCAGTTTATGTGTAGCCAAGTTTACACTCTCTCTATTAGTGATATCTTATGATAATTATCTTTCTCTGTGTGACCTATTTCTCTTAGAATCATCATACTTAAATCCACTCAATTTGCTGCTACAGGCCTGATGACATTGATTTCATTGCTGAGTGATATTCCATTGTACGTAAGTAGCACAACTCCTTTATCCATTTTTTTCTTTCTGGGATATTTAATTTGTACTGGACTCAAGGTTCTTGTAAACACAGCAGCCCTAAATTTTGTGTTGGCTGTGTCTTGTTGATTTTAATTTTCCTAAGCTATAGGGCCAAAAGTGGAAGTGCCCTAGGGTCTGTAGCTTTGTTTTTCAGATGTTTCAGGATACACCATACACATCTCCAGAGTGTCTGTTGGCAATTTACATCCCGCCCATCAGCATAACAAGGCTCCCTGTTCTCCATGGCCTGTCCTGTGTTTCTGGTTTTTACACTTTTTTCAGATGGCCCTTTTGACGAATGGGAAATGAGACTTCATTGTAGTGCGGATTTCCATTTCTCGAGTGCTTGGTTGGCCAAAAAGGGCATATGTGTTTTTTCCTGAATATATTCAGGAAAAAATGTTTACGCACTTTTGTCCAAGTGCATCACTGTCAAAGATCTGCCGCTTTTCACATGCTTTAAATGCAATTCCAATCTACCTCCTGAAATATGATTCCTGCAATTCTGCCTCGTTTTCAAGTCCTCTTTGCAGACTTACTTCCATATATTTTTGCCAATAGCTGTCATTTATAACTCTGCAGGTTTGTGAATTACAGTGCCCGTGATTTCCTTTCTTAACTCGTTTCCTTGAAAACTGGCCACAGAACCGCAGGTTTGCTTCAGGCCGTAATCAGGGTCCGGCACGGCACTCTGAGACTTTGGTTCATTCCACTTCCTGGTGGGAAATTAGAGTTAAATGTGCCCCTCCAGACACCTGCCTCACTCCTAGCCCCTTGGTGATGTGTGTCCTCTGGTTTGAGGCCACATGTGCTGGGTTCCTCACCTTTGGCTGATGTGGCCCCACTGGTGTGAGGACACTCCTGCCTGGTTCCCATCCCCTTGGTGATGTGGGCCCTCCGGTGAGATTCTGATCCTGGTTGGGTTCCTCACACTTCTGTGAGGTGGGCCCTCTTCTCTGAGGTCACTCCTGCCTGGCTGGCACACCCCGCCTTGGCGACGTCGGCCCTCTGGTGGGATTTGGTGCCTGCTGGGTGTCTCCTCCCCTCGGTAATGAGGGCCCTCTGGCGTCAGGCCCTAACTCCTGGGCTCCCAATATTTTCTGATATGCGCCCTGTGGTTCGAGTACACTCCTGCCAGGTTCCCAACCCCATGGGAATGTGGGCCTTCTGCTCTGAGGTCCCAACCGTGGGTTGCTCAGTTTCATGATGAGGGCCCTCTGCTGTGAGTTCTCTCCGGCCTGGATCCCATAGCCTGGCTGCTCCTGGCCACCTGCTGGGAGGTTACAACTGCGGGATTCCTCACCTTTTTTCTTCTATGGGCCCTCTGTTTTGAGACTCCTCCTGCCTGCCTCACTCCCAGCCCCTGGGTGATGTGTGTCCTCTGGTTTGAGGCCACGTATGCTGGGTCCCTCGCCTTTCGATGATGTGGCCCCACCGGTGTGAGGACACTCCTGCCTGGTTCCTATCCCCTTGATGATGTGGGCCCTCTGGTGAGAGTCTGATCCTGGCTGTGTTCCTCACCCTTCTGTGAGGGGGGCCCTCTGCTGTGAGGTCACTCCTGCCTGGCTGGCACACCCCACCTGGGCAACATCGGCCCTCTTGTGGCAGTTGGAGCCTGCTGGGAACCTCCCCTCGGTGATGGGGGCCCTCTTGCCTCAGGCCCTAACTGCTGGGTACCCACATTTTCTGATACGTGCTAAGTGGTGCGAGGACACTCCTGCGAGGTTCCCATCCCCATGGGCATGTGGGCCTTCTGCTCTAAGGTCCCAACACCTGTGTTGTTCACCGTTTCATGATGTTGGCTCTCTGGTGTTAGTTCACCCAGGCCTAGATCCCATAGACTCTGTGCTCTGAGCGGCCTGCTGGGAGGTTCCTACTGCTGGATTCCTTACCTTTTTTATTCTTTGGGTCCTGTGTTTTCATGCTCCTACTTCCTGACTCACTCCCAGCCCATTTGTGATGTAGGTCCTCTGGTTTAAGGCCACATGTACCGGTTTCCTCACCTTTATTGATGTGGCCCCACTGGTGTGAGGACACTCCTGCCTGGTTCCCATCCCCTTGGTGATGGGGGCCCTCTGGTGAGAGTCTGATCCTGTCTGGATTCCTCACACTTCTGGGAGGTGGGCCCTCTGCTGTGAGGTCACTCCTGCCTGGCTGGCACACGTCACCTTGGCGATGTGGGCCCTCAGTTGGGAGTTGGTGCCTGCTGGAAGTCTCCTCCCCTCGGTAATGAGGGCCCTCTGGCGTCAGGCCCTAACTCATGGGCTCCCAAAATTTTCTGATGTGCGCCCTGTCGTGCGAGTACACTCCAGCCAGGGTCCCATCCCCATGGGGATGTGGGCTTTCTGCTCTGAGGTCCCAACGGCTGGGTTGCTCACAGTGTCAGAATGTGGGCCCTCTGCTGTGAGTTCACTCCGGCATGGATCCCATAGCCTCGGTGCTCTGGGCCACCTGCTTGGAGCTTCCAACTGCGGGGTTCCTCACCTTTTTTATTCTATGGGCGCTCTGTTGTGAGTCTCCTCCTGCATGCCTCACTCCCAGCCCTTTCGTGATGTGTGTCCCCTTGTTTGAGGCTACATGTGCTGTGTTCCTCACCTTTCGCTGATGTGGCCCCACTGGTGTGAGGACACTCCTGCCTGGTTTCCATCCCCTTGGTGATGTGGGCGCTCTGGTTAGAGTCTGATCCTCTTTGGGCTCCTCACACGTCTGTGAGGTGGGCCCTCTGCTGTGAGGTAACTCCTGCCTGGCTTGCTCCCATTGCCTTGGTGACGTCGGCCCTCTGGTGGCATTTGGAACCTGCTGGTAGCCTCCTCTCCTCCGTGATGAGGGCCCTCTGGCGTCAGGCCATAACTGCTGGGTTCCCACATTTTCTGATACGTGCTAAGTTGTGCGAGGACACTCCTGCGAGGTTCCCATCCCCATGGGGATGTGGGCCTTCTGCTCTGAGGTCCCACTGGCTGGGTTGCTCACAGTTTCATGATGTGGGCCCTCTGCTGTGAGTTCACTGTGGCCTGGATCCCATAGACTCCATACTCTGGGCCACCTGCTGGGAGGTTCAAACTGCTGGATTCCTCACATTTTTTATTCTGTGGGCCCTGTGTTGTTAGGCTACTCCTGCCTGCCTCACTCGGAGCACCTTGGAAATGTGGGTCCTCTGGTTTAGGCCACATGTGCTGGGTTCCTCACCTTTCTATAATGTGGCCACACTGGTGTGAGGACACTCCTGCCTTGTTCCGATCCCCTTGGTGATGTGGGCCCTCTGGTGAGAGTCTTATCCTGGCTGGGTTCCTCACCCTTCTGTGAGGTAGGCCCTCTGAAGTGAGGTCACTCCTGCCTGGCTGGCACACGTCAACTTGGCGACGTGGGCCCTCAGTTGGGAGTTGGTGCCTGCTGGGAGTCTCCTCCCCTCGGTAATGAGGGCCCTCTGGCGTCAGACCCTAACTCCTGGGCTCCCAAAATTTTCTGATGTGCGCCCTGTGGTGCAAGTACACTCCTGCCAGGATCCCAACCCCATGGGAATGTGGGTCTTCTGCTCTGAGGTCCCAATGGTACGTTGTTCAGTTTCATGATGAGGGCCCTCTGGTGTGAGTTCACTCCGGCATGGACCCCATAGCCTCGCTGCTCCTGGCCACCTGCGGGGAGGTTCCAACTGCGGGATTCCTCACCTTTTTCCTTCTATGGGCCCTCTGTTTTGAGACTTCTCTTGCCTGCCTCACTCCCAGCCCCTTGGAGATGTGTGTCCTGTAGTTTGAGTCCACGTGTGCTGGGTCCGTCACATTTCGGTGATGTGGCCCCACTGGTGTGAGGACACTCCTGCCTGGTTTTCATTTCCTTGGTGATGTGGGCCCTCCGGTGAGAGTCTGATCCTCTTTGGGTTCCTCACACTTTTGTGTGGTTGGCCCTCTGCTCTGAGGTCACTCCTGCCTGGCTGGCACACCCCGCATTGGTGACGTCGGCCTTCTGGTAGCAGTTGGAGCTTGCTGGGAGCCTCCTCTCCTCAGTGATGAGGGCCCTCTGGCGTCCGGCCCTAACTGCTGGGCTCCCCACCTTTTCTGATGTGTGCCCACTGGTGCGATGACACTCCTGCTTGGTTCCCTTCCCCATGGGGATGTGGGCCTTGTGCTCTGAGGTTACAACGGCTGGGTTGCTTACAGTATCACGATGAGTGCCCTCTGTTGTGAGTTCATCACTGCCTGTATCCCATAGCCTCGGTGCTCTGGGCCGCCTGCTGGGATGTTCCAACTGCTGGATTCCTCACCTTTTTTATACAATGGGCCATGTGTTTTGAGGTTAATCCTGCCTGCCTCGCTCCGAGACCCATGGTGATGTGGGTCCTCTGGTTTGAGGCCACATGTGCTGGGTACCTCAACTTTCGATGATGTGGCCCCACGGGTGTGAGGACACTCCTGCCTGGTTCCCAGCCCCTTGCTTATGTGGGCACTCTGGTGAGAGTCTGATCCTGACTGGGTTCCTTACCCTTCTGTGGGGTGGGCCCTCTGATGTGAGGTCACTCCTGCCTGGATGTCTCATGTCGCCTTGGCGACGTAGGCCCTCTGTTGGCCACTGAAGCATGCTGGGAGCCTCCTACCCTCTTTAATAAGGGCCCTGGAAGAAACGCATATGCCCTTTTTGACCAAGTGCATCATTGTCGAGGTTCTGCCTCTTCTCCTATACTTTCAGAGGACTTCCCGTCTACCTCCTGAAATCGTATTCCTGGAATTCTGCCCCGCGTTCAAGTCCTCTTTGCAGCCTTACTTCAATATATTTTTGGACGATAGCTGTCATTTATAACTCTGCAGGTTTGTGAATTACAGTGCCCCTGAGCTCCTTTCTTCAACTCGCTTTCTTGTGAGCTGGCCGCAAAACCGCAGGATTGCTTCAGGCCCTAATCTGGTTCCGGCACGGCATGCTGAGCCTTTGGCTAATTCCTCTTCCTGGTGGGAAATGAGCGTTAAATTTGTTCGTGCAGACACCTACAGCTAATCTCTCATTGGTTCTCCCTATTCCTGTTCATCTTGCGCAGAAATTCCAAACTGTGCCAAACAGGAGGTTAAAGGCACTGACTCTCCAAGTGGGGAGAGTGTTAGTAAAGCGTCTGGAATGGTAAAACCGAGTACGAGGGGACGAAAACTGAGATGCATTTAAAAAGGTTTCCCGGTCACACGGTGGACCATATTCTGGGTTGCCCATGCATGTTTTACCTGAAGGAAGAATCCCTTCAACCTGGAGAGTTGGGACCCATGGAATGGGTACCATGCAGTATGACTTCAAAGGGTTGCCTTTGCTCACCGAACGTCACCAATGCTATCAGCCCGAAGTGTCCAGCCTTATGTCTCACTCAGCTCGGGGTGTAGATGTGGTAAATCCACGTTGCATCACAAGCCCTGAATGAATTATTTAAGAATTGCTCTCTATTTCACTGTCATTGTGTTTTGTTTTTGTAATTTATTTTGATAATGGGATTTATCGGATTTTCACTGCTGCGTTTATGCCGCTGTACACATGCTTGATTCTCTTATGGAGACATATAAATCCATGGGTTTTCAGATTCTTACTAGTCAGGTATATTCCTAGGCATTGAATATGGGGTGTTGAGTCCATTTCGTGGAGCAAGGAGTAGGTCCTGACTATTACATATTTGCTTATGGAAAGGTATCTGTGCTAATTTCAATCTCTGGTTTTATGCAGCCCCACAACTCACCTTTCCCCTTAAGCAAGCATAAGTTGGTTTTCTAAATTTGAGACCCTTTTCTGTTTTGTAATTGAGTTCATGTGCAGCCATGTTTGCATTCCGTGTATTTGAGATATCTTATGGTGTATCTTTTTCTGTGTGACTTAGTTAACTTAGAATGATCGTACCTGAATCCACTCATTATGCCGCGATGGGCCTCATGACATAGATTTCATTGCTGAGTGATATTCCATTGTACGTACGTACAACAACTTCTTTATCCATTTTTGCGTTCTGGGATATTTCACTTGTACCGTAAATGAGGTTCTTGTAAGCAGAGCCGTCCAAAATTTATGGGTGGCTGTGTCTTTTTGATTTTAATTTCCCTAAGCTATAGAACCATAAGTTGAAGTGCCGTAGGCTCCGTTGCTTAGTTTTTTAGGTGTTTGAGGAAACACCATACACTTCTCCAGAGTGGCTGTTGGCAATTTATATCCCGCCCATCAGCGTAACAAGGCTCCCTGTTCTCCATGACCTGTCCTGCCTTTCTGGATTTTTCACTTTTTTCAGATGTCCCTTTTGACAGGGGGGCAGTGAGACTTCATTGTAATGCAGATTTCTTTACAGGCTTGCTTGTTTGGCCAAAAAGGGCATATGTGTTTTTTCTTGAATATATTCAGGAAAAAACGCATACGCCCTTTTAGACCAAGTGCATCATTGTCGACTTTCTGTCTCTTTCCCTATGCTTTAAATGCAATTCCAGTCTGCCCCTGAAATCGTTTTCCTGCAATTCTGCCCCGCTTTCCAGTCCTCTTCGCAGCCTTCCTTCAATATATTTTTGGACGATAGCTGTCATTTATAACTCTGCAGGTTTGTGAATTACAGTGGCCCTGAGCTCCTTTCTTCAACTCGCTTTCTTGTGAGCTGGCCGCAAACCCGCAGGATTGCTTCAGGCCTTAATCAGGTTCCGGCATGGCATGCTGAGCCTTTGGTTAATTCTTCTTCCTGGTGGGAAATAAGCATTAAATTTCCAGTGCAGACACCTACAGCTAGTCTCTCATTGGTTCTCCCTATTCCTGTTCATCTTGTGCAGAAATTGCAAACTGTGCCAAACAGGAGGTTAAAGGCACTGACTCTCCAAGTGGGGAGAGTGTTAGTAAAGGTCTGGAATGGTGAACCCGAGTAAAAGGGGACGAAAACTGAGATGCATTTGAAAACGTTTCCTGGTCACACGGTGCACCATACTGTGGGTTTCCCATGCACGTTTTAGCTGAAGGAAGAATCCCTTAAAACTGGACAGTTGGGACCCATGGAATGGGTACCATGCAGTATGACTTCAAAGGGTCTGCATTTGCTCATCGAACCTCACCAATGCTATCAGCCTGAAGTGTCCAACCTTATGTCTCACTCAGCTCTGGGTGTAGATGTGGTAAATCCAGGTTGCATCACATGCCCTGAATGAATTATTTAAGAATTGCTCTCTATTTCACTGTCATTGTGTTTTGTTTTTTTAATTCATTTTGATAATGGGATTTATTGGATTTTCTCTGCTGCGTTCATGCAGCTGTACACACGCTTGATTGTCTTACGGAGACATATAAATCCATGGGTTTGAAGATTCTTACTAGTCAGGTGTATTCCTAGGTGTTGAATATGAGGTGTTTAGTCCATTTCGTTGAGCAAGGGGTAGGTCTTGACTATTACATATTTGGCTTATGGAAAGGTATCTGTGCTAATTTCTATCTCTGCTTTTATGCAGCACCCCAACCCACTTTTCCCCTTAAGCAAACATAAGGTGGTTTTCTAAATTTGAGGCCCTGTTCTGTTTTGTAATTCAGTTCATGTGTAGCCAAGTTTACATTCCGTGTATTAGTGATAACTTATGATGTTTCATTTTCTGTGTGACTTATTTCACTTAGAATCATCGTACCTGAATCCACTCATTATGCCGCGACGGGCCTGATGAAATAGATTTCATTGGTGAATGATATTCCTTTGTACGTACGTACCACACTTCTTTATCCATTTTTCGCTTTCTGGGATATTTAACTTGTACCGTAGACGAGGTTCTTGTAAACAGAGCCGTAAACAGAAAACTTGGGGTGGCTGTGTGTTTTTGCTTTTAATTTCCCTAAGCTATAGGAAAATAAGTGGTAATGCCGTAGGCTCCGTTGCTTTGTTTTTTAGGTTTTTGAGGAAACACCATACACATCTCCAGAGTGGCTGTTGGCAATTTACATCCCGCCCATCAGCATAACAAGGCTCCCTGTTCTCCATGGCCTGTCCTGTGTTTCTGGTTTTTACACTTTTTTCAGATGGCCCTTTTGACAGGGGGGCAGTGAGACTTCATTGTAATGCAGATTTCTTTACTGGCTTGCTTGTTTGGCCAAAAAGGGCATATGTGTTTTTTCTTGAATATATTCAGGAAAAAACGCATACGCCCTTTTAGACCAAGTGCATCATTGTCGACTTTCTGTCTCTTTCCCTATGCTTTAAATGCAATTCCAGTCTGCCCCTGAAATCGTTTTCCTGCAATTCTGCCCCGCTTTCCAGTCCTTTTTGCAGCCTTTCTTCAATATATTTTTGGACGATAGCTGTCATTTATAACTCTGCAGGTTTGTGAATTACAGTGCCCCTGAGCTCCTTTCTTCAACTCGCTTTCTTGTGAGCTGGCCGCAAACCCGCAGGATTGCTTCAGGCCTTAATCAGGTTCCGGCATGGCATGCTGAGCCTTTGGTTAATTCTTCTTCCTGGTGGGAAATGAGCATAAAATTTCCAGTGCAGACACCTACAGCTAGTCTCTCATTGGTTCTCCCTATTCCTGTTCATCTTGTGCAGAAATTGCAAACTGTGCCAAACAGGAGGTTAAAGGCACTGACTCTCCAAGTGGGGAGAGTGTTAGTAAAGGTCTGGAATGGTGAACCCGAGTAAAAGGGGATGAAAACTGAGATGCATTTGAAAACGTTTCCTGGTCACACGGTGCACCATACTGTGGGTTTCCCATGCACGTTTTAGCTGAAGGAAGAATCCCTTAAAACTGGACAGTTGGGACCCATGGAATGGGTACCATGCAGTATGACTTCAAAGGGTCTGCATTTGCTCATCGAACCTCACCAATGCTATCAGCCTGAAGTGTCCAACCTTATGTCTCACTCAGCTCTGGGTGTAGATGTGGTAAATCCAGGTTGCATCACATGCCCTGAATGAATTATTTAAGAATTGCTCTCTATTTCACTGTCATTGTGTTTTGTTTTTTTAATTCATTTTGATAATGGGATTTATTGGATTTTCTCTGCTGCGTTCATGCAGCTGTACACACGCTTGATTGTCTTACGGAGACATATAAATCCATGGGTTTGAAGATTCTTACTAGTCAGGTGTATTCCTAGGTGTTGAATATGAGGTGTTTAGTCCATTTCGTTGAGCAAGGGGTAGGTCTTGACTATTACATATTTGGCTTATGGAAAGGTATCTGTGCTAATTTCTATCTCTGCTTTTATGCAGCACCCCAACCCACTTTTCCCCTTAAGCAAACATAAGGTGGTTTTCTAAATTTGAGGCCCTGTTCTGTTTTGTAATTCAGTTCATGTGTAGCCAAGTTTACATTCCGTGTATTAGTGATAACTTATGATGTTTCATTTTCTGTGTGACTTATTTCACTTAGAATCATCGTACCTGAATCCACTCATTATGCCGCGACGGGCCTGATGAAATAGATTTCATTGGTGAATGATATTCCTTTGTACGTACGTACCACACTTCTTTATCCATTTTTCACTTTCTGGGATATTTAACTTGTACCGTAGACGAGGTTCTTGTAAACAGAGCCGTAAACAGAAACTTTGGGGTGGCTGTGTGTTTTTGCTTTTAATTTCCCTAAGCTATAGGAAAATAAGTGGTAATGCCGTAGGCTCCGTTGCTTTGTTTTTTAGGTTTTTGAGGAAACACCATACACATCTCCAGAGTGGCTGTTGGCAATTTACATCCCGCCCATCAGCATAACAAGGCTCCCTGTTCTCCATGGCCTGTCCTGTGTTTCTGGTTTTTACACTTTTTTCAGATGGCCCTTTTGACAGGGGGGCAGTGAGACTTCATTGTAATGCAGATTTCTTTACTGGCTTGCTTGTTTGGCCAAAAAGGGCATATGTGTTTTTTCTTGAATATATTCAGGAAAAAACGCATACGCCCTTTTAGACCAAGTGCATCATTGTCGACTTTCTGTCTCTTTCCCTATGCTTTAAATGCAATTCCAGTCTGCCCCTGAAATCGTTTTCCTGCAATTCTGCCCCGCTTTCCAGTCCTTTTTGCAGCCTTTCTTCAATATATTTTTGGACGATAGCTGTCATTTATAACTCTGCAGGTTTGTGAATTACAGTGCCCCTGAGCTCCTTTCTTCAACTCGCTTTCTTGTGAGCTGGCCGCAAACCCGCAGGATTGCTTCAGGCCTTAATCAGGTTCCGGCATGGCATGCTGAGCCTTTGGTTAATTCTTCTTCCTGGTGGGAAATGAGCGTAAAATTTCCAGTGCAGACACCTACAGCTAGTCTCTCATTGGTTCTCCCTATTCCTGTTCATCTTGTGCAGAAATTGCAAACTGTGCCAAACAGGAGGTTAAAGGCACTGACTCTCCAAGTGGGGAGAGTGTTAGTAAAGGTCTGGAATGGTGAACCCGAGTAAAAGGGGATGAAAACTGAGATGCATTTGAAAACATTTCCTGGTCACACGGTGCACCATACTGTGGGTTTCCCATGCCCGTTTTAGCTGAAGGAAGAATCCCTTAAAACTGGACAGTTGGGACCCATGGAATGGGTACCATGCAGTATGACTTCAAAGGGTCTGCATTTGCTCATCGAACCTCACCAATGCTATCAGCCTGAAGTGTCCAACCTTATGTCTCACTCAGCTCTGGGTGTAGATGTGGTAAATCCAGGTTGCATCACATGCCCTGAATGAATTATTTAAGAATTGCTCTCTATTTCACTGTCATTGTGTTTTGTTTTTGTAATTCATTTTGATAATGGGATTTATTGGATTTTCTCTGCTGCGTTCATGCAGCTGTACACACGCTTGATTGTCTTACGGAGACATATAAATCCATGGGTTTGAAGATTCTTACTAGTCAGGTGTATTCCTAGGTGTTGAATATGAGGTGTTTAGTCCATTTCGTTGAGCAAGGGGTAGGTCTTGACTATTACATATTTGGCTTATGGAAAGGTATCTGTGCTAATTTCTATCTCTGCTTTTATGCAGTACCCCAACTCACTTTTCCCCTTAAGCAAACATAAGGTGGTTTTCTAAATTTGAGGCCCTGTTCTGTTTTGTAATTCAGTTCATGTGTAGCCAAGTTTACATTCCGTGTATTAGTGATAACTTATGATGTTTCATTTTCTGTGTGACTTATTTCACTTAGAATCATCGTACCTGAATCCACTCATTATGCCGCGACGGGCCTGATGAAATAGATTTCATTGGTGAGTGATATTCCTTTGTACGTACGTACCACACTTCTTTATCCATTTTTCGCTTTCTGGGATATTTAACTTGTACCGTAGACGAGGTTCTTGTAAACAGAGCCGTAAACAGAAACTTTGGGGTGGCTGTGTGTTTTTGATTTTAATTTCCCTAAGCTATAGGAAAATAAGTGGTAATGCCGTAGGCTCCGTTGCTTTGTTTTTTAGGTTTTTGAGGAAACACCATACACATCTCCAGAGTGGCTGTTGGCAATTTACATCCCGCCCATCAGCATAACAAGGCTCCCTGTTCTCCATGGCCTGTCCTGTGTTTCTGGTTTTTACACTTTTTTCAGATGGCCCTTTTGAACGGGGGGCAGTGAGACTTCATTGTAGTGCAGATTTCTTTAACATGCTTGCTTGGTTGGCCAAAAAGGGCGTATGCGTTTTTTCCTGAATATATTCAGGAAAAAACGCATACGCCCTTTTTGGCCAAGTGCATCATTGTCGACGTTCTGCCTCTTTTCCTATGCTTTAAATGCAATTCCAGTCTACCCCCTGAAATCGTTTTCTTGCAATTCTGCCCCGCTTTCAAGTCCTTTTCGCAGCCTTCCTTCAATATATTTTTGGGTGATAGCTGTCATTTATAACTCTGCAGGTTTGTGAATTACAGTGCCCCTGAGCTCCTTTCTTCAACTCGCTTTCTTGTGAGCTGGCCGCAAACCCGCAGGATTGCTTCAGGCCCTAATCTGGTTCCGGCACGGCATGCTGAGCCTTTGGTTAATTCCTCTTCCTGGTGGGAAATGAGCGTTAAATTTGCCCGTGCAGACACCTTCACACGAGTCGTCATGGTGCCCCTTTGCCCCGGTTATCTCTATGGAGGTTGGAGTTGGAGGGCCTCCTCACTCAAGGTCAGTGTGCCCATGGAGCCAACCCTGCAACTTCAGGGCATGGTTGGGTGTTAGGATCACCACGTGGGGTCCTTTTCCCTTAGGAGGGAGGTGGCCTTTTGGGCTGCTGATTTCCAGGTTTTCAGATACTGCCAGTATCTTGGCCAGATGTGGCGGTGGGCCAAGCCCCTTGGTGACCGTAGTTTATCCTACCTGGAGCGCATTCTTGCATTGTTCCATTTCAAGTGGTCCCAGGTTTTGCACTAATACTCCAATGGCGATTCACCGTTCACCAGGAATGTAAAGGTCAAAGGGTTTAGCTAAATTAGGGAGTTCCAGGGCAAGGGTCTGAATTGACTGCTCTTTCCATTCTTGAAAGGCCTCTTCTGCATTCTATTCAAAAGGATCATCATCTTTTCCTTTCAGTGTTTCATATAGAGGCCCAGCTAGTAGACTGTAGTTAGGGATCCAGAAGCAGCAAACCCTGGCCTCCCCAGGAACCCCTAAGCTGTCTTCTAGTTTCAGAAATGGGTAAGGCTGCAAATTGTTTCTTCCCTTTCCTGGGATGGGCTTCTCCGACCTTCTGTGAGAATGAAGCCCAGGCAGGTCACCGTAGTCTGTGATATTTGAGCTTTGTCTTGGACAACTTGTATCCTTTATTGGCTTGGTAGTTCAGAGGTCTCCTTAGTAGGGCTGGCGATCAGAATGTCGTCTGCATATTGAAGGAGTGTTTCCTTTTCCAGAGGTAGAACTTTTAGGTCTTTAGCTGAGCTTTCCCCAAAGATGGTGTGGGAATTTTTGAACCCTTGGGGCAACACGGCCCGGAAGTATTGTTTTAGTTGTATGTTGAGTCCTGCCACTCACAAGCCAAAATTTCTTGTGACTCTGGGACTAATAGAATACAAAAGAAGGCATCATTGAAGACTAATACAGAATACCATGTCCTGGTGGTTGGTAGAATGACCAGCAGGGTGTAGGATTTAGGAACTACTGGAGGTATATCCTCGGTGGCTTCACTGACTGTCCTGACATCCTTTACCAGGACTCCAGCAGCCCATGGGGCTCTCGAGGTCAGGCCAATCCCAGGATATGGAGCTCACCTGGGCAGGTACCCCACCCCCACCCCAGCCCACGGGGCTCTCGTGTTCAGGCCCCTCCCAGGATATGGGGTTCCCTGGGCAGGTTCCCCTGCAGCCCATGGGGCTCTCGTGGTCAGGCCCCTCCCAGGATACAGAGCTACCCTTGCAGGTACCATGGCAGGGCTGGGAACACAGGAACCGAGCATATCGCCCTCATTGCAGAGCACTCCCAGCTCACCTGTCACTCAGATCTGACACAGAGCACCTCAGAGCAGGACTTGAACTAACAAACAGCAGCTCCGACAGGTCTGTGACCCTGGGCATCACTCTGTGTGGCCTCCCTCCACCTGGTCTTCCAGAGACTTCCACTGCACCCGGGGCACCAGGCCTCTGTCTCCACCCACCAGCCACCCCTCCTCTCCCTGACTCCTGGGTTCCTCTCATTAGGAGAGGGTTTTCTTGAAGTTGTCTCCCACTCATGGGCCAGATAATATAATTAGAAAACAAGCCAGAGCTGCAGCCCCTTGTCTATCCTGACTCTCAGGAGCCCACAGCTGTTCCTTGGACCTGGCCGATTCAGCAAGTTCCAGTTTCTGCAACTGTGAGCCCCTGAGGGGTGATTATTGGCTGGCCTGGGAAGCCCGACCGTGCCGGCCAGCCCTCCCCAGGTGTGCCTGGGTTCAGATCAATATAAACACCGCTCCAGGCAGCAAGAGCCCCTGCAGCTGTGCCTGACGCCATTTTCTCTGCCCTGTCAGCAGTCTTGGGGCTGGACTGGTGGGAGGGAGTGAGAGGCCACGGCTTTGTGGGTGGCCCAGTGTGAGTGGGGCTCTGCTGGACTTTCTGCAGCAGTTGCCAAGATGCCACCTGCTAAAGAAGAGGATGTGTCACCCATACCTGCCGCTGGAATTTCTCCCTGGGCAGAGGTGAGTGAGGAAGAAAGCAGTGGGGGCCGGGACAGCAGGGGTATCTCAGGCAGGGAAATGGAAAGCTTCCAGAAGAGCACCCAGGGCCAGGACCATCCTGGCTGGCCTGCAGGCACCAAGTCGGCTGGCATGCTGTCACTCATGTGGCTCCATGGCCCTTCCTCTAGGCTTTCAAGTCCTTGTACATATTCAGGTGTTTTACCTGGGAAGGGTGGGAACATTTCAGCAGCAGCTGGCCTGGGGCTCAGCCCACGTTTACTCACAGATGCCTCGGCACGGTCCCCCAGCTTTGCAATGAGGACGCTTGTTGCGTGGGGCCTGCTGGCTGAATGGGAGATGATTCCCCACCACTGACCAACTTCAGAATTGTTTACAACTGGAGCTAGTGCCCTGATACGGTTTTCCTCTGTGTAACTGGTGGGTTCTGTTTTTTTTTCTTTTTTTCGTTTTTGGTTCAAGGTAGATTTTATTCCTCTTTTTTGTATTTACAGATATAAGCATGGAAATAATTTATTCATGTAAATACATGTATGTGAAGGGAAGAATATTTTTTCTGTTTTACTTTTTGCAATTTGAATTTTATTTTATTTTTTATACAGCAGATTCTTTTTGGTTATCTATTTTATACATATAAATGTATACATGCCAATCCCAATCTCTCAACTCCTCCCACCACCACCCCCCAACAGCTTTCCCCCCTTGGTGTCCATACGTTTGTTGTCTACATCTGTTGCTCTATTTCTGCCTTGCAAAACGGTTCATCTGTGCAATTTTTCTAGGTTTCACATATATGCATTAATAGACAAGATTTGTTTTTCTCTTTCTGACTTACTTCACTCTGTATGACAGTCTCTAGATCCATCAACGTCTCTACAAATGACCCAATTTCATTCCTTTTTATGGCTTAGTAATATTCCATTTTATATATGTACCACATCTTTATGCATTCGTCTGTCTGTGGGCATTTAGGTTGCTTCCATTACCTGGATATTGTAAATAGTGATGCAATGAACATTGCGGTGAATGTCTCTTTTTGATTTATGGTTTTGTCTGGGTATATGCCCAGTAGTGGGATTGCTGTATCATATGGTAATTCTATTCTTAGTTTTATAAGAAACTCCATAAGGTTCTCCACAGTGACTGTATCAATTTACATTCCCAACAATAGTGGAAGAGGGTTCCTTATCTCCACACCCTTTCCAGCATTTGTTGTTTGTAGATTTTCTGATGATGCCCATTCTAACAGGTGTGAGGTGATACACCATGGATGAGTCTATTTCGTTGAGCAAAGAGTAGGTCTTGTCTATTACATATTTGGCTTATGGAACGGTATGTGTGCTAATTTCAATCTCTGGTTTTATACAGCACCCCAACTCAACTTTCCCCTTAAGCAAGCATAAGTTTTTATCTAAATGTGAGACTCTGTTCGGTTTTGGAATTCAGTTTATGTGTAGCCAAGTTTACACTCTCTCTATTAGTGATATCTTATGATAATTATCTTTCTCTGTGTGACCTATTTCTCTTAGAATCATCATACTTAAATCCACTCAATTTGCTGCTACAGGCCTGATGACATTGATTTCATTGCTGAGTGATATTCCGTTGTACATAAGTAGCACAACTCCTTTATCCATTTTTTTCTTTCTGGGATATTTAATTTGTACTGGACTCAAGGTTCTTGTAAACACAGCAGCCCTAAATTTTGTGTTGGCTGTGTCTTGTTGATTTTAATTTTCCTAAGCTATAGGGCCAAAAGTGGAAGTGCCCTAGGGTCTGTAGCTTTGTTTTTCAGATGTTTCAGGATACACCATACACATCTCCAGAGTGTCTGTTGGCAATTTACATCCCGCCCATCAGCATAACAAGGCTCCCTGTTCTCCATGGCCTGTCCTGTGTTTCTGGTTTTTACACTTTTTTCAGATGGCCCTTTTGACGAATGGGAAATGAGACTTCATTGTAGTGCGGATTTCCATTTCTCGAGTGCTTGGTTGGCCAAAAAGGGCATATGTGTTTTTTCCTGAATATATTCAGGAAAAAATGTTTACGCACTTTTGTCCAAGTGCATCACTGTCAAAGATCTGCCGCTTTTCACATGCTTTAAATGCAATTCCAATCTACCTCCTGAAATATGATTCCTGCAATTCTGCCTCGTTTTCAAGTCCTCTTTGCAGACTTACTTCCATATATTTTTGCCAATAGCTGTCATTTATAACTCTGCAGGTTTGTGAATTACAGTGCCCGTGATTTCCTTTCTTAACTCGTTTCCTTGAAAACTGGCCACAGAACCGCAGGTTTGCTTCAGGCCGTAATCAGGGTCCGGCACGGCACTCTGAGACTTTGGTTCATTCCACTTCCTGGTGGGAAATTAGAGTTAAATGTGCCCCTCCAGACACCTGCCTCACTCCTAGCCCCTTGGTGATGTGTGTCCTCTGGTTTGAGGCCACATGTGCTGGGTTCCTCACCTTTGGCTGATGTGGCCCCACTGGTGTGAGGACACTCCTGCCTGGTTCCCATCCCCTTGGTGATGTGGGCCCTCCGGTGAGAGTCTGATCCTGGTTGGGTTCCTCACACTTCTGTGAGGTGGGCCCTCTTCTCTGAGGTCACTCCTGCCTGGCTGGCACACCCCGCCTTGGCAACGTCGGCCCTCTGGTGGGATTTGGTGCCTGCTGGGTGTCTCCTCCCCTCGGTAATGAGGGCCCTCTGGCGTCAGGCCCTAACTCCTGGGCTCCCAATATTTTCTGATATGCGCCCTGTGGTTCGAGTACACTCCTGCCAGGTTCCCAACCCCATGGGAATGTGGGCCTTCTGCTCTGAGGTCCCAACCGTGGGTTGCTCAGTTTCATGATTAGGGCCCTCTGCTGTGAGTTCTCTCCGGCCTGGATCCCATAGCCTCGCTGCTCCTGGCCACCTGCTGGGAGGTTACAACTGCGGGATTCCTCACCTTTTTCTTCTATGGGCCCTCTGTTTTGAGACTCCTCCTGCCTGCCTCACTCCCAGCCCCTTGGTGATGTGTGTCCTCTGGTTTGAGGCCACGTATGCTGGGTCCCTCGCCTTTCGATGATGTGGCCCCACTGGTGTGAGGACACTCCTGCCTGGTTCCCATCCCCTTGGTGATGTGGGCCCTCCGGTGAGAGTCTGATCCTGGTTGGGTTCCTCACACTTCTGTGAGGTGGGCCCTCTTCTCTGAGGTCACTCCTGCCTGGCTGGCACACCCCGCCTTGGCAACGTCGGCCCTCTGGTGGGATTTGGTGCCTGCTGGGTGTCTCCTCCCCTCGGTAATGAGGGCCCTCTGGCGTCAGGCCCTAACTCCTGGGCTCCCAATATTTTCTGATATGCGCCCTGTGGTTCGAGTACACTCCTGCCAGATTCCCAACCCCATGGGAATGTGGGCCTTCTGCTCTGAGGTCCCAACCGTGGGTTGCTCAGTTTCATGATGAGGGCCCTCTGCTGTGAGTTCTCTCCGGCCTGGATCCCATAGCCTGGCTGCTCCTGGCCACCTGCTGGGAGGTTACAACTGCGGGATTCCTCACCTTTTTTCTTCTATGGGCCCTCTGTTTTGAGACTCCTCCTGCCTGCCTCACTCCCAGCCCCTGGGTGATGTGTGTCCTCTGGTTTGAGGCCACGTATGCTGGGTCCCTCGCCTTTCGATGATGTGGCCCCACCGGTGTGAGGACACTCCTGCCTGGTTCCTATCCCCTTGATGATGTGGGCCCTCTGGTGAGAGTCTGATCCTGGCTGTGTTCCTCACCCTTCTGTGAGGGGGGCCCTCTGCTGTGAGGTCACTCCTGCCTGGCTGGCACACCCCACCTGGGCAACATCGGCCCTCTTGTGGCAGTTGGAGCCTGCTGGGAACCTCCCCTCGGTGATGGGGGCCCTCTTGCCTCAGGCCCTAACTGCTGGGTACCCACATTTTCTGATACGTGCTAAGTGGTGCGAGGACACTCCTGCGAGGTTCCCATCCCCATGGGCATGTGGGCCTTCTGCTCTAAGGTCCCAACACCTGTGTTGTTCACCGTTTCATGATGTTGGCTCTCTGGTGTTAGTTCACCCAGGCCTAGATCCCATAGACTCTGTGCTCTGAGCGGCCTGCTGGGAGGTTCCTACTGCTGGATTCCTTACCTTTTTTATTCTTTGGGTCCTGTGTTTTCATGCTCCTACTTCCTGACTCACTCCCAGCCCATTTGTGATGTAGGTCCTCTGGTTTAAGGCCACATGTACCGGTTTCCTCACCTTTATTGATGTGGCCCCACTGGTGTGAGGACACTCCTGCCTGGTTCCCATCCCCTTGGTGATGGGGGCCCTCTGGTGAGAGTCTGATCCTGTCTGGATTCCTCACACTTCTGGGAGGTGGGCCCTCTGCTGTGAGGTCACTCCTGCCTGGCTGGCACACGTCACCTTGGCGATGTGGGCCCTCAGTTGGGAGTTGGTGCCTGCTGGAAGTCTCCTCCCCTCGGTAATGAGGGCCCTCTGGCGTCAGGCCCTAACTCATGGGCTCCCAAAATTTTCTGATGTGCGCCCTGTCGTGCGAGTACACTCCAGCCAGGGTCCCATCCCCATGGGGATGTGGGCTTTCTGCTCTGAGGTCCCAACGGCTGGGTTGCTCACAGTGTCAGAATGTGGACCCTCTGCTGTGAGTTCACTCTGGCATGGATCCCATAGCCTCGGTGCTCTGGGCCACCTGCTTGGAGCTTCCAACTGCGGGGTTCCTCACCTTTTTTATTCTATGGGCGCTCTGTTGTGAGTCTCCTCCTGCATGCCTCACTCCCAGCCCTTTCGTGATGTGTGTCCCCTTGTTTGAGGCTACATGTGCTGTGTTCCTCACCTTTCGCTGATGTGGCCCCACTGGTGTGAGGACACTCCTGCCTGGTTTCCATCCCCTTGGTGATGTGGGCGCTCTGGTTAGAGTCTGATCCTCTTTGGGCTCCTCACACGTCTGTGAGGTGGGCCCTCTGCTGTGAGGTAACTCCTGCCTGGCTTGCTCCCATTGCCTTGGTGACGTCGGCCCTCTGGTGGCATTTGGAACCTGCTGGTAGCCTCCTCTCCTCCGTGATGAGGGCCCTCTGGCGTCAGGCCATAACTGCTGGGTTCCCACATTTTCTGATACGTGCTAAGTTGTGCGAGGACACTCCTGCGAGGTTCCCATCCCCATGGGGATGTGGGCCTTCTGCTCTGAGGTCCCACTGGCTGGGTTGCTCACAGTTTCATGATGTGGGCCCTCTGCTGTGAGTTCACTGTGGCCTGGATCCCATAGACTCCATACTCTGGGCCACCTGCTGGGAGGTTCAAACTGCTGGATTCCTCACATTTTTTATTCTGTGGGCCCTGTGTTGTTAGGCTACTCCTGCCTGCCTCACTCGGAGCACCTTGGAAATGTGGGTCCTCTGGTTTAGGCCACATGTGCTGGGTTCCTCACCTTTCTATAATGTGGCCACACTGGTGTGAGGACACTCCTGCCTTGTTCCGATCCCCTTGGTGATGTGGGCCCTCTGGTGAGAGTCTTATCCTGGCTGGGTTCCTCACCCTTCTGTGAGGTAGGCCCTCTGAAGTGAGGTCACTCCTGCCTGGCTGGCACACGTCAACTTGGCGACGTGGGCCCTCAGTTGGGAGTTGGTGCCTGCTGGGAGTCTCCTCCCCTCGGTAATGAGGGCCCTCTGGCGTCAGACCCTAACTCCTGGGCTCCCAAAATTTTCTGATGTGCGCCCTGTGGTGCAAGTACACTCCTGCCAGGATCCCAACCCCATGGGAATGTGGGTCTTCTGCTCTGAGGTCCCAATGGTACGTTGTTCAGTTTCATGATGAGGGCCCTCTGGTGTGAGTTCACTCCGGCATGGACCCCATAGCCTCGCTGCTCCTGGCCACCTGCGGGGAGGTTCCAACTGCGGGATTCCTCACCTTTTTCCTTCTATGGGCCCTCTGTTTTGAGACTTCTCTTGCCTGCCTCACTCCCAGCCCCTTGGAGATGTGTGTCCTGTAGTTTGAGTCCACGTGTGCTGGGTCCGTCACATTTCGGTGATGTGGCCCCACTGGTGTGAGGACACTCCTGCCTGGTTTCCATTTCCTTGGTGATGTGGGCCCTCCGGTGAGAGTCTGATCCTCTTTGGGTTCCTCACACTTTTGTGTGGTTGGCCCTCTGCTCTGAGGTCACTCCTGCCTGGCTGGCACACCCCGCATTGGTGACGTCGGCCTTCTGGTAGCAGTTGGAGCTTGCTGGGAGCCTCCTCTCCTCAGTGATGAGGGCCCTCTGGCGTCCGGCCCTAACTGCTGGGCTCCCCACCTTTTCTGATGTGTGCCCACTGGTGCGATGACACTCCTGCTTGGTTCCCTTCCCCATGGGGATGTGGGCCTTGTGCTCTGAGGTTACAACGGCTGGGTTGCTTACAGTATCACGATGAGTGCCCTCTGTTGTGAGTTCATCACTGCCTGTATCCCATAGCCTCGGTGCTCTGGGCCGCCTGCTGGGATGTTCCAACTGCTGGATTCCTCACCTTTTTTATACAATGGGCCATGTGTTTTGAGGTTAATCCTGCCTGCCTCGCTCCGAGACCCATGGTGATGTGGGTCCTCTGGTTTGAGGCCACATGTGCTGGGTACCTCAACTTTCGATGATGTGGCCCCACGGGTGTGAGGACACTCCTGCCTGGTTCCCAGCCCCTTGCTTATGTGGGCACTCTGGTGAGAGTCTGATCCTGACTGGGTTCCTTACCCTTCTGTGGGGTGGGCCCTCTGATGTGAGGTCACTCCTGCCTGGATGTCTCATGTTGCCTTGGCGACGTAGGCCCTCTGTTGGCCACTGAAGCATGCTGGGAGCCTCCTACCCTCTTTAATAAGGGCCCTGGAAGAAACGCATATGCCCTTTTTGACCAAGTGCATCATTGTCGAGGTTCTGCCTCTTCTCCTATACTTTCAGAGGACTTCCCGTCTACCTCCTGAAATCGTATTCCTGGAATTCTGCCCCGCGTTCAAGTCCTCTTTGCAGCCTTACTTCAATATATTTTTGGACGATAGCTGTCATTTATAACTCTGCAGGTTTGTGAATTACAGTGCCCCTGAGCTCCTTTCTTCAACTCGCTTTCTTGTGAGCTGGCCGCAAAACCGCAGGATTGCTTCAGGCCCTAATCTGGTTCCGGCACGGCATGCTGAGCCTTTGGCTAATTCCTCTTCCTGGTGGGAAATGAGCGTTAAATTTGTTCGTGCAGACACCTACAGCTAATCTCTCATTGGTTCTCCCTATTCCTGTTCATCTTGCGCAGAAATTCCAAACTGTGCCAAACAGGAGGTTAAAGGCACTGACTCTCCAAGTGGGGAGAGTGTTAGTAAAGCGTCTGGAATGGTAAAACCGAGTACGAGGGGACGAAAACTGAGATGCATTTAAAAAGGTTTCCCGGTCACACGGTGGACCATATTCTGGGTTGCCCATGCATGTTTTACCTGAAGGAAGAATCCCTTCAACCTGGAGAGTTGGGACCCATGGAATGGGTACCATGCAGTATGACTTCAAAGGGTTGCCTTTGCTCACCGAACGTCACCAATGCTATCAGCCCGAAGTGTCCAGCCTTATGTCTCACTCAGCTCGGGGTGTAGATGTGGTAAATCCACGTTGCATCACAAGCCCTGAATGAATTATTTAAGAATTGCTCTCTATTTCACTGTCATTGTGTTTTGTTTTTGTAATTTATTTTGATAATGGGATTTATCGGATTTTCACTGCTGCGTTTATGCCGCTGTACACATGCTTGATTCTCTTATGGAGACATATAAATCCATGGGTTTTCAGATTCTTACTAGTCAGGTATATTCCTAGGCATTGAATATGGGGTGTTGAGTCCATTTCGTGGAGCAAGGAGTAGGTCCTGACTATTACATATTTGCTTATGGAAAGGTATCTGTGCTAATTTCAATCTCTGGTTTTATGCAGCCCCACAACTCACCTTTCCCCTTAAGCAAGCATAAGTTGGTTTTCTAAATTTGAGACCCTTTTCTGTTTTGTAATTGAGTTCATGTGCAGCCATGTTTGCATTCCGTGTATTTGAGATATCTTATGGTGTATCTTTTTCTGTGTGACTTAGTTAACTTAGAATGATCGTACCTGAATCCACTCATTATGCCGCGATGGGCCTCATGACATAGATTTCATTGCTGAGTGATATTCCATTGTACGTACGTACAACAACTTCTTTATCCATTTTTGCGTTCTGGGATATTTCACTTGTACCGTAAATGAGGTTCTTGTAAGCAGAGCCGTCCAAAATTTATGGGTGGCTGTGTCTTTTTGATTTTAATTTCCCTAAGCTATAGAACCATAAGTTGAAGTGCCGTAGGCTCCGTTGCTTAGTTTTTTAGGTGTTTGAGGAAACACCATACACTTCTCCAGAGTGGCTGTTGGCAATTTATATCCCGCCCATCAGCGTAACAAGGCTCCCTGTTCTCCATGACCTGTCCTGCCTTTCTGGATTTTTCACTTTTTTCAGATGTCCCTTTTGACAGGGGGGCAGTGAGACTTCATTGTAATGCAGATTTCTTTACAGGCTTGCTTGTTTGGCCAAAAAGGGCATATGTGTTTTTTCTTGAATATATTCAGGAAAAAACGCATACGCCCTTTTAGACCAAGTGCATCATTGTCGACTTTCTGTCTCTTTCCCTATGCTTTAAATGCAATTCCAGTCTGCCCCTGAAATCGTTTTCCTGCAATTCTGCCCCGCTTTCCAGTCCTCTTCGCAGCCTTCCTTCAATATATTTTTGGACGATAGCTGTCATTTATAACTCTGCAGGTTTGTGAATTACAGTGGCCCTGAGCTCCTTTCTTCAACTCGCTTTCTTGTGAGCTGGCCGCAAACCCGCAGGATTGCTTCAGGCCTTAATCAGGTTCCGGCATGGCATGCTGAGCCTTTGGTTAATTCTTCTTCCTGGTGGGAAATAAGCATTAAATTTCCAGTGCAGACACCTACAGCTAGTCTCTCATTGGTTCTCCCTATTCCTGTTCATCTTGTGCAGAAATTGCAAACTGTGCCAAACAGGAGGTTAAAGGCACTGACTCTCCAAGTGGGGAGAGTGTTAGTAAAGGTCTGGAATGGTGAACCCGAGTAAAAGGGGACGAAAACTGAGATGCATTTGAAAACGTTTCCTGGTCACACGGTGCACCATACTGTGGGTTTCCCATGCACGTTTTAGCTGAAGGAAGAATCCCTTAAAACTGGACAGTTGGGACCCATGGAATGGGTACCATGCAGTATGACTTCAAAGGGTCTGCATTTGCTCATCGAACCTCACCAATGCTATCAGCCTGAAGTGTCCAACCTTATGTCTCACTCAGCTCTGGGTGTAGATGTGGTAAATCCAGGTTGCATCACATGCCCTGAATGAATTATTTAAGAATTGCTCTCTATTTCACTGTCATTGTGTTTTGTTTTTTTAATTCATTTTGATAATGGGATTTATTGGATTTTCTCTGCTGCGTTCATGCAGCTGTACACACGCTTGATTGTCTTACGGAGACATATAAATCCATGGGTTTGAAGATTCTTACTAGTCAGGTGTATTCCTAGGTGTTGAATATGAGGTGTTTAGTCCATTTCGTTGAGCAAGGGGTAGGTCTTGACTATTACATATTTGGCTTATGGAAAGGTATCTGTGCTAATTTCTATCTCTGCTTTTATGCAGCACCCCAACCCACTTTTCCCCTTAAGCAAACATAAGGTGGTTTTCTAAATTTGAGGCCCTGTTCTGTTTTGTAATTCAGTTCATGTGTAGCCAAGTTTACATTCCGTGTATTAGTGATAACTTATGATGTTTCATTTTCTGTGTGACTTATTTCACTTAGAATCATCGTACCTGAATCCACTCATTATGCCGCGACGGGCCTGATGAAATAGATTTCATTGGTGAATGATATTCCTTTGTACGTACGTACCACACTTCTTTATCCATTTTTCGCTTTCTGGGATATTTAACTTGTACCTTAGACGAGGTTCTTGTAAACAGAGCCGTAAACAGAAACTTTGGGGTGGCTGTGTGTTTTTGCTTTTAATTTCCCTAAGCTATAGGAAAATAAGTGGTAATGCCGTAGGCTCCGTTGCTTTGTTTTTTAGGTTTTTGAGGAAACACCATACACATCTCCAGAGTGGCTGTTGGCAATTTACATCCCGCCCATCAGCATAACAAGGCTCCCTGTTCTCCATGGCCTGTCCTGTGTTTCTGGTTTTTACACTTTTTTCAGATGGCCCTTTTGACAGGGGGGCAGTGAGACTTCATTGTAATGCAGATTTCTTTACTGGCTTGCTTGTTTGGCCAAAAAGGGCATATGTGTTTTTTCTTGAATATATTCAGGAAAAAACGCATACGCCCTTTTAGACCAAGTGCATCATTGTCGACTTTCTGTCTCTTTCCCTATGCTTTAAATGCAATTCCAGTCTGCCCCTGAAATCGTTTTCCTGCAATTCTGCCCCGCTTTCCAGTCCTTTTTGCAGCCTTTCTTCAATATATTTTTGGACGATAGCTGTCATTTATAACTCTGCAGGTTTGTGAATTACAGTGGCCCTGAGCTCCTTTCTTCAACTCGCTTTCTTGTGAGCTGGCCGCAAACCCGCAGGATTGCTTCAGGCCTTAATCAGGTTCCGGCATGGCATGCTGAGCCTTTGGTTAATTCTTCTTCCTGGTGGGAAATGAGCATAAAATTTCCAGTGCAGACACCTACAGCTAGTCTCTCATTGGTTCTCCCTATTCCTGTTCATCTTGTGCAGAAATTGCAAACTGTGCCAAACAGGAGGTTAAAGGCACTGACTCTCCAAGTGGGGAGAGTGTTAGTAAAGGTCTGGAATGGTGAACCCGAGTAAAAGGGGATGAAAACTGAGATGCATTTGAAAACGTTTCCTGGTCACACGGTGCACCATACTGTGGGTTTCCCATGCACGTTTTAGCTGAAGGAAGAATCCCTTAAAACTGGACAGTTGGGACCCATGGAATGGGTACCATGCAGTATGACTTCAAAGGGTCTGCATTTGCTCATCGAACCTCACCAATGCTATCAGCCTGAAGTGTCCAACCTTATGTCTCACTCAGCTCTGGGTGTAGATGTGGTAAATCCAGGTTGCATCACATGCCCTGAATGAATTATTTAAGAATTGCTCTCTATTTCACTGTCATTGTGTTTTGTTTTTTTAATTCATTTTGATAATGGGATTTATTGGATTTTCTCTGCTGCGTTCATGCAGCTGTACACACGCTTGATTGTCTTACGGAGACATATAAATCCATGGGTTTGAAGATTCTTACTAGTCAGGTGTATTCCTAGGTGTTGAATATGAGGTGTTTAGTCCATTTCGTTGAGCAAGGGGTAGGTCTTGACTATTACATATTTGGCTTATGGAAAGGTATCTGTGCTAATTTCTATCTCTGCTTTTATGCAGCACCCCAACCCACTTTTCCCCTTAAGCAAACATAAGGTGGTTTTCTAAATTTGAGGCCCTGTTCTGTTTTGTAATTCAGTTCATGTGTAGCCAAGTTTACATTCCGTGTATTAGTGATAACTTATGATGTTTCATTTTCTGTGTGACTTATTTCACTTAGAATCATCGTACCTGAATCCACTCATTATGCCGCGACGGGCCTGATGAAATAGATTTCATTGGTGAATGATATTCCTTTGTACGTACGTACCACACTTCTTTATCCATTTTTCGCTTTCTGGGATATTTAACTTGTACCGTAGACGAGGTTCTTGTAAACAGAGCCGTAAACAGAAACTTTGGGGTGGCTGTGTGTTTTTGCTTTTAATTTCCCTAAGCTATAGGAAAATAAGTGGTAATGCCGTAGGCTCCGTTGCTTTGTTTTTTAGGTTTTTGAGGAAACACCATACACATCTCCAGAGTGGCTGTTGGCAATTTACATCCCGCCCATCAGCATAACAAGGCTCCCTGTTCTCCATGGCCTGTCCTGTGTTTCTGGTTTTTACACTTTTTTCAGATGGCCCTTTTGACAGGGGGGCAGTGAGACTTCATTGTAATGCAGATTTCTTTACTGGCTTGCTTGTTTGGCCAAAAAGGGCATATGTGTTTTTTCTTGAATATATTCAGGAAAAAACGCATACGCCCTTTTAGACCAAGTGCATCATTGTCGACTTTCTGTCTCTTTCCCTATGCTTTAAATGCAATTCCAGTCTGCCCCTGAAATCGTTTTCCTGCAATTCTGCCCCGCTTTCCAGTCCTTTTTGCAGCCTTTCTTCAATATATTTTTGGACGATAGCTGTCATTTATAACTCTGCAGGTTTGTGAATTACAGTGCCCCTGAGCTCCTTTCTTCAACTCGCTTTCTTGTGAGCTGGCCGCAAACCCGCAGGATTGCTTCAGGCCTTAATCAGGTTCCGGCATGGCATGCTGAGCCTTTGGTTAATTCTTCTTCCTGGTGGGAAATGAGCGTAAAATTTCCAGTGCAGACACCTACAGCTAGTCTCTCATTGGTTCTCCCTATTCCTGTTCATCTTGTGCAGAAATTGCAAACTGTGCCAAACAGGAGGTTAAAGGCACTGACTCTCCAAGTGGGGAGAGTGTTAGTAAAGGTCTGGAATGGTGAACCCGAGTAAAAGGGGATGAAAACTGAGATGCATTTGAAAACATTTCCTGGTCACACGGTGCACCATACTGTGGGTTTCCCATGCCCGTTTTAGCTGAAGGAAGAATCCCTTAAAACTGGACAGTTGGGACCCATGGAATGGGTACCATGCAGTATGACTTCAAAGGGTCTGCATTTGCTCATCGAACCTCACCAATGCTATCAGCCTGAAGTGTCCAACCTTATGTCTCACTCAGCTCTGGGTGTAGATGTGGTAAATCCAGGTTGCATCACATGCCCTGAATGAATTATTTAAGAATTGCTCTCTATTTCACTGTCATTGTGTTTTGTTTTTGTAATTCATTTTGATAATGGGATTTATTGGATTTTCTCTGCTGCGTTCATGCAGCTGTACACACGCTTGATTGTCTTACGGAGACATATAAATCCATGGGTTTGAAGATTCTTACTAGTCAGGTGTATTCCTAGGTGTTGAATATGAGGTGTTTAGTCCATTTCGTTGAGCAAGGGGTAGGTCTTGACTATTACATATTTGGCTTATGGAAAGGTATCTGTGCTAATTTCTATCTCTGCTTTTATGCAGTACCCCAACTCACTTTTCCCCTTAAGCAAACATAAGGTGGTTTTCTAAATTTGAGACCCTGTTCTGTTTTGTAATTCAGTTCATGTGTAGCCAAGTTTACATTCCGTGTATTAGTGATAACTTATGATGTTTCATTTTCTGTGTGACTTATTTCACTTAGAATCATCGTACCTGAATCCACTCATTATGCCGCGACGGGCCTGATGAAATAGATTTCATTGGTGAGTGATATTCCTTTGTACGTACGTACCACACTTCTTTATCCATTTTTCGCTTTCTGGGATATTTAACTTGTACCGTAGACGAGGTTCTTGTAAACAGAGCCGTAAACAGAAACTTTGGGGTGGCTGTGTGTTTTTGATTTTAATTTCCCTAAGCTATAGGAAAATAAGTGGTAATGCCGTAGGCTCCGTTGCTTTGTTTTTTAGGTTTTTGAGGAAACACCATACACATCTCCAGAGTGGCTGTTGGCAATTTACATCCCGCCCATCAGCATAACAAGGCTCCCTGTTCTCCATGGCCTGTCCTGTGTTTCTGGTTTTTACACTTTTTTCAGATGGCCCTTTTGAACGGGGGGCAGTGAGACTTCATTGTAGTGCAGATTTCTTTAACATGCTTGCTTGGTTGGCCAAAAAGGGCGTATGCGTTTTTTCCTGAATATATTCAGGAAAAAACGCATACGCCCTTTTTGGCCAAGTGCATCATTGTCGACGTTCTGCCTCTTTTCCTATGCTTTAAATGCAATTCCAGTCTACCCCCTGAAATCGTTTTCTTGCAATTCTGCCCCGCTTTCAAGTCCTTTTCGCAGCCTTCCTTCAATATATTTTTGGGTGATAGCTGTCATTTATAACTCTGCAGGTTTGTGAATTACAGTGCCCCTGAGCTCCTTTCTTCAACTCGCTTTCTTGTGAGCTGGCCGCAAACCCGCAGGATTGCTTCAGGCCCTAATCTGGTTCCGGCACGGCATGCTGAGCCTTTGGTTAATTCCTCTTCCTGGTGGGAAATGAGCGTTAAATTTGCCCGTGCAGACACCTTCACACGAGTCGTCATGGTGCCCCTTTGCCCCGGTTATCTCTATGGAGGTTGGAGTTGGAGGGCCTCCTCACTCAAGGTCAGTGTGCCCATGGAGCCAACCCTGCAACTTCAGGGCATGGTTGGGTGTTAGGATCACCACGTGGGGTCCTTTTCCCTTAGGAGGGAGGTGGCCTTTTGGGCTGCTGATTTCCAGGTTTTCAGATACTGCCAGTATCTTGGCCAGATGTGGCGGTGGGCCAAGCCCCTTGGTGACCGTAGTTTATCCTACCTGGAGCGCATTCTTGCATTGTTCCATTTCAAGTGGTCCCAGGTTTTGCACTAATACTCCAATGGCGATTCACCGTTCACCAGGAATGTAAAGGTCAAAGGGTTTAGCTAAATTAGGGAGTTCCAGGGCAAGGGTCTGAATTGACTGCTCTTTCCATTCTTGAAAGGCCTCTTCTGCATTCTATTCAAAAGGATCATCATCTTTTCCTTTCAGTGTTTCATATAGAGGCCCAGCTAGTAGACTGTAGTTAGGGATCCAGAAGCAGCAAACCCTGGCCTCCCCAGGAACCCCTAAGCTGTCTTCTAGTTTCAGAAATGGGTAAGGCTGCAAATTGTTTCTTCCCTTTCCTGGGATGGGCTTCTCCGACCTTCTGTGAGAATGAAGCCCAGGCAGGTCACCGTAGTCTGTGATATTTGAGCTTTGTCTTGGACAACTTGTATCCTTTATTGGCTTGGTAGTTCAGAGGTCTCCTTAGTAGGGCTGGCGATCAGAATGTCGTCTGCATATTGAAGGAGTGTTTCCTTTTCCAGAGGTAGAACTTTTAGGTCTTTAGCTGAGCTTTCCCCAAAGATGGTGTGGGAATTTTTGAACCCTTGGGGCAACACGGCCCGGAAGTATTGTTTTAGTTGTATGTTGAGTCCTGCCACTCACAAGCCAAAATTTCTTGTGACTCTGGGACTAATAGAATACAAAAGAAGGCATCATTGAAGACTAATACAGAATACCATGTCCTGGTGGTTGGTAGAATGACCAGCAGGGTGTAGGATTTAGGAACTACTGGAGGTATATCCTCGGTGGCTTCACTGACTGTCCTGACATCCTTTACCAGGACTCCAGCAGCCCATGGGGCTCTCGAGGTCAGGCCAATCCCAGGATATGGAGCTCACCTGGGCAGGTACCCCACCCCCACCCCAGCCCACGGGGCTCTCGTGTTCAGGCCCCTCCCAGGATATGGGGTTCCCTGGGCAGGTTCCCCTGCAGCCCATGGGGCTCTCGTGGTCAGGCCCCTCCCAGGATACAGAGCTACCCTTGCAGGTACCATGGCAGGGCTGGGAACACAGGAACCGAGCATATCGCCCTCATTGCAGAGCACTCCCAGCTCACCTGTCACTCAGATCTGACACAGAGCACCTCAGAGCAGGACTTGAACTAACAAACAGCAGCTCCGACAGGTCTGTGACCCTGGGCATCACTCTGTGTGGCCTCCCTCCACCTGGTCTTCCAGAGACTTCCACTGCACCCGGGGCACCAGGCCTCTGTCTCCACCCACCAGCCACCCCTCCTCTCCCTGACTCCTGGGTTCCTCTCATTAGGAGAGGGTTTTCTTGAAGTTGTCTCCCACTCATGGGCCAGATAATATAATTAGAAAACAAGCCAGAGCTGCAGCCCCTTGTCTATCCTGACTCTCAGGAGCCCACAGCTGTTCCTTGGACCTGGCCGATTCAGCAAGTTCCAGTTTCTGCAACTGTGAGCCCCTGAGGGGTGATTATTGGCTGGCCTGGGAAGCCCGACCATGCCGGCCAGCCCTCCCCAGGTGTGCCTGGGTTCAGATCAATATAAACACCGCTCCAGGCAGCAAGAGCCCCTGCAGCTGTGCCTGACGCCATTTTCTCTGCCCTGTCAGCAGTCTTGGGGCTGGACTGGTGGGAGGGAGTGAGAGGCCACGGCTTTGTGGGTGGCCCAGTGTGAGTGGGGCTCTGCTGGACTTTCTGCAGCAGTTGCCAAGATGCCACCTGCTAAAGAAGAGGATGTGTCACCCATACCTGCCGCTGGAATTTCTCCCTGGGCAGAGGTGAGTGAGGAAGAAAGCAGTGGGGGCCGGGACAGCAGGGGTATCTCAGGCAGGGAAATGGAAAGCTTCCAGAAGAGCACCCAGGGCCAGGACCATCCTGGCTGGCCTGCAGGCACCAAGTCGGCTGGCATGCTGTCACTCATGTGGCTCCATGGCCCTTCCTCTAGGCTTTCAAGTCCTTGTACATATTCAGGTGTTTTACCTGGGAAGGGTGGGAACATTTCAGCAGCAGCTGGCCTGGGGCTCAGCCCACGTTTACTCACAGATGCCTCGGCACGGTCCCCCAGCTTTGCAATGAGGACGCTTGTTGCGTGGGGCCTGCTGGCTGAATGGGAGATGATTCCCCACCACTGACCAACTTCAGAATTGTTTACAACTGGAGCTAGTGCCCTGATACGGTTTTCCTCTGTGTAACTGGTGGGTTCTGTTTTTTTTTCTTTTTTTCGTTTTTGGTTCAAGGTAGATTTTATTCCTCTTTTTTGTATTTACAGATATAAGCATGGAAATAATTTATTCATGTAAATACATGTATGTGAAGGGAAGAATATTTTTTCTGTTTTACTTTTTGCAATTTGAATTTTATTTTATTTTTTATACAGCAGATTCTTTTTGGTTATCTATTTTATACATATAAATGTATACATGCCAATCCCAATCTCTCAACTCCTCCCACCACCACCCCCCAACAGCTTTCCCCCCTTGGTGTCCATACGTTTGTTGTCTACATCTGTTGCTCTATTTCTGCCTTGCAAAACGGTTCATCTGTGCAATTTTTCTAGGTTCCACATATATGCATTAATAGACAAGATTTGTTTTTCTCTTTCTGACTTACTTCACTCTGTATGACAGTCTCTAGATCCATCAACGTCTCTACAAATGACCCAATTTCATTCCTTTTTATGGCTTAGTAATATTCCATTTTATATATGTACCACATCTTTATGCATTCGTCTGTCTGTGGGCATTTAGGTTGCTTCCATTACCTGGATATTGTAAATAGTGATGCAATGAACATTGCGGTGAATGTCTCTTTTTGATTTATGGTTTTGTCTGGGTATATGCCCAGTAGTGGGATTGCTGTATCATATGGTAATTCTATTCTTAGTTTTATAAGAAACTCCATAAGGTTCTCCACAGTGACTGTATCAATTTACATTCCCAACAATAGTGGAAGAGGGTTCCTTATCTCCACACCCTTTCCAGCATTTGTTGTTTGTAGATTTTCTGATGATGCCCATTCTAACAGGTGTGAGGTGATACACCATGGATGAGTCTATTTCGTTGAGCAAAGAGTAGGTCTTGTCTATTACATATTTGGCTTATGGAACGGTATGTGTGCTAATTTCAATCTCTGGTTTTATACAGCACCCCAACTCAACTTTCCCCTTAAGCAAGCATAAGTTTTTATCTAAATGTGAGACTCTGTTCGGTTTTGGAATTCAGTTTATGTGTAGCCAAGTTTACACTCTCTCTATTAGTGATATCTTATGATAATTATCTTTCTCTGTGTGACCTATTTCTCTTAGAATCATCATACTTAAATCCACTCAATTTGCTGCTACAGGCCTGATGACATTGATTTCATTGCTGAGTGATATTCCGTTGTACATAAGTAGCACAACTCCTTTATCCATTTTTTTCTTTCTGGGATATTTAATTTGTACTGGACTCAAGGTTCTTGTAAACACAGCAGCCCTAAATTTTGTGTTGGCTGTGTCTTGTTGATTTTAATTTTCCTAAGCTATAGGGCCAAAAGTGGAAGTGCCCTAGGGTCTGTAGCTTTGTTTTTCAGATGTTTCAGGATACACCATACACATCTCCAGAGTGTCTGTTGGCAATTTACATCCCGCCCATCAGCATAACAAGGCTCCCTGTTCTCCATGGCCTGTCCTGTGTTTCTGGTTTTTACACTTTTTTCAGATGGCCCTTTTGACGAATGGGAAATGAGACTTCATTGTAGTGCGGATTTCCATTTCTCGAGTGCTTGGTTGGCCAAAAAGGGCATATGTGTTTTTTCCTGAATATATTCAGGAAAAAATGTTTACGCACTTTTGTCCAAGTGCATCACTGTCAAAGATCTGCCGCTTTTCACATGCTTTAAATGCAATTCCAATCTACCTCCTGAAATATGATTCCTGCAATTCTGCCTCGTTTTCAAGTCCTCTTTGCAGACTTACTTCCATATATTTTTGCCAATAGCTGTCATTTATAACTCTGCAGGTTTGTGAATTACAGTGCCCGTGATTTCCTTTCTTAACTCGTTTCCTTGAAAACTGGCCACAGAACCGCAGGTTTGCTTCAGGCCGTAATCAGGGTCCGGCACGGCACTCTGAGACTTTGGTTCATTCCACTTCCTGGTGGGAAATTAGAGTTAAATGTGCCCCTCCAGACACCTGCCTCACTCCTAGCCCCTTGGTGATGTGTGTCCTCTGGTTTGAGGCCACATGTGCTGGGTTCCTCACCTTTGGCTGATGTGGCCCCACTGGTGTGAGGACACTCCTGCCTGGTTCCCATCCCCTTGGTGATGTGGGCCCTCCGGTGAGAGTCTGATCCTGGTTGGGTTCCTCACACTTCTGTGAGGTGGGCCCTCTTCTCTGAGGTCACTCCTGCCTGGCTGGCACACCCCGCCTTGGCAACGTCGGCCCTCTGGTGGGATTTGGTGCCTGCTGGGTGTCTCCTCCCCTCGGTAATGAGGGCCCTCTGGTGTCAGGCCCTAACTCCTGGGCTACCAATATTTTCTGATATGCGCCCTGTGGTTCGAGTACACTCCTGCCAGGTTCCCAACCCCATGGGAATGTGGGCCTTCTGCTCTGAGGTCCCAACCGTGGGTTGCTCAGTTTCATGATGAGGGCCCTCTGCTGTGAGTTCTCTCCGGCCTGGATCCCATAGCCTCGCTGCTCCTGGCCACCTGCTGGGAGGTTACAACTGCGGGATTCCTCACCTTTTTTCTTCTATGGGCCCTCTGTTTTGAGACTCCTCCTGCCTGCCTCACTCCCAGCCCCTTGGTGATGTGTGTCCTCTGGTTTGAGGCCACGTATGCTGGGTCCCTCGCCTTTCGATGATGTGGCCCCACTGGTGTGAGGACACTCCTGCCTGGTTCCCATCCCCTTGGTGATGTGGGCCCTCCGGTGAGAGTCTGATCCTGGTTGGGTTCCTCACACTTCTGTGAGGTGGGCCCTCTTCTCTGAGGTCACTCCTGCCTGGCTGGCACACCCCGCCTTGGCAACGTCGGCCCTCTGGTGGGATTTGGTGCCTGCTGGGTGTCTCCTCCCCTCGGTAATGAGGGCCCTCTGGCGTCAGGCCCTAACTCCTGGGCTCCCAATATTTTCTGATATGCGCCCTGTGGTTCGAGTACACTCCTGCCAGATTCCCAACCCCATGGGAATGTGGGCCTTCTGCTCTGAGGTCCCAACCGTGGGTTGCTCAGTTTCATGATGAGGGCCCTCTGCTGTGAGTTCTCTCCGGCCTGGATCCCATAGCCTGGCTGCTCCTGGCCACCTGCTGGGAGGTTACAACTGCGGGATTCCTCACCTTTTTTCTTCTATGGGCCCTCTGTTTTGAGACTCCTCCTGCCTGCCTCACTCCCAGCCCCTGGGTGATGTGTGTCCTCTGGTTTGAGGCCACGTATGCTGGGTCCCTCGCCTTTCGATGATGTGGCCCCACCGGTGTGAGGACACTCCTGCCTGGTTCCTATCCCCTTGATGATGTGGGCCCTCTGGTGAGAGTCTGATCCTGGCTGTGTTCCTCACCCTTCTGTGAGGGGGGCCCTCTGCTGTGAGGTCACTCCTGCCTGGCTGGCACACCCCACCTGGGCAACATCGGCCCTCTTGTGGCAGTTGGAGCCTGCTGGGAACCTCCCCTCGGTGATGGGGGCCCTCTTGCCTCAGGCCCTAACTGCTGGGTACCCACATTTTCTGATACGTGCTAAGTGGTGCGAGGACACTCCTGCGAGGTTCCCATCCCCATGGGCATGTGGGCCTTCTGCTCTAAGGTCCCAACACCTGTGTTGTTCACCGTTTCATGATGTTGGCTCTCTGGTGTTAGTTCACCCAGGCCTAGATCCCATAGACTCTGTGCTCTGAGCGGCCTGCTGGGAGGTTCCTACTGCTGGATTCCTTACCTTTTTTATTCTTTGGGTCCTGTGTTTTCATGCTCCTACTTCCTGACTCACTCCCAGCCCATTTGTGATGTAGGTCCTCTGGTTTAAGGCCACATGTACCGGTTTCCTCACCTTTATTGATGTGGCCCCACTGGTGTGAGGACACTCCTGCCTGGTTCCCATCCCCTTGGTGATGGGGGCCCTCTGGTGAGAGTCTGATCCTGTCTGGATTCCTCACACTTCTGGGAGGTGGGCCCTCTGCTGTGAGGTCACTCCTGCCTGGCTGGCACACGTCACCTTGGCGATGTGGGCCCTCAGTTGGGAGTTGGTGCCTGCTGGAAGTCTCCTCCCCTCGGTAATGAGGGCCCTCTGGCGTCAGGCCCTAACTCATGGGCTCCCAAAATTTTCTGATGTGCGCCCTGTCGTGCGAGTACACTCCAGCCAGGGTCCCATCCCCATGGGGATGTGGGCTTTCTGCTCTGAGGTCCCAACGGCTGGGTTGCTCACAGTGTCAGAATGTGGGCCCTCTGCTGTGAGTTCACTCCGGCATGGATCCCATAGCCTCGGTGCTCTGGGCCACCTGCTTGGAGCTTCCAACTGCGGGGTTCCTCACCTTTTTTATTCTATGGGCGCTCTGTTGTGAGTCTCCTCCTGCATGCCTCACTCCCAGCCCTTTCGTGATGTGTGTCCCCTTGTTTGAGGCTACATGTGCTGTGTTCCTCACCTTTCGCTGATGTGGCCCCACTGGTGTGAGGACACTCCTGCCTGGTTTCCATCCCCTTGGTGATGTGGGCGCTCTGGTTAGAGTCTGATCCTCTTTGGGCTCCTCACACGTCTGTGAGGTGGGCCCTCTGCTGTGAGGTAACTCCTGCCTGGCTTGCTCCCATTGCCTTGGTGACGTCGGCCCTCTGGTGGCATTTGGAACCTGCTGGTAGCCTCCTCTCCTCCGTGATGAGGGCCCTCTGGCGTCAGGCCATAACTGCTGGGTTCCCACATTTTCTGATACGTGCTAAGTTGTGCGAGGACACTCCTGCGAGGTTCCCATCCCCATGGGGATGTGGGCCTTCTGCTCTGAGGTCCCACTGGCTGGGTTGCTCACAGTTTCATGATGTGGGCCCTCTGCTGTGAGTTCACTGTGGCCTGGATCCCATAGACTCCATACTCTGGGCCACCTGCTGGGAGGTTCAAACTGCTGGATTCCTCACATTTTTTATTCTGTGGGCCCTGTGTTGTTAGGCTACTCCTGCCTGCCTCACTCGGAGCACCTTGGAAATGTGGGTCCTCTGGTTTAGGCCACATGTGCTGGGTTCCTCACCTTTCTATAATGTGGCCACACTGGTGTGAGGACACTCCTGCCTTGTTCCGATCCCCTTGGTGATGTGGGCCCTCTGGTGAGAGTCTTATCCTGGCTGGGTTCCTCACCCTTCTGTGAGGTAGGCCCTCTGAAGTGAGGTCACTCCTGCCTGGCTGGCACACGTCAACTTGGCGACGTGGGCCCTCAGTTGGGAGTTGGTGCCTGCTGGGAGTCTCCTCCCCTCGGTAATGAGGGCCCTCTGGCGTCAGACCCTAACTCCTGGGCTCCCAAAATTTTCTGATGTGCGCCCTGTGGTGCAAGTACACTCCTGCCAGGATCCCAACCCCATGGGAATGTGGGTCTTCTGCTCTGAGGTCCCAATGGTACGTTGTTCAGTTTCATGATGAGGGCCCTCTGGTGTGAGTTCACTCCGGCATGGACCCCATAGCCTCGCTGCTCCTGGCCACCTGCGGGGAGGTTCCAACTGCGGGATTCCTCACCTTTTTCCTTCTATGGGCCCTCTGTTTTGAGACTTCTCTTGCCTGCCTCACTCCCAGCCCCTTGGAGATGTGTGTCCTGTAGTTTGAGTCCACGTGTGCTGGGTCCGTCACATTTCGGTGATGTGGCCCCACTGGTGTGAGGACACTCCTGCCTGGTTTCCATTTCCTTGGTGATGTGGGCCCTCCGGTGAGAGTCTGATCCTCTTTGGGTTCCTCACACTTTTGTGTGGTTGGCCCTCTGCTCTGAGGTCACTCCTGCCTGGCTGGCACACCCCGCATTGGTGACGTCGGCCTTCTGGTAGCAGTTGGAGCTTGCTGGGAGCCTCCTCTCCTCAGTGATGAGGGCCCTCTGGCGTCCGGCCCTAACTGCTGGGCTCCACACCTTTTCTGATGTGTGCCCACTGGTGCGATGACACTCCTGCTTGGTTCCCTTCCCCATGGGGATGTGGGCCTTGTGCTCTGAGGTTACAACGGCTGGGTTGCTTACAGTATCACGATGAGTGCCCTCTGTTGTGAGTTCATCACTGCCTGTATCCCATAGCCTCGGTGCTCTGGGCCGCCTGCTGGGATGTTCCAACTGCTGGATTCCTCACCTTTTTTATACAATGGGCCATGTGTTTTGAGGTTAATCCTGCCTGCCTCGCTCCGAGACCCATGGTGATGTGGGTCCTCTGGTTTGAGGCCACATGTGCTGGGTACCTCAACTTTCGATGATGTGGCCCCACGGGTGTGAGGACACTCCTGCCTGGTTCCCAGCCCCTTGCTTATGTGGGCACTCTGGTGAGAGTCTGATCCTGACTGGGTTCCTTACCCTTCTGTGGGGTGGGCCCTCTGATGTGAGGTCACTCCTGCCTGGATGTCTCATGTTGCCTTGGCGACGTAGGCCCTCTGTTGGCCACTGAAGCATGCTGGGAGCCTCCTACCCTCTTTAATAAGGGCCCTGGAAGAAACGCATATGCCCTTTTTGACCAAGTGCATCATTGTCGAGGTTCTGCCTCTTCTCCTATACTTTCAGAGGACTTCCCGTCTACCTCCTGAAATCGTATTCCTGGAATTCTGCCCCGCGTTCAAGTCCTCTTTGCAGCCTTACTTCAATATATTTTTGGACGATAGCTGTCATTTATAACTCTGCAGGTTTGTGAATTACAGTGCCCCTGAGCTCCTTTCTTCAACTCGCTTTCTTGTGAGCTGGCCGCAAAACCGCAGGATTGCTTCAGGCCCTAATCTGGTTCCGGCACGGCATGCTGAGCCTTTGGCTAATTCCTCTTCCTGGTGGGAAATGAGCGTTAAATTTGTTCGTGCAGACACCTACAGCTAATCTCTCATTGGTTCTCCCTATTCCTGTTCATCTTGCGCAGAAATTCCAAACTGTGCCAAACAGGAGGTTAAAGGCACTGACTCTCCAAGTGGGGAGAGTGTTAGTAAAGCGTCTGGAATGGTAAAACCGAGTACGAGGGGACGAAAACTGAGATGCATTTAAAAAGGTTTCCCGGTCACACGGTGGACCATATTCTGGGTTGCCCATGCATGTTTTACCTGAAGGAAGAATCCCTTCAACCTGGAGAGTTGGGACCCATGGAATGGGTACCATGCAGTATGACTTCAAAGGGTTGCCTTTGCTCACCGAACGTCACCAATGCTATCAGCCCGAAGTGTCCAGCCTTATGTCTGACTCAGCTCTAGGTGTAGATGTGGTAAATCCACGTTGCATCACAAGCCCTGAATGAATTATTTAAGAATTGCTCTCTATTTCACTGTCATTGTGTTTTGTTTTTGTAATTTATTTTGATAATGGGATTTATCGGATTTTCACTGCTGCGTTTATGCCGCTGTACACATGCTTGATTCTCTTATGGAGACATATAAATCCATGGGTTTTCAGATTCTTACTAGTCAGGTATATTCCTAGGCATTGAATATGGGGTGTTGAGTCCATTTCGTGGAGCAAGGAGTAGGTCCTGACTATTACATATTTGCTTATGGAAAGGTATCTGTGCTAATTTCAATCTCTGGTTTTATGCAGCCCCACAACTCACCTTTCCCCTTAAGCAAGCATAAGTTGGTTTTCTAAATTTGAGACCCTTTTCTGTTTTGTAATTGAGTTCATGTGCAGCCATGTTTGCATTCCGTGTATTTGAGATATCTTATGGTGTATCTTTTTCTGTGTGACTTAGTTAACTTAGAATGATCGTACCTGAATCCACTCATTATGCCGCGATGGGCCTCATGACATAGATTTCATTGCTGAGTGATATTCCATTGTACGTACGTACAACAACTTCTTTATCCATTTTTGCGTTCTGGGATATTTCACTTGTACCGTAAATGAGGTTCTTGTAAGCAGAGCCGTCCAAAATTTATGGGTGGCTGTGTCTTTTTGATTTTAATTTCCCTAAGCTATAGAACCATAAGTTGAAGTGCCGTAGGCTCCGTTGCTTAGTTTTTTAGGTGTTTGAGGAAACACCATACACTTCTCCAGAGTGGCTGTTGGCAATTTATATCCCGCCCATCAGCGTAACAAGGCTCCCTGTTCTCCATGACCTGTCCTGCCTTTCTGGATTTTTCACTTTTTTCAGATGTCCCTTTTGACAGGGGGGCAGTGAGACTTCATTGTAATGCAGATTTCTTTACAGGCTTGCTTGTTTGGCCAAAAAGGGCATATGTGTTTTTTCTTGAATATATTCAGGAAAAAACGCATACGCCCTTTTAGACCAAGTGCATCATTGTCGACTTTCTGTCTCTTTCCCTATGCTTTAAATGCAAATCCAGTCTGCCCCTGAAATCGTTTTCCTGCAATTCTGCCCCGCTTTCCAGTCCTCTTCGCAGCCTTCCTTCAATATATTTTTGGACGATAGCTGTCATTTATAACTCTGCAGGTTTGTGAATTACAGTGGCCCTGAGCTCCTTTCTTCAACTCGCTTTCTTGTGAGCTGGCCGCAAACCCGCAGGATTGCTTCAGGCCTTAATCAGGTTCCGGCATGGCATGCTGAGCCTTTGGTTAATTCTTCTTCCTGGTGGGAAATAAGCATTAAATTTCCAGTGCAGACACCTACAGCTAGTCTCTCATTGGTTCTCCCTATTCCTGTTCATCTTGTGCAGAAATTGCAAACTGTGCCAAACAGGAGGTTAAAGGCACTGACTCTCCAAGTGGGGAGAGTGTTAGTAAAGGTCTGGAATGGTGAACCCGAGTAAAAGGGGACGAAAACTGAGATGCATTTGAAAACGTTTCCTGGTCACACGGTGCACCATACTGTGGGTTTCCCATGCACGTTTTAGCTGAAGGAAGAATCCCTTAAAACTGGACAGTTGGGACCCATGGAATGGGTACCATGCAGTATGACTTCAAAGGGTCTGCATTTGCTCATCGAACCTCACCAATGCTATCAGCCTGAAGTGTCCAACCTTATGTCTCACTCAGCTCTGGGTGTAGATGTGGTAAATCCAGGTTGCATCACATGCCCTGAATGAATTATTTAAGAATTGCTCTCTATTTCACTGTCATTGTGTTTTGTTTTTTTAATTCATTTTGATAATGGGATTTATTGGATTTTCTCTGCTGCGTTCATGCAGCTGTACACACGCTTGATTGTCTTACGGAGACATATAAATCCATGGGTTTGAAGATTCTTACTAGTCAGGTGTATTCCTAGGTGTTGAATATGAGGTGTTTAGTCCATTTCGTTGAGCAAGGGGTAGGTCTTGACTATTACATATTTGGCTTATGGAAAGGTATCTGTGCTAATTTCTATCTCTGCTTTTATGCAGCACCCCAACCCACTTTTCCCCTTAAGCAAACATAAGGTGGTTTTCTAAATTTGAGGCCCTGTTCTGTTTTGTAATTCAGTTCATGTGTAGCCAAGTTTACATTCCGTGTATTAGTGATAACTTATGATGTTTCATTTTCTGTGTGACTTATTTCACTTAGAATCATCGTACCTGAATCCACTCATTATGCCGCGACGGGCCTGATGAAATAGATTTCATTGGTGAATGATATTCCTTTGTACGTACGTACCACACTTCTTTATCCATTTTTCGCTTTCTGGGATATTTAACTTGTACCGTAGACGAGGTTCTTGTAAACAGAGCCGTAAACAGAAACTTTGGGGTGGCTGTGTGTTTTTGCTTTTAATTTCCCTAAGCTATAGGAAAATAAGTGGTAATGCCGTAGGCTCCGTTGCTTTGTTTTTTAGGTTTTTGAGGAAACACCATACACATCTCCAGAGTGGCTGTTGGCAATTTACATCCCGCCCATCAGCATAACAAGGCTCCCTGTTCTCCATGGCCTGTCCTGTGTTTCTGGTTTTTACACTTTTTTCAGATGGCCCTTTTGACAGGGGGGCAGTGAGACTTCATTGTAATGCAGATTTCTTTACTGGCTTGCTTGTTTGGCCAAAAAGGGCATATGTGTTTTTTCTTGAATATATTCAGGAAAAAACGCATACGCCCTTTTAGACCAAGTGCATCATTGTCGACTTTCTGTCTCTTTCCCTATGCTTTAAATGCAATTCCAGTCTGCCCCTGAAATCGTTTTCCTGCAATTCTGCCCCGCTTTCCAGTCCTTTTTGCAGCCTTTCTTCAATATATTTTTGGACGATAGCTGTCATTTATAACTCTGCAGGTTTGTGAATTACAGTGCCCCTGAGCTCCTTTCTTCAACTCGCTTTCTTGTGAGCTGGCCGCAAACCCGCAGGATTGCTTCAGGCCTTAATCAGGTTCCGGCATGGCATGCTGAGCCTTTGGTTAATTCTTCTTCCTGGTGGGAAATGAGCGTAAAATTTCCAGTGCAGACACCTACAGCTAGTCTCTCATTGGTTCTCCCTATTCCTGTTCATCTTGTGCAGAAATTGCAAACTGTGCCAAACAGGAGGTTAAAGGCACTGACTCTCCAAGTGGGGAGAGTGTTAGTAAAGGTCTGGAATGGTGAACCCGAGTAAAAGGGGACGAAAACTGAGATGCATTTGAAAACATTTCCTGGTCACACGGTGCACCATACTGTGGGTTTCCCATGCACGTTTTAGCTGAAGGAAGAATCCCTTAAAACTGGACAGTTGGGACCCATGGAATGGGTACCATGCAGTATGACTTCAAAGGGTCTGCGTTTGCTCATCGAACCTCACCAATGCTATCAGCCTGAAGTGTCCAACCTTATGTCTCACTCAGCTCTGGGTGTAGATGTGGTAAATCCAGGTTGCATCACATGCCCTGAATGAATTATTTAAGAATTGCTCTCTATTTCACTGTCATTGTGTTTTGTTTTTGTAATTCATTTTGATAATGGGATTTATTGGATTTTCTCTGCTGCGTTCATGCAGCTGTACACACGCTTGATTGTCTTACGGAGACATATAAATCCATGGGTTTGAAGATTCTTACTAGTCAGGTGTATTCCTAGGTGTTGAATATGAGGTGTTTAGTCCATTTCGTTGAGCAAGGGGTAGGTCTTGACTATTACATATTTGGCTTATGGAAAGGTATCTGTGCTAATTTCTATCTCTGCTTTTATGCAGTACCCCAACTCACTTTTCCCCTTAAGCAAACATAAGGTGGTTTTCTAAATTTGAGACCCTGTTCTGTTTTGTAATTCAGTTCATGTGTAGCCAAGTTTACATTCCGTGTATTAGTGATAACTTATGATGTTTCATTTTCTGTGTGACTTATTTCACTTAGAATCATCGTACCTGAATCCACTCATTATGCCGCGACGGGCCTGATGAAATAGATTTCATTGGTGAGTGATATTCCTTTGTACGTACGTACCACACTTCTTTATCCATTTTTCGCTTTCTGGGATATTTAACTTGTACCGTAGACGAGGTTCTTGTAAACAGAGCCGTAAACAGAAACTTTGGGGTGGCTGTGTGTTTTTGATTTTAATTTCCCTAAGCTATAGGAAAATAAGTGGTAATGCCGTAGGCTCCGTTGCTTTGTTTTTTAGGTTTTTGAGGAAACACCATACACATCTCCAGAGTGGCTGTTGGCAATTTACATCCCGCCCATCAGCATAACAAGGCTCCCTGTTCTCCATGGCCTGTCCTGTGTTTCTGGTTTTTACACTTTTTTCAGATGGCCCTTTTGAACGGGGGGCAGTGAGACTTCATTGTAGTGCAGATTTCTTTAACATGCTTGCTTGGTTGGCCAAAAAGGGCGTATGCGTTTTTTCCTGAATATATTCAGGAAAAAACGCATACGCCCTTTTTGGCCAAGTGCATCATTGTCGACGTTCTGCCTCTTTTCCTATGCTTTAAATGCAATTCCAGTCTACCCCCTGAAATCGTTTTCTTGCAATTCTGCCCCGCTTTCAAGTCCTTTTCGCAGCCTTCCTTCAATATATTTTTGGGTGATAGCTGTCATTTATAACTCTGCAGGTTTGTGAATTACAGTGTCCCTGAGCTCCTTTCTTCAACTCGCTTTCTTGTGAGCTGGCCGCAAACCCGCAGGATTGCTTCAGGCCCTAATCTGGTTCCGGCACGGCATGCTGAGCCTTTGGTTAATTCCTCTTCCTGGTGGGAAATGAGCGTTAAATTTGCCCGTGCAGACACCTTCACACGAGTCGTCATGGTGCCCCTTTGCCCCGGTTATCTCTATGGAGGTTGGAGTTGGAGGGCCTCCTCACTCAAGGTCAGTGTGCCCATGGAGCCAACCCTGCAACTTCAGGGCATGGTTGGGTGTTAGGATCACCACGTGGGGTCCTTTTCCCTTAGGAGGGAGGTGGCCTTTTGGGCTGCTGATTTCCAGGTTTTCAGATACTGCCAGTATCTTGGCCAGATGTGGCGGTGGGCCAAGCCCCTTGGTGACCATAGTTTATCCTACCTGGATCGCATTCTTGCATTGTTCCATTTCAAGTGGTCCCAGGTTTTGCACTAATACTCCAATGGCGATTCACCGTTCACCAGGAATGTAAAGGTCAAAGGGTTTAGCTAAATTAGGGAGTTCCAGGGCAAGGGTCTGAATTGACTGCTCTTTCCATTCTTGAAAGGCCTCTTCTGCATTCTATTCAAAAGGATCATCATCTTTTCCTTTCAGTGTTTCATATAGAGGCCCAGCTAGTAGACTGTAGTTAGGGATCCAGAAGCAGCAAACCCTGGCCTCCCCAGGAACCCCTAAGCTGTCTTCTAGTTTCAGAAATGGGTAAGGCTGCAAATTGTTTCTTCCCTTTCCTGGGATGGGCTTCTCCGACCTTCTGTGAGAATGAAGCCCAGGCAGGTCACCGTAGTCTGTGATATTTGAGCTTTGTCTTGGACAACTTGTATCCTTTATTGGCTTGGTAGTTCAGAGGTCTCCTTAGTAGGGCTGGCGATCAGAATGTCGTCTGCATATTGAAGGAGTGTTTCCTTTTCCAGAGGTAGAACTTTTAGGTCTTTAGCTGAGCTTTCCCCAAAGATGGTGTGGGCATTTTTGAACCCTTGGGGCAACACGGCCCGGAAGTATTGTTTTAGTTGTATGTTGAGTCCTGCCACTCACAAGCCAAAATTTCTTGTGACTCTGGGACTAATAGAATACAAAAGAAGGCATCATTGAAGACTAATACAGAATACCATGTCCTGGTGGTTGGTAGAATGACCAGCAGGGTGTAGGATTTAGGAACTACTGGAGGTATATCCTCGGTGGCTTCACTGACTGTCCTGACATCCTTTACCAGGACTCCAGCAGCCCATGGGGCTCTCGAGGTCAGGCCAATCCCAGGATATGGAGCTCACCTGGGCAGGTACCCCACCCCCACCCCAGCCCACGGGGCTCTCGTGTTCAGGCCCCTCCCAGGATATGGGGTTCCCTGGGCAGGTTCCCCTGCAGCCCATGGGGCTCTCGTGGTCAGGCCCCTCCCAGGATACAGAGCTACCCTTGCAGGTACCATGGCAGGGCTGGGAACACAGGAACCGTGCATATCGCCCTCATTGCAGAGCACTCCCAGCTCACCTGTCACTCAGATCTGACACAGAGCACCTCAGAGCAGGACTTGAACTAACAAACAGCAGCTCCGACAGGTCTGTGACCCTGGGCATCACTCTGTGTGGCCTCCCTCCACCTGGTCTTCCAGAGACTTCCACTGCACCCGGGGCACCAGGCCTCTGTCTCCACCCACCAGCCACCCCTCCTCTCCCTGACTCCTGGGTTCCTCTCATTAGGAGAGGGTTTTCTTGAAGTTGTCTCCCACTCATGGGCCAGATAATATAATTAGAAAACAAGCCAGAGCTGCAGCCCCTTGTCTATCCTGACTCTCAGGAGCCCACACCTGTTCCTTGGACCTGGCCGATTCAGCAAGTTCCAGTTTCTGCAACTGTGAGCCCCTGAGGGGTGATTATTGGCTGGCCTGGGAAGCCCGACCGTGCCGGCCAGCCCTCCCCAGGTGTGCCTGGGTTCAGATCAATATAAACACCGCTCCAGGCAGCAAGAGCCCCTGCAGCTGTGCCTGACGCCATTTTCTCTGCCCTGTCAGCAGTCTTGGGGCTGGACTGGTGGGAGGGAGTGAGAGGCCACGGCTTTGTGGGTGGCCCAGTGTGAGTGGGGCTCTGCTGGACTTTCTGCAGCAGTTGCCAAGATGCCACCTGCTAAAGAAGAGGATGTGTCACCCATACCTGCCGCTGGAATTTCTCCCTGGGCAGAGGTGAGTGAGGAAGAAAGCAGTGGGGGCCGGGACAGCAGGGGTATCTCAGGCAGGGAAATGGAAAGCTTCCAGAAGAGCACCCAGGGCCAGGACCATCCTGGCTGGCCTGCAGGCACCAAGTCGGCTGGCATGCTGTCACTCATGTGGCTCCATGGCCCTTCCTCTAGGCTTTCAAGTCCTTGTACATATTCAGGTGTTTTACCTGGGAAGGGTGGGAACATTTCAGCAGCAGCTGGCCTGGGGCTCAGCCCACGTTTACTCACAGATGCCTCGGCACGGTCCCCCAGCTTTGCAATGAGGACGCTTGTTGCGTGGGGCCTGCTGGCTGAATGGGAGATGATTCCCCACCACTGACCAACTTCAGAATTGTTTACAACTGGAGCTAGTGCCCTGATACGGTTTTCCTCTGTGTAACTGGTGGGTTCTGTTTTTTTTTCTTTTTTTCGTTTTTGGTTCAAGGTAGATTTTATTCCTCTTTTTTGTATTTACAGATATAAGCATGGAAATAATTTATTCATGTAAATACATGTATGTGAAGGGAAGAATATTTTTTCTGTTTTACTTTTTGCAATTTGAATTTTATTTTATTTTTTATACAGCAGATTCTTTTTGGTTATCTATTTTATACATATAAATGTATACATGCCAATCCCAATCTCTCAACTCCTCCCACCACCACCCCCCAACAGCTTTCCCCCCTTGGTGTCCATACGTTTGTTGTCTACATCTGTTGCTCTATTTCTGCCTTGCAAAACGGTTCATCTGTGCAATTTTTCTAGGTTCCACATATATGCATTAATAGACAAGATTTGTTTTTCTCTTTCTGACTTACTTCACTCTGTATGACAGTCTCTAGATCCATCAACGTCTCTACAAATGACCCAATTTCATTCCTTTTTATGGCTTAGTAATATTCCATTTTATATATGTACCACATCTTTATGCATTCGTCTGTCTGTGGGCATTTAGGTTGCTTCCATTACCTGGATATTGTAAATAGTGATGCAATGAACATTGCGGTGAATGTCTCTTTTTGATTTATGGTTTTGTCTGGGTATATGCCCAGTAGTGGGATTGCTGTATCATATGGTAATTCTATTCTTAGTTTTATAAGAAACTCCATAAGGTTCTCCACAGTGACTGTATCAATTTACATTCCCAACAATAGTGGAAGAGGGTTCCTTATCTCCACACCCTTTCCAGCATTTGTTGTTTGTAGATTTTCTGATGATGCCCATTCTAACAGGTGTGAGGTGATACACCATGGATGAGTCTATTTCGTTGAGCAAAGGGTAGGTCTTGTCTATTACATATTTGGCTTATGGAACGGTATGTGTGCTAATTTCAATCTCTGGTTTTATACAGCACCCCAACTCAACTTTCCCCTTAAGCAAGCATAAGTTTTTATCTAAATGTGAGACTCTGTTCGGTTTTGGAATTCAGTTTATGTGTAGCCAAGTTTACACTCTCTCTATTAGTGATATCTTATGATAATTATCTTTCTCTGTGTGACCTATTTCTCTTAGAATCATCATACTTAAATCCACTCAATTTGCTGCTACAGGCCTGATGACATTGATTTCATTGCTGAGTGATATTCCGTTGTACATAAGTAGCACAACTCCTTTATCCATTTTTTTCTTTCTGGGATATTTAATTTGTACTGGACTCAAGGTTCTTGTAAACACAGCAGCCCTAAATTTTGTGTTGGCTGTGTCTTGTTGATTTTAATTTTCCTAAGCTATAGGGCCAAAAGTGGAAGTGCCCTAGGGTCTGTAGCTTTGTTTTTCAGATGTTTCAGGATACACCATACACATCTCCAGAGTGTCTGTTGGCAATTTACATCCCGCCCATCAGCATAACAAGGCTCCCTGTTCTCCATGGCCTGTCCTGTGTTTCTGGTTTTTACACTTTTTTCAGATGGCCCTTTTGACGAATGGGAAATGAGACTTCATTGTAGTGCGGATTTCCACTTCTCGAGTGCTTGGTTGGCCAAAAAGGGCATATGTGTTTTTTCCTGAATATATTCAGGAAAAAATGTTTACGCACTTTTGTCCAAGTGCATCACTGTCAAAGATCTGCCGCTTTTCACATGCTTTAAATGCAATTCCAATCTACCTCCTGAAATATGATTCCTGCAATTCTGCCTCGTTTTCAAGTCCTCTTTGCAGACTTACTTCCATATATTTTTGCCAATAGCTGTCATTTATAACTCTGCAGGTTTGTGAATTACAGTGCCCGTGATTTCCTTTCTTAACTCGTTTCCTTGAAAACTGGCCACAGAACCGCAGGTTTGCTTCAGGCCGTAATCAGGGTCCGGCACGGCACTCTGAGACTTTGGTTCATTCCACTTCCTGGTGGGAAATTAGAGTTAAATGTGCCCCTCCAGACACCTGCCTCACTCCTAGCCCCTTGGTGATGTGTGTCCTCTGGTTTGAGGCCACATGTGCTGGGTTCCTCACCTTTGGCTGATGTGGCCCCACTGGTGTGAGGACACTCCTGCCTGGTTCCCATCCCCTTGGTGATGTGGGCCCTCCGGTGAGAGTCTGATCCTGGTTGGGTTCCTCACACTTCTGTGAGGTGGGCCCTCTTCTCTGAGGTCACTCCTGCCTGGCTGGCACACCCCGCCTTGGCGACGTCGGCCCTCTGGTGGGATTTGGTGCCTGCTGGGTGTCTCCTCCCCTCGGTAATGAGGGCCCTCTGGCGTCAGGCCCTAACTCCTGGGCTCCCAATATTTTCTGATATGCGCCCTGTGGTTCGAGTACACTCCTGCCAGGTTCCCAACCCCATGGGAATGTGGGCCTTCTGCTCTGAGGTCCCAACCGTGGGTTGCTCAGTTTCATGATGAGGGCCCTCTGCTGTGAGTTCTCTCCGGCCTGGATCCCATAGCCTCGCTGCTCCTGGCCACCTGCTGGGAGGTTACAACTGCGGGATTCCTCACCTTTTTTCTTCTATGGGCCCTCTGTTTTGAGACTCCTCCTGCCTGCCTCACTCCCAGCCCCTTGGTGATGTGTGTCCTCTGGTTTGAGGCCACGTATGCTGGGTCCCTCGCCTTTCGATGATGTGGCCCCACTGGTGTGGGGACACTCCTGCCTGGTTCCTATCCCCTTGATGATGTGGGCCCTCTGGTGAGAGTCTGATCCTGGCTGGGTTCCTCACCCTTCTGTGAGGGGGGCCCTCTGCTGTGAGGTCACTCCTGCCTGGCTGGCACACCCCACCTGGGCAACATCGGCCCTCTTGTGGCAGTTGGATCCTGCTGGGAACCTCCCCTCGGTGATGGGGGCCCTCTTGCCTCAGGCCCTAACTGCTGGGTACCCACATTTTCTGATACGTGCTAAGTGGTGTGAGGACACTCCTGCGAGGTTCCCATCCCCATGGGCATGTTGGCCTTCTGCTCTAAGGTCCCAACAACTGTGTTGTTCACCGTTTCATGATGTTGGCTCTCTGGTGTTAGTTCACCCAGGCCTAGATCCCATAGACTCTGTGCTCTGAGCGGCCTGCTGGGAGGTTCCTACTGCTGGATTCCTTACCTTTTTTATTCTTTGTTTCCTGTGTTTTCATGCTCCTACTTCCTGACTCACTCCCAGCCCATTTGTGATGTAGGTCCTCTGGTTTAAGGCCACATGTACCGGTTTCCTCACCTTTATTGATGTGGCCCCACTGGTGTGAGGACACTCCTGCCTGGTTCCCATCCCCTTGGTGATGGGGGCCCTCTGGTGAGAGTCTGATCCTGTCTGGATTCCTCACACTTCTGGGAGGTGGGCCCTCTGCTGTGAGGTCACTCCTGCCTGGCTGGCACACGTCACCTTGGCAATGTGGGCCCTCAGTTGGGAGTTGGTGCCTGCTGGGAGTTTCCTCCCCTCGGTAATGAGGGCCCTCTGGCGTCAGGCCCTAACTCATGGGCTCCCAAAATTTTCTGATGTGCGCCCTGTCGTGCGAGTACACTCCAGCCAGGGTCCCATCCCCATGGGGATGTGGGCTTTCTGCTCTGAGGTCCCAACGGCTGGGTTGCTCACAGTATCAGAATGTGGGCCCTCTGCTGTGAGTTCACTCTGGCATGGATCCCATAGCCTCGGTGCTCTGGGCCACCTGCTTGGAGCTTCCAACTGCGGGGTTCCTCACCTTTTTTATTCTATGGGCGCTCTGTTGTGAGTCTCCTCCTGCATGCCTCAATCCCAGCCCTTTCGTGATGTGTGTCCCCTTGTTTGAGGCCACATGTGCTGTGTTCCTCACCTTTCGCTGATGTGGCCCCACTGGTGTGAGGACACTCCTGCCTGGTTTCCATCCCCTTGGTGATGTGGGCGCTCTGGTTAGAGTCTGATCCTGTTTGGGCTCCTCACACTTCTGTGAGGTGGGCCCTCTGCTGTGAGGTAACTCCTGCCTGGCTTGCTCCCATTGCCTTGGTGACGTCGGCCCTCTGGTGGCATTTGGAACCTGCTGGTAGCCTCCTCTCCTCCGTGATGAGGGCCCTCTGGCGTCAGGCCATAACTGCTGGGTTCCCACATTTTCTGATATGTGCTAAGTTGTGCGAGGACACTCCTGCGAGGTTCCCATCCCCATGGGGATGTGGGCCTTCTGCTCTGAGGTCCCACTGGCTGGGTTGCTCACAGTTTCATGATGTGGGCCCTCTGCTGTGAGTTCACTGTGGCCTGGATCGCATAGACTCGGTGCTCTGGGCCGCCTGCTGGGAGGTTCCCACTGCAGGATTCCTCAGCTTTTTTATTCTATTGGCCCTGTGTTGTGAGGCTACTCATGCCTGCCTCACTCTGAACCCCTTGGAGATCTGGGTCCTCTGGTTTAGGCCACATGTGCTGGGTTCCTCACCTTTCTATGATGTGGTCACCCTGGTGTGAAGACAGTCCTTCCTGGTTCTGATGCCCTTGGTGATGTGGGCCCTCTGGTGAGAGTCTGATCCTGGCTGGGTTCCTCACCATTCTGTGAGGTAGGCCCTCAGCTGTGAGGTCACTCCTGCCTGGCTGTTGCACGTCACCTTGGCGACATGGTCCCTCCGTAGGGAGTTGGTGCCTGATTGGGGTCTCCTCCCCTTGGTAATGAGGGCCCTCTGGCATCAGGCCCTAATTTCTGGGTTCCCAAAATTCTCTGATGTGCGCCCTGTGGTGCGAGTACACTTCTGCCAAGAGCCCAACCACATGGGAATGTGGGCCTTCTGCTCTAAGGTCCCAACGGCTGGGTTGCTCACAGTTTCATGATGAGGGCCCTCTGTTTTGAGTTCAGTCAGGCCTGGATCCCATAGCCTCGCTGCTCCTGGCCGCCTGCTGGGAGGTTCCAACTGCGGGATTCCTCACCTTTTTTACGCAATGGGCCCTCTGTTTTGAGGCTCCTCCTGCCTGCCTCACTCCCAGCCCCTTGGTGATGTGTGTCCTGTAGTTTGAGGCCACGTGTGCTGGGTCCGTCACATTTCGGTGATGTGGCCCCACTGGTGTGAGGACACTCCTGCCTGGTTTCCATTCCCTTGGTGATGTGGGCCCTCTGGTGAGAGTCTGATCCTCTTTGGGTTCCTCACACTTTTGTGTGGTTGGCCCTCTGCTCTGAGGTCACTCCTGCCTGGCTGGCCCACCCCGCATTGGCGACGTCGGCCCTCTGGTAGCAGTTGGAGCTTGCTGGGAGCCTCCTCTCCTCAGTGATGAGGGCCCTCTGGCGTCCGGCCCTAACTGCTGGGCTCCCCACATTTTCTGTTGTGTGCCCACTGGTGCGATGACACTCCTGCTTGGTTCCCTTCCCCATGGGGATGTGGGCCTTGTGCTCTGAGGTCACAACGGCTGGGTTGCTTACAGTATCACGATGAGGGCCCTCTGTTGTGAGTTCATCACTGCCTGGATCCCATAGCCTCGGTGCTCTGGGCCGCCTGCTGGGATATTCCAACTGCTGGATTCCTCACCTTTTTATACAATGGGCCATGTTTTTTGAGGTTAATCCTGCCTGCCTCGCTCTGAGACCCATGGTGATGTGGGTCTTCTGGTTTGAGGCCACATGTGCTGGGTACCTCAACTTTCGATGATGTGGCCCCACGGGTGTGAGGACACTCGTGCCTGATTCCCAGCCCCTTGTTTATGTGGGCACTCTGGTGAGAGTCTGATCATGACTGGGTTCCTTACCCTTCTGTGAGGTGGGCGCTCTGATGTGAGGTCACTCCTGCCTGGATGGCTCACGTCGCCTTGGCGACGTAGGCCCTCTGTTGGCCACTGAAGCATGCTGGGAGCCTCCTACCCTCTTTAATGAGGGCCCTGGAAGAAACGCATATGCCCTTTTTGACCAAGTGCATCATTGTCGAAGTTCTGCCTCTTCTCCTATACTTTCAGAGGACTTCCCGTCTACCTCCTGAAATCGTATTCCTGGAATTCTGCCCCGCGTTCAAGTCCTCTTTGCAGCCTTACTTCAATATATTTTTGGACGATAGCTGTCATTTATAACTCTGCAGGTTTGTGAATTACAGTGCCCCTGAGCTCCATTCTTCAACTCGCTTTCTTGTGAGCTGGCCGCAAAACCGCAGGATTGCTTCAGGCCCTAATCTGGTTCCGGCACGGCATGTTGAGCCTTTGGCTAATTCCTCTTCCTGATGGGAAATGAGCGTTAAATTTGCTCGTGCAGACACCTACAGTTAATCTCTTATTGGTTCTCCCTATTCCTGTTCATCTTGCGCAGAAATTGCAAACTGTGCCAAACAGGAGGTTAATGGCACTAACTCTCCAAGTGGGGAGAGTGTTAGTAAAGCGTTCAAATGTTGAACCCGAGTACCAGGGGACGAAAACTGAGATGCATTTGAAAACGTTTCCCAATCACACGGTGGACCATACTCTGGGTTTCCCATGCATGTTTTAGCTGAAGGAAGAATCCCTTAAACCTGGAGAGTTGGGACCCATGGAATGGGTACCATGCAGTATGTCTTCAAAGGGTCTGCGTTTGCTCACCGAACCTCACCAATGCTATCAGCCCGAAGTGTCCAGCCTTATGTCTCATCCAGCTCTGGGTGTAGATGTGGTAAATCCAGGTTGCATCACAAGCCCTGAATGAATTATTTAAGCATTGCTCTCTATTTCACTCTCATTGTGTTTTGTTTTTGAAATTCATTTTGATAATGGCATTTATCGGATTTTCACTGCTGCTTTTAGGCCACTGTACACACGCTTGATTTCCTTATGGCGACATATAAATCCATGCGTTTTAAGATTCTTACTTGTCAGGTATCTTCCCAGGCGTTGAATATAGGGTGTTGAGTCCATTTCGTTGAGCAAGGAGTAGGTTTTGTCTATTATATATTTGGCTTATGGAACGGTATCTGTGCTAATTTCAATCTCTGGTTTTATGCAGCATCCCAACTGACCTTTCCCCATAAGCAAGCATAAGTTGGTTTGCTAAATTTGAGACCCTTTTCTGTTTTGTAATTCAGTTCATGGGTAGCCAAGTTTACATTCTGTGTATTAGTTATAACTTATGATGTTTCTTTTTCTGTCTGACTTATTTCTCATAGAATCATCGTACCTGAATCCACACATTATGCCGCTACGTTCCTGATGACGTAGATTTCATTGCTGAGTGATATTCCATTGTACGTGAGTACCACAACTTCTTTATCCATTTTATGCTTTCTCGGATATTTAACTTCTACCGTAGATGAGGTTCTTGTAAACAGAGCCATCCCAAACTTTGGGGTGGCTGTGTGTTTTTGATTTTAATTTCCCTAAGCTATAGGACCATAAGTGGAAGTGCCATAGGCTGTGTTGCTTTGTTTCCTACGTGTTTCAGGAAACACCATACACTTTTCCAGAGTGGCTGTTGGCAATTTAAATCCGCCCATCAGCATAACAAGGCTCCCTGTTCTCCATGACCTGTCCTGCCTTTCTGTATTTTACACTTCTTTCCGATGGCCCTTTTGACCGGGGGGCAGTGAGACTTCATTGTAGTGCAGATTTCCTTTACACGCTTGCTTGGTTGGCCAAAAAGGGCGTATGCGTTTTTTCCTGAATATATTCAGGATAAAACGCATACTCCCTTTTTGGCCAAGTGCATCATTGTCGACATTCTGCCTCTTTTCCTATGCTTTAAGTGCAATTCCAGTCTACCCCCTGAAAACGTTTTCCTGAAATTCTGCCCCGCTTTCAAGTCCTCTTCGAAGACTTACTTCTATACATTTTTGGACGATAGCTGTCATTCATAACTCTGCATGTTTGTGAATTACAGTGCCCCTGAGCTCCTTTCTTCAACTCGCTTTCTTGTGAGCTGGCCGCAAAACCGCAGGATTGCTTCAGGCCCTAATCTCTTTCCGACAGGGCACGCTGAGCCTTTGGATAATTCCTCTTCCTGGTGGGAAATGAGCGTTCAATTGGCCCTTGCAAACACCTACAGCTAGTCTCTCATTGCTTCTCCCTATTCCTATTCATCTTGCGCAGAAATTGCAAAGTGTGCCAAACAGGAGGTTAAATGCACTGACTCTCCAAGTGGGGAGAGTGTTAGTAAAGCGTCTGGAATGGTGAACCTGAGTACCAGGGGACGGAAAATGAGATGCATTTGAAAACGTTTCCCAATCACACGGTGGACCATACTATGTGTTTCCCATGCATGTTTTAGCTGAAGGAAGAATCCCTTAAACCTGGAAATTTGGGACCCATGGAATGGGTACCATGAAGTATGACTTCAAAGGGTCTGCGTTTGCTCACCGAACCTCACCAATGCTATCAGCCCGAAGTGTCCAGCCTTATGTCTCACCCAGCTCGGGGTGTAGATGTGGGAAATCCAGGTTGCATCACAAGCCCTGAATGAATTATTTAAGAATTGCTCTCTATTTCACTGTCATTTTGTTTTGTTTTTGAAATTTATTTTGATAATGGGATTTATCGGATTTTCACTGCTGCGTTTAGGCCGCTGTACACACGCTTGATTTCCTTATGGAGACATATAAATCCATAGGTTTTAAGATTCTTACTTATCAGGTATCTTGCCAGGCGTTGAATATGGGGTGTTGAGTCCATTTCGTTGAGCAAGGAGTAGGTCTCGTCTATTATATATTTGGCTTATGGAACGGTATCTGTGCTAATTTCAATCTCTGGTTTTATGCAGCACCCCAACTCACCTTTCCCCATAAGCAAGCATAAGTTGGTTTTCTAAATTTGAGACCCTGTTCTGTTTTGTAATTCAGTTCATGTGTAGCCAAGTTTACATTCCGTGTATTAGTGATATCTTATGATGTTTCTTTTTCTGTGTGACTTATTTCTCGTAGAATCATCATACCTGAATCCACTCATTATGCCGCTACGGGCCTGATGACGTAGATTTCATTGCTGAGTGATATTCCATTGTACGTGCGTACCAGAAATTCTTTATCCATTTTTTCCTTTCTCGGATATTTTACTTGTACCGTAGACGAGGTTCTTGTATACAGAGCCGTCCCAAACTCTGGGGTGGCTGTGTGTTTTTGATTTTAATTTCCCTAAGCTATAGGACCATAAGTGGAAGTGCCATAGGCTGTGTTGCTTTGTTTCCTACGTGTTTCTGGAAACACCATACACTTCTCCAGAGTGGTTGTTGGCAATTTACATCCTGCCCATCAGCATGACAAGGCTCCCTGTTCTCCATGACCTGTCCTGACTTTCTGGATTTTACATTTTTTTCAGATGGCCCTTTTGACCGGGGGGCAGTGAGACTTCATTGGAGAGGAGATTTCCATTACACGCTTGCTTGGTTGGCCAAAAAGGGCGTATGCGTTTTTTCCTGAATATATTCAGGAAAAAACGCATACGCCCTTTTTGGCCAAGTGCATCATTGTCGACATTCTGCCTCTTTTCCTATGCTTTTAGTACAATTCCAGTCTACCCCCTGAAATCGTTTTCCTGAAATTCTGCCCCGCTTTCAAGTCCTCTTCGAAGACTTACTTCAATACATTTTTGGACGATAGCTGTCATTCATAACTCTGCAGGTTTGTGAAATACAGTGCCCCTGAGCTCCTTTCTTCAACTCGCTTTCTTGTGAGCTGGCCGCAAAACCGCAGGATTGCTTCAGGCCCTAATCTGTTTCCGGCAGGGCACGCTGAGCCTTTGGTTAATTCCTCTTCCTGGTGGGAAATGAGCGGTCCATTTGCCCGTGCAGACACCTACATCTAGTCTCTCATTGCTTCTCCCTATTCCTGTTCATTTTGCGCAGAAATTGCAAACTGTGCCAAACAGGAGGTTAATGGCACTAACTCTCCAAGTGGGGAGAGTGTTAGTAAAGCGTTCAAATGTTGAACCCGAGTACCAGGGGACGAAAACTGAGATGCATTTGAAAACGTTTCCCAATCACACGGTGGACCATACTCTGGGTTTCCCATGCATGTTTTAGCTGAAGGAAGAATCCCTTAAACCTGGAGAGTTGGGACCCATGGAATGGGTACCATGCAGTATGTCTTCAAAGGGTCTGCGTTTGCTCACCGAACCTCACCAATGCTATCAGCCCGAAGTGTCCAGCCTTATGTCTCATCCAGCTCTGGGTGTAGATGTGGTAAATCCAGGTTGCATCACAAGCCCTGAATGAATTATTTAAGCATTGCTCTCTATTTCACTCTCATTGTGTTTTGTTTTTGAAATTCATTTTGATAATGGCATTTATCGGATTTTCACTGCTGCTTTTAGGCCACTGTACACACGCTTGATTTCCTTATGGCGACATATAAATCCATGCGTTTTAAGATTCTTACTTGTCAGGTATCTTCCCAGGCGTTGAATATAGGGTGTTGAGTCCATTTCGTTGAGCAAGGAGTAGGTTTTGTCTATTATATATTTGGCTTATGGAACGGTATCTGTGCTAATTTCAATCTCTAGTTTTATGCAGCATCCCAACTGACCTTTCCCCATAAGCAAGCATAAGTTGGTTTGCTAAATTTGAGACCCTTTTCTGTTTTGTAATTCAGTTCATGGGTAGCCAAGTTTACATTCTGTGTATTAGTTATAACTTATGATGTTTCTTTTTCTGTCTGACTTATTTCTCATAGAATCATCGTACCTGAATCCACACATTATGCCGCTACGTTCCTGATGACGTAGGTTTCATTGCTGAGTGATATTCCATTGTACGTGAGTACCACAACTTCTTTATCCATTTTATGCTTTCTCGGATATTTAACTTCTACCGTAGATGAGGTTCTTGTAAACAGAGCCATCCCAAACTTTGGGGTGGCTGTGTGTTTTTGATTTTAATTTCCCTAAGCTATAGGACCATAAGTGGAAGTGCCATAGGCTGTGTTGCTTTGTTTCCTACGTGTTTCAGGAAACACCATACACTTTTCCAGAGTGGCTGTTGGCAATTTAAATCCGCCCATCAGCATAACAAGGCTCCCTGTTCTCCATGACCTGTCCTGCCTTTCTGTATTTTACACTTCTTTCCGATGGCCCTTTTGACCGGGGGGCAGTGAGACTTCATTGTAGTGCAGATTTCCTTTACACGCTTGCTTGGTTGGCCAAAAAGGGCGTATGCGTTTTTTCCTGAATATATTCAGGATAAAACGCATACTCCCTTTTTGGCCAAGTGCATCATTGTCGACATTCTGCCTCTTTTCCTATGCTTTAAGTGCAATTCCAGTCTACCCCCTGAAAACGTTTTCCTGAAATTCTGCCCCGCTTTCAAGTCCTCTTCGAAGACTTACTTCTATACATTTTTGGACGATAGCTGTCATTCATAACTCTGCATGTTTGTGAATTACAGTGCCCCTGAGCTCCTTTCTTCAACTCGCTTTCTTGTGAGCTGGCCGCAAAACCGCAGGATTGCTTCAGGCCCTAATCTCTTTCCGACAGGGCACGCTGAGCCTTTGGATAATTCCTCTTCCTGGTGGGAAATGAGCGTTCAATTGGCCCTTGCAAACACCTACAGCTAGTCTCTCATTGCTTCTCCCTATTCCTATTCTTCTTGCGCAGAAATTGCAAAGTGTGCCAAACAGGAGGTTAAATGCACTGACTCTCCAAGTGGGGAGAGTGTTAGTAAAGCGTCTGGAATGGTGAACCTGAGTACCAGGGGACGGAAAATGAGATGCATTTGAAAACGTTTCCCAATCACACGGTGGACCATACTATGTGTTTCCCATGCATGTTTTAGCTGAAGGAAGAATCCCTTAAACCTGGAAATTTGGGACCCATGGAATGGGTACCATGCAGTATGACTTCAAAGGGTCTGCGTTTGCTCACCGAACCTCACCAATGCTATCAGCCCGAAGTGTCCAGCCTTATGTCTCACCCAGCTCGGGGTGTAGATGTGGGAAATCCAGGTTGCATCACAAGCCCTGAATGAATTATTTAAGAATTGCTCTCTATTTCACTGTCATTTTGTTTTGTTTTTGAAATTTATTTTGATAATGGGATTTATCGGATTTTCACTGCTGCGTTTAGGCCGCTGTACACACGCTTGATTTCCTTATGGAGACATATAAATCCATAGGTTTTAAGATTCTTACTTATCAGGTATCTTGCCAGGCGTTGAATATGGGGTGTTGAGTCCATTTCGTTGAGCAAGGAGTAGGTCTCGTCTATTATATATTTGGCTTATGGAACGGTATCTGTGCTAATTTCAATCTCTGGTTTTATGCAGCACCCCAACTCACCTTTCCCCATAAGCAAGCATAAGTTGGTTTTCTAAATTTGAGACCCTGTTCTGTTTTGTAATTCAGTTCATGTGTAGCCAAGTTTACATTCCGTGTATTAGTGATATCTTATGATGTTTCTTTTTCTGTGTGACTTATTTCTCGTAGAATCATCATACCTGAATCCACTCATTATGCCGCTACGGGCCTGATGACGTAGATTTCATTGCTGAGTGATATTCCATTGTACGTGCGTACCAGAAATTCTTTATCCATTTTATCCTTTCTCGGATATTTTACTTGTACCGTAGACGAGGTTCTTGTATACAGAGCCGTCCCAAACTCTGGGGTGGCTGTGTGTTTTTGATTTTAATTTCCCTAAGCTATAGGACCATAAGTGGAAGTGCCATAGGCTGTGTTGCTTTGTTTCCTACGTGTTTCTGGAAACACCATACACTTCTCCAGAGTGGTTGTTGGCAATTTACATCCCGCCCATCAGCATGACAAGGCTCCCTGTTCTCCATGACCTGTCCTGACTTTCTGGATTTTACATTTTTTTCAGATGGCCCTTTTGACCGGGGGGCAGTGAGACTTCATTGGAGAGGAGATTTCCATTACACGCTTGCTTGGTTGGCCAAAAAGGGCGTATGCGTTTTTTCCTGAATATATTCAGGAAAAAACGCATACGCCCTTTTTGGCCAAGTGCATCATTGTCGACATTCTGCCTCTTTTCCTATGCTTTTAGTACAATTCCAGTCTACCCCCTGAAATCGTTTTCCTGAAATTCTGCCCCGCTTTCAAGTCCTCTTCGAAGACTTACTTCAATACATTTTTGGACGATAGCTGTCATTCATAACTCTGCAGGTTTGTGAAATACAGTGCCCCTGAGCTCCTTTCTTCAACTCGCTTTCTTGTGAGCTGGCCGCAAAACCGCAGGATTGCTTCAGGCCCTAATCTGTTTCCGGCAGGGCACGCTGAGCCTTTGGTTAATTCCTCTTCCTGGTGGGAAATGAGCGGTCCATTTGCCCGTGCAGACACCTACATCTAGTCTCTCATTGCTTCTCCCTATTCCTGTTCATTTTGCGCAGAAATTGCAAACTGTGCCAAACAGGAGGTTAATGGCACTAACTCTCCAAGTGGGGAGAGTGTTAGTAAAGCGTTCAAATGTTGAACCCGAGTACCAGGGGACGAAAACTGAGATGCATTTGAAAACGTTTCCCAATCACACGGTGGACCATACTCTGGGTTTCCCATGCATGTTTTAGCTGAAGGAAGAATCCCTTAAACCTGGAGAGTTGGGACCCATGGAATGGGTACCATGCAGTATGTCTTCAAAGGGTCTGCGTTTGCTCAGCGAACCTCACCAATGCTATCAGCCCGAAGTGTCCAGCCTTATGTCTCATCCAGCTCTGGGTGTAGATGTGGTAAATCCAGGTTGCATCACAAGCCCTGAATGAATTATTTAAGCATTGCTCTCTATTTCACTCTCATTGTGTTTTGTTTTTGAAATTCATTTTGATAATGGCATTTATCGGATTTTCACTGCTGCATTTAGGCCACTGTACACACGCTTGATTTCCTTATGGAGACATATAAATCCATAGGTTTTAAGATTCTTACTTGTCAGGTATCTTGCCAGGCGTTGAATATGGGGTGTTGAGTCCATTTCGTTGAGCAAGGAGTAGGTCTGGTCTATTATATATTTGGCTTATGGAACGGTATCTGTGCTAATTTCAATCTCTGGTTTTATGCAGCACCCCAACTCACCTTTCCCCATAAGCAAGCATAAGTTGGTTTTCTAAATTTGAGACCCTGTTCTGTTTTGTAATTCAGTTCATGTGTAGCCAAGTTTACATTCCGTGTATTAGTGATATCTTATGATGTTTCTTTTTCTGTGTGACTTATTTCTCGTAGAATCATCATACCTGAATCCACTCATTATGCCGCTACGGGCCTGATGACGTAGATTTCATTGCTGAGTGATATTCCATTGTACGTGCGTACCAGAAATTCTTTATCCATTTTATCCTTTCTCGGATATTTTACTTGTACCGTAGACGAGGTTCTTGTATACAGAGCCGTCCCAAACTCTGGGGTGGCTGTGTGTTTTTGATTTTAATTTCCCTAAGCTATAGGACCATAAGTGGAAGTGCCATAGGCTGTGTTGCTTTGTTTCCTACGTGTTTCTGGAAACACCATACACTTCTCCAGAGTGGTTGTTGGCAATTTACATCCCGCCCATCAGCATGACAAGGCTCCCTGTTCTCCATGACCTGTCCTGACTTTCTGGATTTTACATTTTTTTCAGATGGCCCTTTTGACCGGGGGGCAGTGAGACTTCATTGGAGAGGAGATTTCCATTACACGCTTGCTTGGTTGGCCAAAAAGGGCATATGCGTTTTTTCCTGAATATATTCAGGAAAAAACGCATACGCCCTTTTTGGCCAAGTGCATCATTGTCGACATTCTGCCTCTTTTCCTATGCTTTTAGTACAATTCCAGTCTACCCCCTGAAATCGTTTTCCTGAAATTCTGCCCCGCTTTCAAGTCCTCTTCGAAGACTTACTTCAATACATTTTTGGACGATAGCTGTCATTCATAACTCTGCAGGTTTGTGAAATACAGTGCCCCTGAGCTCCTTTCTTCAACTCGCTTTCTTGTGAGCTGGCCGCAAAACCGCAGGATTGCTTCAGGCCCTAATCTGTTTCCGGCAGGGCACGCTGAGCCTTTGGTTAATTCCTCTTCCTGGTGGGAAATGAGCGGTCCATTTGCCCGTGCAGACACCTACATCTAGTCTCTCATTGCTTCTCCCTATTCCTGTTCATTTTGCGCAGAAATTGCAAACTGTGCCAAACAGGAGGTTAATGGCACTAACTCTCCAAGTGGGGAGAGTGTTAGTAAAGCGTTCAAATGTTGAACCCGAGTACCAGGGGACGAAAACTGAGATGCATTTGAAAACGTTTCCCAATCACACGGTGGACCATACTCTGGGTTTCCCATGCATGTTTTAGCTGAAGGAAGAATCCCTTAAACCTGGAGAGTTGGGACCCATGGAATGGGTACCATGCAGTATGTCTTCAAAGGGTCTGCGTTTGCTCACCGAACCTCACCAATGCTATCAGCCCGAAGTGTCCAGCCTTATGTCTCATCCAGCTCTGGGTGTAGATGTGGTAAATCCAGGTTGCATCACAAGCCCTGAATGAATTATTTAAGCATTGCTCTCTATTTCACTCTCATTGTGTTTTGTTTTTGAAATTCATTTTGATAATGGCATTTATCGGATTTTCACTGCTGCATTTAGGCCACTGTACACACGCTTGATTTCCTTATGGAGACATATAAATCCATAGGTTTTAAGATTCTTACTTGTCAGGTATCTTGCCAGGCGTTGAATATGGGGTGTTGAGTCCATTTCGTTGAGCAAGGAGTAGGTCTGGTCTATTATATATTTGGCTTATGGAACGGTATCTGTGCTAATTTCAATCTCTGGTTTTATGCAGCACCCCAACTCACCTTTCCCCATAAGCAAGCATAAGTTGGTTTTCTAAATTTGAGACCCTGTTCTGTTTTGTAATTCAGTTCATGGGTAGCCAAGTTTACATTCCGTGTATTAGTGATATCTTATGATGTTTCTTTTTCTGTGTGACTTATTACTCGTAGAATCATCATACCTGAATCCACTCATTATGCCGCTACGGGCCTGATGACGTAGATTTCATTGCTGAGTGATATTCCATTGTACGTGCGTACCACAACTTCTTTATCCATTTTTTCCTTTCTCGGATATTTAACTTGTACCGTAGACAAGGTTCTTGTAAACAGAGCCATCCCAAACTTTGGGGTGGCTGTGTGTTTGTGATTTTAATTTCCCTAAGCTATAGGACCATAAGTGGAAGTGACATAGGCTGTGTTGCTTTGTTTCCTACGTGTTTCAGGATACACCATACATTTTCCAGAGTGGCTGTTGGCAATTTACATCCCGCCCATCAGCATAACAAGGCTCCCTGTTCTCCAAGACCTGTCCTGCCTTTCTGGATTTTATACTTTTTTCAGATGGCCCTTTTGACCGGGGGGCAGGGAGACTTCATTGTAGTGCAGATTTCCTTTACACGCTTGCTTGGTTGGCCAAAAAGTGCATATGCGTTTTTTCCTGAATATATTCAGGAAAAAACGCATACGCCCTTTTTGGCCAAGTGCATCATTGTCAACATTCTGCCTCTTTTCCTATGCTTTAAGTGCAATTCCAGTCTACCCCCTGAAATCGTTTTCCTGAAATTCTGCCCCGCTTTCAAGTCCTCTTCGAAGACTTACTTCTATACATTTTTGGACGATAGCTGTCATTCATAACTATGCAGGTTTGTGAATTACAGTGCCCCTGAGCTCCTTTCTTCAACTCGCTTTCTTGTGAGCTGGCCGCAAAACCGCAGGATTGCTTCAGGCCCTAATCTCTTTCCGACAGGGCACGCTGAGCCTTTGGTTAATTCCTCTTCCTGGTGGGAAATGAGCGTTCCATTTGCCCGTGCAGACACCTACAGCTAGTCTATCATTGCTTCTCCCTCTTCCTGTCATCTTGCGCAGAAATTGCAAAGTGTGCCAAACAGGAGGTTAAATGCACTGACTCTCCAAGTGGGGAGAGTGTTAGTAAAGCGTCTGGAATGGTGAACCCGAGTACCAGGGTTCGAAAACTGAGATGCATTTGAAAACGTTTCCCAATCACACGGTGGACCATACTCTGGTTGTCACATGCATGTTTTAGCTGAAGGAAGAATCCCTTAAACCTGGAGAGTTGGGACCCATGGAATGGGTACCATGCATTATGACTTCCAAGGGTCTGCGTTTGCTCACCGAACCTCACCAATGCTATCAGCCCGAAGTGTCCAGCCTTATGTCTCACCCAGCTCTGGGTGTAGATGTGATAAATCCAGGTTGCATCACAAGCCCTGAATGAATTATTTAAGAATTGCTCTCTATTTCACTGTCATTGTGTTTTGTTTTTGAAATTTATTTTGATAATGGGATTTATCGGATTTTCACTGCTGCGTTTAGGCCGCTGTTCACACGCTTGATTTCCTTATGGAGACATATAAATCCATGGGTTTTAAGATTCTTACTTGTCAGGTATCTTCCCAGGCGTTGAATATGGGGTGTTGAGTCCATTTCGTTGAGCAAGGAGTAGGTCTTGTCTATTATATATTTGGCTTATGGAACGGTATCTGTGCTAATTTCAATCTCTGGTTTTATGCAGCACCCCAACTCACCTTTCCCCATATGCAAGCATAAGTTGGTTTTCTAAATTTGAGACCCTGTTCTGTTTTGTAATTCAGTTCGTGGGTAGCCAAGTTTACATTCGGTGTATTAGTGATATCTTATGATGTTTCTTTTTCTGTGTGACTTATTTCTCGTAGAATCATCGTACCTGAATCCACTCATTATGCCGCTACGGGCCTGGTGACATAGATTTCATTGCTGAGTGATATTCCATTGTACGTGCGTACCACAAGTTCTTTATCCATTTTTTGCTTTCTCGGATATTTAATTTGTACCGTAGACGAGGTTCTTGTAAACAGAGCCGTCCCAAACTTTGGGGTGGCTGTGTGTTTTTGATTTTAATTTCCCTAAACTATAGGACCATAAGTGGAAGTGCCATAGGCTGTGTTGCTTTGTTTCCTACGTGTTTCAGGAAACACCATACACTTCTCCAGAGTGGCTGTTGGAAATTTACATCCTGCCCATCAGCATAAAAAGGCTCCCTGTTCTCCATGACCTGTCCTGCCTTTCTGGATTTTACACGTTTTTCAGATGGCCCTTTTGACCGGTGGGCAGTGAGACTTCATTGTAGTGCAGATTTCTTTTACATGCTGGCCTGGTTGGCCAAAAAGTGCGTATGTGTTTTTTCCTGAATATATTCAGTAAAAAACGCATACGACCTTTTTGGCCAATTGCATCATTGTCGACATTCTGCCTCTTTTCCTATGCTTTAAGTGCAATTCCAGTCTACCCCCTGAAATCGTTTTCCTGAAATTCTGCCCCGCTTTCAAGTCCTCTTCGAAAACTTACTTCAGTACATTTTTGGACAATAGCTGTCATTCATAACTCTGCAGGTTTGTGTTTTACAGTGCCCCTGAACTCCTTTCTTCAACTCGCTTTCTTGTGAGCTGGCCGCAAAACCGCAGGATTGCTTCAGGCCCTAATCTCTTTCCGGCAGGGCACGCTGAGCCTTTGGTTAATTTCTCTTCCTGGTGGGAAATGAGCGTTCCATTTGCCCGTGCAGACACCTACAGCTAGGCTCTCATTGGTTCTCCCTATTCCTGTTCATCTTGCGCAGAAATTGCAAACTGTGCCAAACAGGAGGTTAAAGTCCCCGACTCTCCAAGTGGGGAGAGTGTTAGTAAAGCGTCTGGAATGGTGAACCCGAGTACCAGGGTTCGAAAACTGAGATGCATTTGAAAACGTTTCCCAATCACACGGTGGACCATACTCTGGGTTTCCCATGCATGTTTTAGCTGAAGGAAGAATCCCTTAAACCTGGAGAGTTGGGACCCATAGAATGGGTACCATGCAGTATGACTTCAAAGGGTCTGCGTTTGCTCACCGAACCTCACCAATGCTATCAGCCCGAAGTGTCCAGCCTTATGTCTCACCCAGCTCTGGGTGTAGATGTGGTAAATCCAGGTTGCCTCACAAGCCCTGAATGAATTATTTAAGAATTGCTCTCTATTTCACTGTCATTGTGTTTTGTTTTTGAAATTTATTTTGATAATGGGATTTATCGGATTTTCACTGCTGCGTTTAGGCCGCTGTAGACACGATTCATTTCCTTATGGAGACATATAAATCCATGGGTTTTAAGATTCTTAATTGTCAGGTATATTCCCAGGCGTTGAATATGGGGTGTTGAGTCCATTTCGTTGAGCAAGGAGTAGGTATTGTCTATTATATATTTGGCTAATGGAATGGTATCTGTGCTAATTTCAATCTCTGGTTTTATGCAGCACCCCAACTCACCTTTCCCCATAAGCAAGCATAAGTTGGTTTTCTAAATTTGAGACCCTGTTGTGTTTTGTAATTCAGTTCATGTGTGGCCAAGTTTACATTCCGTTTATTAGTGATATCTTATGATGTTTCTTTTTCTGTGTGACTTATTTCTCGTAGAATCATCGTACCTGAATCCACTCATTATGCCGCTACGGGCCTGATGACGTAGATTTCATTGCTGAGTGATATTCCATTGTATGTGCGTACCACAAATTCTTTATCCATTTTTGGCTTTCTCGGATATTTAACTTGTACCATAGACGAGGTTCTTGTAAACAGAGCCGTCCCAAATTTTGGGGTGGCTGTGTGTTTTTGATTTTAATTTCTCTAAGCTATAGGACCATAAGTGGAAGTGCCATAGGCTGTGTTGCTTTGTTTCCTACGTGTTTCCGGAAACACCATACACTTCTCCAGAGTGGCTGTTGGCAATTTACATCCCGCCCATCAGCATAACAAGGCTCCCTGTTCTCCATGACCTGTCGTGCCTTTCTGGAATTTTCACTTTTTTCAGATGGCCCTTTTGACCGGGGGGCAGTGAGACTTCATTGTAGTGCACATTTCCTTTACACGGTTGCTTGGTTGGCCAAAAAGGGCGTATGCGTTTTTTCCTGAATATATTCAGGAAAAAACGCATACGCCCTTTTTGGCCAAGTGCATCATTGTCGACATTCTGCCTCTGATCCTATTCTTTAAGTGCAATTCCAGTCTACCCCCTGAAATCGTTTTCCTGAAATTCTGCCCTGATTTCAAGTTCTCTTCGAAGACTTACTTCAAAACATTTTTGGACGATAGCTGTCATTCATTACTCTGCAGCTTTGTGAATTAGAGTGCCCCTGAGCTCCTTTCTTCAACTCGCTTTCTTGTGAGCCTGCCGCAAAACCGCAGGATTGCTTCAGGCCCTAATCTGGTTCCGGCATGGCATGCTGAGCCTTTGGTTAATTCCTCTTCCTGGTGGGATATGAGCGTTAAATTTGCACCTGCAGACACCTTCACATGAGTCGTCATGGTGCCCCTTTGCCCCGGTTATCTCTATGGAGGTTGGAGTTGGAGGGCCTCCTCACTCAAGATCAGTGTGCCCACGGAGCCAACCCTGCAACTTCAGGGCATGGTTGGGGGTTAGGATCACCACGAGGGTTCCTTTTCCCTTTGGAGGGAGGTGGCCTTTTGGGCTGCTGATTTCCAGGTTATCAGATACTGCCAGTGTCTTGGCCAGATGTGGCGGTGGGCCAAGCCCTTGGTGACCGTAGTTTATCCTACCTGGATCGCATTCTTGCATTGTTCCATTTCAAGTGGTCCCAGGTTTTGCACTAATACTCCAATGGCGATTCACCATTCACCAGGAATGTAAAGGTCAAAGGGTTTAGCTAAATTAGGGAGTTCCAGGGCAAGGGCCTGAATTGACTGCTCTTTCCATTCTTGAAAGGCCACTTCTGCATTCTATTCAAAAGGATCATCACCTTTTCCTTTCAGTGTTTCATATAGAGGCCGAGCTAGTAGACTGTAGTTAGGGATCCAGAAGCAGCAAACCCTGGCCTCCCCAGGAACCCCTAAGCTGTCTTCTAGTTTTAGAAATGGGTAAGGCTGTAAATTGTTTCTTCCCTTTCCTGGGATGGGCTTCTCCGACCTTCTGTGAGAATGAAGCCCAGGCAGGTCACTGTAGTCTGTGATATTTGAGCTTTTTCTTGGACAACTTGTATCCTTTATTGGCTTGGTAGTTCAGAGGTCTCCTTAGTAGGGCTGGCGATCAGAATGTCGTCTGCATATTGAAGGAGTGTTTCCTTTTCCAGAGGTAGAACTTTTAGTTCTTTAGCTGAGCTTTCCCCAAAGATGGTGTGGGAATTTTTGAACCCTTGGGGCAACACGGCCCGGAAGTATTGTTTTAGTTGTATGTTGAGTCCTGCCACTCACAAGCCAAAATTTCTTGTGATTCTGGGACTAATAGAATACAAAAGAAGGCATCATTGAAGACTAATACAGAATACCATGTCCTGGTGGTTGGTAGATGACCAGCAGGGTGTAGGGTTTAGGAACTACTGGAGGTATATCCTCGGTGGCTTCACTGACTGTCCTGACATCCTTTACCAGGACTCCAGCAGCCCATGGGGCTCTCGAGGTCAGGCCAATCCCAGGATATGGAGCTCACCTGGGCAGGTACCCCACCCCAACCCACGGGGCTCTCGTGTTCAGGCCCCTCCCAGGATATGGGGTTCCCTGGGCAGGTCCCCCTGCAGCCCATGGGGCTCTCGTGGTCAGGCTCCTCCCAGGATACAGAGCTACCCTTGCAGGTACCATGGCAGGGCTGGGAACACAGGAACCGTGCATATCGCCCTCATTGCAGAGCACTCCAATCTCACCTGTCACTCAGATCTGACACAGAGCACCTCAGAGCAGGACTTGAACTAACAAACAGCAGCTCCGACAGGTCTGTGACCCTGGGCATCACTCTGTGTGGCCTCCCTCCACCTGGTCTTCCAGAGACTTCCACTGCACCCGGGGCACCAGGCCTCTGTCTCCACCCACCAGCCACCCCTCCTCTCCCTGACTCCTGGGTTCCTCTCATTAGGAGAGGGTTTTCTTGAAGTTGTCTCCCACTCATGGGCCAGATAATATAATTAGAAAACAAGCCAGAGCTGCAGCCCCTTGTCTATCCTGACTCTCAGGAGCCCACACCTGTTCCTTGGACCTGGCCGATTCAGCAAGTTCCAGTTTCTGCAACTGTGAGCCCCTGAGGGGTGATTATTGGCTGGCCTGGGAAGCCTGACCGTGCCGGCCAGCCCTCCCCAGGTGTGCCTGGGTTCAGATCAATATAAACACCGCTCCAGGCAGCAAGAGCCCCTGCAGCTGTGCCTGACGCCATTTTCTCTGCCCTGTCAGCAGTCTTGGGGCTGGACTGGTGGGAGGGAGTGAGAGGCCACGGCTTTGTGGGTGGCCCAGTGTGAGTGGGGCTCTGCTGGACTTTCTGCAGCAGTTGCCAAGATGCCACCTGCTAAAGAAGAGGATGTGTCACCCATAACTGCCACTGGAATTTCTCCCTGGGCAGAGGTGTGTGAGGAAGAAAGCAGTAGGGGCCAGGACAGCAGGGGTATCTCAGGCAGGGAAATGGAAAGCTTCCAGAAGAGCACCCAGGACCAGGACCATCCTGGCTGGCCTGCAGGCACCAAGTCGGCTGGCATGCTGTCGCTCATGTGGCTCAATGGCCCTTCCTCTAGGCTTTCAAGTCCTTGTACATATTCAGGTGTTTTACCTGGGAAGGGTGGGAACATTTCAGCAGCAGCTGGCCTGGGGCTCAGCCCACGTTTACTCACAGATGCCTCGGCACGGTCCCCCAGCTTTGCAATGAGGACGCTTGTTGCGTGGGGCCTGCTGGCTGAATGGGAGATGATTCCCCACCACTGACCAACTTCAGAATTGTTTACAACTGGAGCAAGTGCCCTGATACGGTTTTCCTCTGTGTAGCTGGTGGGTTCTGTATTTTTTTCTTTTTTTCTTTTTTGGTTCAAGGTAGATTTTATTCCTCTTTTTTGTATTTACAGATATAAGCATGGAAATAATTTATTCATATAAATACATGTATGTGAAGGGAAGAATATTTTTTCTGTTTTACTTTTTGTAATTTGAATTTTATTTTATTTTTTTATACAGCAGGTTCTTTTTGGTTATCTATTTTATACATATAAATGTATACATGCCAATCCCAATCTCTCAACTCCTCCCACCACCACCCCCCAACAGCTTTCCCCCCTTGGTGTCCATACGTTTGTTGTCTACATCTGTTGCTCTATTTCTGCCTTGCAAAACGGTTCATCTGTACAATTTGTCTAGGTTCCACATATAGGCATTAATAGACAAGATTTCTTTTTCTATTTCTGACTTACTTCACTCTGTATGACAGTCTCTAGATCCATCAACGTCTCTACAAATGACCCAATTTCATTCCTATTTATGGCTTAGTAATATTCCATTTTATATATGTACCACATCTTTATGCATTCGTCTGTCTGTGGGCATTTAGGTTGCTTCCATTACCTGGATATTGTAAATAGTGATGCAGTGAACATTGCGGTGCATGTCTCTTTTTGATTTATGGTTTTGTCTGGGCATATGCCCAGTAGTGGGACTGCTGTATCATATGGTAATTCTATTCTTAGTTTTATAAGAAACTCCATAACGTTCTCCACAGTGACTGTATCAATTTCATTCCCAACAATAGCGGAAGAGGGTTCCTTATCTCCACACCCTTTCCAGCATATGTTGTTTGTAGATTTTCTGATGATGCCCATTCTAACAGGTGTGAGGTGATACACCATGGATGAGTCTATTTCGTTGAGCAAAGAGTAGGTCTTGTCTATTACATATTTGGCTTATGGAACGATATGTGTGCTAATTTCAATCTCTGGTTTTATACAGCACCGCAACTCAACTTTCCCCTTAAGCAAGCATAAGTTTTTATCTAAATGTGAGACTCTGTTCGGTTTTGGAATTCAGTTTATGTGTAGCCAAGTTTACACTCTCTCTATTAGTGATATCTTATGATAATTATCTTTCTCTGTGTGACATATTTCTCTTAGAATCATCATACTTAAATCCACTCAATTTGCTGCTACAGGCCTGATGACATTGATTTCATTGCTGAGTGATATTCCGTTGTACGTAAGTAGCACAACTCCTTTATCCATATTTTTCTTTCTGGGATATTTAATTTGTACTGGACTCAAGGTTCTTGTAAACACAGCAGCCCTAAATTTTGTCTTGGCTGTGTCTTGTTGATTTTAATTTTCCTAAGCTATAGGGCCAAAAGTGGAAGTGCCCTAGGGTCTGTAGCTTTGTTTTTCAGATGTTTCAGGATACACCATACACATCTCCAGAGTGTCTGTTGGCAATTTACATCCCGCCCATCAGCATAACAAGGCTCCCTGTTCTCCATGGCCTGTCCTGTGTTTCTGGTTTTTACACTTTTTTCAGATGGCCCTTTTGACAAATGGGAAATGAGACTTCATTGTAGTGCGGATTTCCATTGCTCGAGTGCTTGGTTGGCCAAAAAGGGCATATGTGTTTTTTCCTGAATATATTCAGGAAAAAATGTTTACGCACTTTTGTCCAAGTGCATCACTGTCAAAGATCTGCCGCTTTTCACATGCTTTAAATGCAATTCCAATCTACCTCCTGAAATATGATTCCTGCAATTCTGCCTCGTTTTGAAGTCCTCTTTGCAGACTTACTTCAGTATATTTTTGCCAATAGCTGTCATTTATAACTCTGCAGGTTTGTGAATTACAGTGCCCGTGATTTCCTTTCTTAACTCGTTTCCTTGAAAGCTGGCCACAGAACCGCAGGTTTGCTTTAGGCCATAATCAGGGTCTGGCACGGCACTCTGAGCCTTTGGTTAATTCCTCTTCCTGGTGGGAAATTAGAGTTAAATGTGCCCCTCCAGACACCTGCCTCACTCCCAGCCCCTTGGTGATGTGTGTCCTGTGGTTTGAGGCCACATGTGCTGGGTTCCTCACCTTTGGCTGATGTGGCCCCACTGGTGTGAGGACACTCCTGCCTGGTTCCCATCCCCTTGGTGATGTGGGCCATCCGGTGAGATTCTGATCCTGGTTGGGTTCCTCACACTTCTGTGAGGTGGGCCCTCTTCTCTGACGTCACTCCTGCCTGGCTGGCACACCCCGCCTTGGCGAAGTCGGCCCTCTGGTGGGATTTGGTGCCTGCTGGGTGTCTCCTGCCCTCGGTAATGAGGGCCCTCTGGCGTCAGGCCCTAATTCCTGGGCTCCCAATATTTTCTGATATGCGCCCTGTGGTTCGAGTACACTCCTGCCAGGTTCCCAACCCCATGGGAATGTGGGCCTTCTGCTCTGAGGTCCTAACCGTGGGTTGCTCAGTTTCATGATGAGGGCCCTCTGCTGTGAGTTCTCTCCGGCCTGGATCCCATAGCCTCGCTGCTCCTGGCCACCTGCTGGGAGGTTCCAACTGCGGGATTCCTCACCTTTTTTCTTCTATGGACCCTCTGTTTTGAGACTCCTCCTGCCTGCCTCACTCCCAGTCCCTTGGTGATGTGTGTCCTCTGGTGTGAGGCCACGTGTGCTGGGTCCCTCGCCTTTCGATGATGTGGCCCCACTGGTGTGAGGACACTCCTGCCTGCTTCCTATCCCCTTGATGATGTGGGCCCTCTGGTGAGAGTCTGATCCTGGCTGGGTTCCTCACCCTTCTGTGAGGGGGGCCCTCTGCTGTGAGGTCACTCCTGCCTGGCTGGCACACCCCACCTGGGCAACATCGGCCCTCTTGTGGCACTTGGAGCCTGCTGGGAGCCTCCTCCCCTCGGTGACGGGGGCCCTCTAGCGTCAGGCCCTAACTGCTGGGTACCCACATTTTCTGATACGTGCTAAGTGGTGCGAGGACACTCCTGCGAGGTTCCCATCCCCATGGGCATGTGGGCCTTCTGCTCTAAGGTCCCAACACCTGTGTTGTTCACTGTTTCATGATGTTGTCTCTCTGGTGTTAGTTCACTCAGGCCTAGATCCCATAGACTCTGTGCTCAGAGCCGACTGCTGGGAGGTTCCTACTGCTGTATTCCTTACCTTTTTTATTCTTTGGGTCCTGTGTTTTTATGCTCCTACTTCCTGACTCACTCCCAGCCCCTTTGTGATGTGTGTCCTCTGGTTTGAGGCCACGTGTACTGGGTCCCTCACCTTTCGGTGATGTGGCCCCACTGGTGTGAGGACACTCCTGCCTGGTTCCTATCCCCTTGGTGATGTGGGCCCTCTGGTGAGAGTCTAATCCTGGCTGGGTTCCTCACACTTCTGTGAGGTGGGCCCTCTGCTGTGAGGTCACTCCTGCCTGGCTGGCACACCCCGCCTTGGCAATGTCGGCCCTCTTGTGGCAGTTGGAGCCTACTGGGAGCCTCCTCCCCTCGGTGATGAGGGCCCTCTGGCGTCAGGCCCTAACTGCTGGGTACCCACATTTTCTGATACGTGCTAAGTTGTGCGAGGACACTCGTACCATGTTCCCAACCCCATGGAGATGTGGGCCTTCTGCTCTGAGGTCCAAACGGCTGGGTTGCTCACAGTTTCATGATGTGGGCCCTCTGCTGTGAGTTCACTGTGGCCTGGATCGCATAGACTCGGTGCTCTGGGCCGCCTGCTGGGAGGTTCCCACTGCAGGATTCCTCAGCTTTTTAATTCTATTCGCCCTGTGTTGTGAGGCTACTCATGCCTTCCTCACTCCGAACCCCTTGGAGATCTGGGTCCTCTGGTTTAGGCCACATGTGCTGGGTTCCTCAGCTTTCTATGATGTGGTCACCCTGGTGTGAAGACAGTCCTGCCTGGTTCTGATGCCCTTGGTGATGTGGGCCCTCTGGTGAGAGTCTTATCCTGGCTGGGTTCCTCACCATTCTGTGAGGTAGGCCCTCAGCTGTGAGGTCACTCCTGCCTGGCTGTTGCACGTCACCTTGGCGACATGGTCCCTCCGTAGGGAGTTGGTGCCTGCTTGGGGTCTCCTCCCCTTGGTAATGAGGGCCCTCTGGCATCAGGCCCTAATTTCTGGGTTCCCAAAATTCTCTGATGTGCGCCCTGTGGTGCGAGTACACTTCAGCCAAGTTCCCCACCACATGGGAATGTGGGCCTTCTGCTCTAAGGTCCCAACGGCTGGGTTGCTCACAGTTTCATGATGAGGGCCCTCTGTTTTGAGTTCAGTCAGGCCTGGATCCCATAGCCTCGCTGCTCCTGGCCGCCTGCTGGGAGGTTCCAACTGCGGGATTCCTCACCTTTTTTACGCAATGGGCCCTCTGTTTTGAGGCTCCTCCTGCCTGCCTCACTCCCAGCCCCTTGGTGATGTGTGTCCTATAGTTTGAGGCCACGTGTGCTGGGTCCGTCACATTTCGTTGATGTGGCCCCACTGGTGTGAGGACACTCCTGCCTGGTTTCCATTCCCTTGGTGATGTGGGCCCTCTGGTGAGAGTCTCATCCTCTTTGGGTTCCTCACACTTTTGTGTGGTTGGCCCTCTGCTCTGAGGTCACTCCTGCCTGGCTGGCCCACCCCGCATTGGCGACGTCGGCCCTCTGGTAGCAGTTGGAGCTTGCTGGGAGCCTCCTCTCCTCAGTGATGAGGGCCCTCTGGCGTCCGGCCCTAACTGCTGGGCTCCCCACATTTTCTGTTGTGTGCCCACTGGTGCGATGACACTCCTGCTTGGTTCCCTTCCCCATGGGGATGTGGGCCTTGTGCTCTGAGGTCACAACAGCTGGGTTACTTACAGTATCATGATGAGGGCCCTCTGTTGTGAGTTCATCACTGCCTGGATCCCATAGCCTCGGTGCTCTGGGCCGCCTGCTGGGATGTTCCAACTGCTGGATTCCTCACCTTTTTATACAATGGGCCATGTGTTTTGAGGTTAATCCTGCCTGCCTCGCTCTGAGACCCATGGTGATGTGGGTCTTCTGGTTTGAGGCCACATGTGCTGGGTACCTCAACTTTCGATGATGTGGCCCCACGGCTGTGAGGACACTCGTGCCTGATTCCCAGCCCCTTGCTTATGTGGGCACTCTGGTGAGAGTCTGATCATGACTGGGTTCCTTACCCTTCTGTGAGGTGGGCGCTCTGATGTGAGGTCACTCCTGCCTGGATGGCTCACGTCGCCTTGTCGACGTAGGCCCTCTGTTGGCCACTGAAGCATGCTGGGAGCCTCCTACCCTCTTTAATGAGGGCCCTGGAAGAAACGCATATGCCCTTTTTGACCAAGTGCATCATTGTCGAAGTTCTGCCTCTTCTCCTATACTTTCAGAGGACTTCCCGTCTACCTCCTGAAATCGTATTCCTGGAATTCTGCCCCGCGTTCAAGTCCTCTTTGCAGCCTTACTTCAATATATTTTTGGACGATAGCTGTCATTTATAACTCTGCAGGTTTGTGAATTACAGTGCCCCTGAGCTCCATTCTTCAACTCGCTTTCTTGTGAGCTGGCCGCAAAACCGCAGGATTGCTTCAGGCCCTAATCTGGTTCCGGCACGGCATGTTGAGCCTTTGGCTAATTCCTCTTCCTGATGGGAAATGAGCGTTAAATTTGCTCGTGCAGACACCTACAGCTAATCTCTCATTGGTACTCCCTATTCCTGTTCATCTTGCGCAGAAATTCCAAACTGTGCCAAACAGGAGGTTAAAGGCACTGACTCACCAAGTGGGGAAAGAGTTAGTAAAGCGTCTGGAATGGTAAAACCGAGTATGAGGGGACGAAAACTGAGATGCATTTAAAAAGGTTTCCCGGTCACACGGTGGACCATATTCTGGGTTTCCCATGCGTGTTTTACCTGAAGGAAGAATCCCTTAAACCTGGAGAGGTGGGACCCATGGAATGGGTACCATGCAGTATGACTTCAAAGGGCCTGCATTTTCTCACCGAACCTCACCAATGCTATCAGCCCAAAGTGTCGAATCTTATGTCTCACTCAGCTCTAGGTGTAGATGTGGTAAATCCAGGTTGCATCACAAGACCTGAATGAATTATTTAAGAATTGCTCTCTATTTCACTGTCATTGTGTTTGTTTTTGTAGTTTATTTTGATAATGGGATTTATCGGATTTTCTCTGCTGCGTTCATGCAGCTGTACACACACTTGATTCTCTTACGGAGACATATAAATCCATGGGTTTGAAGATTCTTACTAGTCATGTGTAATCCTAGGAGTTGAATATGGTGTGTTTAGTCCATTTCGTTGAGCAAGGTGTAGGTCTTGACTATTACATATTTGGCTTATGGAAAGTTATGTGTGCTAATTTCTATCTCTGGTTTTATGCAGCACCCCAACTCACCTTTCCCCATAAGCAAGCATAAGTTGGTTTTCTAAATTTGAGACCCTGTTCTGCTTTGTATTTCAGTTCATGTGTAGCCAAGTTTACATTCCGTGTATTAGTGATATCTTATGATGTTTCTTTTTCTGTGTGACTTATTTCTCGTAGAATCATCGTACCTGAATCCACTCATTATGCCGCTACGGGCCTGAAGACGTAGATTTCATTGCTGAGTGATATTCCATTGTACGTGCGTACCAGAACTTCTTTATCCATTTTATCCTTTCTCGGATATTTAACTTGTACCGTAGACAAGGTTCTTGTAAACAGAGCCATCCCAAACTTTGGGGTGGCTGTGTGTTTGTGATTTTAATTTCCCTAAGCTATAGGACCATATGTGGAAGTGACATAGGCTGTGTTGCTTTGTTTCCTACGTGTTTCAGGATACACCATACATTTCTCCAGAGTGGCTGTTGGCAATTTACATCCCGTCCATCAGCATAACAAGGCTCCCTGTTCTCCAAGACCTGTCCTGACTTTCTGGATTTTACACTTTTTTCAGATGGCCCTTTTGACTGGGGGGCAGTGAGACTTCATTGTAGTGCAGATTTCCTTTACACGCTTGCTTGGTTGGCCAAAAAGGGCGTATGCGTTTTTTCCTGAATATATTTAGGAAAAAACGCATACGCCCTTTTTGGCCAAGTGCATCATTGTCGACATTCTGCCTGTTTTCCTATGCTTTAAGTGCAATTCCAGTCTACCCCCTGAAATCGTTTTCCTGAAATTCTGCCCTGCTTTCAAGTCCTCTTCGAAGACTTACTTCAGTACATTTTTGGACGATAGCTGTCATTCATAACTCTGCATGTTTGTGAATTACTGTGCCCCTGAACTCATTTCTTCAACTCGCTTTCTTGTGAGCTGGCCGCAAAACCGTAGGATTGCTTCAGGTCCTAATGTCTTTCTGGCAGGCCACGCTGAGCCATTGGTTAATTCCTCTTCCTGGTGGGAAATGAGCGTTCAATTTGCCCGTGCAGACACCAACAGCTAGTCTCTCATTGGTTCTCCCTATGCCTGTACATCTTGCGCAGAAATTGAAAATTGTGCCAAACAGGAGGTTAAAGTCCCTGACTCTCCAAGTGGGGAGAGTGTTAGTAAAGCGTCTGGAATGGTGAACCGGAGTACCAGGGGACGAAAACTGAGATGCATTTGAAAACGTTTCCCAATCACACGGCGGACGATAGTCTGGGTTTCCCATGCATGTTTTAGCTGAAGGAAGTATCCCTTAAACCTGGAGAGTTGGGACCCATGGAATGGGTACCATGCAGTATGACTTCAAAGGGTCTGCGTTTGCTCACCGAACCTCACCAATGCTATCAGCCCGAAGTGTCCAGCCTTATGTCTCACCCAGCTCTGGTTTTAGATGTGGTAAATCCAGGTTGCATCACAAGGCCTGAATGAATTATTTAAAAATTGCTCTCTATTTCACTGTCATTGTGTTTTGTTTTTGAAATTTATTTTGATAATGGGATTTATCGGATTTTCACTGCTGCGTTTAGGCCGTTGTACACACGCTTGATTTCCTTATGGAGACATATAAATCCATGGGTTTTAAGATTCTTACTTGTCAGGTATCTTGCCAGGCGTTGAATATAGGGTGTTGAGTCCATTTCGTTGAGCAAGGAGTAGGTCTTTTCTATTATATATTTGGCTTATGGAACGGTATCTGTGCTAATTTCAATCTCTGGTTTTATGCAGCACCCCAACTCACCTTTCCCCATAAGCAAGCATAAGTTGGTTTTCTAAATTTGAGACCCTGTTCTGTTTTGTAATTCAGTTTATGTGTAGCCAAGTTTACATTCCGTGTATTACTGATATATTATGATGTTTCTTTTTCTGTGTGACTTATTTCTTGTAGAATCATCGTACCTGAATCCACTCATTATGCCGCTACGGACCTGATGACGTAGATTTCATTGCTGAGTGATATTCCATTGTACGTGCGTACCACAATTTCTTTATCCATTTTTTGCTTTTTCGGATATTTAACATGTACCGTAGACGAGGTTCTTGTAAACAGAGCCGTCCCAAACTTTTCGGTTGCTGTGTGTTTTTGATTTTAATTTCCCTAAGCTATAGGACCATAAGTGGAAGTGCCATAGGCTGTGTTGCTTTGTTTCCTTCGTGTTTCACGAAACACCATACACTTCTCCAGATTGGCTGTTGGCAATTTATATCCCGGCCATCAGCGTAACAAGGCTCCCTGTTCTCCATGACCTGTGCTGCCTTTGTGGATTTTACACATTTTTCAGATGGCCCTTTTGACCGGGGGGCAGTGAGACTTCATTGTAGTGCAGATTTCCTTTACATGCTTGCTTGGTTGGCCAAAACGGGCGTATGCGTTTTTTCCTGAATATATTCAGGAAAAAACGCATACGCCCTTTTTTGCCAAGTGCATCATTGTCAACATTCTGCCTGTTTTCCTATGCATCATTGTCAACATTCTGCCTGTTTTCCTATGCTTTAAGTGTGATTCCAGTCTATCCCCTGAAATCGTTTCTCTGAAATTCTGCCCCGCTTTCAAGTCCTCTTGGAAGACTTACTTCAGTATATTTTTGGACGATAGCTGTCATTCATAACTTTGCAGGTTTGTGAATTACAGTGCCCCTGAGCTCCTTTCTTCAACTCGCTTTCTTGTGAGCTGGCCGCAAAACCGCAGGATTGCTTCAGGCCCTAATCTGTTTCTGGCAGGGCACGGTGAGCCTTTGGTTAATTCCTCTTCCTGGTGGGAAATGAGCGTTCCATTTGCCCGTGCAGACACCTACAGCTAGTCTCTCATTGGTTCTCCCTATGCCTGTTCATCTTGCGCAGAAATTGCAAACTGTGCTAAACAGGAGGTTAAAGGCACTGACTCTCCAAGTGGGGAGAGTGTCAGGAAAGCGTCTGGAATGGTGAACCCGAGTACCAGGGAATGAAAACTGAGATGCATTTGAAAACGTTTCCCAATCACACGGTGGACCATACTCTGGGTTTCCCATGCATGTTTTAACTGAAGGAAGAATCCCTTAAACCTGGAGAGTTGGGACCCATGGAATGGGTATCATGCAGTATGACTTCAAAGGGTCTGACTTTGCTCACCGAACCTCACCAATGCTATCAGCGCGAAGAGTTCAGCCTTATGTCTCACCCAGCTCTGGGTGTAGATGTGGTAAATCCGGGTGGCATCACAAGCCCTGAATGAATTATTTAAGAATTGCTCTCTATTTCACTGTCATTGTGTTTTGTTTTTGAAATTTATTTTGATAATGGGATTTATCGGATGTTCACTGTTTCATTTAGGCCGCTGTACACACGCTTGATTTCCTTATGGAGACATATAAATCCATGGGTTTTAAGATTCTTACTTGTCACGTATCTTCCCAGGCGTTGAATATGGGGTGTTGAGTCCATTTCGTTGAGCAAGGAGTAGGTCATTTCTATTATATATTTGGCTTATGGAACGGTATCTGTGCTAATTTCAATCTCTGGTTTTATGCAGCACCCCAACTCACCTTTCCCCATAAGCAAGCATAAGTTGGTTTTCTAAACTTGAGACCCTGTTTTGTTTTGTAGTTCAGTACATGTGTAGCCAAGTTTACATTCTGTGTATTAGGGATATCTTATGATGCTTCTTTTTCTGTGTGACTTATTTCTCGTAGAATCATCATACCTGAATCCACTCATTATGCCGCTACGGGCCTGATGACGTAGATTTCATTGCTGAGTGATATTCCACTGTACGTGCGTAACACAACTTCTTTATGCATTTTCTGCTTTCTTGGATATTTAACTTGTACCGTAGACGAGGTTCTTGTAAACAGAACCGTCCCAAACTTTGGGGTGGCTGTGTCATTTTGATTTTAATTTCCCTAAGCTATATGACCATAAGTGGAAGTGCCATAGGCTGTGATGCTTTGTTTCCTTCGTGTTTCACGAAACACCATACACTTCTCCAGATTGGCTGTTGGCAATTTTCATCCCGCCCATCAGCGTAACAAGGCTCCCTGTTCTCCATGACCTGTCCTGCCTTTGTGGATTTTACACATTTTTCAGATGGCCTTTTGACCGGAGGGCAGTGAGACTTCATTGTAGTGCCGATTTCATTTACACGCTTGCTTGGTTGGCCAAAAAGTGCGTTTGCGTTTTTTCCTGAATATATTCAGGAAAAAACGCATATGCCCTTTTTGGCCAAGTGCATCATTGTGGACATTCTGCCGCTGTTCCTATGCTTTAAGCGCAATTCCAGTCAACCCCCTGAAATCGTTTTCCTGAAATTCTGCCCCGCTTTCAAGTCCTCTTCGAAGACTTACATCAGTACATTTTGGACGATAGCTGTCATTCATAACTCTGCAGGTTTGTGAATTACAGTCTCCCTGAGCTCCTTTCTTCAACTCGCTTCCTTGTGAGCTGGCGGCCAAATCGCAGGATTGCTTCAGGCCCTAATCTGTTTCCGGCAGGGCACGCTGAGCCTTTGGTTAATTCCTCTTCCTGGTGGGAAATGAGCGTTCCATTTGCCCGTGCAGACACCTACAGCTAGTCTCTCATTGGTTCTCCCTATGCCTGTTCATCTTGCGCAGAAATTGCAAACTGTGCTAAACAGGAGGTTAAAGGCACTGACTCTCCAAGTGGGGAGAGTGTCAGTAAAGCGTCTGGAATGGTGAACCCGAGTACCAGGGAATGAAAACTGAGATGCATTTGAAAACGTTTCCCAATCACACGGTGGACCATACTCTGGGTTTCCCATGCATGTTTTAACTGAAGGAAGAATCCCTTAAACCTGGAGAGTTGGGAGCCATGGAAAGTGTATCATGCAGTATGACTTCAAAGGGTCTGACTTTGCTCACCGAACCTCACCGATGCTATCAGCGCGAAGAGTTCAGCCTTATGTCTCACCCAGCTCTGGGTGTAGATGTGGTAAATCCGGGTGGCATCACAAGCCCTGAATGAATTATTTAAGAATTACTCTCTATTTCACTGTCATTTTGTTTTGTTTTTGAAATTTATTTTGATAATGGGATTTATCGGATGTTCACTGTTTCATTTAGGCCGCTGTACACACGCTTGATTTCCTTATGGAGACATATAAATCCACGGGTTTTAAGATTCTTACTTGTCACGTATCCTCCCAGGCGTTGAATATGGGGTGTTGAGTCCATTTCGTTGAGGAAGGAGTAGGTCTTTTCTATTATATATTTGGCTTATGGAAAGGTATCTGTGCTAATTTCAATCTCTGGTTTTATGCAGCACCCCAACTCACCTTTCCCCATAAGCAAGCATAAGTTGGTTTTCTAAACTTGAGACCCTGTTTTGTTTTGTAGTTCAGTACATGTGTAGCCAAGTTTACATTCTGTGTATTAGGGATATCTTATGATGCTTCTTTTTCTGTGTGACTTATTTCTCGTAGAATCATCATACCTGAATCCACTCATTATGCCGCTACGGGCCTGATGACGTAGATTTCATTGCTGAGTGATATTCCACTGTACGTGCGTAACACAACTTCTTTATGCATTTTCTGCTTTCTTGGATATTTAACTTGTACCGTAGACGAGGTTTTTGTAAACAGAGCCGTCCCAAACTTTGGGGTGGCTGTGTCATTTTGATTTTAATTTCCCTAAGCTATATGACCATAAGTGGAAGTGCCATAGGCTGTGATGCTTTGTTTCCTTCGTGTTTCACGAAACACCATACACTTCTCCAGATTGGCTGTTGGCAATTTTCATCCCGCCCATCAGCGTAACAAGGCTCCCTGTTCTCCATGACCTGTCCTGCCTTTGTGGATTTTACACAATTTTCAGATGGCCTTTTGACCGGGGGGCAGTGAGACTTCATTGTAGTGCCGATTTCATTTACACGCTTGCTTGGTTGGCCAAAAAGTGTGTTTGCGTTTTTTCCTGAATATATTCAGGAAAAAACGCATATGCCGTTTTTAGCCAAGTGCATCATTGTGGACATTCTGCCTCTGTTCCTATGCTTTAAGCGCAATTCCAGTCAACCCCCTGAAATCGTTTTCCTGAAATTCTGCCCCGCTTTCAAGTCCTCTTCGAAGACTTACATCAGTACATTTTGGACGATAGCTGTCATTCATAACTCTGCAGGTTTGTGAATTACAGTCTCCCTGAGCTCCTTTCTTCAACTCGCTTCCTTGTGAGCTGGCCGCCAAATCGCAGGATTGCTTCAGGCCCTAATCTGTTTCCAGCAGGGCACGCTGAGCCTTTGGTAAATTCCTCTTCCTGGTGGGAAATGAGCGTTCCATTTGCCCGTGCAGACACCTACAGCTAGTCTCTCATTGGTTCTCCCTATGCCTGTTCATCTTGCGCAGAAATTGCAAACTGTGCTAAACAGGAGGTTAAAGGCACTGACTCTCCAAGTGGGGAGAGTGTCAGTAAAACGTCTGGAATGGTGAACCCGAGTACCAGGGAATGAAAACTGAGATGCATTTGAAAACGTTTCCCAATCACACGGTGGACCATACTCTGGGTTTCCCATGCATGTTTTAGCTGAAGGAAGAATCCCTTAAACCTAGAGAGTTGGAACCCATGGAATGGGTACCATGCAGTATGACTTCAAAGGGTCTGCGTTTGCTCACTGAACCTCACCGATGCTATCAGCCCGAAGGGTCCAGCCTTATGTCTCACCCAGCTCTGGGTGTAGATGTGGGAAATCCAGGTTGCCTCACAAGCCCTGAATGAAGGATTTAAGAATTGCTCTCTATTTCACTGTCATTGTGTTTTGTTTTTGAAATTTATTTTGATAATGAGATTTATCGGATTTTCACTGCTGCGTTTAGGCCGCTGTACACATGCTTGATTTCCTTATGGAGACATATAAATCCATGGGTTTAAAGATTCTTACTTGTCAGATATATTCCCAGGCGTTGAATATGGGGTGTTGAGTCCATTTCGTTGAGCAAGGAGTAGGTCTTGTCTATTATATATTTGGCTTATGGAACGGTATCTGTGCTAATTTCAATCTCTGGTTTTATACAGCACCCCAACTCACCTTTCCCCATAAGCAAGCATAAGTTGGTTTTCTAAATTTGAGACCCTGTTCTGTTTTGTAATTCAGTTCATGTGTAGCCAAGTTTACATTCCGTGTATTAGTGATATCTTATGATATTTCTTTTTCTGTGTGACTTATTTCTCGTAGAATCATCGTACCTGAATCCACTCATTATGCCGATAGGGACCTGATGACGTAGATTTCATTGCTGAGTGATATTCCATTGTACGTGCGTACCACAACATCTTTATCCATTTTTTGCGTTCTCGGATATTTAACTTGTACCGTAGATGAGGTTCTTGTAAACAGAGCCGTCCCAAACTTTGGGGTGGCTGTGCCTTTTGATTTTAATTTCCCTAAGCTCTATGACCATAACTGGAAGTGACATAGGCTGTGTTGCTTTGTTTCCTACCTGTTTCAGGAAACACCATAAACTTCTCCAGAGTGGCTGTTGGCAATTTATATCCCGCCCATCAGCATAACAAGTCTCCCTGTTCTCCATGACCTGTCCTGCCTTTCTGGATTTTACACTTTTTTCAGATGGCCCTTTTGACCGTGGGGCAGTGAGATTTCATTTTGTGCAGATTTCCTCTACACGCTTGCTTGGTTGGCCAAAACGGGCGTATGCGTTTTTTACTGAATATATTCAGGTAAAAACGCATATGCCCTTTTTGGCCAACTGCATCATTGTCGACATTCTGCCTCTTTTCCTATGCTTTAAGTGCAATTCCAGTTTACCCCCTGAAATCGTTTTCCTGAAATTCTGCCCCGCTTTCAAGTCCTCTTCGAAGACTTACTTCAGTACATTTTTGGACGATAGCTGTCATTCATAACTCTGCAGGTTTGTGAATTACAGTGCCCCTGAGCTCCTTTTTTCAACTCGCTTTCTTGTGCATTGGCCGCAAAACCGCAGGATTGCTTCAGGCCCTAATCTGTTTCCGGCCGGGCACGATGAGCCTTTGGTTAATTCCTCTTCCTGGTGGGAAATGAGCGTTCCATTTGCCCGTGCAGACACCTACAGCTAGTCTCTCATTGGTTCTCCCTATTCCTGTTCATCTTGCGCAGAAATTGCAAACTGTGCCAAACAGGAGGTTAAAGGCACTGACTCTCCAAGTGGGGAGAGTGTTAGTAAAGCGTCTGGAATGGTGAACCCGAGTACCAGGGGACGAAAACTGTGATGCATTTGAAAACGTTTCCCAATCACATGGCGGTCGATACTCTGCGTTTCCCATGCATCTTTTAGCTGAAGGAAGAATCCCTTAAACCTGGAGAGTTGGGACCCATGGAATGGGTACCATGCAGGATGACTTCAAAGGGTCTGCGTTTGCTCACCGAACCTCACCAATGCTATCAGCCTGAAGTGTCCAGCCTTATGTCTCACCCAGCTCTGGGTGTAGATGTGGTAAATCCAGGTTGCATCACAAGCCCTGAATGAATGATTTAAGAATTGCTCTCTATTTCACTGTCATTGTGTTTTGTTTTTGAAATTTATTTTGATAATTGGATTTATCGGATTTTCACTGCTCCATTTAGGCTGCTGTACACACGCTTGTTTTCCTTAAGGAGACATATAAATCCATGCTTTTTAAGATTCTTATTTGTCAGGTATCTTCCCAGGCGTTGAATATGGGGTGTTGAGTGCATTTCGTTGAGCAAGGAGTAGGTCTTGTCTATTATATATTTGGCTTATGGAACGGTATCTGTGCTAATTTCAATCTCTGGTTTTATGCAGCACCCCAACTCACCTTTCCCCATAAGCAAGCGTAAGTTGGTTTTCTAAATTTGAGACCCTGTTCTGTTTTGTAATTCAGTTCATGTGTAGCCAAGTTTACATTCCGTTTATTAGTGATATCTTATAATGTTTCTTTTTCTGTGTGACTTATTTCTCGTAGACTCATCGTACCTGAATCCACTCATTATGCCGCTACGGGCCTGATGACGTAGATTTCATTGCTGAGTGATATTCCATTGTACGTGCGTACCACAACTTCTTTATCCATTTTTTGCTTTCTTGCATATTTAACTTGAACCATAGACGAGGTTCTTGTAAACATAGCCGTCCCAAACTTTCGGCTGGCTGTGTGTTTTTGATTTTAATTTCCCTAAGCTATAGGACCATAAGTGGAAGTGCCATAGGCTGTGTTGCTTTGTTTCCTACGTGTTTCAGGATACACCATACACTTCTCCAGAGTGGCTGTTGGCAATTTACATCCCGCCCATCAGCATAACAAGGCTCCCTGTTCTCCATGACCTGTCCTGCCTTTCTGGATTTTACACTTTTTTCAGATGGCCCATTTGACCGGGGAGCAGTGAGACTTCATTGTAGTGCAGATTTCTTTACACGCTTGCTTGGCTGGCCAAAAAGTGCGTATGCGTTTTATCCTGAATATATTCAAGAAAAAACGCGTATGCCCTATATGGCCAAGTGCATCATTGTCGACATTCTGCCTCTTTTCCTATGCTTTAAGTGCAATTCCAGTCTACCCCCTGAAATCTTTTTCCTGAAGTTTTGCCTCGCATTCAAGTCCTCTTCGACGACTTACTTCAATACATTTTTGGACGACAGTCTGTCATTCATAACTCTGCATGTTTGTGAATTACAGTGCCCCTGAGCTCCTTTCTTCAACTCGCTTTCTTGTGAGCTGGCCGCAAAACCGCAGGATTGCTTCAGGCCCTAATATGTTTCCGGCAGGGCATGCTGAGCCTTTGGTTAATTCCTCTTCCTGGTGGGAAATGAGTGTTCCATTTGCCCTTGCAGACACCTACAGCTAGTCTCTCATTGGTTCTCCCAATTCCTGTTCATCTTGCGCAGAAATTGCAAACTGTGCCAAACAGGAGGTTAAAGGCACTGACTCTCCAAGTGGGGAGAGTGTTAGTAAAGCTTCTGGAAAGGTGAACCCGAGTACCAGGGTTCGAAAACTGAGATGCATTTGAAAACGTTTCCCAATCACACGGCGGACGATAGTCTGGGTTTCCCATGCATGTTTTAGCTGAAGGAAGAATCCCTTAAACCTGGAGAGTTGGGACCCATGGAATGGGTACCATGCATTATGACTTCCAAGGGTCTGCGTTTGCTCACCGAACCTCACCAATGCTATGAGCCCGAAGTGTCCAGCCTTATGTCTCACCCAGCTCTGGGTGTAGATGTGGTAAATCCAGGTTGCATCACAAGCCCTGAATGAATTATTTAAGAATTGCTATCTATTTCACTGTCATTGTGTTTTCTTTTTGAAATTTATTTTGATAATGGGATTTATCGGATGTTCACTGCTGCGTTTAGGCCGCTGTACACATGCTTGATTTCCTTATGGAGACATATAAATCCATGGGTTTTAAGATTCTTACTTGTCAGGTATATTCCCAGGCGTTGAATATGGGGTGTTGAGTCCATTTCGTTGAGCAAGGAATAGGTCTTGTCTATTATATATTTGGCTTATGGAACGGTATCTGTGCTAATTTCAATCTCTGGTTTTATGCAGCACCCCAACTCACCTTTCCCCATAAGCAAGCATAAGTTGGTTTTCTAAATTTGAGACCCTGTTCTGTTTTGTAATTCAGTTCATGTGTAGCCAAGTTTACATTCCGTGTATTAGTGATATCTTATGATGTTTCTTTTTCTGTGTGACTTATTTCTCGTAGAATCATCATACCTGAATCCACTCATTATGCCGCTATGGGCCTGATGACGTAGATTTCATTGCTGAGTGATATTCCATTGTACGTACGTACCACAACTTCTTTAACCATTTTTCATATTCTGGGATATTTAACTTGTACCGTAGACGAGGTTCTTGTAAACAGAGCCGTCCCAAACTCTGGGGTGGCTGTGTGTTTTTGATTTTAATTTCCATAAGCTATAGGACCATAAGTGGAAGTGCCATAGGCTGTGTTGCTTTGTTTCCTACGTGTTTCTGTAAACACCATACACTTCTCCAGAGTGGTTGTTGGCAATTTACATCCCGCCCATCAGCAAAAGAAGGCTCCCTGTTCTCCATGACCTGTCCTGCCTTTCTGGATTTTTCACTTTTTACAGATGGCCCTTTTGACCGGGGGGCAGTGAGACTTCATTGTAGTGAAGATTTCCTTTACACGCTTGCTTGGTTGGCGAAAAAGTGCGTATGCGTTTTTTCCTGAATGTATTCAGGAAAAAACGCATACGCCCTTTTTGGCCAAGTGCATCATTGTCGACATTCTGCCTCTTTTCCTATGCTTTAAGTGCAATTCCAGTCTACCCCGTGAAATCGTTTTCCTGAAATTTTGCCCCGCTTTCCAGTCCTCTTTGAAGACATACTTCAGTACATTTTTGGACGATAGCTGTCATTCATAACTCTGCAAGTTTGTGAATTACAGTGCCCCTGAGCTCCTTTCTTCAACTCGCTTTCTAGTGAGCTGGCCGCAAAACCGCAGGATTGCTTCAGGCCCTAATCTGTGTCCGGCAGGGCAGGCTGAGCCATTGGTTAATTCCTCTTCCTGGTGCGAAATGAGCGTTCCATTTGCCCGTGCAGACACCTACAGCTAGTCTCTCATTGGTTCTCCCTATTCCTGTTCATCTTGCGCAGAAATTGCAAACTGTGCCAAACAGGAGGTTAAAGGCACTGACTCTCCAAGTGGGGAGAGTGTTAGTAAAGCGTCTGGAATGGTGAACCCGAGTACCAGGGGACGAAAACTGTGATGCATTTGAAAACGTTTCCCAATCACATGGCGGTCGATACTCTGCGTTTCCCATGCATGTTTTAGCTGAAGGAAGAATCCCTTAAACCTGGAGAGTTGGGACCCATGGAATGGGTACCATGCAGGATGACTTCAAAGGGTCTGCGTTTGCTCACCGAACCTCACCAATGCTATCAGCCTGAAGTGTCCAGCCTTATGTCTCACCCAGCTCTGGGTGTAGATGTGGTAAATCCAGGTTGCATCACAAGCCCTGAATGAATGATTTAAGAATTGCTCTCTATTTCACTGTCATTGTGTTTTGTTTTTGAAATTTATTTTGATAATTGGATTTAGCGGATTTTCACTGCTCCGTTTAGGCTGCTGTACACACGCTTGTTTTCCTTATGGAGACATATAAATCCATGCTTTTTAAGATTCTTATTTGTCAGGTATCTTCCCAGGCGTTGAATATGGGGTGTTGAGTCCATTTCGTTGAGCAAGGAGTAGGTCTTGTCTATTATATATTTGGCTTATGGAACGGTATCTGTGCTAATTTCAATCTCTGGTTTTATGCAGCACCCCAACTCACCTTTCCCCATAAGCAAGCGTAAGTTGGTTTTCTAAATTTGAGACCCTGTTCTGTTTTGTAATTCAGTTCATGTGTAGCCAAGTTTACATTCCGTGTATTAGTGATATCTTATAATGTTTCTTTTTCTGTGTGACTTATTTCTCGTAGACTCATCGTACCTGAATCCACTCATTATGCCGCTACGGGCCTGATGACGTAGATTTCATTGCTGAGTGATATTCCATTGTACGTGCGTACCACAACTTCTTTATCCATTTTTTGCTTTCTGGGATATTTTACTTGTACCGTAGACGAGGTTCTTGTAAACAGAGCCGTCCCAAACTCTGGGGTGGCTGTGTGTTTTTGATTTTATTTTCCCTAAGTTATAGGACCATAAGTGGAAGTGCCATAGGCTGTGTTGCTTTGTTTCCTACGTGTTTCTGGAAACACCATACCCTTCTCCAGAGTGGTTGTTGGCAATTTACATCCCGCCCATCAGCATGACAAGGCTCCCTGTTCTCCATGACCAGTCCTGCCTTTCTGGATTTTACACTTTTTTCAGATGGCCCTTTTGACCGGGGGGCAGTGAGACTTCATTGTAGTGCAGATTTCTTTTACACGCTTGCTTGGTTGGCCAAAAAGGGCGTATGCGTTTTTTCCTGAATATATTCAGGAAAAAACGCATACGCCCTTTTTGGCCAAGTGCATCATTGTCGACATTCTGCCTCTTTTCCTATGCTTTAAGTGCAATTCCAGTCTACCCCCTGAAATCGTTTTCCTGAAATTCTGCCCCGCTTTCAAGTCCTCTTTGAAGACTTACTTCAGTACATTTTTGGACGATAGCTGTCATTCATAACTCTGCAGGTTTGTGAATTACAGTGCCCCTGAGCTCCTTTCTTCAACTCCTTTTCTTGTGAGCTGGCCGCAAAACCGCAGGATTGCTTCAGGATCTAATATGTTTCCGGACGGGCACGCTGAGCCTTTGGTTAATTCCTCTTCCTGGTGGGAAATGATCGTTCACTTTGCCCGTGCAGACACCAACAGCTAGTCTCTCATTGGTTCTCCCTATGCCTGTTCATCTTGCGCAGAAATTGCAAACTGTGCCAAACAGGAGGTTAAAGGCACTGACTCTCCAAGTGGGGAGAGTGTTAGTAAGCGTCTGGAATGCTGAACCCGAGTACCAGGGGACGAAAACTGAGATGCATTTGAAAACGTTTCCCAATCACACGGCGGACGATAGTCTGGGTTTCCCATGCATGTTTTAGCTGAAGGAAGAATCCCTTAAACCTGGAGAGTTGGGACCCATGGAATGGGTACCATGCAGTATGACTTCAAAGGGTCTGCGTTTGCTCACCGAACCTCACCAATGCTATCAGCCCGAAGTGTCCAGCCTTATGTCTCACCCAGCTCTGGGTGTAGATGTGGGAAATCCAGGTTGCATCACAAGCCCTGAATGAATTATTTAAGAATTGCTCTCTATTTCACTGTCATTGTGTTTTGTTTTTGAAATTTATTTTGATAATGGGATTTATCGGATTTTCACTGCTGCGTTTAGGATGCTGTACAGACGCTTGATTTCCTTATGGAGACATATAAATCCATGGGTTTTAAGATTCTTACTTGTGAGGTATCTTGCCAGGCGTTGAATATGGGGTGTTGAGTCCATTTCGTTGAGCAAGGAGTAGGTCTGTCCTATTATATATTTGGCTTATGGAACGGTATCTGTGCTAATTTCAATCTCTGGTTTTATGCAGCACCCCAACTCACCTTTCCCCATAAGCAAGCATAAGTTGGTTTTCTAAATTTGAGACACTTTTCTGTTTTGTAATTCAGTTCATGGGTAGCCAAGGTTTCATTCCGTGTATTAGTGATATCTTATGATGTTTCTTTTTCTGTGTGACTTATTTCTCGTAGAATCATCATACCTGAATCCACTCATTATGCCGCTACGGGCCTGATGACGTAGATTTCATTGCTGAGTGATATTCCATTGTACGTGCGTACCAGAACTTCTTTATCCATTTTTTCCTTTCTCGGATATTTTACTTGTACCGTAGACGAGGTTCTTGTAAACAGAGCCGTCCCCAACTCTGGGGTGGCTGTGTGTTTTTGATTTTATTTTCCCTAAGCTATAGGACCATAAGTGGAAGTGCCATAGGCTGTGTTGCTTTGTTTCCTACGTGTTTCTGGAAACACCATACACTTCTCCAGAGTGGTTGTTGGCAATTTACATCCCGCCCATCAGCATGACAAGGCTCCCTGTTCTCCATGACCTGTCCTGCCTTTCTGGATTTTACACTTTTTTCAGATGGCCCTTTTGACCGGGGGGGCAGTGAGACTTCATTGTAGTGCAGATTTCCTTTACACGCTTGCTTGGTTGGCCAAAAAGGGCGTATGCGTTTTTTCCTGAATATATTCAGGAAAAAACGCATACGCCCTTTTTGGCCAAGTGCATCGTTGTCGACATTCTGCCTCTTTTCCTATGCTTTTAGTACAATTCCAGTCTACCCCCTGAAATCGTTTTCCTGAAATTCTGCCCCGCTTTCAAGTCCTCTTCGAAGACTTACTTCAATACATTTTTGAACGATAGCTGTCATTCATAACTCTGCAGGTTTGTGAATTACAGTGCCCCTGAGCTCATGTCTTCAACTCGCTTTCTTGTGAGCTGGCCGCAAAACCGCAGGATTACTTCAGGCCATAATCTCTTTCCGGCAGGGCATGCTGAGCCTTTGTTTAATTCCTCTTCCTGGTCGGAAATGAGCGTTCCTTTTGCCCGTGCAGGGACCTACAGCTAGTCTCTCATTGGTTCTCCCTATTCTTGTACATCTTGCGCAGAAATTGCAAACTGTGCCAAACACGAGGTTAATGGCACTGACTCTCCAAGTGGGGAGAGTGTTAGTAAAGCGTCTGGAATGGTGAACCCGAGTACCAGGGGACGAAAACTGAGATGCATTTGAAAACGTTTCCCAATCACATGGCGGACGATAGTCTGGGTTTCCCATGCATGTTTTAGCTGAAGGAAGAATCCCTTAAACCTGGAGAGTTGGGACCCATGGAATGGGTACCATGCAGTATGACTTCAAAGGGTCTGCGTTTGCTCACCGAACCTCACCAATGCTATCAGCCTGAAGTGTCCAGCCTTATGTCTCACCCAGCTCTTGGTGTAGATGTGGGAAATCCAGGTTGCATCACAAGCCCTGAATGAATTATTTAAGAATTGCTCTCTATTTCACTGTCATTTTGTTTTGTTTTTGGAATTTATTTTGATAATGGGATTTATCGGATTTTCACTGCTGCGTTTCGGCCGCTGTACACACGCTTGATTTCCTTATGGAGGCATATAAATCCATGGGTTTTAAGATTCTTACTTGTCAGGTATCTTGCCAGGCGTTGAATATGGGGTGTTGAGTCCATTTCGTTAGCAAGGAGTAGTGCTTGTCTATTATATATTTGGCTTATGGAACGGTATCTGTGCTAATTTCAATCTCTGGTTTTATGCAGCACCCCAACTCACCTTTCCCCATAAGCAAGCATAAGTTGGTTTTCTCAATTTGAGACCCTGTTCTGTTTTGTAATTCAGTTCATGGGTAGCCAAGTTACATTCCGTGTATTAGTGATATCTTATGATGTTTCTTTTTCTGTGTGACTTATTTCCCGTAGAATCATCATACCTGAATCCACTCATTATGCCGCTACGGGCCTGATGACGTAGATTTCATTGCTGAGTGATATTCCATTGTACGTGCGTACCACAACTTCTTTATCCATTTTATGCTTTCTCGGATATTTAACTTCTACCGTAGATGAGGTTCTTGTAAACAGAGCCATCCCAAACTTTGGGGTGGCTGTGTGTTTTTGATTTTAATTTCCCTAAGCTATAGGACCATAAGTGGAAGTGCCATAGGCTGTGTTGCTTTGTTTCCTACGTGTTTCAGGAAACACCATACACTTTTCCAGAGTGGCTGTTGGCAATTTTAATCCGCCCATCAGCATAACAAGGCTCGCTGTTCTCCATGACCTGTCCTGCCTTTCTGGATTTTACACTTTTTTCCAATGGCCCTTTTGACCGGGGGGCAGTGAGACTTCATTGTAGTGCAGATTTCCTTTACACGCTTGCTTGGTTGGCCAAAAAGGGCGTATGCGTTTTTTCCTGAATATATTCAGGAAAAAACGCATACGCCCTTTTTGGCCAAGTGCATCATTGTCAACATTCTGCCTCTTTTCCTATGCTTTAAGTGCAATTCCAGTCTACCCCCTGAAATCGTTTTCCTGAAATTCTGCCCCGCTTTCAAGTCCTCTTCGAAGACTTACTTCTATACATTTTTGGACGATAGCTGTCATTCATAACTCTGCAGGTTTGTGAATTACAGTGCCCCTGAGCTCCTTTCTTCAACTCGCTTTCTTGTGAGCTGGCCGCAAAACCGCAGGATTGCTTCAGGCCCTAATCTCTTTCCGGCAGGGCACGCTGAGCCTTTGGATAATTCCTCTTCCTGGTGGGAAATGAGCGTTCAATTGGCCCGTGCAAACACCTACAGCTAGTCTCTCATTGCTTCTCCCTATTCCTGTTCATCTTGCGCAGAAATTGCAAAGTGTGCCAAACAGGAGGTTAAATGCACTGACTCTCCAAGTGGGGAGAGTGTTAGTAAAGCGTCTGGAATGGTGAACCGGAGTACCAGGGGATGGAAACTGAGATGCATTTGAAAACGTTTCCCAATCACACGGTGGACCATACTATGGGTTTCCCATGCATGTTTTAGCTGAAGGAAGAATCCCTTAAACCTGGAAATTTGGGACTCATGGAATGGGTACCATGCAGTATGACTTCAAAGGGTCTGTGTTTGCTCACCGAACCTCACCAATGCTATCAGCCCGAAGTGTCCAGCCTTATGTCTCACCTAGCTCTGGGTGTAGATGTGGGAAATCCAGGTTGCATCACAAGCCCTGAATGAATTATTTAAGAATTGCTCTCTATTTCACTGTCATTTTGTTTTGTTTCTGAAATTTATTTTGATAATGGGATTTATCGGATTTTCACTGCTGCGTTTAGGCCGCTGTACACACGCTTGATTTCCTTATGGAGACATATAAATCCATAGGTTTTAAGATTCTTACTTGTCAGGTATCTTGCCAGGCGATGAATATGGGGTGTTGAGTCCATTTCGTTGAGCAAGGAGTAGGTCTGTCCTATTATATATTTGGCTTATGGAACAGTATCTGTGCTAATTTCAATCTCTGGTTTTATGCAGCACCCCAACTCACCTTTCCCCATAAGCAAGCATAAGTTGGTTTTCTAAATTTGAGACCCTGTTCTGTTTTGTAATTCAGGTCATGGGTAGCCAAGTTTTCATTCCGTGTATTAGTGATATCTTATGATGTTTCTTTTTCTGTGTGACTTATTTCTCGTAGAATCATCATACCTGAATCCACTCATTATGCCGCTACAGGCCTGATGACGTAGATTTCATTGCTGAGTGATATTCCATTGTACGTGCGTACCAGAACTTCTTTATCCATTTTTTCCTTTCTCGGATATTTAACTTGTACCGTAGACAAGGTTCTTGTAAACAGAGCCATCGCAAACTTTGGGGTGGCTGTGTGTTTGTGATTTTAATTTCCCTAAGCTATAGGACCATAAGTGGAAGTGACATAGGCTGTGTTGCTTTGTTTCCTACGTGTTTCAGGATACACCATACATTTCTCCAGAGTGGCTGTTGGCAATTTACATCCCGCCCATCAGCATAACAAGGCTCCCTGTTCTCCAAGACCTGTCCTGCCTTTCTGGATTTTACACTTTTTTCAGATGGCCCTTTTGACCGGGGGGCAGTGAGACTTCATTGTAGTGCAGATTTCCTTTACACGCTTGCTTGGTTGGCCAAAAAGGGCATATGCGTTTTTTCCTGAATATATTCAGGAAAAAACGCATACGCCCTTTTTGGCCACGTGCATCATTGTCGACATTCTGCCTCTTTTCCTATGCTTTAAGTGCAATTCCAGTCTACCCCCTGAAATCGTTTTCCTGAAATTCTGCCCCGCTTTCAAGTCCTCTTTGAAGACTTACTTCAGTACATTTTTGGACGATAGCTGTCATTCATAACTCTGCAGGTTTGTGAATTACAGTGCCCCTGAGCTCCTTTCTTCAACTCCTTTTCTTGTGAGCTGGCCGCAAAATCGCAGGATTGCTTCAGGCCCTAATATGTTTCCGGCCGGGCACGCTGAGCCTTTGGTTAATTCCTCTTCCTGGTGGGAAATGATCGTTCAATTTGCCCGTGCAGACACCAACAGCTAGTCTCTCATTGCTTCTCCCTATGCCTGTTCATCTTGCGCAGAAATTGCAAACTGTGCCAAACAGGAGGTTAAAGGCACTGACTCTCCAAGTGGGGAGAGTGTTAGTAAAGCGTCTGGAATGGTGAACCCGAGTACCAGGGGACGAAAACTGAGATGCATTTGAAAACGTTTCCCAATCACACGGCGGACGATAGTCTGGGTTTCCCATGCATGTTTTAGCTGAAGGAAGAATCCCTTAAACCTGGAGAGTTGGGACCCATGGAATGGGTACCATGCAGTATGACTTCAAAGGGTCTGCGTTTGCTCACCGAACCTCACCAATGCTATCAGCCTGAAGTGTCCAGCCTTATGTCTCACCCAGCTCTTGGTGTAGATGTGGGAAATCCAGGTTGCATCACAAGCCCTGAATGAATTATTTAAGAATTGCTCTCTATTTCACTGTCATTTTGTTTTGTTTCTGAAATTTATTTTGATAATGGGATTTATCGGATTTTCACTGCTGCGTTTAGGCCGCTGTACACACGCTTGATTTCCTTATGGAGACATATAAATCCATGGGTTTTAAGATTCTTACTTGTCAGGTATCTTGCCAGGCGTTGAATATGGGGTGTTGAGTCCATTTCGTTAGCAAGGAGTAGTGCTTGTCTATTATATATTTGGCTTATGGAACGGTATCTGTGCTAATTTCAATCTCTGGTTTTATGCAGCACCCCAACTCACCTTTCCCCATAAGCAAGCATAAGTTGGTTTTCTAAATTTGAGACCCTGTTCTGTTTTGTAATTCAGTTCATGGGTAGCCAAGTTTACATTCCGTGTATTAGTGATATCTTATGATGTTTCTTTTTCTGTGTGACTTATTTCCCGTAGAATCATCATACCTGAAACCACTCATTATGCCACTACGGGCCTGATGACGTAGATTTCATTGCTGAGTGATATTCCATTGTACGTGCGTACCACAATTTCTTTATCCATTTTTTACTTTCTGGGATATTTTACTTGTACCGTAGACGAGGTTCTTGTAAACAGAGCCGTCCCAAACTCTGGGGTGGCTGTGTGTTTTTGATTTTAATTTCCCTAAGCTATAGGACCATAAGTGGAAGTGCCATAGGCTGTGTTGCTTTGTTTCCTACGTGTTTCTGGAAACACCATACACTTCTCCAGAGTGGTTGTTGGCAATTTACATCCCGCCCATCAGCATGACAAGGCTCCCTGTTCTCCATGACCTGTCCTGCCTTTCTGGATTTTACACTTTTTTCTGATGGCCCTTTTGACCGGGGGGCGCAGTGAGACTTCATTGTAGTCCAGATTTCCTTTACACGCTTGCTTGGTTGGCCAAAAAGGGCGTATGCGTTTTTTCCTGAATATATTCAGGAAAAAACGCATACGCCCTTTTTGGCCAAGTGCATCGTTGTCGACATTCTGCCTCTTTTCCTATGCTTTTAGTACAATTCCAGTCTACCCCCTGAAATCGTTTTCCTGAAATTCTGCCCCGCTTTCAAGTCCTCTTCGAAGACTTACTTCAATACATTTTTGAACGATAGCTGTCATTCATAACTCTGCAGGTTTGTGAATTACAGTGCCCCTGAGCTCATGTCTTCAACTCGCTTTCTTGTGAGCTGGCCGCAAAACCGCAGGATTACTTCAGGCCATAATCTCTTTCCGGCAGGGCATGCTGAGCCTTTGTTTAATTCCTCTTCCTGGTCGGAAATGAGCGTTCCTTTTGCCCGTGCAGGGACCTACAGCTAGTCTCTCATTGGTTCTCCCTATTCCTGTACATCTTGCGCAGAAATTGCAAACTGTGCCAAACAGGAGGTTAATGGCACTGACTCTCCAAGTGGGGAGAGTGTTAGTAAAGCGTCTGGAATGGTGAACCCGAGTACCAGGGGACGAAAACTGAGATGCATTTGAAAAGGTTTCCCGGTCACACAGTGCACTGTACTGTGGGTTTCCCATGCATGTTTTAGCTGAAGGAAGAATCCCTTAAACCTGGAGAGTTGGGACCCATGGAATGGGTACCATGCAGTATGACTTCAAAGGGTTTGCGTTTGCTCACCGAACCTCACCAATGCTATCAGCCCGAAGTGTCCAGCCTTATGTCTCATCCAGCTCTGGGTGTAGATGTGGTAAATCCAGGTTGCATCACAAGCCCTGAATGAATTATTTAAGCATTGCTCTCTATTTCACTTTCATTGTGTTTTGTTTTTGAAATTCATTTTGATAATGGGATTTATCGGATTTTCACTGCTGCATTTAGGCCACTGTACACACGCTTGATTTCCTTATGGAGACATATAAATCCATGGGTTTTAAGATTCTTACTTGTCAGGTATCTTCCCAGGCGTTGAATATAGGGTGTTGAGTCCATTTCGTTGAGCAAGGAGTAGGTTTTGTCTATTATATATTTGGCTTATGGAACGGTATCTGTGCTAATTTCAATCTCTGGTTTTATGCAGCATCCCAACTGACCTTTCCCCATAAGCAAGCATAAGTTGGTTTGCTAAATTTGAGACCCTTTTCTGTTTTGTAATTCAGTTCATGGGTAGCCAAGTTTACATTCCGTGTATTAGTGATAACTTATGAAGTTTCTTTTTCTGTCTGACTTATTTCTCATAGAATCATCGTACCTGAATCCACACATTATGCCGCTACGTTCCTGATGACATAGATTTCATTGCTGAGTGATATTCCATTGTACGTGCGTACCACAACTTCTTTATCCATTTTATGCTTTCTCGGATATTTAACTTCTACCGTAGATGAGGTTCTTGTAAACAGAGCCATCCCAAACTTTGGGGTGGCTGTGTGTTTTTGATTTTAATTTCCCTAAGCTATAGGACCATAAGTGGAAGTGCCATAGGCTGTGTTGCTTTGTTTCCTACGTGTTTCAGGAAACACCATACACTTTTCCAGAGTGGCTGTTGGCAATTTAAATCCGCCCATCAGCATAACAAGGCTCCCTGTTCTCCATGACCTGTCCTGCCTTTCTGGATTTTACACTTTTTTCAGATGGCCCTTTTGACCGGGGGGCAGTGAGACTTCATTGTAGTGCAGATTTACTTTACACGCTTGCTTGGTTGGCCAAAAAGGGCGTATGCGTTTTTTCCTGAATATATTCAGGAAAAAACGCATACGCCCTTTTTGGCCAAGTGCATCATTGTCAACATTCTGCCTCTTTTCCTATGCTTTAAGTGCAATTCCAGTCTACCCCCTGAAATCGTTTTCCTGAAATTCTGCCCCGCTTTCAAGTCCTCTTTGAAGACTTACTTCAGTAGATTTTTGGACGATAACTGTCATTCATAACTCTGCAGGTTTGTGAATTACAGTGCCCCTGAGCTCCTTTCTTCAACTCCTTTTCTTGTGAGCTGGCCGCAAAATCGCAGGATTGCTTCAGGCCCTAATCTCTTTCCGGCAGGGCACGCTGAGCCTTTGGATAATTCCTCTTCCTGGTGGGAAATGAGCGTTCAATTGGCCCGTGCAAACACCTACAGCTAGTCTCTCATTGCTTCTCCCTATTCCTGTTCATCTTGCGCAGAAATTGCAAAGTGTGCCAAACAGGAGGTTAAATGCACTGACTCTCCAAGTGGGGAGAGTGTTAGTAAAGCGTCTGGAATGGTGAACCGGAGTACCAGGGGATGGAAACTGAGATGCATTTGAAAACGTTTCCCAATCACACGGTGGACCATACTATGGGTTTCCCATGCATGTTTTAGCTGAAGGAAGAATCCCTTAAACCTGGAAATTTGGGACTCATGGAATGGGTACCATGCAGTATGACTTCAAAGGGTCTGTGTTTGCTCACCGAACCTCACCAATGCTATCAGCCCGAAGTGTCCAGCCTTATGTCTCACCTAGCTCTGGGTGTAGATGTGGGAAATCCAGGTTGCATCACAAGCCCTGAATGAATTATTTAAGAATTACTCTCTATTTCACTGTCATTTTGTTTTGTTTCTGAAATTTATTTTGATAATGGGATTTATCGGATTTTCACTGCTGCGTTTAGGCCGCTGTACACACGCTTGATTTCCTTATGGAGACATATAAATCCATAGGTTTTAAGATTCTTACTTGTCAGGTATCTTGCCAGGCGTTGAATATGGGGTGTTGAGTCCATTTCGTTGAGCAAGGAGTAGGTCTGTCCTATTATATATTTGGCTTATGGAACGGTATCTGTGCTAATTTCAATCTCTGGTTTTATGCAGCACCCCAACTCACCTTTCCCCATAAGCAAGCATAAGTTGGTTTTCTAAATTTGAGACCCTGTTCTGTTTTGTAATTCAGGTCATGGGTAGCCAAGTTTTCATTCCGTGTATTAGTGATATCTTATGATGTTTCTTTTTCTGTGTGACTTATTTCTCGTAGAATCATCATACCTGAATCCACTCATTATGCCGCTACAGGCCTGATGACGTAGATTTCATTGCTGAGTGATATTCCATTGTACGTGCGTACCAGAACTTCTTTATCCATTTTTTCCTTTCTCGGATATTTAACTTGTACCGTAGACAAGGTTCTTGTAAACAGAGCCATCGCAAACTTTGGGGTGGCTGTGTGTTTGTGATTTTAATTTCCCTAAGCTATAGGACCATAAGTGGAAGTGACATAGGCTGTGTTGCTTTGTTTCCTACGTGTTTCAGGATACACCATACATTTCTCCAGAGTGGCTGTTGGCAATTTACATCCCGCCCATCAGCATAACAAGGCTCCCTGTTCTCCAAGACCTGTCCTGCCTTTCTGGATTTTACACTTTTTTCAGATGGCCCTTTTGACCGGGGGGCAGTGAGACTTCATTGTAGTGCAGATTTCCTTTACACGCTTGCTTGGTTGGCCAAAAAGGGCGTATGCGTTTTTTCCTGAATATATTCAGGAAAAAACGCATACGCCCTTTTTGGCCAAGTGCATCATTGTCGACATTCTGCCTCTTTTCCTATGCTTTAAGTGCAATTCCAGTCTACCCCCTGAAATCGTTTTCCTGAAATTCTGCCCCGCTTTCAAGTCCTCTTTGAAGACTTACTTCAGTACATTTTTGGACGATAGCTGTCATTCATAACTCTGCAGGTTTGTGAATTACAGTGCCCCTGAGCTCCTTTCTTCAACTCCTTTTCTTGTGAGCTGGCCGCAAAACCGCAGGATTGCTTCAGGATCTAATATGTTTCCGGACGGGCACGCTGAGCCTTTGGTTAATTCCTCTTCCTGGTGGGAAATGATCGTTCTATTTGCCCGTGCAGACACCTACAGCTAGTCTCTCATTGGTTCTCCCTATGCCTGTTCATCTTGCGCAGAAATTGCAAACTGTGCCAAACAGGAGGTTAAAGGCACTGACTCTCCAAGTGGGGAGAGTGTTAGTAAGCGTCTGGAATGCTGAACCCGAGTACCAGGGGACGAAAACTGAGATGCATTTGAAAACGTTTCCCAATCACACGGCGGACGATAGTCTGGGTTTCCCATGCATGTTTTAGCTGAAGGAAGAATCCCTTAAACCTGGAGAGTTGGGACCCATGGAATGGGTACCATGCAGTATGACTTCAAAGGGTCTGCGTTTGCTCACCGAACCTCACCAATGCTATCAGCCCGAAGTGTCCAGCCTTATGTCTCACCCAGCTCTGGGTGTAGATGTGGGAAATCCAGGTTGCATCACAAGCCCTGAATGAATTATTTAAGAATTGCTCTCTATTTCACTGTCATTGTGTTTTGTTTTTGAAATTTATTTTGATAATGGGATTTATCGGATTTTCACTGCTGCGTTTAGGATGCTGTACAGACGCTTGATTTCCTTATGGAGACATATAAATCCATGGGTTTTAAGATTCTTACTTGTGAGGTATCTTGCCAGGCGTTGAATATGGGGTGTTGAGTCCATTTCGTTGAGCAAGGAGTAGGTCTGTCCTATTATATATTTGGCTTATGGAACGGTATCTGTGCTAATTTCAATCTCTGGTTTTATGCAGCACCCCAACTCACCTTTCCCCATAAGCAAGCATAAGTTGGTTTTCTAAATTTGAGACACTTTTCTGTTTTGTAATTCAGTTCATGGGTAGCCAAGGTTTCATTCCGTGTATTAGTGATATCTTATGATGTTTCTTTTTCTGTGTGAGTTATTTCTCGTAGAATCATCATACCTGAATCCACTCATTATGCCGCTACGGGCCTGATGACGTAGATTTCATTGCTGAGTGATATTCCATTGTACGTGCGTACCAGAACTTCTTTATCCATTTTTTCCTTTCTCGGATATTTTACTTGTACCGTAGACGAGGTTCTTGTAAACAGAGCCGTCCCCAACTCTGGGGTGGCTGTGTGTTTTTGATTTTATTTTCCCTAAGCTATAGGACCATAAGTGGAAGTGCCATAGGCTGTGTTGCTTTGTTTCCTACGTGTTTCTGGAAACACCATACACTTCTCCAGAGTGGTTGTTGGCAATTTACATCCCGCCCATCAGCATGACAAGGCTCCCTGTTCTCCATGACCTGTCCTGCCTTTCTGGATTTTACACTTTTTTCAGATGGCCCTTTTGACCGGGGGGGCAGTGAGACTTCATTGTAGTGCAGATTTCCTTTACACGCTTGCTTGGTTGGCCAAAAAGGGCGTATGCGTTTTTTCCTGAATATATTCAGGAAAAAACGCATACGCCCTTTTTGGCCAAGTGCATCGTTGTCGACATTCTGCCTCTTTTCCTATGCTTTTAGTACAATTCCAGTCTACCCCCTGAAATCGTTTTCCTGAAATTCTGCCCCGCTTTCAAGTCCTCTTCGAAGACTTACTTCAATACATTTTTGAACGATAGCTGTCATTCATAACTCTGCAGGTTTGTGAATTACAGTGCCCCTGAGCTCATGTCTTCAACTCGCTTTCTTGTGAGCTGGCCGCAAAACCGCAGGATTACTTCAGGCCATAATCTCTTTCCGGCAGGGCATGCTGAGCCTTTGTTTAATTCCTCTTCCTGGTCGGAAATGAGCGTTCCTTTTGCCCGTGCAGGGACCTACAGCTAGTCTCTCATTGGTTCTCCCTATTCTTGTACATCTTGCGCAGAAATTGCAAACTGTGCCAAACACGAGGTTAATGGCACTGACTCTCCAAGTGGGGAGAGTGTTAGTAAAGCGTCTGGAATGGTGAACCCGAGTACCAGGGGACGAAAACTGAGATGCATTTGAAAAGGTTTCCCGGTCACACAGTGCACTGTACTGTGGGTTTCCCATGCATGTTTTAGCTGAAGGAAGAATCCCTTAAACCTGGAGAGTTGGGACCCATGGAATGGGTACCATGCAGTATGACTTCAAAGGGTCTGCGTTTGCTCACCGAACCTCACCAATGCTATCAGCCTGAAGTGTCCAGCCTTATGTCTCACCCAGCTATTGGTGTAGATGTGGGAAATCCAGGTTGCATCACAAGCCCTGAATGAATTATTTAAGAATTGCTCTCTATTTCACTGTCATTTTGTTTTGTTTTTGGAATTTATTTTGATAATGGGATTTATCGGATTTTCACTGCTGCGTTTAGGCCACTGTACACACGCTTGATTTCCTTATGGAGGCATATAAATCCATGGGTTTTAAGATTCTTACTTGTCAGGTATCTTGCCAGGCGTTGAATATGGGGTGTTGAGTCCATTTCGTTAGCAAGGAGTAGTGCTTGTCTATTATATATTTGGCTTATGGAACGGTATCTGTGCTAATTTCAATCTCTGATTTTATGCAGCACCCCAACTCACCTTTCCCCATAAGCAAGCATAAGTTGGTTTTCTCAATTTGAGACCCTGTTCTGTTTTGTAATTCAGTTCATGGGTAGCCAAGTTTACATTCCGTGTATTAGTGATATCTTATGATGTTTCTTTTTCTGTGTGACTTATTTCCCGTAGAATCATCATACCTGAATCCACTCATTATGCCGCTACGGGCCTGATGACGTAGATTTCATTGCTGAGTGATATTCCATTGTACGTGCGTACCACAACTTCTTTATCCATTTTATGCTTTCTCGGATATTTAACTTCTACCGTAGATGAGGTTCTTGTAAACAGAGCCATCCCAAACTTTGGGGTGGCTGTGTGTTTTTGATTTTAATTTCCCTAAGCTATAGGACCATAAGTGGAAGTGCCATAGGCTGTGTTGCTTTGTTTCCTACGTGTTTCTGGAAACACCATACACTTCTCCAGAGTGGTTGTTGGCAATTTACATCCCGCCCATCAGCATGACAAGGCTCCCTGTTCTCCATGACCTGTCCTGCCTTTCTGGATTTTACACTTTTTTCTGATGGCCCTTTTGACCGGGGGGTGCAGTGAGACTTCATTGTAGTCCAGATTTCCTTTACACGCTTGCTTGGTTGGCCAAAAAGGGCGTATGCGTTTTTTCCTGAATATATTCAGGAAAAAACGCATACGCCCTTTTTGGCCAAGTGCATCGTTGTCGACATTCTGCCTCTTTTCCTATGCTTTTAGTACAATTCCAGTCTACCCCCTGAAATCGTTTTCCTGAAATTCTGCCCCGCTTTCAAGTCCTCTTCGAAGACTTACTTCAATACATTTTTGAACAATAGCTGTCATTCATAACTCTGCAGGTTTGTGAATTACAGTGCCCATGAGCTCATGTCTTCAACTCGCTTTCTTGTGAGCTGGCCGCAAAACCGCAGGATTACTTCAGGCCATAATCTCTTTCCGGCAGGGCATGCTGAGCCTTTGTTTAATTCCTCTTCCTGGTCGGAAATGAGCGTTCCTTTTGCCCGTGCAGGGACCTACAGCTAGTCTCTCATTGGTTCTCCCTATTCCTGTACATCTTGCGCAGAAATTGCAAACTGTGCCAAACAGGAGGTTAATGGCACTGACTCTCCAAGTGGGGAGAGTGTTAGTAAAGCGTCTGGAATGGTGAACCCGAGTACCAGGGGACGAAAACTGAGATGCATTTGAAAAGGTTTCCCGGTCACACAGTGCACTGTACTGTGGGTTTCCCATGCATGTTTTAGCTGAAGGAAGAATCCCTTAAACCTGGAGAGTTGGGAACCATGGAATGGGTACCATGCAGTATGACTTCAAAGGGTTTGCGTTTGCTCACCGAACCTCACCAATGCTATCAGCCCGAAGTGTCCAGCCTTATGTCTCATCCAGCTCTGGGTGTAGATGTGGTAAATCCAGGTTGCATCACAAGCCCTGAATGAATTATTTAAGCATTGCTCTCTATTTCACTTTCATTGTGTTTTGTTTCTGAAATTTATTTTGATAATGGGATTTATCGGATTTTCACTGCTGCGTTTAGGCCACTGTACACACGCTTGATTTCCTTATGGAGGCATATAAATCCATGGGTTTTAAGATTCTTACTTGTCAGGTATCTTGCCAGGCGTTGAATATGGGGTGTTGAGTCCATTTCGTTAGCAAGGAGTAGTGCTTGTCTATTATATATTTGGCTTATGGAACGGTATCTGTGCTAATTTCAATCTCTGATTTTATGCAGCACCCCAACTCACCTTTCCCCATAAGCAAGCATAAGTTGGTTTTCTCAATTTGAGACCCTGTTCTGTTTTGTAATTCAGTTCATGGGTAGCCAAGTTTACATTCCGTGTATTAGTGATATCTTATGATGTTTCTTTTTCTGTGTGACTTATTTCCCGTAGAATCATCATACCTGAATCCACTCATTATGCCGCTACGGGCCTGATGACGTAGATTTCATTGCTGAGTGATATTCCATTGTACGTGCGTACCACAACTTCTTTATCCATTTTATGCTTTCTCGGATATTTAACTTCTACCGTAGATGAGGTTCTTGTAAACAGAGCCATCCCAAACTTTGGGGTGGCTGTGTGTTTTTGATTTTAATTTCCCTAAGCTATAGGACCATAAGTGGAAGTGCCATAGGCTGTGTTGCTTTGTTTCCTACGTGTTTCTGGAAACACCATACACTTCTCCAGAGTGGTTGTTGGCAATTTACATCCCGCCCATCAGCATGACAAGGCTCCCTGTTCTCCATGACCTGTCCTGCCTTTCTGGATTTTACACTTTTTTCTGATGGCCCTTTTGACCGGGGGGTGCAGTGAGACTTCATTGTAGTCCAGATTTCCTTTACACGCTTGCTTGGTTGGCCAAAAAGGGCGTATGCGTTTTTTCCTGAATATATTCAGGAAAAAACGCATACGCCCTTTTTGGCCAAGTGCATCGTTGTCGACATTCTGCCTCTTTTCCTATGCTTTTAGTACAATTCCAGTCTACCCCCTGAAATCGTTTTCCTGAAATTCTGCCCCGCTTTCAAGTCCTCTTCGAAGACTTACTTCAATACATTTTTGAACAATAGCTGTCATTCATAACTCTGCAGGTTTGTGAATTACAGTGCCCATGAGCTCATGTCTTCAACTCGCTTTCTTGTGAGCTGGCCGCAAAACCGCAGGATTACTTCAGGCCATAATCTCTTTCCGGCAGGGCATGCTGAGCCTTTGTTTAATTCCTCTTCCTGGTCGGAAATGAGCGTTCCTTTTGCCCGTGCAGGGACCTACAGCTAGTCTCTCATTGGTTCTCCCTATTCCTGTACATCTTGCGCAGAAATTGCAAACTGTGCCAAACAGGAGGTTAATGGCACTGACTCTCCAAGTGGGGAGAGTGTTAGTAAAGCGTCTGGAATGGTGAACCCGAGTACCAGGGGACGAAAACTGAGATGCATTTGAAAAGGTTTCCCGGTCACACAGTGCACTGTACTGTGGGTTTCCCATGCATGTTTTAGCTGAAGGAAGAATCCCTTAAACCTGGAGAGTTGGGAACCATGGAATGGGTACCATGCAGTATGACTTCAAAGGGTTTGCGTTTGCTCACCGAACCTCACCAATGCTATCAGCCCGAAGTGTCCAGCCTTATGTCTCATCCAGCTCTGGGTGTAGATGTGGTAAATCCAGGTTGCATCACAAGCCCTGAATGAATTATTTAAGCATTGCTCTCTATTTCACTTTCATTGTGTTTTGTTTTTGAAATTCATTTTGATAATGGGATTTATCGGATTTTCACTGCTGCATTTAGGCCACTGTACACACGCTTGATTTCCTTATGGAGACATATAAATCCATGGGTTTTAAGATTCTTACTTGTCAGGTATCTTCCCAGGCGTTGAATATAGGGTGTTGAGTCCATTTCGTTGAGCAAGGAGTAGGTTTTGTCTATTATATATTTGGCTTATGGAACGGTATCTGTGCTAATTTCAATCTCTGGTTTTATGCAGCATCCCAACTGACCTTTCCCCATAAGCAAGCATAAGTTGGTTTGCTAAATTTGAGACCCTTTTCTGTTTTGTAATTCAGTTCATGGGTAGCCAAGTTTACATTCCGTGTATTAGTGATAACTTATGAAGTTTCTTTTTCTGTCTGACTTATTTCTCATAGAATCATCGTACCTGAATCCACACATTATGCCGCTACGTTCCTGATGACATAGATTTCATTGCTGAGTGATATTCCATTGTACGTGCGTACCACAACTTCTTTATCCATTTTATGCTTTCTCGGATATTTAACTTCTACCGTAGATGAGGTTCTTGTAAACAGAGCCATCCCAAACTTTGGGGTGGCTGTGTGTTTTTGATTTTAATTTCCCTAAGCTATAGGACCATAAGTGGAAGTGCCATAGGCTGTGTTGCTTTGTTTCCTACGTGTTTCAGGAAACACCATACACTTTTCCAGAGTGGCTGTTGGCAATTTAAATCCGCCCATCAGCATAACAAGGCTCCCTGTTCTCCATGACCTGTCCTGCCTTTCTGGATTTTACACTTTTTTCAGATGGCCCTTTTGACCGGGGGGCAGTGAGACTTCATTGTAGTGCAGATTTACTTTACACGCTTGCTTGGTTGGCCAAAAAGGGCGTATGCGTTTTTTCCTGAATATATTCAGGAAAAAACGCATACGCCCTTTTTGGCCAAGTGCATCATTGTCAACATTCTGCCTCTTTTCCTATGCTTTAAGTGCAATTCCAGTCTACCCCCTGAAATCGTTTTCCTGAAATTCTGCCCCGCTTTCAAGTCCTCTTTGAAGACTTACTTCAGTAGATTTTTGGACGATAACTGTCATTCATAACTCTGCAGGTTTGTGAATTACAGTGCCCCTGAGCTCCTTTCTTCAACTCCTTTTCTTGTGAGCTGGCCGCAAAATCGCAGGATTGCTTCAGGCCCTAATCTCTTTCCGGCAGGGCACGCTGAGCCTTTGGATAATTCCTCTTCCTGGTGGGAAATGAGCGTTCAATTGGCCCGTGCAAACACCTACAGCTAGTCTCTCATTGCTTCTCCCTATTCCTGTTCATCTTGCGCAGAAATTGCAAAGTGTGCCAAACAGGAGGTTAAATGCACTGACTCTCCAAGTGGGGAGAGTGTTAGTAAAGCGTCTGGAATGGTGAACCCGAGTACCAGGGGATGGAAACTGAGATGCATTTGAAAACGTTTCCCAATCACACGGTGGACCATACTATGGGTTTCCCATGCATGTTTTAGCTGAAGGAAGAATCCCTTAAACCTGGAAATTTGGGACTCATGGAATGGGTACCATGCAGTATGACTTCAAAGGGTCTGTGTTTGCTCACCGAACCTCACCAATGCTATCAGCCCGAAGTGTCCAGCCTTATGTCTCACCTAGCTCTGGGTGTAGATGTGGGAAATCCAGGTTGCATCACAAGCCCTGAATGAATTATTTAAGAATTACTCTCTATTTCACTGTCATTTTGTTTTGTTTCTGAAATTTATTTTGATAATGGGATTTATCGGATTTTCACTGCTGCGTTTAGGCCGCTGTACACACGCTTGATTTCCTTATGGAGACATATAAATCCATAGGTTTTAAGATTCTTACTTGTCAGGTATCTTGCCAGGCGTTGAATATGGGGTGTTGAGTCCATTTCGTTGAGCAAGGAGTAGGTCTGTCCTATTATATATTTGGCTTATGGAACGGTATCTGTGCTAATTTCAATCTCTGGTTTTATGCAGCACCCCAACTCACCTTTCCCCATAAGCAAGCATAAGTTGGTTTTCTAAATTTGAGACCCTGTTCTGTTTTGTAATTCAGGTCATGGGTAGCCAAGTTTTCATTCCGTGTATTAGTGATATCTTATGATGTTTCTTTTTCTGTGTGACTTATTTCTCGTAGAATCATCATACCTGAATCCACTCATTATGCCGCTACAGGCCTGATGACGTAGATTTCATTGCTGAGTGATATTCCATTGTACGTGCGTACCAGAACTTCTTTATCCATTTTTTCCTTTCTCGGATATTTAACTTGTACCGTAGACAAGGTTCTTGTAAACAGAGCCATCGCAAACTTTGGGGTGGCTGTGTGTTTGTGATTTTAATTTCCCTAAGCTATAGGACCATAAGTGGAAGTGACATAGGCTGTGTTGCTTTGTTTCCTACGTGTTTCAGGATACACCATACATTTCTCCAGAGTGGCTGTTGGCAATTTACATCCCGCCCATCAGCATAACAAGGCTCCCTGTTCTCCAAGACCTGTCCTGCCTTTCTGGATTTTACACTTTTTTCAGATGGCCCTTTTGACCGGGGGGCAGTGAGACTTCATTGTAGTGCAGATTTCCTTTACACGCTTGCTTGGTTGGCCAAAAAGGGCGTATGCGTTTTTTCCTGAATATATTCAGGAAAAAACGCATACGCCCTTTTTGGCCAAGTGCATCATTGTCGACATTCTGCCTCTTTTCCTATGCTTTAAGTGCAATTCCAGTCTACCCCCTGAAATCGTTTTCCTGAAATTCTGCCCCGCTTTCAAGTCCTCTTTGAAGACTTACTTCAGTACATTTTTGGACGATAGCTGTCATTCATAACTCTGCAGGTTTGTGAATTACAGTGCCCCTGAGCTCCTTTCTTCAACTCCTTTTCTTGTGAGCTGGCCGCAAAACCGCAGGATTGCTTCAGGCCCTAATCTCTTTCCGGCCGGGCACGCTGAGCCTTTGGTTAATTCCTCTTCCTGGTGGGAAATGATCGTTCTATTTGCCCGTGCAGACACCTACAGCTAGTCTCTCATTGGTTCTCCCTATGCCTGTTCATCTTGCGCAGAAATTGCAAACTGTGCCAAACAGGAGGTTAAAGGCACTGACTCTCCAAGTGGGGAGAGTGTTAGTAAGCGTCTGGAATGCTGAACCCGAGTACCAGGGGACGAAAACTGAGATGCATTTGAAAACGTTTCCCAATCACACGGCGGACGATAGTCTGGGTTTCCCATGCATGTTTTAGCTGAAGGAAGAATCCCTTAAACCTGGAGAGTTGGGACCCATGGAATGGGTACCATGCAGTATGACTTCAAAGGGTCTGCGTTTGCTCACCGAACCTCACCAATGCTATCAGCCCGAAGTGTCCAGCCTTATGTCTCACCCAGCTCTGGGTGTAGATGTGGGAAATCCAGGTTGCATCACAAGCCCTGAATGAATTATTTAAGAATTGCTCTCTATTTCACTGTCATTGTGTTTTGTTTTTGAAATTTATTTTGATAATGGGATTTATCGGATTTTCACTGCTGCGTTTAGGATGCTGTACAGACGCTTGATTTCCTTATGGAGACATATAAATCCATGGGTTTTAAGATTCTTACTTGTGAGGTATCTTGCCAGGCGTTGAATATGGGGTGTTGAGTCCATTTCGTTGAGCAAGGAGTAGGTCTGTCCTATTATATATTTGGCTTATGGAACGGTATCTGTGCTAATTTCAATCTCTGGTTTTATGCAGCACCCCAACTCACCTTTCCCCATAAGCAAGCATAAGTTGGTTTTCTAAATTTGAGACACTTTTCTGTTTTGTAATTCAGTTCATGGGTAGCCAAGGTTTCATTCCGTGTATTAGTGATATCTTATGATGTTTCTTTTTCTGTGTGAGTTATTTCTCGTAGAATCATCATACCTGAATCCACTCATTATGCCGCTACGGGCCTGATGACGTAGATTTCATTGCTGAGTGATATTCCATTGTACGTGCGTACCAGAACTTCTTTATCCATTTTTTCCTTTCTCGGATATTTTACTTGTACCGTAGACGAGGTTCTTGTAAACAGAGCCGTCCCCAACTCTGGGGTGGCTGTGTGTTTTTGATTTTATTTTCCCTAAGCTATAGGACCATAAGTGGAAGTGCCATAGGCTGTGTTGCTTTGTTTCCTACGTGTTTCTGGAAACACCATACACTTCTCCAGAGTGGTTGTTGGCAATTTACATCCCGCCCATCAGCATGACAAGGCTCCCTGTTCTCCATGACCTGTCCTGCCTTTCTGGATTTTACACTTTTTTCAGATGGCCCTTTTGACCGGGGGGGCAGTGAGACTTCATTGTAGTGCAGATTTCCTTTACACGCTTGCTTGGTTGGCCAAAAAGGGCGTATGCGTTTTTTCCTGAATATATTCAGGAAAAAACGCATACGCCCTTTTTGGCCAAGTGCATCGTTGTCGACATTCTGCCTCTTTTCCTATGCTTTTAGTACAATTCCAGTCTACCCCCTGAAATCGTTTTCCTGAAATTCTGCCCCGCTTTCAAGTCCTCTTCGAAGACTTACTTCAATACATTTTTGAACGATAGCTGTCATTCATAACTCTGCAGGTTTGTGAATTACAGTGCCCCTGAGCTCATGTCTTCAACTCGCTTTCTTGTGAGCTGGCCGCAAAACCGCAGGATTACTTCAGGCCATAATCTCTTTCCGGCAGGGCATGCTGAGCCTTTGTTTAATTCCTCTTCCTGGTCGGAAATGAGCGTTCCTTTTGCCCGTGCAGGGACCTACAGCTAGTCTCTCATTGGTTCTCCCTATTCTTGTACATCTTGCGCAGAAATTGCAAACTGTGCCAAACACGAGGTTAATGGCACTGACTCTCCAAGTGGGGAGAGTGTTAGTAAAGCGTCTGGAATGGTGAACCCGAGTACCAGGGGACGAAAACTGAGATGCATTTGAAAAGGTTTCCCGGTCACACAGTGCACTGTACTGTGGGTTTCCCATGCATGTTTTAGCTGAAGGAAGAATCCCTTAAACCTGGAGAGTTGGGACCCATGGAATGGGTACCATGCAGTATGACTTCAAAGGGTCTGCGTTTGCTCACCGAACCTCACCAATGCTATCAGCCTGAAGTGTCCAGCCTTATGTCTCACCCAGCTATTGGTGTAGATGTGGGAAATCCAGGTTGCATCACAAGCCCTGAATGAATTATTTAAGAATTGCTCTCTATTTCACTGTCATTTTGTTTTGTTTTTGGAATTTATTTTGATAATGGGATTTATCGGATTTTCACTGCTGCGTTTAGGCCACTGTACACACGCTTGATTTCCTTATGGAGGCATATAAATCCATGGGTTTTAAGATTCTTACTTGTCAGGTATCTTGCCAGGCGTTGAATATGGGGTGTTGAGTCCATTTCGTTAGCAAGGAGTAGTGCTTGTCTATTATATATTTGGCTTATGGAACGGTATCTGTGCTAATTTCAATCTCTGATTTTATGCAGCACCCCAACTCACCTTTCCCCATAAGCAAGCATAAGTTGGTTTTCTCAATTTGAGACCCTGTTCTGTTTTGTAATTCAGTTCATGGGTAGCCAAGTTTACATTCCGTGTATTAGTGATATCTTATGATGTTTCTTTTTCTGTGTGACTTATTTCCCGTAGAATCATCATACCTGAATCCACTCATTATGCCGCTACGGGCCTGATGACGTAGATTTCATTGCTGAGTGATATTCCATTGTACGTGCGTACCACAACTTCTTTATCCATTTTATGCTTTCTCGGATATTTAACTTCTACCGTAGATGAGGTTCTTGTAAACAGAGCCATCCCAAACTTTGGGGTGGCTGTGTGTTTTTGATTTTAATTTCCCTAAGCTATAGGACCATAAGTGGAAGTGCCATAGGCTGTGTTGCTTTGTTTCCTACGTGTTTCTGGAAACACCATACACTTCTCCAGAGTGGTTGTTGGCAATTTACATCCCGCCCATCAGCATGACAAGGCTCCCTGTTCTCCATGACCTGTCCTGCCTTTCTGGATTTTACACTTTTTTCTGATGGCCCTTTTGACCGGGGGGTGCAGTGAGACTTCATTGTAGTCCAGATTTCCTTTACACGCTTGCTTGGTTGGCCAAAAAGGGCGTATGCGTTTTTTCCTGAATATATTCAGGAAAAAACGCATACGCCCTTTTTGGCCAAGTGCATCGTTGTCGACATTCTGCCTCTTTTCCTATGCTTTTAGTACAATTCCAGTCTACCCCCTGAAATCGTTTTCCTGAAATTCTGCCCCGCTTTCAAGTCCTCTTCGAAGACTTACTTCAATACATTTTTGAACAATAGCTGTCATTCATAACTCTGCAGGTTTGTGAATTACAGTGCCCATGAGCTCATGTCTTCAACTCGCTTTCTTGTGAGCTGGCCGCAAAACCGCAGGATTACTTCAGGCCATAATCTCTTTCCGGCAGGGCATGCTGAGCCTTTGTTTAATTCCTCTTCCTGGTCGGAAATGAGCGTTCCTTTTGCCCGTGCAGGGACCTACAGCTAGTCTCTCATTGGTTCTCCCTATTCCTGTACATCTTGCGCAGAAATTGCAAACTGTGCCAAACAGGAGGTTAATGGCACTGACTCTCCAAGTGGGGAGAGTGTTAGTAAAGCGTCTGGAATGGTGAACCCGAGTACCAGGGGACGAAAACTGAGATGCATTTGAAAAGGTTTCCCGGTCACACAGTGCACTGTACTGTGGGTTTCCCATGCATGTTTTAGCTGAAGGAAGAATCCCTTAAACCTGGAGAGTTGGGAACCATGGAATGGGTACCATGCAGTATGACTTCAAAGGGTTTGCGTTTGCTCACCGAACCTCACCAATGCTATCAGCCCGAAGTGTCCAGCCTTATGTCTCATCCAGCTCTGGGTGTAGATGTGGTAAATCCAGGTTGCATCACAAGCCCTGAATGAATTATTTAAGCATTGCTCTCTATTTCACTTTCATTGTGTTTTGTTTCTGAAATTTATTTTGATAATGGGATTTATCGGATTTTCACTGCTGCGTTTAGGCCACTGTACACACGCTTGATTTCCTTATGGAGGCATATAAATCCATGGGTTTTAAGATTCTTACTTGTCAGGTATCTTGCCAGGCGTTGAATATGGGGTGTTGAGTCCATTTCGTTAGCAAGGAGTAGTGCTTGTCTATTATATATTTGGCTTATGGAACGGTATCTGTGCTAATTTCAATCTCTGATTTTATGCAGCACCCCAACTCACCTTTCCCCATAAGCAAGCATAAGTTGGTTTTCTCAATTTGAGACCCTGTTCTGTTTTGTAATTCAGTTCATGGGTAGCCAAGTTTACATTCCGTGTATTAGTGATATCTTATGATGTTTCTTTTTCTGTGTGACTTATTTCCCGTAGAATCATCATACCTGAATCCACTCATTATGCCGCTACGGGCCTGATGACTTAGATTTCATTGCTGAGTGATATTCCATTGTACGTGCGTACCACAACTTCTTTATCCATTTTATGCTTTCTCGGATATTTAACTTCTACCGTAGATGAGGTTCTTGTAAACAGAGCCATCCCAAACTTTGGGGTGGCTGTGTGTTTTTGATTTTAATTTCCCTAAGCTATAGGACCATAAGTGGAAGTGCCATAGGCTGTGTTGCTTTGTTTCCTACGTGTTTCTGGAAACACCATACACTTCTCCAGAGTGGTTGTTGGCAATTTACATCCCGCCCATCAGCATGACAAGGCTCCCTGTTCTCCATGACCTGTCCTGCCTTTCTGGATTTTACACTTTTTTCTGATGGCCCTTTTGACCGGGGGGTGCAGTGAGACTTCATTGTAGTCCAGATTTCCTTTACACGCTTGCTTGGTTGGCCAAAAAGGGCGTATGCGTTTTTTCCTGAATATATTCAGGAAAAAACGCATACGCCCTTTTTGGCCAAGTGCATCGTTGTCGACATTCTGCCTCTTTTCCTATGCTTTTAGTACAATTCCAGTCTACCCCCTGAAATCGTTTTCCTGAAATTCTGCCCCGCTTTCAAGTCCTCTTCGAAGACTTACTTCAATACATTTTTGAACAATAGCTGTCATTCATAACTCTGCAGGTTTGTGAATTACAGTGCCCATGAGCTCATGTCTTCAACTCGCTTTCTTGTGAGCTGGCCGCAAAACCGCAGGATTACTTCAGGCCATAATCTCTTTCCGGCAGGGCATGCTGAGCCTTTGTTTAATTCCTCTTCCTGGTCGGAAATGAGCGTTCCTTTTGCCCGTGCAGGGACCTACAGCTAGTCTCTCATTGGTTCTCCCTATTCCTGTACATCTTGCGCAGAAATTGCAAACTGTGCCAAACAGGAGGTTAATGGCACTGACTCTCCAAGTGGGGAGAGTGTTAGTAAAGCGTCTGGAATGGTGAACCCGAGTACCAGGGGACGAAAACTGAGATGCATTTGAAAAGGTTTCCCGGTCACACAGTGCACTGTACTGTGGGTTTCCCATGCATGTTTTAGCTGAAGGAAGAATCCCTTAAACCTGGAGAGTTGGGAACCATGGAATGGGTACCATGCAGTATGACTTCAAAGGGTTTGCGTTTGCTCACCGAACCTCACCAATGCTATCAGCCCGAAGTGTCCAGCCTTATGTCTCATCCAGCTCTGGGTGTAGATGTGGTAAATCCAGGTTGCATCACAAGCCCTGAATGAATTATTTAAGCATTGCTCTCTATTTCACTTTCATTGTGTTTTGTTTCTGAAATTTATTTTGATAATGGGATTTATCGGATTTTCACTGCTGCGTTTAGGCCACTGTACACACGCTTGATTTCCTTATGGAGGCATATAAATCCATGGGTTTTAAGATTCTTACTTGTCAGGTATCTTGCCAGGCGTTGAATATGGGGTGTTGAGTCCATTTCGTTAGCAAGGAGTAGTGCTTGTCTATTATATATTTGGCTTATGGAACGGTATCTGTGCTAATTTCAATCTCTGATTTTATGCAGCACCCCAACTCACCTTTCCCCATAAGCAAGCATAAGTTGGTTTTCTCAATTTGAGACCCTGTTCTGTTTTGTAATTCAGTTCATGGGTAGCCAAGTTTACATTCCGTGTATTAGTGATATCTTATGATGTTTCTTTTTCTGTGTGACTTATTTCCCGTAGAATCATCATACCTGAATCCACTCATTATGCCGCTACGGGCCTGATGACGTAGATTTCATTGCTGAGTGATATTCCATTGTACGTGCGTACCACAACTTCTTTATCCATTTTATGCTTTCTCGGATATTTAACTTCTACCGTAGATGAGGTTCTTGTAAACAGAGCCATCCCAAACTTTGGGGTGGCTGTGTGTTTTTGATTTTAATTTCCCTAAGCTATAGGACCATAAGTGGAAGTGCCATAGGCTGTGTTGCTTTGTTTCCTACGTGTTTCTGGAAACACCATACACTTCTCCAGAGTGGTTGTTGGCAATTTACATCCCGCCCATCAGCATGACAAGGCTCCCTGTTCTCCATGACCTGTCCTGCCTTTCTGGATTTTACACTTTTTTCTGATGGCCCTTTTGACCGGGGGGTGCAGTGAGACTTCATTGTAGTCCAGATTTCCTTTACACGCTTGCTTGGTTGGCCAAAAAGGGCGTATGCGTTTTTTCCTGAATATATTCAGGAAAAAACGCATACGCCCTTTTTGGCCAAGTGCATCGTTGTCGACATTCTGCCTCTTTTCCTATGCTTTTAGTACAATTCCAGTCTACCCCCTGAAATCGTTTTCCTGAAATTCTGCCCCGCTTTCAAGTCCTCTTCGAAGACTTACTTCAATACATTTTTGAACAATAGCTGTCATTCATAACTCTGCAGGTTTGTGAATTACAGTGCCCATGAGCTCATGTCTTCAACTCGCTTTCTTGTGAGCTGGCCGCAAAACCGCAGGATTACTTCAGGCCATAATCTCTTTCCGGCAGGGCATGCTGAGCCTTTGTTTAATTCCTCTTCCTGGTCGGAAATGAGCGTTCCTTTTGCCCGTGCAGGGACCTACAGCTAGTCTCTCATTGGTTCTCCCTATTCCTGTACATCTTGCGCAGAAATTGCAAACTGTGCCAAACAGGAGGTTAATGGCACTGACTCTCCAAGTGGGGAGAGTGTTAGTAAAGCGTCTGGAATGGTGAACCCGAGTACCAGGGGACGAAAACTGAGATGCATTTGAAAAGGTTTCCCGGTCACACAGTGCACTGTACTGTGGGTTTCCCATGCATGTTTTAGCTGAAGGAAGAATCCCTTAAACCTGGAGAGTTGGGAACCATGGAATGGGTACCATGCAGTATGACTTCAAAGGGTTTGCGTTTGCTCACCGAACCTCACCAATGCTATCAGCCCGAAGTGTCCAGCCTTATGTCTCATCCAGCTCTGGGTGTAGATGTGGTAAATCCAGGTTGCATCACAAGCCCTGAATGAATTATTTAAGCATTGCTCTCTATTTCACTTTCATTGTGTTTTGTTTTTGAAATTCATTTTGATAATGGGATTTATCGGATTTTCACTGCTGCATTTAGGCCACTGTACACACGCTTGATTTCCTTATGGAGACATATAAATCCATGGGTTTTAAGATTCTTACTTGTCAGGTATCTTCCCAGGCGTTGAATATAGGGTGTTGAGTCCATTTCGTTGAGCAAGGAGTAGGTTTTGTCTATTATATATTTGGCTTATGGAACGGTATCTGTGCTAATTTCAATCTCTGGTTTTATGCAGCATCCCAACTGACCTTTCCCCATAAGCAAGCATAAGTTGGTTTGCTAAATTTGAGACCCTTTTCTGTTTTGTAATTCAGTTCATGGGTAGCCAAGTTTACATTCCGTGTATTAGTGATAACTTATGAAGTTTCTTTTTCTGTCTGACTTATTTCTCATAGAATCATCGTACCTGAATCCACACATTATGCCGCTACGTTCCTGATGACATAGATTTCATTGCTGAGTGATATTCCATTGTACGTGCGTACCACAACTTCTTTATCCATTTTATGCTTTCTCGGATATTTAACTTCTACCGTAGATGAGGTTCTTGTAAACAGAGCCATCCCAAACTTTGGGGTGGCTGTGTGTTTTTGATTTTAATTTCCCTAAGCTATAGGACCATAAGTGGAAGTGCCATAGGCTGTGTTGCTTTGTTTCCTACGTGTTTCAGGAAACACCATACACTTTTCCAGAGTGGCTGTTGGCAATTTAAATCCGCCCATCAGCATAACAAGGCTCCCTGTTCTCCATGACCTGTCCTGCCTTTCTGGATTTTACACTTTTTTCAGATGGCCCTTTTGACCGGGGGGCAGTGAGACTTCATTGTAGTGCAGATTTCCTTTACACGCTTGCTTGGTTGGCCAAAAAGGGCGTATGCGTTTTTTCCTGAATATATTCAGGAAAAAACGCATACGCCCTTTTTGGCCAAGTGCATCATTGTCAACATTCTGCCTCTTTTCCTATGCTTTAAGTGCAATTCCAGTCTACCCCCTGAAATCGTTTTCCTGAAATTCTGCCCCGCTTTCAAGTCCTCTTTGAAGACTTACTTCAGTAGATTTTTGGACGATAACTGTCATTCATAACTCTGCAGGTTTGTGAATTACAGTGCCCCTGAGCTCCTTTCTTCAACTCCTTTTCTTGTGAGCTGGCCGCAAAATCGCAGGATTGCTTCAGGCCCTAATCTCTTTCCGGCAGGGCACGCTGAGCCTTTGGATAATTCCTCTTCCTGGTGGGAAATGAGCGTTCAATTGGCCCGTGCAATCACCTACAGCTAGTCTCTCATTGCTTCTCCCTATTCCTGTTCATCTTGCGCAGAAATTGCAAAGTGTGCCAAACAGGAGGTTAAATGCACTGACTCTCCAAGTGGGGAGAGTGTTAGTAAAGCGTCTGGAATGGTGAACCGGAGTACCAGGGGATGGAAACTGAGATGCATTTGAAAACGTTTCCCAATCACACGGTGGACCATACTATGGGTTTCCCATGCATGTTTTAGCTGAAGGAAGAATCCCTTAAACCTGGAAATTTGGGACTCATGGAATGGGTACCATGCAGTATGACTTCAAAGGGTCTGTGTTTGCTCACCGAACCTCACCAATGCTATCAGCCCGAAGTGTCCAGCCTTATGTCTCACCTAGCTCTGGGTGTAGATGTGGGAAATCCAGGTTGCATCACAAGCCCTGAATGAATTATTTAAGAATTATTCTCTATTTCACTGTCATTTTGTTTTGTTTCTGAAATTTATTTTGATAATGGGATTTATCGGATTTTCACTGCTGCGTTTAGGCCGCTGTACACACGCTTGATTTCCTTATGGAGACATATAAATCCATAGGTTTTAAGATTCTTACTTGTCAGGTATCTTGCCAGGCGTTGAATATGGGGTGTTGAGTCCATTTCGTTGAGCAAGGAGTAGGTCTGTCCTATTATATATTTGGCTTATGGAACGGTATCTGTGCTAATTTCAATCTCTGGTTTTATGCAGCACCCCAACTCACCTTTCCCCATAAGCAAGCATAAGTTGGTTTTCTAAATTTGAGACCCTGTTCTGTTTTGTAATTCAGGTCATGGGTAGCCAAGTTTTCATTCCGTGTATTAGTGATATCTTATGATGTTTCTTTTTCTGTGTGACTTATTTCTCGTAGAATCATCATACCTGAATCCACTCATTATGCCGCTACAGGCCTGATGACGTAGATTTCATTGCTGAGTGATATTCCATTGTACGTGCGTACCAGAACTTCTTTATCCATTTTTTCCTTTCTCGGATATTTAACTTGTACCGTAGACAAGGTTCTTGTAAACAGAGCCATCGCAAACTTTGGGGTGGCTGTGTGTTTGTGATTTTAATTTCCCTAAGCTATAGGACCATAAGTGGAAGTGACATAGGCTGTGTTGCTTTGTTTCCTACGTGTTTCAGGATACACCATACATTTCTCCAGAGTGGCTGTTGGCAATTTACATCCCGCCCATCAGCATAACAAGGCTCCCTGTTCTCCAAGACCTGTCCTGCCTTTCTGGATTTTACACTTTTTTCAGATGGCCCTTTTGACCGGGGGGCAGTGAGACTTCATTGTAGTGCAGATTTCCTTTACACGCTTGCTTGGTTGGCCAAAAAGGGCGTATGCGTTTTTTCCTGAATATATTCAGGAAAAAACGCATACGCCCTTTTTGGCCACGTGCATCATTGTCGACATTCTGCCTCTTTTCCTATGCTTTAAGTGCAATTCCAGTCTACCCCCTGAAATCGTTTTCCTGAAATTCTGCCCCGCTTTCAAGTCCTCTTTGAAGACTTACTTCAGTACATTTTTGGACGATAGCTGTCATTCATAACTCTGCAGGTTTGTGAATTACAGTGCCCCTGAGCTCCTTTCTTCAACTCCTTTTCTTGTGAGCTGGCCGCAAAATCGCAGGATTGCTTCAGGCCCTAATATGTTTCCGGCCGGGCACGCTGAGCCTTTGGTTAATTCCTCTTCCTGGTGGGAAATGATCGTTCAATTTGCCCGTGCAGACACCAACAGCTAGTCTCTCATTGGTTCTCCCTATGCCTGTTCATCTTGCGCAGAAATTGCAAACTGTGCCAAACAGGAGGTTAAAGGCACTGACTCTCCAAGTGGGGAGAGTGTTAGTAAAGCGTCTGGAATGGTGAACCCGAGTACCAGGGGACGAAAACTGAGATGCATTTGAAAACGTTTCCCAATCACACGGCGGACGATAGTCTGGGTTTCCCATGCATGTTTTAGCTGAAGGAAGAATCCCTTAAACCTGGAGAGTTGGGACCCATGGAATGGGTACCATGCAGTATGACTTCAAAGGGTCTGCGTTTGCTCACCGAACCTCACCAATGCTATCAGCCTGAAGTGTCCAGCCTTATGTCTCACCCAGCTCTTGGTGTAGATGTGGGAAATCCAGGTTGCATCACAAGCCCTGAATGAATTATTTAAGAATTGCTCTCTATTTCACTGTCATTTTGTTTTGTTTTTGAAATTTATTTTGATAATGGGATTTATCGGATTTTCACTGCTGCGTTTAGGCCGCTGTACACACGCTTGATTTCCTTATGGAGACATATAAATCCATGGGTTTTAAGATTCTTACTTGTCAGGTATCTTGCCAGGCGTTGAATATGGGGTGTTGAGTCCATTTCGTTAGCAAGGAGTAGTGCTTGTCTATTATATATTTGGCTTATGGAACGGTATCTGTGCTAATTTCAATCTCTGGTTTTATGCAGCACCCCAACTCACCTTTCCCCATAAGCAAGCATAAGTTGGTTTTCTAAATTTGAGACCCTGTTCTGTTTTGTAATTCAGTTCATGGGTAGCCAAGTTTACATTCCGTGTATTAGTGATATCTTATGATGTTTCTTTTTCTGTGTGACTTATTTCCCGTAGAATCATCATACCTGAAACCACTCATTATGCCACTACGGGCCTGATGACGTAGATTTCATTGCTGAGTGATATTCCATTGTACGTGCGTACCACAACTTCTTTATCCATTTTATGCTTTCTCGGATATTTAACTTCTACCGTAGATGAGGTTCTTGTAAACAGAGCCATCCCAAACTTTGGGGTGGCTGTGTGTTTTTGATTTTAATTTCCCTAAGCTATAGGACCATAAGTGGAAGTGCCATAGGCTGTGTTGCTTTGTTTCCTACGTGTTTCTGGAAACACCATACACTTCTCCAGAGTGGTTGTTGGCAATTTACATCCCGCCCATCAGCATGACAAGGCTCCCTGTTCTCCATGACCTGTCCTGCCTTTCTGGATTTTACACTTTTTTCTGATGGCCCTTTTGACCGGGGGGTGCAGTGAGACTTCATTGTAGTCCAGATTTCCTTTACACGCTTGCTTGGTTGGCCAAAAAGGGCGTATGCGTTTTTTCCTGAATATATTCAGGAAAAAACGCATACGCCCTTTTTGGCCAAGTGCATCGTTGTCGACATTCTGCCTCTTTTCCTATGCTTTTAGTACAATTCCAGTCTACCCCCTGAAATCGTTTTCCTGAAATTCTGCCCCGCTTTCAAGTCCTCTTCGAAGACTTACTTCAATACATTTTTGAACAATAGCTGTCATTCATAACTCTGCAGGTTTGTGAATTACAGTGCCCATGAGCTCATGTCTTCAACTCGCTTTCTTGTGAGCTGGCCGCAAAACCGCAGGATTACTTCAGGCCATAATCTCTTTCCGGCAGGGCATGCTGAGCCTTTGTTTAATTCCTCTTCCTGGTCGGAAATGAGCGTTCCTTTTGCCCGTGCAGGGACCTACAGCTAGTCTCTCATTGGTTCTCCCTATTCCTGTACATCTTGCGCAGAAATTGCAAACTGTGCCAAACAGGAGGTTAATGGCACTGACTCTCCAAGTGGGGAGAGTGTTAGTAAAGCGTCTGGAATGGTGAACCCGAGTACCAGGGGACGAAAACTGAGATGCATTTGAAAAGGTTTCCCGGTCACACAGTGCACTGTACTGTGGGTTTCCCATGCATGTTTTAGCTGAAGGAAGAATCCCTTAAACCTGGAGAGTTGGGAACCATGGAATGGGTACCATGCAGTATGACTTCAAAGGGTTTGCGTTTGCTCACCGAACCTCACCAATGCTATCAGCCCGAAGTGTCCAGCCTTATGTCTCATCCAGCTCTGGGTGTAGATGTGGTAAATCCAGGTTGCATCACAAGCCCTGAATGAATTATTTAAGCATTGCTCTCTATTTCACTTTCATTGTGTTTTGTTTTTGAAATTCATTTTGATAATGGGATTTATCGGATTTTCACTGCTGCATTTAGGCCACTGTACACACGCTTGATTTCCTTATGGAGACATATAAATCCATGGGTTTTAAGATTCTTACTTGTCAGGTATCTTCCCAGGCGTTGAATATAGGGTGTTGAGTCCATTTCGTTGAGCAAGGAGTAGGTTTTGTCTATTATATATTTGGCTTATGGAACGGTATCTGTGCTAATTTCAATCTCTGGTTTTATGCAGCATCCCAACTGACCTTTCCCCATAAGCAAGCATAAGTTGGTTTGCTAAATTTGAGACCCTTTTCTGTTTTGTAATTCAGTTCATGGGTAGCCAAGTTTACATTCCGTGTATTAGTGATAACTTATGAAGTTTCTTTTTCTGTCTGACTTATTTCTCATAGAATCATCGTACCTGAATCCACACATTATGCCGCTACGTTCCTGATGACATAGATTTCATTGCTGAGTGATATTCCATTGTACGTGCGTACCACAACTTCTTTATCCATTTTATGCTTTCTCGGATATTTAACTTCTACCGTAGATGAGGTTCTTGTAAACAGAGCCATCCCAAACTTTGGGGTGGCTGTGTGTTTTTGATTTTAATTTCCCTAAGCTATAGGACCATAAGTGGAAGTGCCATAGGCTGTGTTGCTTTGTTTCCTACGTGTTTCAGGAAACACCATACACTTTTCCAGAGTGGCTGTTGGCAATTTAAATCCGCCCATCAGCATAACAAGGCTCCCTGTTCTCCATGACCTGTCCTGCCTTTCTGGATTTTACACTTTTTTCAGATGGCCCTTTTGACCGGGGGGCAGTGAGACTTCATTGTAGTGCAGATTTACTTTACACGCTTGCTTGGTTGGCCAAAAAGGGCGTATGCGTTTTTTCCTGAATATATTCAGGAAAAAACGCATACGCCCTTTTTGGCCAAGTGCATCATTGTCAACATTCTGCCTCTTTTCCTATGCTTTAAGTGCAATTCCAGTCTACCCCCTGAAATCGTTTTCCTGAAATTCTGCCCCGCTTTCAAGTCCTCTTTGAAGACTTACTTCAGTAGATTTTTGGACGATAACTGTCATTCATAACTCTGCAGGTTTGTGAATTACAGTGCCCCTGAGCTCCTTTCTTCAACTCCTTTTCTTGTGAGCTGGCCGCAAAATCGCAGGATTGCTTCAGGCCCTAATCTCTTTCCGGCAGGGCACGCTGAGCCTTTGGATAATTCCTCTTCCTGGTGGGAAATGAGCGTTCAATTGGCCCGTGCAAACACCTACAGCTAGTCTCTCATTGCTTCTCCCTATTCCTGTTCATCTTGCGCAGAAATTGCAAAGTGTGCCAAACAGGAGGTTAAATGCACTGACTCTCCAAGTGGGGAGAGTGTTAGTAAAGCGTCTGGAATGGTGAACCCGAGTACCAGGGGATGGAAACTGAGATGCATTTGAAAACGTTTCCCAATCACACGGTGGACCATACTATGGGTTTCCCATGCATGTTTTAGCTGAAGGAAGAATCCCTTAAACCTGGAAATTTGGGACTCATGGAATGGGTACCATGCAGTATGACTTCAAAGGGTCTGTGTTTGCTCACCGAACCTCACCAATGCTATCAGCCCGAAGTGTCCAGCCTTATGTCTCACCTAGCTCTGGGTGTAGATGTGGGAAATCCAGGTTGCATCACAAGCCCTGAATGAATTATTTAAGAATTACTCTCTATTTCACTGTCATTTTGTTTTGTTTCTGAAATTTATTTTGATAATGGGATTTATCGGATTTTCACTGCTGCGTTTAGGCCGCTGTACACACGCTTGATTTCCTTATGGAGACATATAAATCCATAGGTTTTAAGATTCTTACTTGTCAGGTATCTTGCCAGGCGTTGAATATGGGGTGTTGAGTCCATTTCGTTGAGCAAGGAGTAGGTCTGTCCTATTATATATTTGGCTTATGGAACGGTATCTGTGCTAATTTCAATCTCTGGTTTTATGCAGCACCCCAACTCACCTTTCCCCATAAGCAAGCATAAGTTGGTTTTCTAAATTTGAGACCCTGTTCTGTTTTGTAATTCAGGTCATGGGTAGCCAAGTTTTCATTCCGTGTATTAGTGATATCTTATGATGTTTCTTTTTCTGTGTGACTTATTTCTCGTAGAATCATCATACCTGAATCCACTCATTATGCCGCTACAGGCCTGATGACGTAGATTTCATTGCTGAGTGATATTCCATTGTACGTGCGTACCAGAACTTCTTTATCCATTTTTTCCTTTCTCGGATATTTAACTTGTACCGTAGACAAGGTTCTTGTAAACAGAGCCATCGCAAACTTTGGGGTGGCTGTGTGTTTGTGATTTTAATTTCCCTAAGCTATAGGACCATAAGTGGAAGTGACATAGGCTGTGTTGCTTTGTTTCCTACGTGTTTCAGGATACACCATACATTTCTCCAGAGTGGCTGTTGGCAATTTACATCCCGCCCATCAGCATAACAAGGCTCCCTGTTCTCCAAGACCTGTCCTGCCTTTCTGGATTTTACACTTTTTTCAGATGGCCCTTTTGACCGGGGGGCAGTGAGACTTCATTGTAGTGCAGATTTCCTTTACACGCTTGCTTGGTTGGCCAAAAAGGGCGTATGCGTTTTTTCCTGAATATATTCAGGAAAAAACGCATACGCCCTTTTTGGCCAAGTGCATCATTGTCGACATTCTGCCTCTTTTCCTATGCTTTAAGTGCAATTCCAGTCTACCCCCTGAAATCGTTTTCCTGAAATTCTGCCCCGCTTTCAAGTCCTCTTTGAAGACTTACTTCAGTACATTTTTGGACGATAGCTGTCATTCATAACTCTGCAGGTTTGTGAATTACAGTGCCCCTGAGCTCCTTTCTTCAACTCCTTTTCTTGTGAGCTGGCCGCAAAACCGCAGGATTGCTTCAGGATCTAATATGTTTCCGGACGGGCACGCTGAGCCTTTGGTTAATTCCTCTTCCTGGTGGGAAATGATCGTTCTATTTGCCCGTGCAGACACCTACAGCTAGTCTCTCATTGGTTCTCCCTATGCCTGTTCATCTTGCGCAGAAATTGCAAACTGTGCCAAACAGGAGGTTAAAGGCACTGACTCTCCAAGTGGGGAGAGTGTTAGTAAGCGTCTGGAATGCTGAACCCGAGTACCAGGGGACGAAAACTGAGATGCATTTGAAAACGTTTCCCAATCACACGGCGGACGATAGTCTGGGTTTCCCATGCATGTTTTAGCTGAAGGAAGAATCCCTTAAACCTGGAGAGTTGGGACCCATGGAATGGGTACCATGCAGTATGACTTCAAAGGGTCTGCGTTTGCTCACCGAACCTCACCAATGCTATCAGCCCGAAGTGTCCAGCCTTATGTCTCACCCAGCTCTGGGTGTAGATGTGGGAAATCCAGGTTGCATCACAAGCCCTGAATGAATTATTTAAGAATTGCTCTCTATTTCACTGTCATTGTGTTTTGTTTTTGAAATTTATTTTGATAATGGGATTTATCGGATTTTCACTGCTGCGTTTAGGATGCTGTACAGACGCTTGATTTCCTTATGGAGACATATAAATCCATGGGTTTTAAGATTCTTACTTGTGAGGTATCTTGCCAGGCGTTGAATATGGGGTGTTGAGTCCATTTCGTTGAGCAAGGAGTAGGTCTGTCCTATTATATATTTGGCTTATGGAACGGTATCTGTGCTAATTTCAATCTCTGGTTTTATGCAGCACCCCAACTCACCTTTCCCCATAAGCAAGCATAAGTTGGTTTTCTAAATTTGAGACACTTTTCTGTTTTGTAATTCAGTTCATGGGTAGCCAAGGTTTCATTCCGTGTATTAGTGATATCTTATGATGTTTCTTTTTCTGTGTGAGTTATTTCTCGTAGAATCATCATACCTGAATCCACTCATTATGCCGCTACGGGCCTGATGACGTAGATTTCATTGCTGAGTGATATTCCATTGTACGTGCGTACCAGAACTTCTTTATCCATTTTTTCCTTTCTCGGATATTTTACTTGTACCGTAGACGAGGTTCTTGTAAACAGAGCCGTCCCCAACTCTGGGGTGGCTGTGTGTTTTTGATTTTATTTTCCCTAAGCTATAGGACCATAAGTGGAAGTGCCATAGGCTGTGTTGCTTTGTTTCCTACGTGTTTCTGGAAACACCATACACTTCTCCAGAGTGGTTGTTGGCAATTTACATCCCGCCCATCAGCATGACAAGGCTCCCTGTTCTCCATGACCTGTCCTGCCTTTCTGGATTTTACACTTTTTTCAGATGGCCCTTTTGACCGGGGGGGGCAGTGAGACTTCATTGTAGTGCAGATTTCCTTTACACGCTTGCTTGGTTGGCCAAAAAGGGCGTATGCGTTTTTTCCTGAATATATTCAGGAAAAAACGCATACGCCCTTTTTGGCCAAGTGCATCGTTGTCGACATTCTGCCTCTTTTCCTATGCTTTTAGTACAATTCCAGTCTACCCCCTGAAATCGTTTTCCTGAAATTCTGCCCCGCTTTCAAGTCCTCTTCGAAGACTTACTTCAATACATTTTTGAACGATAGCTGTCATTCATAACTCTGCAGGTTTGTGAATTACAGTGCCCCTGAGCTCATGTCTTCAACTCGCTTTCTTGTGAGCTGGCCGCAAAACCGCAGGATTACTTCAGGCCATAATCTCTTTCCGGCAGGGCATGCTGAGCCTTTGTTTAATTCCTCTTCCTGGTCGGAAATGAGCGTTCCTTTTGCCCGTGCAGGGACCTACAGCTAGTCTCTCATTGGTTCTCCCTATTCTTGTACATCTTGCGCAGAAATTGCAAACTGTGCCAAACACGAGGTTAATGGCACTGACTCTCCAAGTGGGGAGAGTGTTAGTAAAGCGTCTGGAATGGTGAACCCGAGTACCAGGGGACGAAAACTGAGATGCATTTGAAAACGTTTCCCAATCACACGGCGGACGATAGTCTGGGTTTCCCATGCATGTTTTAGCTGAAGGAAGAATCCCTTAAACCTGGAGAGTTGGGACCCATGGAATGGGTACCATGCAGTATGACTTCAAAGGGTCTGCGTTTGCTCACCGAACCTCACCAATGCTATCAGCCTGAAGTGTCCAGCCTTATGTCTCACCCAGCTATTGGTGTAGATGTGGGAAATCCAGGTTGCATCACAAGCCCTGAATGAATTATTTAAGAATTGCTCTCTATTTCACTGTCATTTTGTTTTGTTTTTGGAATTTATTTTGATAATGGGATTTATCGGATTTTCACTGCTGCGTTTAGGCCACTGTACACACGCTTGATTTCCTTATGGAGGCATATAAATCCATGGGTTTTAAGATTCTTACTTGTCAGGTATCTTGCCAGGCGTTGAATATGGGGTGTTGAGTCCATTTCGTTAGCAAGGAGTAGTGCTTGTCTATTATATATTTGGCTTATGGAACGGTATCTGTGCTAATTTCAATCTCTGATTTTATGCAGCACCCCAACTCACCTTTCCCCATAAGCAAGCATAAGTTGGTTTTCTCAATTTGAGACCCTGTTCTGTTTTGTAATTCAGTTCATGGGTAGCCAAGTTTACATTCCGTGTATTAGTGATATCTTATGATGTTTCTTTTTCTGTGTGACTTATTTCCCGTAGAATCATCATACCTGAATCCACTCATTATGCCGCTACGGGCCTGATGACGTAGATTTCATTGCTGAGTGATATTCCATTGTACGTGCGTACCACAACTTCTTTATCCATTTTATGCTTTCTCGGATATTTAACTTCTACCGTAGATGAGGTTCTTGTAAACAGAGCCATCCCAAACTTTGGGGTGGCTGTGTGTTTTTGATTTTAATTTCCCTAAGCTATAGGACCATAAGTGGAAGTGCCATAGGCTGTGTTGCTTTGTTTCCTACGTGTTTCTGGAAACACCATACACTTCTCCAGAGTGGTTGTTGGCAATTTACATCCCGCCCATCAGCATGACAAGGCTCCCTGTTCTCCATGACCTGTCCTGCCTTTCTGGATTTTACACTTTTTTCTGATGGCCCTTTTGACCGGGGGGTGCAGTGAGACTTCATTGTAGTCCAGATTTCCTTTACACGCTTGCTTGGTTGGCCAAAAAGGGCGTATGCGTTTTTTCCTGAATATATTCAGGAAAAAACGCATACGCCCTTTTTGGCCAAGTGCATCGTTGTCGACATTCTGCCTCTTTTCCTATGCTTTTAGTACAATTCCAGTCTACCCCCTGAAATCGTTTTCCTGAAATTCTGCCCCGCTTTCAAGTCCTCTTCGAAGACTTACTTCAATACATTTTTGAACAATAGCTGTCATTCATAACTCTGCAGGTTTGTGAATTACAGTGCCCATGAGCTCATGTCTTCAACTCGCTTTCTTGTGAGCTGGCCGCAAAACCGCAGGATTACTTCAGGCCATAATCTCTTTCCGGCAGGGCATGCTGAGCCTTTGTTTAATTCCTCTTCCTGGTCGGAAATGAGCGTTCCTTTTGCCCGTGCAGGGACCTACAGCTAGTCTCTCATTGGTTCTCCCTATTCCTGTACATCTTGCGCAGAAATTGCAAACTGTGCCAAACAGGAGGTTAATGGCACTGACTCTCCAAGTGGGGAGAGTGTTAGTAAAGCGTCTGGAATGGTGAACCCGAGTACCAGGGGACGAAAACTGAGATGCATTTGAAAAGGTTTCCCGGTCACACAGTGCACTGTACTGTGGGTTTCCCATGCATGTTTTAGCTGAAGGAAGAATCCCTTAAACCTGGAGAGTTGGGAACCATGGAATGGGTACCATGCAGTATGACTTCAAAGGGTTTGCGTTTGCTCACCGAACCTCACCAATGCTATCAGCCCGAAGTGTCCAGCCTTATGTCTCATCCAGCTCTGGGTGTAGATGTGGTAAATCCAGGTTGCATCACAAGCCCTGAATGAATTATTTAAGCATTGCTCTCTATTTCACTTTCATTGTGTTTTGTTTTTGAAATTCATTTTGATAATGGGATTTATCGGATTTTCACTGCTGCATTTAGGCCACTGTACACACGCTTGATTTCCTTATGGAGACATATAAATCCATGGGTTTTAAGATTCTTACTTGTCAGGTATCTTCCCAGGCGTTGAATATAGGGTGTTGAGTCCATTTCGTTGAGCAAGGAGTAGGTTTTGTCTATTATATATTTGGCTTATGGAACGGTATCTGTGCTAATTTCAATCTCTGGTTTTATGCAGCATCCCAACTGACCTTTCCCCATAAGCAAGCATAAGTTGGTTTGCTAAATTTGAGACCCTTTTCTGTTTTGTAATTCAGTTCATGGGTAGCCAAGTTTACATTCCGTGTATTAGTGATAACTTATGAAGTTTCTTTTTCTGTCTGACTTATTTCTCATAGAATCATCGTACCTGAATCCACACATTATGCCGCTACGTTCCTGATGACATAGATTTCATTGCTGAGTGATATTCCATTGTACGTGCGTACCACAACTTCTTTATCCATTTTATGCTTTCTCGGATATTTAACTTCTACCGTAGATGAGGTTCTTGTAAACAGAGCCATCCCAAACTTTGGGGTGGCTGTGTGTTTTTGATTTTAATTTCCCTAAGCTATAGGACCATAAGTGGAAGTGCCATAGGCTGTGTTGCTTTGTTTCCTACGTGTTTCAGGAAACACCATACACTTTTCCAGAGTGGCTGTTGGCAATTTAAATCCGCCCATCAGCATAACAAGGCTCCCTGTTCTCCATGACCTGTCCTGCCTTTCTGGATTTTACACTTTTTTCAGATGGCCCTTTTGACCGGGGGGCAGTGAGACTTCATTGTAGTGCAGATTTCCTTTACACGCTTGCTTGGTTGGCCAAAAAGGGCGTATGCGTTTTTTCCTGAATATATTCAGGAAAAAACGCATACGCCCTTTTTGGCCAAGTGCATCATTGTCAACATTCTGCCTCTTTTCCTATGCTTTAAGTGCAATTCCAGTCTACCCCCTGAAATCGTTTTCCTGAAATTCTGCCCCGCTTTCAAGTCCTCTTTGAAGACTTACTTCAGTAGATTTTTGGACGATAACTGTCATTCATAACTCTGCAGGTTTGTGAATTACAGTGCCCCTGAGCTCCTTTCTTCAACTCCTTTTCTTGTGAGCTGGCCGCAAAATCGCAGGATTGCTTCAGGCCCTAATCTCTTTCCGGCAGGGCACGCTGAGCCTTTGGATAATTCCTCTTCCTGGTGGGAAATGAGCGTTCAATTGGCCCGTGCAATCACCTACAGCTAGTCTCTCATTGCTTCTCCCTATTCCTGTTCATCTTGCGCAGAAATTGCAAAGTGTGCCAAACAGGAGGTTAAATGCACTGACTCTCCAAGTGGGGAGAGTGTTAGTAAAGCGTCTGGAATGGTGAACCGGAGTACCAGGGGATGGAAACTGAGATGCATTTGAAAACGTTTCCCAATCACACGGTGGACCATACTATGGGTTTCCCATGCATGTTTTAGCTGAAGGAAGAATCCCTTAAACCTGGAAATTTGGGACTCATGGAATGGGTACCATGCAGTATGACTTCAAAGGGTCTGTGTTTGCTCACCGAACCTCACCAATGCTATCAGCCCGAAGTGTCCAGCCTTATGTCTCACCTAGCTCTGGGTGTAGATGTGGGAAATCCAGGTTGCATCACAAGCCCTGAATGAATTATTTAAGAATTATTCTCTATTTCACTGTCATTTTGTTTTGTTTCTGAAATTTATTTTGATAATGGGATTTATCGGATTTTCACTGCTGCGTTTAGGCCGCTGTACACACGCTTGATTTCCTTATGGAGACATATAAATCCATAGGTTTTAAGATTCTTACTTGTCAGGTATCTTGCCAGGCGTTGAATATGGGGTGTTGAGTCCATTTCGTTGAGCAAGGAGTAGGTCTGTCCTATTATATATTTGGCTTATGGAACGGTATCTGTGCTAATTTCAATCTCTGGTTTTATGCAGCACCCCAACTCACCTTTCCCCATAAGCAAGCATAAGTTGGTTTTCTAAATTTGAGACCCTGTTCTGTTTTGTAATTCAGGTCATGGGTAGCCAAGTTTTCATTCCGTGTATTAGTGATATCTTATGATGTTTCTTTTTCTGTGTGACTTATTTCTCGTAGAATCATCATACCTGAATCCACTCATTATGCCGCTACAGGCCTGATGACGTAGATTTCATTGCTGAGTGATATTCCATTGTACGTGCGTACCAGAACTTCTTTATCCATTTTTTCCTTTCTCGGATATTTAACTTGTACCGTAGACAAGGTTCTTGTAAACAGAGCCATCGCAAACTTTGGGGTGGCTGTGTGTTTGTGATTTTAATTTCCCTAAGCTATAGGACCATAAGTGGAAGTGACATAGGCTGTGTTGCTTTGTTTCCTACGTGTTTCAGGATACACCATACATTTCTCCAGAGTGGCTGTTGGCAATTTACATCCCGCCCATCAGCATAACAAGGCTCCCTGTTCTCCAAGACCTGTCCTGCCTTTCTGGATTTTACACTTTTTTCAGATGGCCCTTTTGACCGGGGGGCAGTGAGACTTCATTGTAGTGCAGATTTCCTTTACACGCTTGCTTGGTTGGCCAAAAAGGGCGTATGCGTTTTTTCCTGAATATATTCAGGAAAAAACGCATACGCCCTTTTTGGCCACGTGCATCATTGTCGACATTCTGCCTCTTTTCCTATGCTTTAAGTGCAATTCCAGTCTACCCCCTGAAATCGTTTTCCTGAAATTCTGCCCCGCTTTCAAGTCCTCTTTGAAGACTTACTTCAGTACATTTTTGGACGATAGCTGTCATTCATAACTCTGCAGGTTTGTGAATTACAGTGCCCCTGAGCTCCTTTCTTCAACTCCTTTTCTTGTGAGCTGGCCGCAAAATCGCAGGATTGCTTCAGGCCCTAATATGTTTCCGGCCGGGCACGCTGAGCCTTTGGTTAATTCCTCTTCCTGGTGGGAAATGATCGTTCAATTTGCCCGTGCAGACACCAACAGCTAGTCTCTCATTGGTTCTCCCTATGCCTGTTCATCTTGCGCAGAAATTGCAAACTGTGCCAAACAGGAGGTTAAAGGCACTGACTCTCCAAGTGGGGAGAGTGTTAGTAAAGCGTCTGGAATGGTGAACCCGAGTACCAGGGGACGAAAACTGAGATGCATTTGAAAACGTTTCCCAATCACACGGCGGACGATAGTCTGGGTTTCCCATGCATGTTTTAGCTGAAGGAAGAATCCCTTAAACCTGGAGAGTTGGGACCCATGGAATGGGTACCATGCAGTATGACTTCAAAGGGTCTGCGTTTGCTCACCGAACCTCACCAATGCTATCAGCCTGAAGTGTCCAGCCTTATGTCTCACCCAGCTCTTGGTGTAGATGTGGGAAATCCAGGTTGCATCACAAGCCCTGAATGAATTATTTAAGAATTGCTCTCTATTTCACTGTCATTTTGTTTTGTTTTTGAAATTTATTTTGATAATGGGATTTATCGGATTTTCACTGCTGCGTTTAGGCCGCTGTACACACGCTTGATTTCCTTATGGAGACATATAAATCCATGGGTTTTAAGATTCTTACTTGTCAGGTATCTTGCCAGGCGTTGAATATGGGGTGTTGAGTCCATTTCGTTAGCAAGGAGTAGTGCTTGTCTATTATATATTTGGCTTATGGAACGGTATCTGTGCTAATTTCAATCTCTGGTTTTATGCAGCACCCCAACTCACCTTTCCCCATAAGCAAGCATAAGTTGGTTTTCTAAATTTGAGACCCTGTTCTGTTTTGTAATTCAGTTCATGGGTAGCCAAGTTTACATTCCGTGTATTAGTGATATCTTATGATGTTTCTTTTTCTGTGTGACTTATTTCCCGTAGAATCATCATACCTGAAACCACTCATTATGCCACTACGGGCCTGATGACGTAGATTTCATTGCTGAGTGATATTCCATTGTACGTGCGTACCACAATTTCTTTATCCATTTTTTACTTTCTGGGATATTTTACTTGTACCGTAGACGAGGTTCTTGTAAACAGAGCCGTCCCAAACTCTGGGGTGGCTGTGTGTTTTTGATTTAATTTCCCTAAGCTATAGGACCATAAGTGGAAGTGCCATAGGCTGTGTTGCTTTGTTTCCTACGTGTTTCTGGAAACACCATACACTTCTCCAGAGTGGTTGTTGGCAATTGACATCCCGCCCATCAGCATGACAAGGCTCCCTGTTCTCCATGACCTGTCCTGCCTTTCTGGGTTTTACACTTTTTTCTGATGGCCCTTTTGACCGGGGGGCGCAGTGAGACTTCATTGTAGTGCAGATTTCCTTTACACGCTTGCTTGGTTGGCCAAAAAGGGCGTATGCGTTTTTTCCTGAATATATTCAGGAAAAAACGCATACGCCCTTTTTGGCCAAGTGCATCGTTGTCGACATTCTGCCTCTTTTCCTATGCTTTTAGTACAATTCCAGTCTACCCCCTGAAATCGTTTTCCTGAAATTCTGCCCCGCTTTCAAGTCCTCTTCGAAGACTTACTTCAATACATTTTTGAACGATAGCTGTCATTCATAACTCTGCAGGTTTGTGAATTACAGTGCCCCTGAGCTCATGTCTTCCACACGCTTTCTTGTGAGCTGGCCGCAAAACCGCAGGATTACTTCAGGCCATAATCTCTTTCCGGCAGGGCATGCTGAGCCTTTGTTTAATTCCTCTTCCTGGTCGGAAATGAGCGTTCCTTTTGCCCGTGCAGGGACCTACAGCTAGTCTCTCATTGGTTCTCCCTACTCCTTGCGCAGAAATTGCAAACTGTGCCAAACAGGAGGTTAATGGCACTGACTCTCCAAGTGGGGAGAGTGTTAGTAAAGCGTCTGGAATGGTGAACCCGAGTACCAGGGGACGAAAACTGAGATGCATTTGAAAAGGTTTCCCGGTCACACAGTGCACTGTACTGTGGGTTTCCCATGCATGTTTTAGCTGAAGGAAGAATCCCTTAAACCTGGAGAGTTGGGAACCATGGAATGGGTACCATGCAGTATGACTTCAAAGGGTTTGCGTTTGCTCACCGAACCTCACCAATGCTATCAGCCCGAAGTGTCCAGCCTTATGTCTCATCCAGCTCTGGGTGTAGATGTGGTAAATCCAGGTTGCATCACAAGCCCTGAATGAATTATTTAAGCATTGCTCTCTATTTCACTTTCATTGTGTTTTGTTTTTGAAATTCATTTTGATAATGGGATTTATCGGACTTTCACTGCTGCATTTAGGCCACTGTACACACGCTTGATTTCCTTATGGAGACATATAAATCCATGGGTTTTAAGATTCTTACTTGTCAGGTATCTTCCCAGGCGTTGAATATAGGGTGTTGAGTCCATTTCGTTGAGCAAGGAGTAGGTTTTGTCTATTATATATTTGGCTTATGGATCGGTATCTGTGCTAATTTCAATCTCTGGTTTTATGCAGCATCCCAACTGACCTTTCCCCATAAGCAAGCATAAGTTGGTTTGCTAAATTTGAGACCATTTTCTGTTTTGTAATTCAGTTCATGGGTAGCCAAGTTTACATTCCGTGTATTAGTGATAACTTATGAAGTTTCTTTTTCTGTCTGACTTATTTCTCATAGAATCATCGTACCTGAATCCACACATTATGCCGCTACGTTCTTGATAACATAGATTTCATTGCTGAGTGATATTCCATTGTACGTGCGTACCACAACTTCTTTATCCATTTTATGCTTTCTCGGATATTTAACTTCTACCGTAGATGAGGTTCTTGTAAACAGAGCCATCCCAAACTTTGGGGTGGCTGTGTGTTTTTGATTTTAATTTCCCTAAGCTATAGGACCATAAGTGGAAGTGCCATAGGCTGTGTTGCTTTGTTTCCTACGTATTTCAGGAAACACCATACACTTTTCCAGAGTGGCTGTTGGCAATTTAAATCCGCCCATCAGCATAACAAGGCTCCCTGTTCTCCATGACCTGTCCTGCCTTTCTGGATTTTACACTTTTTTCAGATGGCCCTTTCGACCGGGGGCAGTGAGACTTCATTGTAGTGCAGATTTCCTTTACACGCTTGCTTGGTTGGCCAAAAAGGGCGTATGCGTTTTTTCCTGAATATATTCAGGAAAAAACGCATACGCCCTTTTTGGCCAAGTGCATCATTGTCAACATTCTGCCTCTTTTCCTATGCTTTAAGTGCAATTCCAGTCTACCCCCTGAAATCGTTTTCCTGAAATTCTGCCCCGCTTTCAAGTCCTCTTTGAAGTCTTACTTCAGTAGGTTTTTGGACGATAACTGTCATTCATAACTCTGCAGGTTTGTGAATTACAGTGCCCCTGAGCTCCTTTCTTCAACTCCTTTTCTTGTGAGCTGGCTGCAAAATCGCAGGATTGCTTCAGGCCCTAATCTCTTTCCGGCCGGGCACGCTGAGCCTTTGGTTAATTCCTCTTCCTGGTGGGAAATGATCGTTCAATTTGCCCGTGTAGACACCAACAGCTAGTCTCTCATTGCTTCTCCCTATGCCTGTTCATCTTGCGCAGAAATTGCAAAGTGTGCCAAACAGGAGGTTAAAGGCACTGACTCTCCAAGTGGGGAGAGTGTTAGTAAAGCGTCTGGAATGGTGAACCCGAGTACCAGGGGACGAAAACTGTGATGCATTTGAAAACGTTTCCCAATCACACGGCGGACGATAGTCTGGGTTTCCAATGCATGTTTTAGCTGAAGGAAGAATCCCTTAAACCTGGAGAGTTGGGACCCATGGAATGGGTACCATGCAGTATGACTTCAAAGGGTCTGCGTTTGCTCACCGAACCTCACCAATGCTATCAGCCCGAAGGGCCCAGGATTATGTCTCACCCAGCTCTGGGTGTAGATGTGGTAAATCCAGGTTGCATCACAAGCCCTCAATGAATGATTTAAGAATTGCTCTCTATTTCACTGTCATTTTGTTTTGTTTTTGAAATTTATTTAGATAATGGGATTTATCGGACTTTCACTGCTGCATTTAGGCCGCTGTACACATGCTTGATTTCCTTATGGAGACATATAAATCCATGGGTTTTAAGATTCTTACTTGTCAGGTATCTTCCCAGGCGTTGAATATGTGGTGTTGAGTCCATTTCATTGAGCAAGGAGTAGGTCTTTTCTATTATATATTTGGCTTATGGAACGGTATCTGTGCTAATTTCAATCTCTGGTTTTATGCAGCACCCCAACTCACCTTTCCCCATAAGCAAGCATAAGTTGGTTTTCTAAATTTGAGACCCTGTTCTGTTTTGCATTCAGTTCATGGGTAGCCAACTTTACATTCCGTGTATTAGTGATATCTTATGATGTTTCTTTTTCTGTGTGACTTATTTCTCGTAGAATCATCGTACCTGAATCCACTCATTATGCTGCTACGGGCCTGATGACGTAGATTTCATTGCTGAGTGATATTCCATTGTACGTGTGTACCACAACTTCTTTATCTATTTTTTGCTTTCTGGGATATTTTACTTGTACCGTAGACGAGGTTCTTGTAAACAGAGCCGTCCCAAACTCTGGGGTGGCTGTGTGTTTTTGATTTTAATTTCCCTAAGCTATAGGACCATAATTGGAAGTGCCATAGGCTGTGTTGCTTTGTTTCCTACGTGTTTCTGGAAACACCATACAGTTCTCCAGAGTGGTTGTTGGCAATTTTCATCCGGCCCATCAGCATGACAAGGCTCCCTGTTCTCCATGACTTGTCTTGACTTTCTGGATTTTACATTTTTTTCAGATGGCCCTTTTTACCGGGGGGCAGTGAGACTTCATTGTAGTGCAGATTTCCATTACACGCTTGCTTGGTTGGCCAAAAAGGGCGTATGCGTTTTTTCCTGAATATATTCAGGAAAAAACTCATACGCCCTTTTTGGCCAAGTGCATCATTGTCGACATTCTGCCTCTTTTCCTATGCTTTTAGTACAATTCCAGTCTACCCCCTGAAATCGTTTTCCTGAAATTCTGCCCCACTTTCAAGTCCTCTTCGAAGACTTACTTCAATACATTTTTGGACGATAGCTGTCATTCATAACTCTGCAGGTTTCTGAATTACACTGCCCCTGAGCTCCTTTCTTCAACTCGCTTTCTTGTGAGCTGGCCGCAAAACCGCAGGATTGCTTCACGCCATAATCTCTTTCTGGCAGGGCACGCTGAGCCTTTGGTTAATTCCTCTTCCTGGTGGGAAATGAGCATTCCATTTGCCCGTGCAGACACCTACATCTAATCTCTCATTGGTTCTCCCTATTCCTGTTCATGTTGCGCAGAAATTGCAAACTGTGCCAAACAGGAGGTTAAAGGCACTGACTCTCCAAATGGGGAGAGTGTTAGTAAATCGTCTGGAATGTTGAACCCGAGTGCCAGGGGCGAAAACTGAGATGCATTTGAAAACGTTTCCCAATCACACGGTGGTCCATACTCTGGGTTTCCCATGCATGTTTTGGCTGAAGGAAGAATCCCTTAAACCTGGAGAGTTGGGACCCATGGAATGGGTACCATGCAGTATGACTTCAAAGGGTCTGCGTTTGCTCACCGAACCTCACCAATGCTATCAGCCCGAAGTGTCCAGCCTTATGTCTCACCCAGCTCTGGATGTAGATGTGGTAAATCCAGGTTTCATCACAAGCCCTGAATCAATTATTTAAGAATTGCTCTCTATTTCACTGTCATTGTGTTTTGTTTTTGAAATTCATTTTGATAATGGGATTTATCGGATGTTCACTGCTGCGTTTAGGCCGCTGTACAGACGCTTGATTTCCTTATGGAGACATATAAATCCATGGGTTTTAAGATTCTTACTTTTCAGATATCTTCCCAGGCGTTGAATATGGGGTGTTGAGTCCATTTCGTTGAGCAAAGAGTAGGTCTTGTCTATTATATATTTGGCTTATGGAACGGTATCTGTGCTAATTTCAATCTCTGGTTTTATGCAGTACCCCAACTCACCTTTCCCCATAAGCAAGCATAAGTTGGTTTTCTAAATTTGAGACCCTGTTCTGTTTTGTAATTCAGTTCATGTGTAGCCAAGTTTACATTCCGTGTATTAGTGATATTTTCTGATATTTCTTTTTCTGTGTGACTTTTTCTCGTAGAATCATCGTACCTGAATCCACTCATTATGCCGCTACGGGCCTGATGACGTAGATTTCATTGCTGAGTGATATTCCATTGTACGTGCGTACCACAACATCTTTATGCATTTTTTGCTTTCTGGGATAGATAACTTGTACCGTAGACGAGGTTGTTGTAAACAGAGCCGTCCCAAACTTTGGGGTGGCTGTGTGTTTTTGATTTTAATTTCCCTAAGCTATAGGACCATAAGTGGAAGTGCCATAGGCTGTGTTGCTTTGTTTCCTACGTGTTTCAGGAAACACCATACATTTCTCCAGAGTGGTTGTTGGCAATTTACATCCCGCCCATCAACATAACAAGGCTCCCTGTTCTCCATGACCTGTCCTGCCTTTCTGGATTTTACACTTTTTTCAGATGGCCCCTTTGACCGGGGGGCAGTGAGACTTCATTGTAGTGCAGATTTCCTTTACATGCTTGCTTGGTTGGCCAAAAAGAGCGTATGCGTTTTTTCCTGAATATATTCAGGAAAAAACGCATACGCCCTTTTTGGCCAAGTGCATCATTGTCGACATTCTGCCTCTTTTCCTATGCTTTAAGTGCAATTCCAGTCTACCCCGTGAAATCGTTTTCCTGAAATTGTGCTCCGCTTTACAGTCCTCTTCGAAGGCTTACTTCTGTACATTTTTGGACGATAGCTGTCATTCATAACTCTGCAGGTTTGTGAATTACAGTGCCCCTGAGCTCCTTTCTTCAACTCGCTTTCCTGTGAGCTCGCCGCAAAACCGCAAGATTGCTTCAGGCCCTAATCTCTTTCCGGCAGGGCACGCTGAGCCTTTGGTTAATTCCTCTTCCTGGTGCGAAATGAGCGTTCCATCTGCCCGTGCAGACACCTACAGCTGGTCTCTCATTGGTTCTCCCTATTCCTGTTCATCTTGCGCAGAAATTGCAAACTGTGCCAAACAGGAGGTTAAAGGCACTGACTCTCCAAGTGGGGAGAGTTTTAGTAAAGCATCTGGAATGGTGAACCCGAGTACCAGGGGACGAAAACTGTGATGCATTTGAAAACGTTTCCCAATCACATGGCGGTCGATACTCTGCGTATCCCATGCATGTTTTAGCTGAAGGAAGAATCCCTTAAACTTGGAGAGTTGGGACCCATGGAATGGGTACCATGCAGTATGACTTCAAAGGGTCTGCGTTTGCTCACTGAACCTCACCAATGCTATCAGCCCGAAGTGTCCAGACTTATGTCTCATCCAGCTCTGGGTGTAGATGTGGTAAACCAGGTTGCATCACAAGCCCTGAATGAATTATTTAAGCATTGCTCTCTATTTCACTCTCATTGTGTTTTGTTTTTGAAATTCATTTTGATAATGGGATTTATCGGATTTTCACTGCTGCTTTTAGGCCACTGTACACACGCTTGATTTCCTTATGGAGACATATAAATCCATGGGTTTTAAGATTCTTACTTGTCAGGTATCTTCCCAGGCGTCGAATATAGGGTGTTGAGTCCATTTCGTTGAGCAAGGAGTAGGTTTTGTCTATTATATATTTGGCTTATGGAACGGTATCTGTGCTAATTTCAATTTCTGGTTTTATGCAGCATCCCAACTGACCTTTCCCCATAAGCAAGCATAAGTTGGTTTGCTAAATTTGAGACCCTTTTCTGTTTTGTAATTCAGTTCATGGGTAGCCAAGTTTACATTCCGTGTATTAGTGATATCTTATGATGTTTCTTATTCTGTGTGACTTATTTCCCATAGAATCATGGTACTTGGATCCACTCATTATGCCGCTACGGACCTGATGACGTAGATTTCATTGCTGAGTGATATTCCATTGTACGTGCGTACCACAACTTCTTTATCCATTTTATGCTTTCTCGGATATTTAACTTCTACCGTAGATGAGGTTCTTGTAAACAGAGCCATCCCAAACTTTGGGGTGGCTGTGTGTTTTTGATTTTAATTTCCCTAAGCTATAGGACCATAAGTGGAAGTGCCATAGGCTGTGTTGCTTTGTTTCCTACGTGTTTCAGGAAACACCATACACTTTTCCAGAGTGGCTGTTGGCAAATTAAATACGCCCATCAGCATAACAAGGCTCGCTGTTCTCCATGACCTGTCCTGCCTTTCTGGATTTTACACTTTTTTCCGATGGTCCTTTTGACCGGGGGGCAGTGAGACTTCATTGTAGAGCAGATTTCCATTACACGCTTGCTTGGTTTGCCAAAAAGGGCGTATGCGTTTTTTCCTGAATATATTCAGGAAAAAACGCATACGCCCTTTTTGGCCAAGTGCATCATTGTCAACATTCTGCCTCTTTTCCTATGCTTTAAGTGCAATTCCAGTCTACCCCCTGAAATCGTTTTCCTGAAATTCTGCCCCGCTTTCAAGTCCTCTTCGAAGACTTACTTCTATACATTTTTGGACGATAGCTGTCATTCATAACTCTGCAGGTTTGTGAATTACAGTGCCCCTGAGCTCCTTTCTTCAACTCGCTTTCTTGTGAGCTGGCCGCAAAACCGCAGGATTGCTTCAGGCCCTAATTTCTTTCCGGCAGGGCACGCTGAGCCTTTGGATAATTCCTCTTCCTGGTTGGAAATGAGCGTTCAATTGGCACGTGCAAACACCTACAGCTAGTCTCTCATTGCTTCTCCATATTCCTGTTCATCTTGCACAGAAATTGCAAACTGTGCCAAACAGGAGGTTAAATGCACTGACTCTCCAAGTGGGGAGAGTGTTAGTAAAGCGTCTGGAATGGTGAACCCGAGTACCAGGGGACGGAAACTGAGATGCATTTGAAAACGTTATCCAATCACACGGTGGACCATACTATGGGTTTCCCATGCATGTTTTAGCTGAAGGAAGAATCCCTTAAACCTGGAAATTTGGGACTCATGGAATGGGTACCATGCAGTATGACTTCAAAGGGTCTGCGTTTGCTCACTGAACCTCACCAATGCTATCAGCCCAAAGTGTCCAGCCTTATGTCTCACCCAGCTCTGGGTGTAGATGTGGGAAATCCAGGTTGCATCACAAGCCCTGAATGAATTATTTAAGAATTACTCTCTATTTCACTGTCATTTTGTTTTGTTTTTGAAATTTATTTTGATAATGGGATTTATCGGATTTTCACTGCTGCGTTTAGGCCGCTGTACACACGCTTGATTTCCTTATGGAGACATATAAATCCATAGGTTTTAAGATTCTTACTTGTAAGGTATCTTGCCAGGCGTTGAATATGGGGTGTTGAGTCCATTTCGTTGAGCAAGGAGTAGGTCTGTCCTATTATATATTTGGCTTATGGAACGGTATCTGTGCTAATTTCAATCTCTGGTTTTATGCAGCACCCCAACTCACCTTTCCCCATAAGCAAGCATAAGTTGGTTTTCTAAATTTGAGACCCTCTTCTGTTTTGTAATTCAGTTCATGGGTAGCCAAGATTTCATTCCGTGTATTAGTGATATCTTATGATGTTTCTTTTTCTGTGTGACTTATTTCTCGTAGAATCATCATACCTGAATCCACTCATTATGCCGCTACGGACCTGATGACGTAGATTTCATTGCTGAGTGATATTCCATTGTACGTGCGTACCAGAACTTCTTTATCCATTTTTTCCTTTCTCGGATATTTAACTTGTACCGTAGACAAGGTTCTTGTAAACAGAGCCATCGCAAACTTTGGGGTGGCTGTGTGTTTGTGATTTTAATTTCCCTAAGCTATAGGACCATAAGTGGAAGTGACATAGGCTGTGTTGCTTTGTTTCCTACGTGTTTCAGGATACACCATACATTTCTCCAGAGTGCCTGTTGGCAATTTACATCCCGCCCATCAGCATAACAAGGCTCCTTGTTCTCCAAGACCTGTCCTGCCTTTCTGGATTTTACACTTTTTTCAGATGGCCCTTTTGACCGGGGGGCAGTGAGACTTCATTGTAGTGCAGATTTCCTTTACACGCTTGCTTGGTTGGCCAAAAAGGGCGTATGCGTTTTTTCCTGAATATATTCAGGAAAAAATGCATACGCCCTTTTTGGCCAAGTGCATCGTTGTCGACATTCTGCCTCTTTTCCTATGCTTTAAGTGCAATTCCAGTCTACCCCCTGAAATCGTTTTCCTGAAATTCTGCCCCGCTTTCAAGTCCTCTTTGAAGACTTACTTCAGTAGATTTTTGGACGAGAGCTGTCATTCATAACTCTGCAGGTTTGTGAATTACAGTGCCCCTGAGCTCATGTCTTCAACTCGCTTTCTTGTGAGCTGGCCGCAAAACCGCAGGATTACTTCAGGCCATAATCTCTTTCCGGCAGGGCATGCTGAGCCTTTGTTTAATTCCTCTTCCTGGTCGGAAATGAGCGTTCCTTTTGCCCGTGCAGGGACCTACAGCTAGTCTCTCATTGCTTCTCCCTATTCCTGTACATCTTGCGCAGAAATTGCAAACTGTGCCAAACAGGAGGCTAATGGCACTAACTCTCCAAGTGGGGAGAGTGTTAGTAAAGCATCTCGGATGGTGTACCCGAGTACCAGGGGACGAAAACTGAGATGCATTTGAAAAGGTTTCCCGGTCACACTGTGCACTGTATTGTGGGTTTCCCATGCATGTTTTAGCTGAAGGAAGAATCCCTTAAACCTGGAGAGTTGGGACCCATGGAATGGGTACCATGCAGTATAACTTCAAAGGGTCTGTGTTTGCTCACCGAACCTCACCAATGCTATCAGCCCGAAGTGTCCAGCCTTATGTCTCATCCAGCTCTGGGTGTAGATGTGGTAAATCCAGGTTGCATCACAAGCCCTGAATGAATTATTTAAGCATTGCTCTCTATTTCACTCTCATTGTGTTTTGTTTTTGAAATTCATTTTGATAATGGGATTTATCGGATTTTCACTGCTGCTTTTAGGCCACTGTACACACGCTTGATTTCCTTATGGAGACATATAAATCCATGGGTTTTAAGATTCTTACTTGTCAGGTATCTTCCCAGGCGTTGAATATAGGGTGTTGAGTCCATTTCGTTGAGCAAGGAATAGGTTTTGTCTATTATATATTTGGCTTATGGAACGGTATCTGTGCTACTTTAAATCTCTGGTTTTATGCAGCATCCCAACTGACCTTTCCCCATAAGCAAGCATAAGTTGGTTTGCTAAATTTGAGACCCTTTTCTGTTTTTAATTCAGTTCATGGGTAGCCAAGTTTACATTCCGTGTATTAGTGATAACTTATGATGTTTCTTTTTCTGTCTGACTTATTTCTCATAGAATCATCGTACCTGAATCCACACATTATGCCGCTACGTTCCTGATAACATAGATTTCATTGCTGAGTGATATTCCATTGTACGTGCGTACCACAACTTCTTTATCCATTTTATGCTTTCTCGGATATTTAACTTCTACCGTAGATGAGGTTCTTGTAAACAGAGCCATCCCAAACTTTGGGGCGGCTGTGTGTTTTTGATTTTAATTTCCCTAAGCTATAGGACCATAAGTGGAAGTGCCATAGGCTGTGTTGCTTTGTTTCCTACGTGTTTCAGGATACACCGTACATTTCTCCAGAGTGGCTGTTGGCAATTTCCATCCCGCGAATCAGCATAACAAGGCTCCCTGTTCTCCAAGACCTGTCCTGCCTTTCTGGATTTTACACTTTTTTCAGATGGCCCTTTTGACCGGGGGGCAGTGAGACTTCATTGTAGTGCAGATTTCCTTTACACGCTTGCTTGGTTGGCCAAAAAGGGCGTATGCGTTTTTTCCTGAATATATTCAGGAAAAAACGCATACGCCCTTTTTGGCCAAGTGCATCATTGTCGACATTCTGCCTCTTTTCCTATGTTTTAAGTGCAATTCCAGTCTACCCCCTGAAATCGTTTTCCTGAAATTCTGCCCCGCTTTCAAGTCCTCTTTGAAGACTTACTTCAGTAGATTTTTGGACGATAGCTGTCATTCATAACTCTGCAGGTTTGTGAATTACAGTGCCCCTGAGCTCCTTTCTTCAACTCCTTTTCTTGTGAGCTGGCCGCAAAATCGCAGGATTGCTTCAGGCCCTAATATGTTTCCGGCCGGGCACGCTGAGCCTTTGGTTAATTCCTCTTCCTGGTGGGAAATGATCGTTCAATTTGCCCGTGCAGAAACCAACAGCTAGTCTCTCATTGCTTCTCCCTATGCCTGTTCATCTTGCGCAGAAATTGCAAACTGTGCCAAACAGGAGGTTAAAGGCACTGACTCACCAAGTGGGGAGAGTGTTAGTAAAGCGTCTGGAATGGTGAACCCGAGTACCAGGGGACGAAAACTGAGATGCATTTGTAAACGTTCCCCAATCACACGGCGGACGATAGTCTGGGTTTCCAATGCATGTTTTAGCTGAAGGAAGAATCCCTTAAACCTGGAGAGTTGGGACCAATGGAATGGGTACCATGCAGTATGACTTCAAAGGGTCTGCGTTTGCTCACCGAACCTCACCAATGCTATCAGCCCGAAGTGCCCAGCCATATGTCTCACCCAGCTCTGGGTGTAGATGTGGTAAATCCAGGTTGCATCACAAGCCCTCAATGAATGATTTAAGAATTGCTCTCTATTTCACTATCATTGTGTTTTGTTTTTGAAATTTATTTAGATAATGGGATTTATCGGATTTTCACTGCTGCGTTTAGGCCGCTGTACACATGCTTGATTTCCTTATGGAGACATATAAATCCATGGGTTTTAAGATTCTTACTTGTCAGGTAAATTGCCAGGCGTTGAATATGGGGTGTTGAGTCCATTTCGTTGAGCAAGGTGTAGGTCTTGTCTATTATATATTTGGCTTATGGAACGGTATCTGTGCTAATTTCAATCTCTGGTTTTATGCAGCACCCCAACTCACCTTTCCCCATAAGCAAGCATAAGTTGGTTTTCTAAATTTGAGACCCTGTTCTGTTTTGTAATTCAGTTCATGGGTAGCCAACTTTACATTCCGTGTATTAGTGATATCTTATGATGTTTCTTTTTCTGTGTGACTTATTTCTCGTAGAATCATCGTACCTGAATCCACTCATTATGCCGCTATGGGCCTGATGACGTAGATTTCATTGCTGAGTGATATTCCATTGTACGTGCGTACCACAACTTCTTTATCCATTTTTTGCTTTCTGGGATATTTTACTTGTACCGTAGACGAGGTTCTTGTAAACAGAGCCGTCCCAAACTCTGGGGTGGCTGTGTGTTTTTGATTTTAATTTCCCTAAGCTATAGGCCCATAAGTGGAAGTGCCATAGGCTGTGTTGCTTTGTTTCCTATGTGTTTCTGGAAACACCATACACTTCTCCAGAGTGGTTGTTGGCAATTTACATCCGGCCCATCAGCATGACAAAGCTCCCTGTTCTCCATGACCTGTCTTGACTTTCTGGATTTTACATTTTTTTCAGATGGCCCTTTTGACCGGGGGGCAGTGAGACTTCATTGTAGTGCAGATTTCCTTTACACGCTTGCTTGGTTGGCCAAAAAGTGCGTATGCGTTTTTTCCTGAATATATTCAGGAAAAAACTCATACGCCCTTTTTGGCCAAGTGCATCATTGTCGACATTCTTCCTCTTTTCCTATGCTTTTAGTACAATTCCAGTCTACCCCCTGAAATCGTTTTCCTGAAATTCTGCCCCGCTTTCAAGTCCTCTTCGAAGACTTACTTCAATACATTTTTGGACGATAGCTGTCATTCATCACTCTGCATGTTTGTGAATTACAGTGCCCCTGAGCTCCTTTCTTCAACTCGCTTTCTTGTGAGCTGGCCGCAAAACCACAGGATTGCTTCAGGCCCTAATCTCTTTCCGGCAGGGCACGCTGAGCCTTTGGTTAATTCCTCTTCCTGGTGGGAAATGAGCGTTCCATTTGCCCGTGCAGACACCTACAGCTAGTCTCTCATTGGTTCTCCCTATTCCTGTTCATCTTGCGCAGAAAGTGCAAACTGTGCCAAACAGGAGGTTAAAGGCACTGACTCTCCAAGTGGGGAGAGTGTTAGTAAAGCGTCTGGAATGGTGAACCCGAGTACCAGGGGACGAAAACTGAGATGCATTTGAAAACGTTTCCCAATCACACGGCGGACGATAGTCTGGGTTTCCCATGCATGTTTTAGCTGAAGGAAGAATCCCTTAAACCTGGAGAGTTGGGACCCATGGAATGGGTACCATGCAGTATGACTTCAAAGGGTCTGCGTTTGCTCACCGAACCTCACCAATGCTATCAGCACGAAGTGTCCAGCCTTATGTCTCTCCCAGCTCTGGGTGTAGATGTGGTAAATCCAGGTTGCATCACAAGCCCTGAATGAATTATTTAAGAATTGCTCTCTATTTCACTGTCATTGTGTTTTGTTTTTGAAATTTATTTTGATAATGGGATTTATCGGATTTTCACTGCTGCGTTTAGGCCGCTGTACACACGCTTGATTTCCTTATGGAGACATATAAATCCATGGGTTTTAAGATTCTTACTTGTCAGGTATCTTGCCAGGCGTTGAATATGGGGTGTTGAGTCCATTTCGTTAGCAAGGAGTAGTGCTTGTCTATTATATATTTGGCTTATGGAACGGTATCTGTGCTAATTTCAATCTCTGGTTTTATGCAGCACCCCAACTCACCTTTCCCCATAAGCAAGCATAAGTTGGTTTTCTCAATTTGAGACCCTGTTCTGTTTTGTAATTCAGTTCATGGGTAGCCAAGTTTACATTCCGTGTATTAGTGATATCTTATGATGTTTCTTTTTCTGTGTGACTTATTTCCCATAGAATCATCATACCTGAATCCACTCATTATGCCGCTACGGGCCTGATGACGTAGATTTCATTGCTGAGAGATATTCCATTGTACGTGCGTACCACAACTTCTTTATCCATTTTATGCTTTCTCGGATATTTAACTTCTACCGTAGATGAGGTTCTTGTAAACAGAGCCATCCCAAACTTTGGGGTGGCTGTGTGTTTTTGATTTTAATTTCCCTAAGCTATAGGACCATAAGTGGAAGTGCCATAGGCTGTGTTGCTTTGTTTCCTACGTGTTTCAGGAAACACCATACACTTTTCCAGAGTGGCTGTTGGCAATTTTAATCCGCCCATCAGCATAACAAGGCTCGCTGTTCTCCATGACCTGTCCTGCCTTTCTGGATTTTACACTTTTTTCCGATGGCCCTTTTGACCGGGGGGCAGTGAGACTTCATTGTAGTGCAGATTTCATTTACACGCTTGCTTGGTTGGCCAAAAAGGGCGTATGCGTTTTTTCCTGAATATATTCAGGAAAAAACGCATACGCCCTTTTTGGCCAAGTGCATCATTGTCAACATTCTGCCTCTTTTCCTATGCTTTAAGTGCAATTCCAGTCTACCCCCTGAAATCGTTTTCCTGAAATTCTGCCCCGCTTTCAAGTCCTCTTCGAAGACTTACTTCTATACATTTTTGGACAATAGCTGTCATTCATAACTCTGCAGGTTTGTGAATTACAGTGCCCCTGAGCTCCTTTCTTCAACTCCTTTTCTTGTGACCTGGCCGCAAAATCGCAGGATTGCTTCAGGCCCTAATCTCTTTCCGGCAGGGCACGCTGAGCCTTTGGATAATTCCTCTTCCTGGTGGGAAATGAGCGTTCAATTGGCCCGTGCAAACACCTACAGCTAGTCTCTCATTGCTTCTCCCTATTCTTGTTCATCTTGCGCAGAAATTGCAAAGTGTGCCAAACAGGAGGTTAAATGCACTGACTCTCCAAGTGGGGAGAGTGTTAGTAAAGCGTCTGGAATGGTGAACCGGAGTACCAGGGGATGGAAACTGAGATGCATTTGAAAACGTTTCTCAATCACACGGTGGACCATACTATGGGTTTCCCATGCATGTTTTAGCTGAAGGAAGAATCCCTTAAACCTGGAAATTTGGGACTCATGGAATGGGTACCATGCAGTATGACTTCAAAGGGTCTGTGTTTGCTCACCGAACCTCACCAATGCTATCAGCCCGAAGTGTCCAGCCTTATGTCTCACCTAGCTCTGGGTGTAGATGTGGGAAATCCAGGTTGCATCACAAGCCCTGAATGAATTATTTAAGAATTACTCTCTATTTCACTGTCATTTTGTTTTGTTTCTGAAATTTATTTTGATAATGGGATTTATCGGATTTTCACTGCTGCGTTTAGGCCGCTGTACACACGCTTGATTTCCTTATGGAGACATATAAATCCATAGGTTTTAAGATTCTTACTTGTCAGGTATCTTGCCAGGCGTTGAATATGGGGTGTTGAGTCCATTTCGTTGAGCAAGGAGTAGGTCTGTCCTATTATATATTTGGCTTATGGAACGGTATCTGTGCTAATTTCAATCTCTGGTTTTATGCAGCACCCCAACTCACCTTTCCCCATAAGCAAGCATAAGTTGGTTTTCTAAATTTGAGACCCTGTTCTGTTTTGTAATTCAGTTCATGTGTAGCCAAGGTTACATTCCGTGTATTAGTGATATCTTATGATGTTTCTTTTTCTGTCTGACTTATTTCTCGTAGAATCATCGTACCTGAATCCACTCATTATGCCGATAGGGACCTGATGACGTAGATTTCATTGCTGAGTGATATTCCATTGTACGTGCGTACCACAACATCTTTATGCATTTTTTGCTTTCTGGGATATTTAACTTGTACCGTAGACGAGGTTGTTGTAAACAGAGCCGTCCCAAACTTTGGGGTGGCTGTGTGTTTTTGATTTTAATTTCCATAAGCTATAGGACCATAAGTGGAAGTGCCATAGGCTGTGTTGCTTTGTTTCCTACGTGTTTCAGGAAACACCATACACTTCTCCAGAGTGGTTGTTGGCAATTTACATCCCGCCCATCAACATAACAAGGCTCCCTGTTCTCCATGACCTGTCCTGCCTTTCTGGATTTTACACTTTTTTCAGATGGCCCCTTTGACCGGGGGGCAGTGAGACTTCATTGTAGTGCAGATTTCCTTTACATGCTTGCTTGGTTGGCCAAAAAGGGCGTATGCGTTTTTTCCTGAATATATTCAGGAAAAAACGCATACGCCCTTTTTGGCCAAGTGCATCATTGTCGACATTCTGCCTCTTTTCCTATGCTTTAAGTGCAATTCCAGTCTACCCCGTGAAATCGTTTTCCTGAAATTGTGCTCCGCTTTCCAGTCCTCTTCGAAGACTTACTTCAGTACATTTTTGGACGATAGCTGTCATTCATAACTCTGCAGGTTTGTGAATTACAGTGCCCCTGAGCTCCTTTCTTCAACTCGCTTTCCTGTGAGCTCGCCGCAAAACCGCAAGATTGCTTCAGGCCCTAATATCTTTCCGGCCGGGCACGCTGAGCCTTTGGTTAATTCCTCTTCCTGGTGCGAAATGAGCGTTCCATTTGCCCGTGCAGACACCTACAGCTGGTCTCTCATTGGTTCTCCCTATTCCTGTTCATCTTGCGCAGAAAGTGCAAACTGTGCCAAACAGGAGGTTAAAGGCACTGACTCTCCAAGTGGGGAGAGTGTTAGTAAAGCGTCTGGAATGGTGAACCCGAGTACCAGGGGACGAAAACTGAGATGCATTTGAAAACGTTTCCCAATCACACGGCGGACGATAGTCTGGGTTTCCCATGCATGTTTTAGCTGAAGGAAGAATCCCTTAAACCTGGAGAGTTGGGACCCATGGAATGGGTACCATGCAGTATGACTTCAAAGGGTCTGCGTTTGCTCACCGAACCTCACCAATGCTATCAGCACGAAGTGTCCAGCCTTATGTCTCTCCCAGCTCTGGGTGTAGATGTGGTAAATCCAGGTTGCATCACAAGCCCTGAATGAATTATTTAAGAATTGCTCTCTATTTCACTGTCATTGTGTTTTGTTTTTGAAATTTATTTTGATAATGGGATTTATCGGATTTTCACTGCTGCGTTTAGGCCGCTGTACACACGCTTGATTTCCTTATGGAGACATATAAATCCATGGGTTTTAAGATTCTTACTTGTGAGGTATCTTGCCAGGCGTTGAATATGGGGTGTTGAGTCCATTTCGTTGAGCAAGGAGTAGTGCTTGTCTATTATATATTTGGCTTATGGAACGGTATCTGTGCTAATTTCAATCTCTGGTTTTATGCAGCACCCCAACTCACCTTTCCCCATAAGCAAGTATAAGTTGGTTTTCTAAATTTGAGACCCTGTTCTGTTTTGTAATTCAGTTCATGTGTAGCCAAGGTTACATTCCGTGTATTAGTGATATCTTATGATGTTTCTTTTTCTGTCTGACTTATTTCTCGTAGAATCATCGTACCTGAATCCACTCATTATGCCGATAGGGACCTGATGACGTAGATTTCATTGCTGAGTGATATTCCATTGTACGTGCGTACCACAACATCTTTATGCATTTTTTGCTTTCTGGGATATTTAACTTGTACCGTAGACGAGGTTGTTGTAAACAGAGCCGTCCCAAACTTTGGGGTGGCTGTGTGTTTTTGATTTTAATTTCCATAAGCTATAGGACCATAAGTGGAAGTGCCATAGGCTGTGTTGCTTTGTTTCCTACGTGTTTCAGGAAACACCATACACTTCTCCAGAGTGGTTGTTGGCAATTTACATCCCGCCCATCAACATAACAAGGCTCCCTGTTCTCCATGACCTGTCCTGCCTTTCTGGATTTTACACTTTTTTCAGATGGCCCCTTTGACCGGGGGGCAGTGAGACTTCATTGTAGTGCAGATTTCCTTTACATGCTTGCTTGGTTGGCCAAAAAGGGCGTATGCGTTTTTTCCTGAATATATTCAGGAAAAAACGCATACGCCCTTTTTGGCCAAGTGCATCATTGTCGACATTCTGCCTCTTTTCCTATGCTTTAAGTGCAATTCCAGTCTACCCCGTGAAATCGTTTTCCTGAAATTGTGCTCCGCTTTCCAGTCCTCTTCGAAGACTTACTTCAGTACATTTTTGGACGATAGCTGTCATTCATAACTCTGCAGGTTTGTGAATTACAGTGCCCCTGAGCTCCTTTCTTCAACTCGCTTTCCTGTGAGCTCGCCGCAAAACCGCAAGATTGCTTCAGGCCCTAATATCTTTCCGGCCGGGCACGCTGAGCCTTTGGTTAATTCCTCTTCCTGGTGCGAAATGAGCGTTCCATTTGCCCGTGCAGACACCTACAGCTGGTCTCTCATTGGTTCTCCCTATTCCTGTTCATCTTGCGCAGAAAGTGCAAACTGTGCCAAACAGGAGGTTAAAGGCACTGACTCTCCAAGTGGGGAGAGTGTTAGTAAAGCGTCTGGAATGGTGAACCCGAGTACCAGGGGACGAAAACTGAGATGCATTTGAAAACGTTTCCCAATCACACGGCGGACGATAGTCTGGGTTTCCCATGCATGTTTTAGCTGAAGGAAGAATCCCTTAAACCTGGAGAGTTGGGACCCATGGAATGGGTACCATGCAGTATGACTTCAAAGGGTCTGCGTTTGCTCACCGAACCTCACCAATGCTATCAGCACGAAGTGTCCAGCCTTATGTCTCTCCCAGCTCTGGGTGTAGATGTGGTAAATCCAGGTTGCATCACAAGCCCTGAATGAATTATTTAAGAATTGCTCTCTATTTCACTGTCATTGTGTTTTGTTTTTGAAATTTATTTTGATAATGGGATTTATCGGATTTTCACTGCTGCGTTTAGGCCGCTGTACACACGCTTGATTTCCTTATGGAGACATATAAATCCATGGGTTTTAAGATTCTTACTTGTGAGGTATCTTGCCAGGCGTTGAATATGGGGTGTTGAGTCCATTTCGTTGAGCAAGGAGTAGTGCTTGTCTATTATATATTTGGCTTATGGAACGGTATCTGTGCTAATTTCAATCTCTGGTTTTATGCAGCACCCCAACTCACCTTTCCCCATAAGCAAGTATAAGTTGGTTTTCTAAATTTGAGACCCTGTTCTGTTTTGTAATTCAGTTCATGTGTAGCCAAGGTTACATTCCGTGTATTAGTGATATCTTATGATGTTTCTTTTTCTGTCTGACTTATTTCTCGTAGAATCATCGTACCTGAATCCACTCATTATGCCGATAGGGACCTGATGACGTAGATTTCATTGCTGAGTGATATTCCATTGTACGTGCGTACCACAACATCTTTATGCATTTTTTGCTTTCTGGGATATTTAACTTGTACCGTAGACGAGGTTGTTGTAAACAGAGCCGTCCCAAACTTTGGGGTGGCTGTGTGTTTTTGATTTTAATTTCCATAAGCTATAGGACCATAAGTGGAAGTGCCATAGGCTGTGTTGCTTTGTTTCCTACGTGTTTCAGGAAACACCATACACTTCTCCAGAGTGGTTGTTGGCAATTTACATCCCGCCCATCAACATAACAAGGCTCCCTGTTCTCCATGACCTGTCCTGCCTTTCTGGATTTTACACTTTTTTCAGATGGCCCCTTTGACCGGGGGGCAGTGAGACTTCATTGTAGTGCAGATTTCCTTTACATGCTTGCTTGGTTGGCCAAAAAGGGCGTATGCGTTTTTTCCTGAATATATTCAGGAAAAAACGCATACGCCCTTTTTGGCCAAGTGCATCATTGTCGACATTCTGCCTCTTTTCCTATGCTTTAAGTGCAATTCCAGTCTACCCCGTGAAATCGTTTTCCTGAAATTGTGCTCCGCTTTCCAGTCCTCTTCGAAGACTTACTTCAGTACATTTTTGGACGATAGCTGTCATTCATAACTCTGCAGGTTTGTGAATTACAGTGCCCCTGAGCTCCTTTCTTCAACTCGCTTTCCTGTGAGCTGGCCGCAAAACCGCAAGATTGCTTCAGGCCCTAATATCTTTCCGGCCGGGCACGCTGAGCCTTTGGTTAATTCCTCTTCCTGGTGCGAAATGAGCGTTCCATTTGCCCGTGCAGACACCTACAGCTGGTCTCTCATTGGTTCTCCCTATTCCTGTTCATCTTGCGCAGAAAGTGCAAACTGTGCCAAACAGGAGGTTAAAGGCACTGACTCTCCAAGTGGGGAGAGTGTTAGTAAAGCGTCTGGAATGGTGAACCCGAGTACCAGGGGACGAAAACTGAGATGCATTTGAAAACGTTTCCCAATCACACGGCGGACGATAGTCTGGGTTTCCCATGCATGTTTTAGCTGAAGGAAGAATCCCTTAAACCTGGAGAGTTGGGACCCATGGAATGGGTACCATGCAGTATGACTTCAAAGGGTCTGCGTTTGCTCACCGAACCTCACCAATGCTATCAGCACGAAGTGTCCAGCCTTATGTCTCTCCCAGCTCTGGGTGTAGATGTGGTAAATCCAGGTTGCATCACAAGCCCTGAATGAATTATTTAAGAATTGCTCTCTATTTCACTGTCATTGTGTTTTGTTTTTGAAATTTATTTTGATAATGGGATTTATCGGATTTTCACTGCTGCGTTTAGGCCGCTGTACACACGCTTGATTTCCTTATGGAGACATATAAATCCATGGGTTTTAAGATTCTTACTTGTGAGGTATCTTGCCAGGCGTTGAATATGGGGTGTTGAGTCCATTTCGTTGAGCAAGGAGTAGTGCTTGTCTATTATATATTTGGCTTATGGAACGGTATCTGTGCTAATTTCAATCTCTGGTTTTATGCAGCACCCCAACTCACCTTTCCCCATAAGCAAGTATAAGTTGGTTTTCTAAATTTGAGACCCTGTTCTGTTTTGTAATTCAGTTCATGTGTAGCCAAGGTTACATTCCGTGTATTAGTGATATCTTATGATGTTTCTTTTTCTGTCTGACTTATTTCTCGTAGAATCATCGTACCTGAATCCACTCATTATGCCGATAGGGACCTGATGACGTAGATTTCATTGCTGAGTGATATTCCATTGTACGTGCGTACCACAACATCTTTATGCATTTTTTGCTTTCTGGGATATTTAACTTGTACCGTAGACGAGGTTGTTGTAAACAGAGCCGTCCCAAACTTTGGGGTGGCTGTGTGTTTTTGATTTTAATTTCCATAAGCTATAGGACCATAAGTGGGAGTGCCATAGGCTGTGTTGCTTTGTTTCCTACGTGTTTCAGGAAACACCATACACTTCTCCAGAGTGGTTGTTGGCAATTTACATCCCGCCCATCAACATAACAAGGCTCCCTGTTCTCCATGACCTGTCCTGCCTTTCTGGATTTTACACTTTTTTCAGATGGCCCCTTTGACCGGGGGGCAGTGAGACTTCATTGTAGTGCAGATTTCCTTTACATGCTTGCTTGGTTGGCCAAAAAGGGCGTATGCGTTTTTTCCTGAATATATTCAGGAAAAAACGCATACGCCCTTTTTGGCCAAGTGCATCATTGTCGACATTCTGCCTCTTTTCCTATGCTTTAAGTGCAATTCCAGTCTACCCCGTGAAATCGTTTTCCTGAAATTGTGCTCCGCTTTCCAGTCCTCTTCGAAGACTTACTTCAGTACATTTTTGGACGATAGCTGTCATTCATAACTCTGCAGGTTTGTGAATTACAGTGCCCCTGAGCTCCTTTCTTCAACTCGCTTTCCTGTGAGCTCGCCGCAAAACCGCAAGATTGCTTCAGGCCCTAATATCTTTCCGGCAGGGCACGCTGAGCCTTTGGTTAATTCCTCTTCCTGGTGCGAAATGAGCGTTCCATTTGCCCGTGCAGACACCTACAGCTGGTCTCTCATTGGTTCTCCCTATTCCTGTTCATCTTGCGCAGAAAGTGCAAACTGTGCCAAACAGGAGGTTAAAGGCACTGACTCTCCAAGTGGGGAGAGTGTTAGTAAAGCGTCTGGAATGGTGAACCCGAGTACCAGGGGACGAAAACTGAGATGCATTTGAAAACGTTTCCCAATCACACGGCGGACGATAGTCTGGGTTTCCCATGCATGTTTTAGCTGAAGGAAGAATCCCTTAAACCTGGAGAGTTGGGACCCATGGAATGGGTACCATGCAGTATGACTTCAAAGGGTCTGCGTTTGCTCACCGAACCTCACCAATGCTATCAGCACGAAGTGTCCAGCCTTATGTCTCTCCCAGCTCTGGGTGTAGATGTGGTAAATCCAGGTTGCATCACAAGCCCTGAATGAATTATTTAAGAATTGCTCTCTATTTCACTGTCATTGTGTTTTGTTTTTGAAATTTATTTTGATAATGGGATTTATCGGATTTTCACTGCTGCGTTTAGGCCGCTGTACACACGCTTGATTTCCTTATGGAGACATATAAATCCATGGGTTTTAAGATTCTTACTTGTCAGGTATCTTGCCAGGCGTTGAATATGGGGTGTTGAGTCCATTTCGTTGAGCAAGGAGTAGTGCTTGTCTATTATATATTTGGCTTATGGAACGGTATCTGTGCTAATTTCAATCTCTGGTTTTATGCAGCACCCCAACTCACCTTTCCCCATAAGCAAGTATAAGTTGGTTTTCTAAATTTGAGACCCTGTTCTGTTTTGTAATTCAGTTCATGTGTAGCCAAGGTTACATTCCGTGTATTAGTGATATCTTATGATGTTTCTTTTTCTGTCTGACTTATTTCTCGTAGAATCATCATACCTGAATCCACTCATTATGCCGATAGGGACCTGATGACGTAGATTTCATTGCTGAGTGATATTCCATTGTACGTGCGTACCACAACATCTTTATGCATTTTTTGCTTTCTGGGATATTTAACTTGTACCGTAGACGAGGTTGTTGTAAACAGAGCCATCCCAAACTTTGGGGTGGCTGTGTGTTTTTGATTTTAATTTCCATAAGCTATAGGACCATAAGTGGAAGTGCCATAGGCTGTGTTGCTTTGTTTCCTACGTGTTTCAGGAAACACCATACACTTCTCCAGAGTGGTTGTTGGCAATTTACATCCCGCCCATCAACATAACAAGGCTCCCTGTTCTCCATGACCTGTCCTGCCTTTCTGGATTTTACACTTTTTTCAGATGGCCCCTTTGACCGGGGGGCAGTGAGACTTCATTGTAGTGCAGATTTCCTTTACATGCTTGCTTGGTTGGCCAAAAAGGGCGTATGCGTTTTTTCCTGAATATATTCAGGAAAAAACGCATACGCCCTTTTTGGCCAAGTGCATCATTGTCGACATTCTGCCTCTTTTCCTATGCTTTAAGTGCAATTCCAGTCTACCCCGTGAAATCGTTTTCCTGAAATTGTGCTCCGCTTTCCAGTCCTCTTCGAAGACTTACTTCAGTACATTTTTGACGATAGCTGTCATTCATAACTCTGCATGTTTGTGAATTACAGTGCCCCTGAGCTCCTTTCTTCAACTCGCTTTCCTGTGAGCTCGCCGCAAAACCGCAAGATTGCTTCAGGCCCTAATATCTTTCCGGCAGGGCACGCTGAGCCTTTGGTTAATTCCTCTTCCTGGTGCGAAATGAGCGTTCCATTTGCCCGTGCAGACACCTACAGCTGGTCTCTCATTGGTTCTCCCTATTCCTGTTCATCTTGCGCAGAAAGTGCAAACTGTGCCAAACAGGAGGTTAAAGGCACTGACTCTCCAAGTGGGGAGAGTGTTAGTAAAGCGTCTGGAATGGTGAACCCGAGTACCAGGGGACGAAAACTGAGATGCATTTGAAAACGTTTCCCAATCACACGGCGGACGATAGTCTGGGTTTCCCATGCATGTTTTAGCTGAAGGAAGAATCCCTTAAACCTGGAGAGTTGGGACCCATGGAATGGGTACCATGCAGTATGACTTCAAAGGGTCTGCGTTTGCTCACCGAACCTCACCAATGCTATCAGCACGAAGTGTCCAGCCTTATGTCTCTCCCAGCTCTGGGTGTAGATGTGGTAAATCCAGGTTGCATCACAAGCCCTGAATGAATTATTTAAGAATTGCTCTCTATTTCACTGTCATTGTGTTTTGTTTTTGAAATTTATTTTGATAATGGGATTTATCGGATTTTCACTGCTGCGTTTAGGCCGCTGTACACACGCTTGATTTCCTTATGGAGACATATAAATCCATGGGTTTTAAGATTCTTACTTGTGAGGTATCTTGCCAGGCGTTGAATATGGGGTGTTGAGTCCATTTCGTTGAGCAAGGAGTAGTGCTTGTCTATTATATATTTGGCTTATGGAACGGTATCTGTGCTAATTTCAATCTCTGGTTTTATGCAGCACCCCAACTCACCTTTCCCCATAAGCAAGTATAAGTTGGTTTTCTAAATTTGAGACCCTGTTCTGTTTTGTAATTCAGTTCATGTGTAGCCAAGGTTACATTCCGTGTATTAGTGATATCTTATGATGTTTCTTTTTCTGTCTGACTTATTTCTCGTAGAATCATCGTACCTGAATCCACTCATTATGCCGATAGGGACCTGATGACGTAGATTTCATTGCTGAGTGATATTCCATTGTACGTGCGTACCACAACATCTTTATGCATTTTTTGCTTTCTGGGATATTTAACTTGTACCGTAGACGAGGTTGTTGTAAACAGAGCCGTCCCAAACTTTGGGGTGGCTGTGTGTTTTTGATTTTAATTTCCATAAGCTATAGGACCATAAGTGGAAGTGCCATAGGCTGTGTTGCTTTGTTTCCTACGTGTTTCAGGAAACACCATACACTTCTCCAGAGTGGTTGTTGGCAATTTACATCCCGCCCATCAACATAACAAGGCTCCCTGTTCTCCATGACCTGTCCTACCTTTCTGGATTTTACACTTTTTTCAGATGGCCCCTTTAACCGGGGGGCAGTGAGACTTCATTGTAGTGCAGATTTCCTTTACATGCTTGCTTGGTTGGCCAAAAAGGGCGTATGCGTTTTTTCCTGAATATATTCAGGAAAAAACGCATACGCCCTTTTTGGCCAAGTGCATCATTGTCGACATTCTGCCTCTTTTCCTATGCTTTAAGTGCAATTCCAGTCTACCCCGTGAAATCGTTTTCCTGAAATTGTGCTCCGCTTTCCAGTCCTCTTCGAAGACTTACTTCAGTACATTTTTGGACGATAGCTGTCATTCATAACTCTGCATGTTTGTGAATTACAGTGCCCCTGAGCTCCTTTCTTCAACTCGCTTTCCTGTGAGCTCGCCGCAAAACCGCAAGATTGCTTCAGGCCCTAATATCTTTCCGGCAGGGCACGCTGAGCCTTTGGTTAATTCCTCTTCCTGGTGCGAAATGAGCGTTCCATTTGCCCGTGCAGACACCTACAGCTGGTCTCTCATTGGTTCTCCCTATTCCTGTTCATCTTGCGCAGAAAGTGCAAACTGTGCCAAACAGGAGGTTAAAGGCACTGACTCTCCAAGTGGGGAGAGTGTTAGTAAAGCGTCTGGAATGGTGAACCCGAGTACCAGGGGACGAAAACTGAGATGCATTTGAAAACGTTTCCCAATCACACGGCGGACGATAGTCTGGGTTTCCCATGCATGTTTTAGCTGAAGGAAGAATCCCTTAAACCTGGAGAGTTGGGACCCATGGAATGGGTACCATGCAGTATGACTTCAAAGGGTCTGCGTTTGCTCACCGAACCTCACCAATGCTATCAGCACGAAGTGTCCAGCCTTATGTCTCTCCCAGCTCTGGGTGTAGATGTGGTAAATCCAGGTTGCATCACAAGCCCTGAATGAATTATTTAAGAATTGCTCTCTATTTCACTGTCATTGTGTTTTGTTTTTGAAATTTATTTTGATAATGGGATTTATCGGATTTTCACTGCTGCGTTTAGGCCGCTGTACACACGCTTGATTTCCTTATGGAGACATATAAATCCATGGGTTTTAAGATTCTTACTTGTGAGGTATCTTGCCAGGCGTTGAATATGGGGTGTTGAGTCCATTTCGTTGAGCAAGGAGTAGTGCTTGTCTATTATATATTTGGCTTATGGAACGGTATCTGTGCTAATTTCAATCTCTGGTTTTATGCAGCACCCCAACTCACCTTTCCCCATAAGCAAGTATAAGTTGGTTTTCTAAATTTGAGACCCTGTTCTGTTTTGTAATTCAGTTCATGTGTAGTCAAGGTTACATTCCGTGTATTAGTGATATCTTATGATGTTTCTTTTTCTGTCTGACTTATTTCTCGTAGAATCATCGTACCTGAATCCACTCATTATGCCGATAGGGACCTGATGACGTAGATTTCATTGCTGAGTGATATTCCATTGTACGTGCGTACCACAACATCTTTATGCATTTTTTGCTTTCTGGGATATTTAACTTGTACCGTAGACGAGGTTGTTGTAAACAGAGCCGTCCCAAACTTTGGGGTGGCTGTGTGTTTTTGATTTTAATTTCCATAAGCTATAGGACCATAAGTGGAAGTGCCATAGGCTGTGTTGCTTTGTTTCCTACGTGTTTCAGGAAACACCATACACTTCTCCAGAGTGGTTGTTGGCAATTTACATCCCGCCCATCAACATAACAAGGCTCCCTGTTCTCCATGACCTGTCCTGCCTTTCTGGATTTTACACTTTTTTCAGATGGCCCCTTTGACCGGGGGGCAGTGAGACTTCATTGTAGTGCAGATTTCCTTTACATGCTTGCTTGGTTGGCCAAAAAGGGCGTATGCGTTTTTTCCTGAATATATTCAGGAAAAAACGCATACGCCCTTTTTGGCCAAGTGCATCATTGTCGACATTCTGCCTCTTTTCCTATGCTTTAAGTGCAATTCCAGTCTACCCCGTGAAATCGTTTTCCTGAAATTGTGCTCCGCTTTCCAGTCCTCTTCGAAGACTTACTTCAGTACATTTTTGGACGATAGCTGTCATTCATAACTCTGCAGGTTTGTGAATTACAGTGCCCCTGAGCTCCTTTCTTCAACTCGCTTTCCTGTGAGCTCGCCGCAAAACCGCAAGATTGCTTCAGGCCCTAATATCTTTCCGGCCGGGCACGCTGAGCCTTTGGTTAATTCCTCTTCCTGGTGCGAAATGAGCGTTCCATTTGCCCGTGCAGACACCTACAGCTGGTCTCTCATTGGTTCTCCCTATTCCTGTTCATCTTGCGCAGAAAGTGCAAACTGTGCCAAACAGGAGGTTAAAGGCACTGACTCTCCAAGTGGGGAGAGTGTTAGTAAAGCGTCTGGAATGGTGAACCCGAGTACCAGGGGACGAAAACTGAGATGCATTTGAAAACGTTTCCCAATCACACGGCGGACGATAGTCTGGGTTTCCCATGCATGTTTTAGCTGAAGGAAGAATCCCTTAAACCTGGAGAGTTGGGACCCATGGAATGGGTACCATGCAGTATGACTTCAAAGGGTCTGCGTTTGCTCACCGAACCTCACCAATGCTATCAGCACGAAGTGTCCAGCCTTATGTCTCTCCCAGCTCTGGGTGTAGATGTGGTAAATCCAGGTTGCATCACAAGCCCTGAATGAATTATTTAAGAATTGCTCTCTATTTCACTGTCATTGTGTTTTGTTTCTGAAATTTATTTTGATAATGGGATTTATCGGATTTTCACTGCTGCGTTTAGGCCGCTGTACACACGCTTGATTTCCTTATGGAGACATATAAATCCATGGGTTTTAAGATTCTTACTTGTCAGGTATCTTGCCAGGCGTTGAATATGGGGTGTTGAGTCCATTTCGTTAGCAAGGAGTAGTGCTTGTCTATTATATATTTGGCTTATGGAACGGTATCTGTGCTAATTTCAATCTCTGGTTTTATGCAGCACCCCAACTCACCTTTCCCCATAAGCAAGCATAAGTTGGTTTTCTAAATTTGAGACCCTGTTCTGTTTTGTAATTCAGTTCATGTGTAGCCAAGGTTACATTCCGTGTATTAGTGATATCTTATGATGTTTCTTTTTCTGTGTGACTTATTTCTCGTAGAATCATCGTACCTGAATCCACTCATTATGCCGCTACGGGCCTGATGACGTAGATTTCATTGCTGAGTGATATTCCATTGTACGTGCGTAACACAACTTCTTTATCCATTTTTTGCTTTCTGGGATATTTTACTTGTACCGTAGACGAGGTTCTTGTAAACAGAGCCGTCCCAAACTCTGGGGTGTCTGTGTGTTTTTGATTTTAATTTCCCTAAGCCATAGGACCATAAGTGGAAGTGCCATAGCCTGTGTTGCTTTGTTTCCTACGTGTTTCTGGAAACACCATACACATCTCCAGAGTGGTTGTTGGCAATTTACATCCCGCCCATCAGCATGACAAGGCTCCCTGTTCTCCATGACCTGTCCTGACTTTCTGGATTTTACATTTTTTTCAGATGGCCCTTTTGACCGGGGGGCAGTGAGACTTCATTGTAGTGCAGATTTCCATTACACGCTTGCTTGGTTGGCCAAAAAGGGCGTATGCGTTTTTTCCTGAATATATTCAGGAAAAAACGCATACGCCCTTTTTGGCCAAGTGCATCACTCTTGACATTCTGCCTCTTTTCCTATGCTTTTAGTACAATTCCAGTCTACCCCCTGAAATCGTGTTCCTGAAATTCTGCCCCGCTTTCAAGTCCTCTTCGAAGACTTACTTCAATACATTTTTGGACGATAGCTGTCATTCATAACTCTGCATGTTTGTGAATTACAGTGCCCCTGAGCTCCTTTCTTCAACTCGCTTTCTTGTGAGCTGGCCGCAAAACCGCAGGATTGCTTCAGGCCCTAATCTCTTTCCGGCAGGGCACGCTGAGCCTTTGGATAATTCCTCTTCCTGGTGGGAAATGAGCGTTCAATTGGCCCGTGCAAACACCTACAGCTAGTCTCTCATTGCTTCTCCGTATTCCTGTTCATCTTGCGCAGAAATTGCAAACTGTGCCAAACAGGAGGTTAAATGCACTGACTCTCCAAGTGGGGAGAGTGTTAGTAAAGCGTCTGGAATGGTGAACCCGAGTACCAGGGTTCGAAAATTGAGATGCATTTGAAAACGTTTCCCAATCACACGGTGGACCATACTCTGGGTTTCCCATGCATGTTTTAGCTGAAGGAAGAATCCCTTAAACCTGGAGAGTTGGGACCCATGGAATGGGTACCATGCAGTATGACTTCAAAGGGTCTGCGTTTGCTCACCGAACCTCAACAATGCTATCAGCACGAAGTGTCCAGCCTTATGTCTCTCCCAGCTCTGGGTGTAGATGTGGTAAATCCAGGTTGCATCACAAGCCCTGAATGAATTATTTAAGAATTGCTCTCTATTTCACTGTCATTGTGTTTTGTTTTTAAATTTATTTTGATAATGGGATTTATCGGATTTTCACTGCTGTGTTTAGGCCGCTGTACACACGCTTGATTTCCTTATGGAGACATATAAATCCATTGGTTTTAAGATTCTTACTTGTCAGGTATCTTCCCAGGCGTTGAATATGGTGTGTTGAGTCCGTTTCGTTGAGCAAGGTGTAGATCTTGTCTATTATATATTTGGCTTATGGAACGGTATCTGTGCTAATTTCAATCTCTGGTTTTATGCAGCACCCCAACTCACCTTTCCCCATAAGCAAACATAAGTTGGTTTTCTAAATTTGATACCATGTTCTGTTTTGTAATTCAGTTCATGTGTAGTCAAATTTACATTCCGTGTATTAGTGATAGCTTATGATGTTTCTCTTTCTGTGTGACTTATTTCTCGTAGAATCATCGTACCTGAACCCACTCATTATGCCTATACGGGCCTGATGATGTAGATTTCATTGCTGAGTGATATTCCATTGTACGTGCATACCACAACTTCTTTATCCATTTTTTGCTTTCTCGGATATTTAACTTGTACCGTAGACGAGGTTCTTATAAACAGAGACGTCCCAAACATTGGGGTGGCTGTGTGTTTTTGATTTTAATTTCCATAAGCTATAGGACCATAAGTGGAAGTGCCATAGGCTGTGTTGCTTTGTTTCCTATGTGTTTCAGGAAACACTATACAGTTCTCCAGAGTGCCTGTTGGCAATTTACATCCCGCCCATCAGCATAACAAGGCTCCCTGTTCTCCATGACCTGTCCTGCCTTTCTGGATTTTACACTTTTTTCAGATGGCCCTTTTGACCGGGGGGCAGTGAGACTTCATTGTAGTGCAGATTTCCTTTACACGCCTGCTTGGTTGGCCAAAAAGGGCGTATGCGTTTTTTCCTGAATATATTCAGGAAAAAACGCATACGCCCTTTTTGGCCAAGTGCATCATTGTCGACATTCTGCCTCTTTTCCTATGCTTTAAGTGCAATTCCAGTCTACCCCCTGAAATCGTTTTCCTGAAATTCTGCCCCACTTTCAAGTCCTCTTCGAAGACTTACTTCAGTACATTTTTGGACGATAGCTGTCATTCATAACTCTGCAAGTTTGTGAATTACAGTGCTCCTGAGTTCCTTTCCTCAACTCGCTTTCTCGTGAGCTGGCTGAAAAACCGCAGGATTTCTTCAGGCCCTAATCTGTTTCCGGCAGGTCATGCTGAGCCTTTGGTTAATTCCTCTTCCTGGTGGGAAATGAGCTTTCCATTTGCCCGTGCAGACACCTACAGCTAGTCTCTCATTGGTTCTCCCTATTCCTGTTCATCTTGCGCAGAAATTGCAAACTGTGCCAAACAGGAGGTTAAAGGCACTGACTCTCCAAGTGGGGAGAATGTTAGTAAAGCGTCTGGAATGGTGACCCGAGTACCAGGGTTCGAAAACTGAGATGCATTTGAAAACGTTTCCCAATCACACGGTGGACCATACTCTGGGTTTCCCATGCATGATTTAGCTGAAGGAATAATCCCTTAAACCTGGAAAGTTGGGACCCATGGAATGTGTACCAGGCAGTATGACTTCAAAGGGTCTGCGTTTGCTCACCGAACCTCACCAATGCTATCAGCCTGAAGTGTCCAGCCTTATGTCTCACACAGCTCTGCGTGTAGATGTGGTATATCCAGGTTTCATCACAAGCCCTGAATGAATTATTTAAGAATTGCTCTCTATTTCACTCTCATTGTGTTTTGTTTTCGAAATATATCTTGAAAATGGGATTTATCGGAATTTCACTGCTGCGTTTAGGCCGCTGTACACATGCTTGATTTCCTTATGGAGACATATAAATCCATGGGTTTCAAGATTCTTACTTGTCAGGTATGTTCCCAGGCGTTGAATATGGGCTGTTGAGTCCATTTCGCTGAGCAAGGAGTAGGTCTTGTCTATTATATATTTGGCTTATGGAATGGTATCTGTGCTAATTTCAATCTCTGGTTTTATACAGCACCCAAATTCACCTTTCCCCATAAGCAAGCATAAGTTCGTTTTCTAAATTTGAGACCCTGTTCTGTTTTGTAATTCAGTTCATGTGTAGTCAAGTTTACATTCCGTGTATTAGTGATATCTTATGATGTTTCTTATTCTGTGTGACTTATTTCCCGTAGAATCATCGTACTTGGATCCACTCATTATGCCGCTACGGGCCTGATGACGGAGATTTCATTGCTGAGTGATATTCCATTGTACGTGCGTACCACAACTTCTTTATCCATTTTTTGCTTTCTCGGATATTTAACATGTACCGTAGATGAGGTTCTTGTAAACAGAGCCGTCCCAAACTTTGGGGTGGCTGTGTGTTTTTGATTTTAATTTCCATAAGCTATAGGACCATAAGTGGAAGTGCCATAGGCTGTGTTGCTTTGTTTCCTACGTGTTTCAGGAAACACCATACACTTCTCCAGAGTGGCTGTTGGCAATTGACATCCTGCCCAGCAGCATAACAAGGCTCCCTGTTCTCCATGACCTGTCCTGCCTTTCTGGATTTTACACTTTTTTCAGATGGCCCTTTTGACCGGGGGGCAGTGAGACTCCATTGTAGTGCAGATTTCCTTTACACGCATGCTTGGTTTGCCAAAAAGGGCGTATGCGTTTTTTCCTGAATATATTCAGGAAAAAACGCATACGCCCTTTTTGGCCAAGTGCATCATTGTCGACATTCTGCCTCTTTTCCTATGCTTTAAGTGCAATTCCAGTCTACCCCGTGAAATCGTTTTCCTGAAATTCTGCCCCGTTTTCAAGTCCTCTTCGAAGACTTACTTCAATATATTTTTGGACGATAGCTGTCATTCATAACTCTGCAGGTTTGTGAATTACAGTGCCCCAGAACTCCTTTCCTCAACTCGCTTTCATGTGTTCTGGCCGCAAAACCGCAGGATTGTTTCAGGCCCTAATCTGTTTCCGGCATGGCACGCTGAGCCTTTGGTTAATTCCTCTTCCTGGTGGGAAATGAGCGTTCCATTTGCCCGTGCAGACACCTACAGGTAGTCTCTTATTGGTTCTCCCTATTCCTGTTCATCTTGCGCAGAAATTGCAAACTGTGCCAAACAGGAGGTTAAAGGCACTGACTCTCCAAGTGGGGAGAGTTTTAATAAAGCGTCTGGAATGGTGAACCCGAGTACCAGGGTTCGAAAATTGAGATGCATTTGGAAACGTTTCCCAATCACACGGTGGACCATACTCTGGGTTTCCCATGCATGTTTTAGCTGAAGGAAGAATCCCTTAAACCAGGAGAGTTGGGACCCATGGAATGAGTACCATGCAGTATGACTTCAAAGGGTCTGCGTTTGCTCACTGAACCTCACCAATGTTATCAGCTTGAAGTGCCCAGCCTTATGTCTCACCCAGCTCTGGGTGTAGATGTGGTAAATCCAGGTTGCATCACAAGCCCTGAATCAATTATTTAAGAATTGCTCTCTATTTCACTGTCATTGTGTATTGTTTTTGAAATTTATTTTGATAATGGGATTTATCGGATTTTCACTGCTGCGTTTAGGCCGATGTACAGACATTTGACTTACTTATGGAAACATATAAATCCATGGGTTTTAAGATTCTTACTTGTCAGGTATATTCCCAGGCGTTGAATATGGGGTGTTGAGTCTATTTCGCTGAGCAAGGAGTAGGTCTTCTCTATTATATATTTGGCTTATGGAACGGTATCTGTGCTAATTTCAATCTCTGTTTTTATGCAGCACCCCAACTCACCTTTCCCCATAAGCAAGCATAAGTTGGTTGTCTCAATTTGAGACCCTTTTCTGTTTTGTAATTCAGTTCATGTGTAGCCAAGTTTACATTCCGTGTATTAGTCATATCTGATGATATTTCTTTTTCTGTGTGACTTATTTCTCGTAGAATCATCGTACCTGAATCCACTCATTATGGCGCTACGGGCCTGATGACGTAGATTTCATTGCTGTGTGATATTCCATTGTACGTACGTAGCACTACTTCTTTATCCATTTTTTGCTTTCTCGGATATTTAACTTGTACCGTAGACGAGGTTCCTGTAAACGGAGCCGTCCCAAACTTTGGGGTGGCTGTGTGTTTTTGATTTTAATTTCCCTAAGCTATAGATCCATAAGTGGAAGTGCCATAGGCTGTGTTGTTTTGTTTCCTACGTGTTTCAGGAAACACCATACACTTCTCCAGAGTGGCTGTTGGCAATTTACATCCTGCCCATCAGCATAACAAGGCTCCCTGTTCTCCATGACCTGTCCTGCCTTTCTGGATTTTACACTTTTTTCAGATGGCCCTTTTGACCGGGGGGCAGTGAGACTTCATTGTAGTGCAGATTTCCTTTACACGCTTGCTTGGTTGTCCAAAAAGTGCGTATGCGTTTTTTCCTGAATATATTCAGGAAAAAACACATACGCCCTTTTTGGCCAAGTGCATCATTGTCGACATTCTGCCTCATTTCCTATGCTTTAAGTGCAATTCCAGTCTACCCCCTGAAATCGTTTTCCAGAAATTCTGCCCCGCTTTCAAGTACTCTTCGAAGACTTACTTCAATACATTTTTGGATGATAGCTGTCATTCATAACTCTGCAGGTTTGTGATTTTCAGTGGCCCTGAGCTCCTTTCTTCAACTCACTTTCTTGTGAGCTGGCTGCAAAACCGCAGGATTGCTTCAGGCCCTAATCTGTTTCCGGCATGGCACGCTGAGCCTTTGGTTAATTCCTCTTCCTGTTGGGAAATGAGCGTTCCATTTGCCCGTGCAGACACCTACAGCTAGTCTCTCATTGGTTCTCCCTATTCCTGTTCATCTTGCGCAGAAATTGCAAACTGTGCCAAACAGGAGTTTAAAGGCACTGACTCTCCAAGTGGGGAGAGTGTTAGTAAAGCGTCTGGAATGGTGAACCCGAGTACCAGCGTTTGAAAACTGAGATGCATTTGAAAACGTTTCCCAATCACACGGTGGACCATACTCTGGGTTTCCCATGCATGTTTTAGCTGAAGGAAGAATCCCTTAAACCTGGAGAGTTGGGACCCATGGAATGGGTACCATGCAGTATGACTTCAAAGGGTCTGCGTTTGCTCACCGAACCTCACCAAAGCTATCAGCCCGAAGTGTCCAGCCTTATGTCTCACCCAGCTCTGGGTGTAGATGTGGTAAATCCAGGTTTCATCACAAGCCCTGAATGAATTATTTAAGAATTGCTCTCTATTTCACTGTCATTGTGTTTTGTTTTTGAAATTTATTTTGATAATGGGATTTATCGGATTTTCACTGCTGCGTTTATGCCGCTGTACACACGCTTGTTTTCCTTGTGGAGACATATAAATCCATGGGTTTTAAGATTCTTACTTGTCAGGTATATTCCCAGGCGTTGAATATGGAGTGTTGAGTCCATTTCGTTGAGCAAGGAGTAGGTCTTGTCTATTATATATTTGGCTTATGGAAAGGTATCTGTGCTAATTTCAATCTATGGTTTTATGCAGCACCCCAACTCACCTTTCCCCATAAGCAAACATAAGTTGGTTTTCTAAATTTGATACCATGTTCTGTTTTGTAATTCAGTTCATGTGTAGTCAAATTTACATTCCGTGTATTAGTGATATCTTATGAGGTTTCTCTTTCTGTGTGACTTATTTCTCGTAGAATCATCGTACCTGAACCCACTCATTATGCCGATACGGGCCTGATGACGTAGATTTCATTGCTGAGTGATATTCCATTGTATGTGCATACCACAACTTCTTTATCCATTTTTTGCTTTCTCGGATATTTAACTTGTACCGTAGACGAGGTTCTTGTAAACAGAGACGTCCCAAACATTGGGGTGGCTGTGTGTTTTTGATTTTAATTTCCCTAAGCTATAGGACCATAAGTGGAGGTGCCATAGGCTGTGTTGCTTTGTTTCCTATGTGTTTCAGGAAACACCATACACTTCTCCAGAGTGGCTGTTGGCAATTTACATCCCGCCCATCAGCATAACAAGGCTCCCTGTTCTCCATGACCTGTCCTGCCTTTCTGGATTTTACACTTTTTTCAGATGGCCCTTTTGACCGGGGGGCAGTGAGACTTCATTGTAGTGCAGATTTCCTTTACACGCCTGCTTGGTTGGCCAAAAAGGCCGTATGCGTTTTTTCCTGAATATATTCAGGAAAAAACGCATACGCCCTTTTTGGCCAAGTGCATCATTGTCGACATTCTGCCTCTTTTCCTATGCTTTAAGTGCAATTCCAGTCTACCCCCTGAAATCGTTTTCCTGAAATTCTGCCCCACTTTCAAGTCCTCTTCGAAGACTTACTTCAGTACATTTTTGGACGATAGCTGTCATTCATAACTCTGCAGGTTTGTGAATTACAGTGCCCCTGAGCTCCTTTCCTCAACTCGCTTTCTCGTGAGCTGGCTGCAAAACCGCAGGATTGCTTCAGGCCCTAATCTGTTTCCGGCAGGGCACGCTGAGCCTTTGGTTAATTCGTCTTCCTGGTGGGAAATGAGCGTTCCATTTGCCCATGCAGACACCTACAGCTAGTCTCTCATTGGTTCTCCCTATGCCTGTTCATCTTGCGCAGAAATTGCAAACTGTGCCAAACAGGAGGTTAAAGGCACTGACTCTCCAAGTGGGCAGAATGTTAGTAAAGCGTCTGGAATGGTGAACCCGAGTACCAGGGTTCGAAAACTGAGATGCATTTGAAAACGTTTCCCAATCACACGGTGGACCATACTCTGGGTTTCCCATGCATGATTTAGCTGAAGGACGAATCCCTTAAACCTGGAAAGTTGGGACCCATGGAATGGGTACCAGGCAGTATGACTTTAAAGGGTCTGTGTTTGCTCACCGAACCTCACCAATGCTATCAGCCTGAAGTGTCCAGCCTTATGTCTCACACAGCTCTGGGTGTAGATGTGGTAAATCCAGGTTGCATCACAAGCCCTGAATGAATTATTTAAGAATTGCTCTCTATTTCACTCTCATTGTGTTTTGTTTTCGAAATTTATCTTGATAATGGGATTTATCTGATTTTCACTGCTGCGTTTAGGCCGCTGTACACATGCTTGATTTCCTTATGGAGACATATAAATCCATGGGTTTTAAAATTCTTACTTGTCAGGCATGTTCCCAGGCGTTGAATATGGGCTGTTGAGTCCATTTCGCTGAGCAAGGAGTAGGTCTTTTCTATTATATATTTGGCTTATGGAATGGTATCTGTGCTAATATCAACCTCTGGTTTTATACAGCACCCAAATTCACCTTTCCCCATAAGCAAGCATAAGTTGGTTTTCTAAATTTGAGACCCTGTTCTGTTTTGTAATTCAGTTCATGTGTAGTCAGTTTACATTCCGTGTATTAGTGATATCTTATGATGTTTTTTATTCTATGTGACTTATTTCCCGTAGAATCATCGTACTTGGATCCACTCATTATGCCGCTACGGGCCTGATGACGTAGATTTCATTGCTGAGTGATATTCCATTGTACGTGCGTACCACAACTTCTTTATCCATTTTTTGCTTTCTTGGATATTTAACTTGTACCGTAGATGAGGTTCTTGTAAACAGAGCCGACCCAAACTTTGGGGTGGCTGTGTGTTTTTGATTTTAATTTCCCTAAGCTATAGGACCATAAGTGGAAGTGCAATAGGCTGTGTTGCTTTGTTTCCTACGTGTTTCAGGAAACACCATACACTTCTCCAGAGTGGCTGTTGGCAATTGACATCCTGCCCAGCAGCATAACAAGGCTCCCTGTTCTCCATGACCTGTCCTGCCTTTCTGGATTTTACACTTTTTTCAGATGGCCCTTTTGACCGGGGGGCAGTGAGACTCCATTGTAGTGCAGATTTCCTTTACACGCATGCTTGGTTGGCCAAAAAGTGCGTATGCGTTTTTTCCTGAATATATTCAGGAAAAAACGCATATACCCTTTTTGGCCAAGTGCATCATTGTCGACATTCTGCCTCTTTTCCTATGCTTTAAGTGCAATTCCAGTCTACCCCCTGAAATCGTTTTCCTGAAATTCTGCCCCGCTTTCAAGTCCTCTTCGAAGACTTACTTCAATACATTTTTGGACGATAGCTGTCATTCATAACTCTGCAGGTTTGTGAATTACAGTGCCCCAGAACTCCTTTCCTCAACTCGCTTTCATGTGAACTGGCCGCAAAACCGCAGGATTGTTTCAGGCCCTAATCTGTTTCCGGCATGGCACGCTGAGCCTTTGGTTAATTTCTCTTCCTGGTGGGAAATGTGCATTCCATTTTCCCGTGCAGACACCTACAGCTAGGCTCTCATTGGTTCTCCCTATTCCTGTTCACCTTGCGCAGAAATTGCAAACTGTGCCAAACAGGAGGTTAAAAGCACTGACTCTCCAAGTGGGGAGAGTTTTAGTAAAGCGTCTGGAATGGTGAACCCGAGTACCAGGGTTCGAAAACTGAGATGCATTTGAAAACGTTTCCCAATCACACGGTGGACCATACTCTGGGTTTCCCATGCATGTTTTAGCTGAAGGAAGAATCCCTTAAACCTGGAGAGTTGGGACCCATGGAATGAGTACCATGCAGTATGACTTCAAAGGGTCTGCGTTTGCTCACCGAACCTCACCAATGCTATCAGCCCGAAGTGCCCAGCCTTATGTCTCACCTAGCTCTGGGTGTAGATGTGGTAAATCCAGGTTGCATCACAAGCCCTGAATGAATTATTTAAGAATTGCTCTCTATTTCACTGTCATTGTGTTTTGTTTTTGAAATTTATTTTGATAATGGGATTTATCGGATTTTCACTGTTGCGTTTAGGCCGATGTACAGACATTTGATTTCCTTATGGAGACATATAAATCCATGGGTTTTAAGATTCTTACTTGTCAGGTATATTCCCAGGCGTTATATATGGGGTGTTGAGTCTATTTTGCTCAGCAAGGAGTAGGTCTTGTCTATTATATATTTGGCTTATGGAACAGTATCTGTGCTAATTTCAATCTCTGTTTTTATGCAGCACCCCAACTCACCTTTCCCCATAAGCAAGCATAAGTTGGTTGTCTCAATTTGAGACCCTTTTCTGTTTTGTAATTCAGTTCATGTGTAGCCAAGTTTACATTCCGTGTATTAGTCATATCTTATGATGTTTCTTTTTCTGTGTGACTTATTTCTCGTAGAATCATCGTACCTGAATCCACTCATTATGGCGCTACGGGCCTGATGACGTAGATTTCATTGCTGTGTGATATTCCATTGTACGTACGTAGCACCACGTCTTTATCCGTTTTTTGCTTTCTCGGATATTTAACTTGTACCGTAGACGAGGTTCCTGTAAACGGAGCCGTCCCAAACTTTGGGGTGGCTGTGTGTTTTTGATTTTAATTTCCCTAAGCTACAGATCCATAAGTGGAAGTGCCATAGGCTGTGTTGTTTTGTCTCCTACGTGTTTCAGGAAACACCATACACTTCTCCAGAGTGGCTGTTGGCAATTTACATCCTGCCCATCAGCATAACAAGGCTCCCTGTTCTCCATGACCTGTCCTGCCTTTCTGGATTTTACACTTTTTTCAGATGGCCCTTTTGACCGGGGGGCAGTGAAACTTCATTGTAGTGCAGATTTCCTTTACACACTTGCTTGGTTGACCAAAAACTGCGTATGCGTTTTTTCCTGACTATATTCAGGAAAAAACACATACGGCCTTTTTGGCCAAGTGCATCATTGTCGACATTCTGCCTCATTTCCTATACTTTAAGTGCAATTCCAGTCTACCCCCTGAAATCGTTTTCCAGAAATTCTGCCCCGCTTTCAAGTCCTCTTCGAAGACTTACTTCAATACAATTTTGGACGATAGCTGTCATTGATAACTCTGCAGGTTTGTGAATTTCAGTGACCCTGAGCTCCTTTCTTCAACTCAGTTTCTTGTGAGCTGGCTGCAAAACCGCAGGATTGCTTCAGGCCCTAATCTGTTTCCGGCAGGGCACGCTGAGCCTTTGCTTAATTCGTCTTCCTGGTGGGAAATGAGCGTTCCATTTGCCCGTGCAGACACCTAGAGCTAGTCTCTCATTGGTTCTCCCTATTCCTGTTCATCTTGCGCAGAAATTGCAAACTGTGCCAAACAGGAGTTTAAAGGCACTGACTCTCCAAGTGGGGAGAGTGTTAGTAAAGCGTCTGGAATGGTGAACCCGAGTACCAGCGTCCGAAAACTGAGATGCATTTGAAAACATTTCTCAATCACACGGGGGACCATACTCTGGGTTTCCCATGCATGTTTTAGCTGAAGGAAGATTCCCTTAAACCTGGAGAGTTGGGACCCATGGAATGGGTACCATGCAGTATGACTTCAAAGGGTCTGCGTTTGCTCACCGAACCTCACCAAAGCTATCAGCCCGAAGTGTCCAGCCTTATGTCTCACCCAGCTCTGGGTGTAGATGTGGTAAATCCAGGTTTCATCACAAGCCCTGAATGAATTATTTAAGAATTGCTCTCTATTTCACTGTCATTGTGTTTTGTTTTTGAAATTTATTTTGATAATGGGATTTATCGGATATTCACTGCTGCGTTTATGCCGCTGTACACACGCTTGATTTCCTTGTGGAGACATATAAATCCATGGGTTTTAAGATTCTTACTTGTCAGGTATATTCCCAGGCGTTGAATATGGAGTGTTGAGTCCATTTCGTTGAGCAAGGAGTAGGTCTTGTCTATTATATATTTGGCTTATGGAAAGGTATCTGTGCTAATTTCAATCTATGGTTTTATGCAGCACCCCAACTCACCTTTCCCCATAAGCAAACATAAGTTGGTTTTCTAAATTTGATACCATGTTCTGTTTTGTAATTCAGTTCATGTGTAGTCAAATTTACATTCCGTGTATTAGTGATATCTTATGATGTTTCTCTTTCTGTGTGACTTATTTCTCGTAGAATCATCGTACCTGAACCCACTCATTTTGCCGATACGGGCCTGATGACGTAGATTTCATTGCTGAGTGATATTCCATTGTACGTGCATACCACAACTTCTTTATCCATTTTTTGCTTTCTCGGATATTTAACTTGTACCGTAGACGAGGTTCTTGTAAACAGAGATGTCCCAGACATTGGGGTGACTGTGTGTTTTTGATTTTAATTTCCATAAGCTATAGGACCATAAGTGGAAGTGCCATAGGCTGTGTTATTTTGTTTCCTATGTGTTTCAGGAAACACCATACACTTCTCCAGAGTGGCTGTTGGCAATTTACATCCCGCCCATCAGCATAACAAGGCTTCCTGTTCTCCATGACCTGTCCTGCCTTTCTGGATTTTACACTTTTTTCAATGGCCCTTTTGACCGGGGGGCAGTGAGACTTCATTGTAGTGCAGATTTCCTTTACACGCCTGCTTGGTTGGCCAAAAAGGGCGTATGCGTTTTTTCCTGAATATATTCAGGAAAAAACGCATACGCCCTTTTTGGCCAAGTGCATCATTGTCGACATTCTGCCTCTTTTCCTATGCTTTAAGTGCAATTCCAGTCTACCCCCTAAAATCGTTTTCCTGAAATTCTGCCCCACTTTCAAGTCCTCTTCGAAGACTTACTTCAGTACATTTTTGGACGATAGCTGTCATTCATAACTCTGCAGGTTTGTGAATTACAGTGCCCCTGAGCTCCTTTCCTCAACTCGCTTTCTCGTGAGCTGGCTGCAAAACCGCAGGATTGCTTCAGGCCCTAATCTGTTTCCGGCAGGGCACGCTGAGCCTTTGGTTAATTCGTCTTCCTGGTGGGAAATGAGCATTCCATTTGCCCTTGCAGACACCTACAGCTAGTCTCTCATTGGTTCTCCCTATTCCTGTTCATCTTGCGCAGAAATTGCAAACTGTGCCAAACAGGAGGTTAAAGGCACTGACTCTCCAAGTGGGGAGAATGTTAGTAAAGCGTCTGGAATGGTGAACCCGAGTACCAGGGTTCGAAAACTGATATGCATTTGAAAACGTTTCCCAATCACACGGTGGACCATACTCTGGGTTTCCCATGCGTGATTTAGCTGAAGGAAGAATCCCTTAAACCTGGAAAGTTGGGACCCATGGAATGGGTACCAGGCAGTATGACTTCAAAGGGTCTGCGTTTGCTCACCGAACCTCACCAATGCTATCAGCCTGAAGGGTCCAGCCTTATGTCTCTCCCAGCTCTGGGTGTAGATGTGGTAAATCAAGGTTGCATCACAAGCCCTGAATCAATTATTTAAGAATTGCTCTCTATTTCACTGTCATTGTGTTTTGTTTTTGAAATTTATTTTGATAATGGGATTTATCGGATTTTCATGCTGCGTTTAGGCCGCTGTACACATGCTTGATTTCCTTATGCAGACATATATATCCGTGGGTTTTAAGATTCTTACTTGTCAGGTATATTCCCAGGCGTTGAATATGGGGTGTTGAGTCCATTTCGTTGAGCAAGGAATAGGTCATGTCTATTATATATTTGGCTTATGGAACGGTATCTGTGCTAATTTCAATCTCTGGTTTTATGCAGCACCCCAACTCACCTTTCCCCATAAACAAGCATAAGTTGGTTTTCTAAATTTGAAACCCTGTTCTTTTGGAAATTCAGTTCATATGTAGCCAAGTTTACATTCCGTGTATTAGTGATGTCTTATGAGGTTTCTTTTTCTGTGTGACTTTTTTCTGGTAGAATCATCATACCTGAATCCACTCATTGTGCCGCTACGGGCCTGATGACGTACATTTCATTGCTGAGTTATATTCCATTGTACTTGCGTACCACAACTTCTTTATAAATTTTTTGCTTTCTCGGATATTTAAGTTGTACCGTAGACGAGGTTCTTGTAAACAGAGCCGTCCCAAACTTTGAGGTGGCTGTCTGTTTTTGATTTTAATTTCCCTAAGCTATAGGACCATAATTGGAAGTGCCATAGGCTAGTTGCTTTGTTTCCTACGTGTTTTAGGAAACACCATACACTTCTCCAGAGTGGTTGTTGGCAATTTACATCCCGCCCATCAGCATAACAAGGCTCCCTGTTCTCCATGACCTGTCCTGCCTTTCTGGATTTTACACTTTTTTCAGATGGCCCTTTTGACCGGGGGGCAGTGAGACTTCATTTTAGTGCAGATTTCCTTTACACGCTTGCTTGGTTGGCCAAAAGGGGCGTATGCGTTTTTTCCTGAATATATTCAGGAAAAAACGCATACGCCCTTTTTGGCCAAGTGCATCACTCTTGACATTCTGCCTCTTTTCCTATGCTTTTAGTACAATTCCAGTCTACCCCCTGAAATCGTTTTCCTGAAATTCTGCCCCGCTTTCCAGTCCTCTTCGAAGACTTACTTCAGTACATTTTTGGACGATAGCTGTCATTCATATCTCTGCAGGTTTGTGAATTACAGTGCCCCTGAGCTGGCCGCAAAACCGCAGGATTGCTTCAGGCCCTAATCTTTTTCCGGCAGGGCACGCTGAGCCTTTGGTTAATACCTATTCCTGGTGGGAAATGAGCGTTCCATTTGCCCGTGCAGACACCTACAGCTAGTCTCTCATTGGTCCTCCCTATTCCTGTTCAACTTGCACAGAAATTGCAAACTGTGCAAAACAGAGGGTTAAAGGCACTGACTCTCAAAGTGGGGAGAGTGTTAGTAAAGTGTCTGGAATGGTGAACCCGAGTACCAGGGGACGAAAACTGAGATGCATTTGAAAACGTTTCCCAATCACACGGTGGACCATACTCTGGGTTTCCCAATAATGTTTTAGCTGAAGGAAGAATCCCTTAAACCTGGAGATTTGGGACCCATGGAATGGGTACCATGCAGTATGACTTCAAAGGGTTTGCGTTTGCTCACCGAACCTCACCAATGCTCTCAGCCTGAAGTGTCCAGCCTTATGTCTCACCCACTTCTGGGTGTAGATGTGGTAAATCCAGGTTGCATCACAAGCCCTGAATGAATTATTTAAGAATTGCTCTCTATTTCACTGTCAATGTGTTTTGGTTTTGAAATTTATTTTGAGAATGGGATTTATCGGATTTTCACTGCTGCGTTTAGGCCGCTGTACACACGCTTGTTTTCCTTATGGAGACATATAAATCCATGGGTTTTAAGATTCTTACTTGTCAGGTATATTCCCAGGCGTTGAGTCCGTTTCGTTGAGCAAGGAGTAGGTCTTGTCTATTATATATTTGGCTTATGGAACGGTATCTGTGCTAATTTCAATCTCTGGTTTTATGCAGCACCCCAACTCACCTTTCCGCATAAGCAAGCATAAGTTGGTTTTCTCAATTTGAGACCATTTTCTGTTTTGTAATTCAGTTCATGTGTAGCCAAGTTTACATTCCGCGTATTAGTCATATTTTATGATATTTCTTTTTCTGTGTGACGTATTTCTCGTAGAATCGTCGTACCTGAATCCACTCATTATGGCGCTACGGGCCTGATGACGTAGATTTCATTGCTGTGTGATATTCCATTGTACGTACGTAGCACTACTTCTTTATCCATTTTTTGCTTTCTCGGATATTTAACTTGTACAGTAGACGAGGTTCCTGTAAACGAAGCCGTCCCAAACTTTGGGGTGGCTGTGTGTTTTTGATTTTAATTTCCCTAAGCTATAGGACCATAAGTGGAAGTGCCATAGGCTGTGTTGCTTTGTTTCCTATGTGTTTCAAGAAACACCATACACTTCTCCAGAGTGGCTGTTGGCAATTTACATCCCGCCCATCAGCATAATAAGGCTCCCTGTTCTCCATGACCTGTCCTGCCTTTCTGGATTTTACACTTTTTTCAGATGGCCCTTTTGACCAGGGGGCTGTGAGACTTCATTGTAGTGCAGATTTCCTTTACACGCCGGCTTGGTTGGCTAAAGAGTGCGTATGCGTTTTTTCCTGAATATATTCAGGAAAAAACGCATACGCCATTTTTGGCCAAGTGCATCATTGTCGACATTCTGCCTCTTTTCCTATGCTTTAAGTGCAATTCCAGTCTACCCCCTGAAATCGTTTTTCTGATATTCTGCCGGGCTTTCAAGTCCTCTTCGAAGTCTTACTTCAATACATTTTTGGACGATAGCTGTCATTCATAACTCTGCAGGTTTGTGAATTACAGTGCCCCTGAGCTCCTTTCCTCAACTCGCTTTCTCGTGAGCTGGCTGCAGAAACGCAGGATTGCTTCAGGACCAAATCTCTTTCTCGCAGGGCACGCTGAGCCTTTGGTTAATTCCTCTTCCTGGTGGGAAATGAGCGTTCCATTTGCCCGTGCAGACCTACAGCTAGTCTCTCATTAGTTCTCCCTATTCCTGTTCATCTTGCGCAGAAATTGCAAACTGTGCCAAACAGGAGGTTAAAAGCACTGACTCTCCAAGTGGGGAGAATGTTAGTAAAGTGTCTGGAATGGTGAACCCGAGTACCAGGGTTCGAAAACTGCGATGCATTTGAAAACGTTTCCCAATCACACGGTGGACCATACTCTGGGTTTCCCATGCATGTTTTAGCTGAAGGAAGAATCCTTTAAACCTGTAGATTTGGGACCCATGGAATGGGTACCATGCAGTATGACCTCAAAGGGTCTGTGTTTGCTCACCGAACCTCACCAATGCTATCAGCCCGAAGTGTCCAGCCTTATGTCTCACCCAGCTCTGGGAGTAGATGTGGTAAATCCAGGTTGCATCACAAGCCCTGAATCAATTATTTAAGAATTCCTCTCTCTTTCACTGTCATTGTGTTTTGTTTTTGAAATTTATTTTGATAATGGGATTTATTGGATTTTCACTGCTGCGTTTAGGCCGCTGTACACACCCTTGATTTCCTTATGGAGACATATAAATCCATGGGTTTTAAGATTCTTACTTGTCAGTTATGTTCCCAGGCGTTGAATATGGGATGTTGAGTCCATTTCGTTGAGCAAGGAGTAGGTCTTGTCTATTATATATTTGGCTTATGGAAAGGTATCTGTGCTAATTTCAATCTCTGGTTTTATGCAACACCCAAACTCACCTTTCCCCATAAGCAAGCAAAATTTGGTTTTCTAAATTTGAGACCCTGTTCTGTTTTGTAAATCATTTCATGTGTAGTCAAGTTTACATTCCGTGTATTAGTGATATCTTATGATGTTTCTTATTCTGTGTGACATATTTCTTGTAGAATCATCGTATCTGAATCCACTCATTATGCCGCTACGGGCCTGATGACGTAGATTTCATTGCTGAGTGATATTCCATTGTACGTGCATACCACAACTTCTTTATCCATTTTTTGCTTTCTCAGGTATTTAACTTGTACCGTAGATGAGGTTCTTGTAAACAGAGCCATCCCAAACTTTGGGGTGGCTGTGTGTTTTTGATTTTAATTTCCCTAAGCTATAGGACCATAAGTGGAAGTGCCATAGGCCGTGTTGCTCTGTTTCCTATGTGTTTCAGGAAACACCATACACTTCTCCAGAGTGGCTGTTGGCAATTTACATCCCGCCCATCAGCATAACAAGGCTCCCTGTTCTCCATTACCTGTCGTGCCTTCCTGGATTTTACACTTTTTTCAGATGGCCCTTTTGACCGGGGGGCAGAGAGACTTCATTGTAGTGCAGATTTCCTTTACATGCCGGCTTGGTTGGCCAAAAAGGGCGTATGCGTTTTTTCCTGAATATATTCAGGAAAAAACGCATACGCCCTTTTTGGCCAAGTGCATCATGGTCGATATTCTGCCTCTTTTCCTATGCTTTAAGTGCAATTCCAGTCTACCCCCTGAAATCGTTTTCCTGAAATTCTGCCCCGCTTTCAAATCCTCTTTGAAGACGTACTTCAGTACATTTTTGGACGATAGCTGTCATTCATAACTCTGCAGGTTTGTGAATTACAGTGCCCGTGAGCTCCTTTCCTCAACTCGCTTTCTTGTGAGCTGCCCGCAAAACCGCAGGATTGCTTCAGACCCTAATCTGTTTCCGGCAGGGCATGCTGAGCCTTTGGTTAATTCCACTTCCTGGTGGGAAATGAGCGTTCCATTTGCCCGTGCAGACACCTACAGCTAGTCTCTCATTGGTTCTCCCTATTCCTGTTCATCTTGCGCAGAAATTGCAAACTGTGCCAAACAGGACGTTAAAGGCACTGACTCTCCAAGTGGGGAGAATGTTAGTAAAGCGTCTGGAATGGTGAACCCGAGTACAAGGGGACGAAAACTGATATGCATTTGAAAACGTTTCCCAATCACACGGTGGACCATACTCTGGGTTTCCAATGCATGTTTTAGCTGAAGGAAGAATCCCTTAAACCTGGAGAGTTGAGACCCATGGAATGGGTACCATGCAGTATGACTTCAAAGGGTCTGCGTTTGCTCACCGAACCTCACCAATTGTATCAGCCCAAAGTGTCCAGCCTTATGTCTCACCCAGCTCTGGGTGTAGATGTGGTAAATCCAGGTTGCATCACAAGCTCTGAATGAATTATTTAAGAATTGCTCTCTATTTCACTGTCATTGTGTTTTGTTTTTGAAATTTATTTTGATAATGGGATTTATCGGATTTTCACTGCTGCGTTTAGGCCGCTGTACACACGCTTGATTTCCTTATGGAGACATATAAATCCATGGGTTTTAAGATTCTTAATTGTCAGGTATATTCCCAGGCGTTGAATATGTGGTGTTGAGTCCATTTCGTTGAGCAAGGAGTAGGTATTGTCTATTATATATTTGGCTTATGGAACGGTATCTGTGCTAATTTCAATCTCTGGTTTTATGCAGCACCCCAACTCACCTTTCCCCATAAGCAAGCATAAGTTGGTTTTCTAAATTTGAGACCCTGTTCTGTTTTGTAATTCAGTTCATGTGTAGCCAACTTTACATTCCGTGTATTAGTGATATCTTATGTTGTTTCTTATTCTGTGTGACTTATTTCTCGTTGAATCATCGTACTTGGATCCACTCGTTATGCCGCTACGGTCCTGATGACGTAGATTTCATTGCTGAGTGATATTCCATTGTACGTGCGTACCCCAACTTCTTTATCCATTTTTTGCTTTCTCGGATATTTAACTTGTACCGTAGACCAGATTCTTGTAAACAGAGCCGTCCCAAATTTTGGGGTGGCTGTGTGTTTTTGATTTTAATTTCCCTAAGCTGTAGGACCATAAGTGGAAGTGCCATAGGCTGTGTTGCTTTGTTTCCTACGTGTTTCAGGAAACACTATACACTTCTCCAGAGTGGCTGTTGGCAATTTATATCCCGCACATCAGCATAACAAGGCTCCATGTTCTCCATGACCTGTCCTCCCTTTCTGAATTTTACTCTTTTTTCAGATTGCCCTTTTGACCGGGGGGCACTGAGACTTCATTGTAATGCAGATTTCCTTTACACGCCTGCTTTGTTGGCCAAAAAGGGTGTATGCGTTTTTTCCTGAATATATTCAGGAAAAAATGCATACGCCCTTTTTAACCAAGTGCATCATTGTAGGCATCCTGCCTCTTTTCCTATGCTTTAAGTGCAATTCCAGCCTACCCCCTGAAATAGTTTTCCTGAAATTCTGTCTCGCTTTCAAGTCCTCTTCGAAGACTTACTTCAGTACAGTTTTGGACGATAGCTGTCATTCATAACTCTGCAGGTTTGTGAATTACACTTCCCCTGAGCTCCTTTCCTCAACTCGCTTTCTCGTGAGCTGGCTGCAAAACCGCAGGATTGCTTCAGGCCCTAATCTGTTTCCGGCAGGGCACGCTGAGCCTTTGGTTAATTCCTCTTCCTGGTGGGAAATGAGCATTCCATTTGCACGTGCAGACACCTACAACTAGTCTCTCATTGGTTCTCCCTATTCCTGTTCATCTTGCGCAGAAATTGCAAACTGTGCCAAACAGGACGTTAAAGGCACTGACTCTCCAAGTGGGGAAAATATTAGTAAAGCGTCTGGAATGGTGAACCCGAGTACCAGGGTTCGAAAACTGAGATGCATTTTAAAACGTTTCCCAATCACACGGTGGACCATACTCTGGGTTTCCCATGCATGTTTTAGCTGAAGGAAGAATCCCTTAAACCTGGAGATTTGCGACCCTTGGAATGGGTACCATGCAGGATGACTTCAAAGGGTCTGCATTTGCTCAATGAACCTCACCAATGCTATCAGCCCGAAGTGTCCAGTCTTATGTCTCACACAGCTCTGCGTGTAGATGTGGTAAATCCAGGTTGCATCAAAAGCCCTGAGTGAATTATTTAAGAATTGCTCTCTATTTCACTGTCATTGTGTTTTGTTTTTGAAATTCATTTTGATAATGTGATTTATCGGATTTTCACTGCTGCATTTAGGCCGCTGTACACATGCTTGATTTCCTTATGGAAACATATAAATCCATGGGTTTTAAGATTCTTACTTGTCAGGTATATTCCCAGGCGTTGAATATGTGCTGTTGAGTCCATTTCGTTGAGCAAGGAGTAGGTATTGTCTATTATATATTTGGCTTAGGAACGGTATCTGTGCTAATTTCAATCTCTGGTTTGATGCAGCACCCCAACTCACCTTTCCCCATAATCAAGCATAAGTTGGTTTACTAAATTTTAGACCCTCTTCTGTGTTGTAATTCAATTCATGTGTAGCCAAGTTTACATTCCGTGTATTAGTGATATCTTATGATGTTTCTTTTTCTGTGTGACTTATTTCTCGTAGAATCATCATACCTGGATCCACTCGCTATGCCGCTACAGGCCTGATGACGTAGATTTCATTGCTGAGTGATATTCCATTGTACGTGCGTACCACAATTTCTTTATCCATTTTTTGCTTTCTCGGATATTTAACTTGTACCGTAGACGAGGTTCTTGTAAACAGAGCCGTCCCAAACTTTGGGGTGGCTGTGTGTTTTTGATTTTAATTTCCCTAAACTATAGGACCATAAGTGGAAGTGCCATAGGCTGTGTTGCTTTGTTTCCTACGTGTTTCAGGAAACACCATACGCTTCTCCAGAGTGGCTGTTGGAAATTTACATCCTGCCCATCAGCATACCAAGGCTCCCTGTTCTCCATGACCTGTCCTGCCTTTCTGGATTTTACACGTTTTTCAGATGGCCCTTTTGCCCGGGGGGCAGTGAGACTTCATTGTACTGCAGATTTCTTTTACAAGCTGGCCTGGTTGGCGAAAAAGGGCGTATGCGTTTTTTCCTGAATATATTCAGGAAAAAACGCATACGCCCTTTTTGGCCAAGTGCATCATTGTCGACATTCTGCCTCGTTTCCTATGCTTTAAGTGCAATTCCAGCCTACCCCCTGAAATCGTTTTCCTGAAATTCTGCCCCGCTTTCAAGTCCTCTTCGAAGACTTACTTCAGTACATTTTTGGATGATAGCTGTCATTCATAACTCTGCAAGTTTGTGATTTACAGTGCCCCTGAGCTCCTTTCTTCAACTCGCTTTTTTGTGAGCTGGCCGCAAAACCGCAGGATTGCTTCAGGCCGTAATCTCTTTCCGGCGGGGCACGCTGAGCCTTTGGTTAATTCCTCTTCCTGGTGGGAAATGAGCGTTCCATTTGCCCGTGCAGACACCTACAGCTAGTCTCTCATTGGTTCTCCCTATTCCTGTTCATCTTGCGCAGAAATTGCAAACTGTGCCAAACAGGAGGTTAAAGTCCCTGACTCTCCAAGTGGGGAGAGTGTTAGTAAAGCGTCTGGAATGGTGAACCCGAGTACCAGGGGACGAAAACTGAGATGCATTTGAAAACGTTGCCCAATCACACGGTGGACCATACTCTGGGTTTCCCATGCATGTTTTAGCTGAAGGAAGAATCCGTTAAACCTGGGGAGTTGGGACCCATGGAATGGGTACCATGCAGTATGACTTCAAAGGGTCTGCGTTTGCTCACCGAACCTCACCAATGCTATCAGCCCGAAGTGTCCAGCCTTATGTCTCACCCAGCTCTGGGTGTAGATGTGGTAAATCCAGGTTGCATCACAAGCCCTGAATGAATTATTTAAGAATTGCTCTCTATTTCACTGTCATTGTGTTTTGTTTTTGAAATTTATTTTGATAATGGGATTTATCGGATTTTCACTGCTGCGTTTAGGCCGCTGTACACACGCTTGATTTCCTTATGGAGACATATAAATCCATGGGTTTTAAGATTCTTACTTGTCAGGTATCTTCCCAGGCGTTGAATATACAGTGTTGAGTCCATTTCGATGAGAAAGGAGTAGGTCTTGTCTATTATATATTTGGCTTATGGAACGGTATCTGTGCTAATTTCAATCTCTGGTTTTATGCAGCACCCCAACTCACCTTTCCCCATAAGCAAGCATAAGTTGGTTTTCTAAATTTGAGACCCTGTTCTGTTTTGTAATTCAGTTCATGTGTAGCCAAGTTTACATTCCGTTTATTAGTGTTATATTATGATGTTTCTTTTTCTGTGTGACTTATTTCTCGTAGAATCATCGTACCTGAATCCACTCATTATGCCGCGACGGGCCTGATGACGTAGATTTCATTGCTGAGTGATATTCCATTGTACGTGCGTACCACAACTTCTTTATCCATTTTTTGCTTTCTCAGATATTTAACTTGTATCGTACGAGGTTCTTGTAAACAGAGCCGTCCCAAACTTTGGGGCGGCTGTGTGTTTTTTAATTTTAATTTCCCTAAGCTATAGGACCATAAGTGGAAGTGCCATAGGCTGTGTTGCTTTGTTTCCTACGTGTTTCAGGAAACACCATACACTTCTCCAGAGTGGATGTTGGCAATTTACATCCCGCCCATCAGCATAACAAGGCTCCCTGTTCTCCATGACCTGTCCTGCCTTTGTGGAATTTACACTTTTTTCAGATGGCCCTTTTGACCGGGGGGCAGTGAGACTTCATTGTAGTGCACATTTCCTTTACACGGTTGCTTGGTTGGCCAAAAAGGGCGTATGCGTTTTTTCCTGAATATATTCAGGAAAAAACGCATACGCCCTTTTTGGCCAAGTGCATCATTGTCGACATTCTGCCTCTAATCCTATTCTTTAAGTGCAATTCCAGTCTACCCCCTGAATTCGTTGTCCTGAAATTCTGCCCCGATTTCAAGGCCTTTTCGAAGACTTACTTCAAAACATTTTTAGGCGATAGCTGTCATTCATTACTCTGCAGATTTGTGAATTACAGTGTCCCTGAGCTCCTTTCTTCAACTCGCTTTTTTGTGAGCTGGCCGCAAACCCGCAGGATTGCTTCAGGCCCTAATCTGGTTCCGGCATGGCATGCTGAGCCTTTGGTTAATTCCTCTTCCTGGTGGGAAATGAGCGTTACATTTGCACGTGCAGACACCTTCACATGAGTCGTCATGGTGCCCCTTTGCCCCGGTTATCTCTATGGAGTTTGGAGTTGGAGGGCCTCCTCACTCAAGATCAGTGTGCCCACGGAGCCAACCCTGCAACTTCAGGGCATGGTTGGGGGTTAGGATCACCACGAGGGTTCCTTTTCCCTTAGGAGGGAGGTGGCCTTTTGGGCTGCTGATTTCCAGGTTTTCAGATACTGCCAGTATCTTGGCCAGATGTGGCGGTGGGCCAAGCCCCTTGGTGACCGTAGTTTATCCTACCTGGATCGCATTCTTGCATTGTTCCATTTCAAGTGGTCCCAGGTTTTGCACTAATACTCCAATGGCGATTCACCGTTCACCAGGAATGTAAAGGTCAAAGGGTTTAGCTAAATTAGGGAGTTCCAGGGCAAGGGTCTGAATTGACTGCTCTTTCCATTCTTGAAAGGCCTCTTCTGCATTCTATTCAAAAGGATCATCACCTTTTCCTTTCAGTGTTTCATATAGAGGCCGAGCTAGTAGACTGTAGTTAGGGATCCAGAAGCAGAAAACCCTGGCCTCCCCAGGAACCCCTAAGCTGTCTTCTAGTTTTAGAAATGGGTAAGGCTGTAAATTGTTTCTTCCCTTTCCTGGGATGGGCTTCTCCGACCTTCTGTGAGAATGAAGCCCAGGCAGGTCACCGTAGTCTGTGATATTTGAGCTTTTTCTTGGACAACTTGTATCCTTTATTGGCTTCGTAGTTCAGAGGTCTCCTTAGTAGGGCTGGCGATCAGAATGTCGTCTGCATATTGAAGGAGTGTTTCCTTTTCCAGAGGTAGAACTTTTAGGTCTTTAGCTGAGCTTTCCCCAAAGATGGTGTGGGAATTTTTGAACCCTTGGGGCAACACGGCCCGGAAGTATTGTTTTAGTTGTATGTTGAGTCCTGCCACTCACAAGCCAAAATTTCTTGTGACTCTGGGACTAATAGAATACAAAAGAAGGCATCATTGAAGACTAATACAGAATACCATGTCCTGGTGGTTGGTAGAATGACCAGCAGGGTGTAGGGTTTAGGAACTACTGGAGGTATATCCTTGGTGGCTTCACTGACTGTCCTGACATCCTTTACCAGGACTCCAGCAGCCCATGGGGCTCTCGAGGTCAGGCCAATCCCAGGATATGGAGCTCACCTGGGCAGGTACCCCACCCCAGCCCACGGGGCTCTCGTGTTCAGGACCCTCCCAGGGTATGGGGTTCCCTGGGCAGGTCCCCCTGCAGCCCATGGGGCTCTCGTGGTCAGGCCCCTCCCAGGATACAGAGCTACCCTTGCAGGTACCATGGCAGGGCTGGGAACACAGGAACCGTGCATATCGCCCTCATTGCAGAGCACTCCCAGCTCACCTGTCACTCAGATCTGACACAGAGCACCTCAGAGCAGGACTTGAACTAACAAACAGCAGCTCCGACAGGTCTGTGACCCTGGGCATCACTCTGTGTGGCCTCCCTCCACCTGGTCTTCCAGAGACTTCCACTGCACCCGGGGCCCAGGACTCTGTCTCCACCCACCACCCACCCCTCCTCTCCCTGACTCCTGGGTTCCTCTCATTAGGAGAGGGTTTTCTTGAAGTTGTCTCCCACTCATGGGCCAGATAATATAATTAGAAAACAAGCCAGAGCTGCAGCCCCTTGTCTATCCTGACTCTCAGGAGCCCACACCTGTTCCTTGGACCTGGCCGATTCAGCAAGTTCCAGTTTCTGCAACTGTGAGCCCCTGACGGGTGATTATTGGCTGGCCTGGGAAGCCCGACCGTGCCGGCCAGCCCTCCCCAGGTGTGCTTGGGTTCAGATCAATATAAACACCGCTCCAGGCAGCAAGAGCCCCTGCAGCTGTGCCTGACGCCATTTTCTCTGCCCTGTCAGCAGTCTTGGGGCTGGACTGGTGGGAGGGAGGGAGAGGCCACGGCTTTGTGGGTGGCCCAGTGTGAGTGGGGCTCTGCTGGACTTTCTGCAGCAGTTGCCAAGATGCCACCTGCTAAAGAAGAGGATGTGTCACCCATACCTGCCGCTGGAATTTCTCCCTGGGCAGAGGTGAGTGAGGAAGAAAGCAGTGGGAGCCGGGACAGCAGGGGTATCTCAGGCAGGGAAATGGAAAGCTTCCAGAAGAGCACCCAGGGCCAGGACCACCCTGGCTGGCCTGCAGGCACCAAGTCGGCTGGCATGCTGTCGCTCATGTGGCTCCATGGCCCTTCCTCTAGGCTTTCAAGTCCTTGTACATATTCAGGTGTTTTACCTGGGAAGGGTGGGAACATTTCAGCAGCAGCTGGCCTGGGGCTCAGCCCACGTTTACTCACAGATGCCTCGGCACGGTCCCCCAGCTTTGCAATGAGGACGCTTGTTGCGTGGGGCCTGCTGGCTGAATGGGAGATGATTCCCCACCACTGACCAACTTCAGAATTGTTTACAACTGGAGCAAGTGCCCTGATACGGTTTTCCTCTGTGTAGCTGGTGGGTTCTGTTTTTTTTTCTTTTTTCCTTTTTTGGTTCAAGGTAGATTTTATTCCTCTTTTTTGTATTTACAGATATAAGCATGGAAATAATTTATTCATATAAATACATGTATGTGAAGGGAAGAATATTTTTTCTGTTTTACTTTTTGTAATTTGAATTTTATTTTATTTTTTTATACAGCAGGTTCTTTTTGGTTATCTATTTTATACATATAAATGTATACATGCCAATCCCAATCTCTCAACTCCTCCCACCACCACCCCCCAACAGCTTTCCCCCCTTGGTGTCCATACGTTTGTTGTCTACATCTGTTGCTCTATTTCTGCCTTGCAAAACGGTTCATCTGTACAATTTTTCTAGGTTCCACATATATGCATTAATAGACAAGATTTCTTTTTCTCTTTCTGACTTACTTCACTCTGTATGACAGTCTCTAGATCCATCAACGTCTCTACAAATGACCCAATTTCATTCCTTTTTATGGCTTAGTAATATTCCATTTTATATATGTACCACATCTTTATGCATTCGTCTGTCTGTGGGCATTTAGGTTGCTTCCATTACCTGGATATTGTAAATAGTGATGCAATGAACATTGCGGTGAATGTCTCTTTTTGATTTATGGTTTTGTCTGGGTATATGCCCAGTAGTGGGACTGCTGTATCATATGGTAATTCTATTCTTAGTTTTATAAGAAACTCCATAACGTTCTCCACAGTGACTGTATCAATTTCATTCCCAACAATAACGGAAGAGGGTTCCTTATCTCCACACCCTTTCCAGCATTTGTTGTTTGTAGATTTTCTGATGATGCCCATTCTAACAGGTGTGAGGTGATACACCATGGATGAGTCTATTTCGTTGAGCAAAGAGTAGGTCTTGTCTATTACATATTTGGCTTATGGAACGGTATGTGTGCTAATTTCAATCTCTGGTTTTATACAGCACCGCAACTCAACTTTCCCCTTAAGCAAGCATAAGTTTTTATCTAAATGTGAGACTCTGTTCGGTTTTGGAATTCAGTTTATGTGTAGCCAAGTTTACACTCTCTCTATTAGTGATATCTTATGATAATTCTCTTTCTCTGTGTGACATACTTCTCTTAGAATCATCATACTTAAATCCACTCAATTTGCTGCTACAGGCCTGATAACATTGATTTCATTGCTGAGTGATATTCCATTGTACGTAAGTAGCACAACTCCTTTATCCATATTTTTCTTTCTGGGATATTTAATTTGTACTGGACTCAAGGTTCTTGTAAACACAGCAGCCCTAAATTTGGTGTTGGCTGTGTCTTGTTGAATTTAATTTTCCTAAGCTATAGGGCCAAAAGTGGAAGTGCCCTAGGGTCTGTAGCTTTGTTTTTCAGATGTTCCAGGATACACCATAAACATCTCCAGAGTGTCTGTTGGCAATTTACATCCCGCCCATCAGCATAACAAGGCTCCCTGTTCTCCATGGCCTGTCCTGTGTTTCTGGTTTTTACACTTTTTTCAGATGGCCCTTTTGACGAATGGGAAATGAGACTTCATTGTAGTGCGGATTTCCATTGCTCAAGTGCTTGGTTGGCCAAAAAGGGCATATGTGTTTTTTCCTGAATATATTCAGGAAAAAATGTTTACGCACTTTTGTCCAAGTGCATCACTGTCAAAGATCTGCCGCTTTTCACATGCTTTAAATGCAATTCCAATCTACCTCCTGAAATATGATTCCTGCAATTCTGCCTCGTTTTGAAGTCCTCTTTGCAGACTTACTTCAGTATATTTTTGCCAATAGCTGTCATTTATAACTCTGCAGGTTTGTGAATTACAGTGCCCGTGATTTCCTTTCTTAACTCGTTTCCTTGAAAGCTGGCCACAGAACCGCAGGTTTGCTTTAGGCCATAATCAGGGTCTGGCACGGCACTCTGAGCCTTTGGTTAATTCCTCTTCCTGGTGGGAAATTAGAGTTAAATGTGCCCCTCCGGACACCTGCCTCACTCCCAGCCCCTTGGTGATGTGTGTCCTGTGGTTTGAGGCCACATGTGCTGGGTTCCTCACCTTTGGCTGATGTGGCCCCACTGGTGTGAGGACACTCCTGCCTGGTTCCCATCCCCTTGGTGATGTGGGCCATCCGGTGAGAGTCTGATCCTGGTTGGGTTCCTCACACTTCTGTGAGGTGGGCCCTCTTCTCTGACGTCACTCCTGCCTGGCTGGCACACCCCGCCTTGGCGAAGTCGGCCCTCTGATGGGATTTGGTGCCTGCTGGGTGTCTCCTGCCCTCGGTAATGAGGGCCCTCTGGCGTCAGGCCCTAATTCCTGGGCTCCCAATATTTTCTGATATGCGCCCTGTGGTTCGAGTACACTCCTGCCAGGTTCCCAACCCCATGGGAATGTGGGCCTTCTGCTCTGAGGTCCCAACCGTGGGTTGCTCAGTTTCATGATGAGGGCCCTCTGCTGTGAGTTCTCTCCGGCCTGGATCCCATAGCCTCACTGCTCCTGGCCACCTGCTGGGAGGTTCCAACTGCGGGATTCCTCACCTTTTTTCTTCTATGGACCCTCTGTTTTGAGACTCCTCCTGCCTGCCTCACTCCCAGTCCCTTGGTGATGTGTGTCCTCTGGTGTGAGGCCACGTGTGCTGGGTCCCTCGCCTTTCGATGATGTGGCCCCACTGGTGTGAGGACACTCCTGCCTGCTTCCTATCCCCTTGATGATGTGGGCCCTCTGGTGAGAGTCTGATCCTGGCTGGGTTCCTCACCCTTCTGTGAGGTGGGCCCTCTGCTGTGAGGTCACTCCTGCCTGGCTGGCACACCCCACCTGGGCAACATCGGCCCTCTTGTGGCACTTGGAGCCTGCTGGGAGCCTCCTCCCCTCGGTGATGGGGGCCCTCTAGCGTCAGGCCCTAACTGCTGGGTACCCACATTTTCTGATACGTGCTAAGTGGTGCGAGGACACTCCTGCGAGGTTCCCATCCCCATGGGCATGTGGGCCTTCTGCTCTAAGGTCCCAACACCTGTGTTCTTCACCGTTTCATGATGTTGTCTCTCTGGTGTTAGTTCACTCAGGCCTAGATCCCATAGACTCTGTGCTCTGAGCCGACTGCTGGGAGGTTCCTACTGCTGGATTCCTTACCTTTTTTATTCTTTGGGTCCTGTGTTTTTATGCTCCTACTTCCTGACTCACTCCCAGCCCCTTTGTGATGTAGGTCCTCTGGTTTAAGGCCACATGTACCGGTTTCCTCACCTTTATTGATGTGGCCCCACTGGTGTGAGGACACTCCTGCCTGGTTCCCATCCCCTTGGTGATGGGGGCCCTCTGGTGAGAGTCTGATCCAGTCTGGATTCCTCACACTTCTGGGAGGTGGGCCCTCTGCTGTGAGGTCACTCCTGCCTGGCTGGCACACGTCACGTTGGCGATGTGGGCCCTCAGTTGGGAGTTGGTGTCTGCTGGGAGTCTCCTCCCCTCGGTAATGAGGGCCCTCTGGCGTCAGGGCCTAACTCATGGGCTCCCAAAATTTTCTGATGTGCGCCCTGTCGTGCGAGTACACTCCAGCCAGGGTCCCTTCCCTACGGGATGTGGGCTTTCTGCTCTGTTGTCCCAACGGCTGGGTTGCTCACAGTGTCAGAATGTGGGCCCTCTGCTCTGAGTTCACTCCGGCATGGATCCCATAACCTCGGTGCTCTGGGCCACCTGCTTGGAGCTTCCAACTGTGGGGTTCCTCACCTTTTTTATTCTATGGGCCCTCTGTTCTGAGTCTCCTCCTGCATGCCTCACTCCCAGCCCTTTCGTGATGTGCATCCCCTTGTTTGAGGCCATATGTGCTGTGTTCCTCACCTTTCGCTGATGTGGCCCCACTTGTGTGAGGACACTCCTGCTTTGTTCCGATCCCCTTGGTGATGTGGGCCCTCTGGTGAGAGTCTTATCCTGGCTGGGTTCCTCACCCTTCTGTGAGGTAGGCCCTCTGCTGTGAGGTCACTCCTGCCTGGCTGGCCCACGTCACCTTGGCGACGTGGGCCCTCAGTTGGGAGTTGGTGCCTGCTGGGAGTCTCCTCCCCTCGGTAATGAGGGCCCTCTGGCGTCAGACCCTAACTCCTGGGCTCCCAAAATTTTCTGTTGTGCGCCCTGTGGTGCTAGTACACTCCTGCCAGGTTCCCAACCCCATGTGATTGTGGGCCTTCTGCTCTGAGGTCCCAACCGTGGGTTGCTCAGTTTCTTGATGAGGGCCCTCTGGTGTGAGTTCACTCCAGCATGGATCCCATAGCCTCGCTGCTCCTGGCCACCTGCGGGGAAGTTCCAACTGCGGGATTCCTCACCTTTTTCCTTCTATGGGCCCTCTGTTTTGAGACTCCTCCTGCCTGCCTCACTCCCAGCACCTTGGTGATGTGTGTCCTCTGGTTTGAGGCCACGTGTGCTGGGTCCCTCACCTTTCGATGATGTGGCCCCACTGGTGTGAGGACACTCCTGCCTGGTTCCTATCCCCTTGGTGATGTGGGCCCTCTGGTGAGAGTCTGATCCTGGCTGGGTTCCTCACCCTTCTGTGAGGTGGGCCCTCTGCTGTGAGGTCACTCCTGCCTGGCTGGCACACCCCGCCTTGGCAATGTCGGCCCTCTTGTGGCAGTTGGAGCCTACTGGGAGCCTCCTCCCCTCAGTGATGAGGGCCCTCTGGCGTCAGGCCCTAACTGCTGGGTACCCACATTTTCTGATACGTGCTAAGTTGTGCGAGGACACTCGTGCCATGTTCCCAACCCCATGGTGATGTGGGCCTTCTGCTCTGAGGTCCAAACGGCTGGGTTGCTCAGAGTTTCATGATGTGGGCCCTCTGCTGTGAGTTCACTGTGGCCTGGATCGCATAGACTCGGTGCTCTGGGCCGCCTGCTGGGAGGTTCCCACTGCAGGATTCCTCAGCTTTTTTATTCTATTCGCCCTGTGTTGTGAGGCTACTCATGCCTGCCTCACTCCGAACCCCTTGGAGATCTGGATCCTCTGGTTTAGGCCACATGTGCTGGGTTCCTCACCTTTCTATGATGTGGTCACCCTGGTGTGAAGACAGTCCTGCCTGGTTCTGATGCCCTTGGTGATGTGGGCCCTCTGGTGAGAGTCTTATCCTGGCTGGGTTCCTCACCATTCTGTGAGGTAGGCCCTCAGCTGTGAGGTCACTCCTGCCTGGCTGTTGCACGTCACCTTGGCGACATGGTCCCTCCGTAGGGAGTTGGTGCCTGCTTGGGGTCTCCTCCCCTTGGTAATGAGGGCCCTCTGGCATCAGGCCCTAATTTCTGGGTTCCCAAAATTCTCTGATGTGCGCCCTGTGGTGCGAGTACACTTCTGCCAAGTTCCCAACCACATGGGAATGTGGGCCTTCTGCTCTAAGGTCCCAACGGCTGGGTTGCTCACAGTTTCATGATGAGGGCCCTCTGTTTTGAGTTCAGTCAGGCCTGGATCCCATAGCCTCGCTGCTCCTGGCCGCCTGCTGGGAGGTTCCAACTGCGGGATTCCTCACCTTTTTTACGCAATGGGCCCTCTGTTTTGAGGCTCCTCCTGCCTGCCTCACTCCCAGCCCCTTGGTGATGTGTGTCCTGTAGTTTGAGGCCACGTGTGCTGGGTCCGTCACATTTCGGTGATGTGGCCCCACTGGTGTGAGGACACTCTTGCCTGTTTTCCATTCCCTTGGTGATGTGGGCCCTCTGGTGAGAGTCTGGTCCTCTTTGGGTTCCACACACTTTTGTGTGGTTGGCCCTCTGCTCTGAGGTCACTCCTGCCTGGCTGGCCCACCCCGCATTGGCGACGTCGGCCCTCTGGTAGCAGTTGGAGCTTGCTGGGAGCCTCCTCTCCTCAGTGATGAGGGCCCTCTGGCGTCCGGCCCTAACTGCTGGGCTCCCCACATTTTCTGTTGTGTGCCCACTGGTGCGATGACACTCCTGCTTGGTTCCCTTCCCCATGGGGATGTGGGCCTTGTGCTCTGAGGTCACAACGGCTGGGTTGCTTACAGTATCACGATGAGGGCCCTCTGTTGTGAGTTCATCACTGCCTGGATCCCATAGCCTCGGTGCTCTGGGCCGCCTGCTGGGATGTTCCAACTGCTGGATTCCTCACCTTTTTATACAATGGGCCATGTGTTGTGAGGTTAATCCTGCCTGCCTCGCTCTGAGACCCATGGTGATGTGGGTCTTCTGGTTTGAGGCCACATGTGCTGGGTACCTCAACTTTCGATGATGTGGCCCCACGGGTGTGAGGACACTCGTGCCTGATTCCCAGCCCCTTGCTTATGTGGGCACTCTGGTGAGAGTCTGATCATGACTGGGTTCCTTACCCTTCTGTGAGGTGGGCGCTCTGATGTGAGTCACTCCTGCCTGGATGGCTCACGTCGCCTTGGCGACGTAGGCCCTCTGTTGGCCACTGAAGCATGCTGGGAGCCTCCTACCCTCTTTAATGAGAGCCCTGGAAGAAACGCATATGCCCTTTTTGACCAAGTGCATCATTGTCGAAGTTCTGCCTCTTCTCCTATACTTTCAGAGGACTTCCCGTCTACCTCCTGAAATCGTATTCCTGGAATTCTGCCCCACGTTCAAGTCCTCTTTGCAGCCTTACTTCAATATATTTTTGGACGATAGCTGTCATTTATAACTCTGCAGGTTTGTGAATTACAGTGCCCCTGAGCTCCATTCTTCAACTCGCTTTCTTGTGAGCTGGCCGCAAAACCGCAGGATTGCTTCAGGCCCTAATCTGGTTCCGGCACGGCATGTTGAGCCTTTGGCTAATTCCTCTTCCTGATGGGAAATGAGCGTTAAATTTGCTCGTGCAGACACCTACAGCTAATCTCTCATTGGTTCTCCCTATTCCTGTTCATCTTGCGCAGAAATTCCAAACTGTGCCAAACAGGAGGTTAAAGGCACTGACTCTCCAAGTGGGGAAAGAGTTAGTAAAGCGTCTGGAATGGTAAAACCGAGTATGAGGGGACGAAAACTGAGATGCCTTTAAAAAGGTTTCCCGGTCACACGGTGGACCATATTTTGGGTTTCCCATGCGTGTTTTACCTGAAGGAAGAATCCCTTAAACCTGGAGAGGTGGGACCCATGGAACGGGTACCATGCAGTATGACTTCAAAGGGCCTGCATTTTCTCACCGAACCTCACCAATGCTAACAGCCCAAAGTGTCGAACCTTATGTCTCACTCAGCTCTAGGTGTAGATGTGGTAAATCCAGGTTGCATCACAAGACCTGAATGAATTATTTAAGAATTGCTCTCTATTTCACTGTCATTGTGTTTGTTTTTGTAGTTCATTTTGATAATGGGATTTATCGGATTTTCTCTGCTGCGTTCATGCAGCTGTACACACACTTGATTCTCTTATGGAGACATATAAATACATGGGTTTGAAGATTCTTACTAGTCATGTGTAATCCTAGGAGTTGAATATGTTGTGTTAAGTCCATTTCGTTGAGCAAGGTGTAGGTCTTGACTATTACATATTTGGCTTATGGAAAGGTATGTGTGCTAATTTCTATCTCTGGTTTTATGCAGCACCCCACCTCACCTTTCCCCATAAGCAAGCATAAGTTGGTTTTCTAAATTTGAGACCCTGTTCTGTTTTGTAATTCAGTTCATGTGTAGCCAAGTTTACATTCCGTGTATTAGTGATATCTTATGATGTTTCATTTTCTGTGTGACTTATTTCACTTAGAATCATCGTACCTGGATCCACTCAATATGCCGCGACGGGCCTGATGACATAGATTTCATTGGTGAGTGATATTCCATTGTACGTACGTACCACAACTTCTTTAACCATTTTTCATATTCTGGGATATTTAACTTGTACCGTAGACGAGGTTCTTGTAAACAGAGCCGTCCCAAACTTTGGGGTGGCTGTGTGTTTTTGATTTTAATTTCCCTAAGCTATAGGACCATAAGTGGAAGTGCCATAGGCTCTGTTGCATTGTTTCCTACGTGTTTCAGGAAACCCCATACACTTCTCCAGAGTGGCTGTTTGCAATTTACATCCCGCCCATCAGCATAACAAGGCTCCCTGTTCTCCATGACCTGTCCTGCCTTTCTGGATTTTACACTTTTTCAGATGGCCCTTTTGACCGGGGGGCAGTGAGACTTCATTGTAGTGCAGATTTCATTTACATGCTTGCTTGCTTGGCTAAAAATGGCGTATGCGTTTTTTCCTGAATATATTCAGGAAAAAACTCATACGCCCTTTTTGGCCAGTGCATCATTGTCGACATTCTGCCTCTAATCCTATGCTTTAAGTGCAATTCCAGTCTACCCCCTGAAATCGTTTTCCTGAAATTCTGCCCCGCTTTCAAATCCTCTTCGAAGACTTACTTCAATACATTTTTGGACGATAGCTGTCATTCATAACTCTGCAGGTTTGTGAATTACAGTGCCCCTGAGCTCGTTTCCTCAACTCGCTTTCTTGTGAGCTGGCCGCAAAACCGCAGGATTGCTTCAGTCCCTAATCTGTTTCCGGCAGGGCACGCTGAGCCTTTGGTTAATTCCTAGTCCTGCTGGGAAATGAGCGTTCCATTTGCCCGTGCAGACACCTACAGCTAGTCTCTCATTGGTTCTCCCTATTCCTTTTAATCTTGCGTAGAAATTGCAAACTGTGCCAAACAGGAGGTTAAAGGCACTGACTCTCCAAGTGGGGAGAATGTTAGTAAAGCGTCTGGAATGGTGAACCCGAGTACCAGGTTTCGAAAACTGAGGTATATTTGAAAACGTTTCCCAATCAGACGGTGGACAATACTCTGCGTTTCCCATGCATCTTATAGCTGAAGGAAGAATCCCTTAAACCTGGAGAGCTGCGAACAAATGGAATGGGTACCATGCAGTATGACTTCAAAGGGTCTGCGTTTGCTCACCGAACCTCACAAATGCTATCAGCCCGAAGTGTCCAGTCTTATGTCTCACCCAGCTCTGGGTGTAGATGTGGTAAATCCAGGTTGCATCACAAGCCCTGAATGAATTATTTAAGAATTGCTCTCTATTTCACTGTCATTGTGTTTTGTTTTTGAAATTTATTTTGATAATGGGATTTATCGGATTTTCACTGCTGCGTTTAGGCCGCTGTACACACGCTTGATTTCCTTATGGAGACATATAAATCCATGGGTTTTAAGATTCTTACTTGTGAGGTATCTTGCCAGGCGTTGAATATGGGGTGTTGAGTCCATTTCGTTGAGCAAGGAGTAGTGCTTGTCTATTATATATTTGGCTTATGGAACGGTATCTGTGCTAATTTCAATCTCTGGTTTTATGCAGCACCCCAACTCACCTTTCCCCATAAGCAAGTATAAGTTGGTTTTCTAAATTTGAGACCCTGTTCTGTTTTGTAATTCAGTTCATGTGTAGCCAAGGTTACATTCCGTGTATTAGTGATATCTTATGATGTTTCTTTTTCTGTCTGACTTATTTCTCGTAGAATCATCGTACCTGAATCCACTCATTATGCCGATAGGGACCTGATGACGTAGATTTCATTGCTGAGTGATATTCCATTGTACGTGCGTACCACAACATCTTTATGCATTTTTTGCTTTCTGGGATATTTAACTTGTACCGTAGACGAGGTTGTTGTAAACAGAGCCGTCCCAAACTTTGGGGTGGCTGTGTGTTTTTGATTTTAATTTCCATAAGCTATAGGACCATAAGTGGAAGTGCCATAGGCTGTGTTGCTTTGTTTCCTACGTGTTTCAGGAAACACCATACACTTCTCCAGAGTGGTTGTTGGCAATTTACATCCCGCCCATCAACATAACAAGGCTCCCTGTTCTCCATGACCTGTCCTGCCTTTCTGGATTTTACACTTTTTTCAGATGGCCCCTTTGACCGGGGGGCAGTGAGACTTCATTGTAGTGCAGATTTCCTTTACATGCTTGCTTGGTTGGCCAAAAAGGGCGTATGCGTTTTTTCCTGAATATATTCAGGAAAAAACGCATACGCCCTTTTTGGCCAAGTGCATCATTGTCGACATTCTGCCTCTTTTCCTATGCTTTAAGTGCAATTCCAGTCTACCCCGTGAAATCGTTTTCCTGAAATTGTGCTCCGCTTTCCAGTCCTCTTCGAAGACTTACTTCAGTACATTTTTGGACGATAGCTGTCATTCATAACTCTGCAGGTTTGTGAATTACAGTGCCCCTGAGCTCCTTTCTTCAACTCGCTTTCCTGTGAGCTCGCCGCAAAACCGCAAGATTGCTTCAGGCCCTAATATCTTTCCGGCCGGGCACGCTGAGCCTTTGGTTAATTCCTCTTCCTGGTGCGAAATGAGCGTTCCATTTGCCCGTGCAGACACCTACAGCTGGTCTCTCATTGGTTCTCCCTATTCCTGTTCATCTTGCGCAGAAAGTGCAAACTGTGCCAAACAGGAGGTTAAAGGCACTGACTCTCCATGTGGGGAGAGTGTTAGTAAAGCGTCTGGAATGGTGAACCCGAGTACCAGGGGACGAAAACTGAGATGCATTTGAAAACGTTTCCCAATCACACGGCGGACGATAGTCTGGGTTTCCCATGCATGTTTTAGCTGAAGGAAGAATCCCTTAAACCTGGAGAGTTGGGACCCATGGAATGGGTACCATGCAGTATGACTTCAAAGGGTCTGCGTTTGCTCACCGAACCTCACCAATGCTATCAGCACGAAGTGTCCAGCCTTATGTCTCTCCCAGCTCTGGGTGTAGATGTGGTAAATCCAGGTTGCATCACAAGCCCTGAATGAATTATTTAAGAATTGCTCTCTATTTCACTGTCATTGTGTTTTGTTTTTGAAATTTATTTTGATAATGGGATTTATCGGATTTTCACTGCTGCGTTTAGGCCGCTGTACACACGCTTGATTTCCTTATGGAGACATATAAATCCATGGGTTTTAAGATTCTTACTTGTGAGGTATCTTGCCAGGCGTTGAATATGGGGTGTTGAGTCCATTTCGTTGAGCAAGGAGTAGTGCTTGTCTATTATATATTTGGCTTATGGAACGGTATCTGTGCTAATTTCAATCTCTGGTTTTATGCAGCACCCCAACTCACCTTTCCCCATAAGCAAGTATAAGTTGGTTTTCTAAATTTGAGACCCTGTTCTGTTTTGTAATTCAGTTCATGTGTAGCCAAGGTTACATTCCGTGTATTAGTGATATCTTATGATGTTTCTTTTTCTGTCTGACTTATTTCTCGTAGAATCATCGTACCTGAATCCACTCATTATGCCGATAGGGACCTGATGACGTAGATTTCATTGCTGAGTGATATTCCATTGTACGTGCGTACCACAACATCTTTATGCATTTTTTGCTTTCTGGGATATTTAACTTGTACCGTAGACGAGGTTGTTGTAAACAGAGCCGTCCCAAACTTTGGGGTGGCTGTGTGTTTTTGATTTTAATTTCCATAAGCTATAGGACCATAAGTGGAAGTGCCATAGGCTGTGTTGCTTTGTTTCCTACGTGTTTCAGGAAACACCATACACTTCTCCAGAGTGGTTGTTGGCAATTTACATCCCGCCCATCAACATAACAAGGCTCCCTGTTCTCCATGACCTGTCCTGCCTTTCTGGATTTTACACTTTTTTCAGATGGCCCCTTTGACCGGGGGGCAGTGAGACTTCATTGTAGTGCAGATTTCCTTTACATGCTTGCTTGGTTGGCCAAAAAGGGCGTATGCGTTTTTTCCTGAATATATTCAGGAAAAAACGCATACGCCCTTTTTGGCCAAGTGCATCATTGTCGACATTCTGCCTCTTTTCCTATGCTTTAAGTGCAATTCCAGTCTACCCCGTGAAATCGTTTTCCTGAAATTGTGCTCCGCTTTCCAGTCCTCTTCGAAGACTTACTTCAGTACATTTTTGGACGATAGCTGTCATTCATAACTCTGCAGGTTTGTGAATTACAGTGCCCCTGAGCTCCTTTCTTCAACTCGCTTTCCTGTGAGCTCGCCGCAAAACCGCAAGATTGCTTCAGGCCCTAATATCTTTCCGGCCGGGCACGCTGAGCCTTTGGTTAATTCCTCTTCCTGGTGCGAAATGAGCGTTCCATTTGCCCGTGCAGACACCTACAGCTGGTCTCTCATTGGTTCTCCCTATTCCTGTTCATCTTGCGCAGAAAGTGCAAACTGTGCCAAACAGGAGGTTAAAGGCACTGACTCTCCAAGTGGGGAGAGTGTTAGTAAAGCGTCTGGAATGGTGAACCCGAGTACCAGGGGACGAAAACTGAGATGCATTTGAAAACGTTTCCCAATCACACGGCGGACGATAGTCTGGGTTTCCCATGCATGTTTTAGCTGAAGGAAGAATCCCTTAAACCTGGAGAGTTGGGACCCATGGAATGGGTACCATGCAGTATGACTTCAAAGGGTCTGCGTTTGCTCACCGAACCTCACCAATGCTATCAGCACGAAGTGTCCAGCCTTATGTCTCTCCCAGCTCTGGGTGTAGATGTGGTAAATCCAGGTTGCATCACAAGCCCTGAATGAATTATTTAAGAATTGCTCTCTATTTCACTGTCATTGTGTTTTGTTTTTGAAATTTATTTTGATAATGGGATTTATCGGATTTTCACTGCTGCGTTTAGGCCGCTGTACACACGCTTGATTTCCTTATGGAGACATATAAATCCATGGGTTTTAAGATTCTTACTTGTGAGGTATCTTGCCAGGCGTTGAATATGGGGTGTTGAGTCCATTTCGTTGAGCAAGGAGTAGTGCTTGTCTATTATATATTTGGCTTATGGAACGGTATCTGTGCTAATTTCAATCTCTGGTTTTATGCAGCACCCCAACTCACCTTTCCCCATAAGCAAGTATAAGTTGGTTTTCTAAATTTGAGACCCTGTTCTGTTTTGTAATTCAGTTCATGTGTAGCCAAGGTTACATTCCGTGTATTAGTGATATCTTATGATGTTTCTTTTTCTGTCTGACTTATTTCTCGTAGAATCATCGTACCTGAATCCACTCATTATGCCGATAGGGACCTGATGACGTAGATTTCATTGCTGAGTGATATTCCATTGTACGTGCGTACCACAACATCTTTATGCATTTTTTGCTTTCTGGGATATTTAACTTGTACCGTAGACGAGGTTGTTGTAAACAGAGCCGTCCCAAACTTTGGGGTGGCTGTGTGTTTTTGATTTTAATTTCCATAAGCTATAGGACCATAAGTGGAAGTGCCATAGGCTGTGTTGCTTTGTTTCCTACGTGTTTCAGGAAACACCATACACTTCTCCAGAGTGGTTGTTGGCAATTTACATCCCGCCCATCAACATAACAAGGCTCCCTGTTCTCCATGACCTGTCCTGCCTTTCTGGATTTTACACTTTTTTCAGATGGCCCCTTTGACCGGGGGGCAGTGAGACTTCATTGTAGTGCAGATTTCCTTTACATGCTTGCTTGGTTGGCCAAAAAGGGCGTATGCGTTTTTTCCTGAATATATTCAGGAAAAAACGCATACGCCCTTTTTGGCCAAGTGCATCATTGTCGACATTCTGCCTCTTTTCCTATGCTTTAAGTGCAATTCCAGTCTACCCCGTGAAATCGTTTTCCTGAAATTGTGCTCCGCTTTCCAGTCCTCTTCGAAGACTTACTTCAGTACATTTTTGGACGATAGCTGTCATTCATAACTCTGCAGGTTTGTGAATTACAGTGCCCCTGAGCTCCTTTCTTCAACTCGCTTTCCTGTGAGCTCGCCGCAAAACCGCAAGATTGCTTCAGGCCCTAATATCTTTCCGGCCGGGCACGCTGAGCCTTTGGTTAATTCCTCTTCCTGGTGCGAAATGAGCGTTCCATTTGCCCGTGCAGACACCTACAGCTGGTCTCTCATTGGTTCTCCCTATTCCTGTTCATCTTGCGCAGAAAGTGCAAACTGTGCCAAACAGGAGGTTAAAGGCACTGACTCTCCAAGTGGGGAGAGTGTTAGTAAAGCGTCTGGAATGGTGAACCCGAGTACCAGGGGACGAAAACTGAGATGCATTTGAAAACGTTTCCCAATCACACGGCGGACGATAGTCTGGGTTTCCCATGCATGTTTTAGCTGAAGGAAGAATCCCTTAAACCTGGAGAGTTGGGACCCATGGAATGGGTACCATGCAGTATGACTTCAAAGGGTCTGCGTTTGCTCACCGAACCTCACCAATGCTATCAGCACGAAGTGTCCAGCCTTATGTCTCTCCCAGCTCTGGGTGTAGATGTGGTAAATCCAGGTTGCATCACAAGCCCTGAATGAATTATTTAAGAATTGCTCTCTATTTCACTGTCATTGTGTTTTGTTTTTGAAATTTATTTTGATAATGGGATTTATCGGATTTTCACTGCTGCGTTTAGGCCGCTGTACACACGCTTGATTTCCTTATGGAGACATATAAATCCATGGGTTTTAAGATTCTTACTTGTGAGGTATCTTGCCAGGCGTTGAATATGGGGTGTTGAGTCCATTTCGTTGAGCAAGGAGTAGTGCTTGTCTATTATATATTTGGCTTATGGAACGGTATCTGTGCTAATTTCAATCTCTGGTTTTATGCAGCACCCCAACTCACCTTTCCCCATAAGCAAGTATAAGTTGGTTTTCTAAATTTGAGACCCTGTTCTGTTTTGTAATTCAGTTCATGTGTAGCCAAGGTTACATTCCGTGTATTAGTGATATCTTATGATGTTTCTTTTTCTGTCTGACTTATTTCTCGTAGAATCATCGTACCTGAATCCACTCATTATGCCGATAGGGACCTGATGACGTAGATTTCATTGCTGAGTGATATTCCATTGTACGTGCGTACCACAACATCTTTATGCATTTTTTGCTTTCTGGGATATTTAACTTGTACCGTAGACGAGGTTGTTGTAAACAGAGCCGTCCCAAACTTTGGGGTGGCTGTGTGTTTTTGATTTTAATTTCCATAAGCTATAGGACCATAAGTGGAAGTGCCATAGGCTGTGTTGCTTTGTTTCCTACGTGTTTCAGGAAACACCATACACTTCTCCAGAGTGGTTGTTGGCAATTTACATCCCGCCCATCAACATAACAAGGCTCCCTGTTCTCCATGACCTGTCCTGCCTTTCTGGATTTTACACTTTTTTCAGATGGCCCCTTTGACCGGGGGGCAGTGAGACTTCATTGTAGTGCAGATTTCCTTTACATGCTTGCTTGGTTGGCCAAAAAGGGCGTATGCGTTTTTTCCTGAATATATTCAGGAAAAAACGCATACGCCCTTTTTGGCCAAGTGCATCATTGTCGACATTCTGCCTCTTTTCCTATGCTTTAAGTGCAATTCCAGTCTACCCCGTGAAATCGTTTTCCTGAAATTGTGCTCCGCTTTCCAGTCCTCTTCGAAGACTTACTTCAGTACATTTTTGGACGATAGCTGTCATTCATAACTCTGCAGGTTTGTGAATTACAGTGCCCCTGAGCTCCTTTCTTCAACTCGCTTTCCTGTGAGCTCGCCGCAAAACCGCAAGATTGCTTCAGGCCCTAATATCTTTCCGGCCGGGCACGCTGAGCCTTTGGTTAATTCCTCTTCCTGGTGCGAAATGAGCGTTCCATTTGCCCGTGCAGACACCTACAGCTGGTCTCTCATTGGTTCTCCCTATTCCTGTTCATCTTGCGCAGAAAGTGCAAACTGTGCCAAACAGGAGGTTAAAGGCACTGACTCTCCAAGTGGGGAGAGTGTTAGTAAAGCGTCTGGAATGGTGAACCCGAGTACCAGGGGACGAAAACTGAGATGCATTTGAAAACGTTTCCCAATCACACGGCGGACGATAGTCTGGGTTTCCCATGCATGTTTTAGCTGAAGGAAGAATCCCTTAAACCTGGAGAGTTGGGACCCATGGAATGGGTACCATGCAGTATGACTTCAAAGGGTCTGCGTTTGCTCACCGAACCTCACCAATGCTATCAGCACGAAGTGTCCAGCCTTATGTCTCTCCCAGCTCTGGGTGTAGATGTGGTAAATCCAGGTTGCATCACAAGCCCTGAATGAATTATTTAAGAATTGCTCTCTATTTCACTGTCATTGTGTTTTGTTTTTGAAATTTATTTTGATAATGGGATTTATCGGATTTTCACTGCTGCGTTTAGGCCGCTGTACACACGCTTGATTTCCTTATGGAGACATATAAATCCATGGGTTTTAAGATTCTTACTTGTGAGGTATCTTGCCAGGCGTTGAATATGGGGTGTTGAGTCCATTTCGTTGAGCAAGGAGTAGTGCTTGTCTATTATATATTTGGCTTATGGAACGGTATCTGTGCTAATTTCAATCTCTGGTTTTATGCAGCACCCCAACTCACCTTTCCCCATAAGCAAGTATAAGTTGGTTTTCTAAATTTGAGACCCTGTTCTGTTTTGTAATTCAGTTCATGTGTAGCCAAGGTTACATTCCGTGTATTAGTGATATCTTATGATGTTTCTTTTTCTGTCTGACTTATTTCTCGTAGAATCATCGTACCTGAATCCACTCATTATGCCGATAGGGACCTGATGACGTAGATTTCATTGCTGAGTGATATTCCATTGTACGTGCGTACCACAACATCTTTATGCATTTTTTGCTTTCTGGGATATTTAACTTGTACCGTAGACGAGGTTGTTGTAAACAGAGCTGTCCCAAACTTTGGGGTGGCTGTGTGTTTTTGATTTTAATTTCCATAAGCTATAGGACCATAAGTGGGAGTGCCATAGGCTGTGTTGCTTTGTTTCCTACGTGTTTCAGGAAACACCATACACTTCTCCAGAGTGGTTGTTGGCAATTTACATCCCGCCCATCAACATAACAAGGCTCCCTGTTCTCCATGACCTGTCCTGCCTTTCTGGATTTTACACTTTTTTCAGATGGCCCCTTTGACCGGGGGGCAGTGAGACTTCATTGTAGTGCAGATTTCCTTTACATGCTTGCTTGGTTGGCCAAAAAGGGCGTATGCGTTTTTTCCTGAATATATTCAGGAAAAAACGCATACGCCCTTTTTGGCCAAGTGCATCATTGTCGACATTCTGCCTCTTTTCCTATGCTTTAAGTGCAATTCCAGTCTACCCCGTGAAATCGTTTTCCTGAAATTGTGCTCCGCTTTCCAGTCCTCTTCGAAGACTTACTTCAGTACATTTTTGGACGATAGCTGTCATTCATAACTCTGCAGGTTTGTGAATTACAGTGCCCCTGAGCTCCTTTCTTCAACTCGCTTTCCTGTGAGCTCGCCGCAAAACCGCAAGATTGCTTCAGGCCCTAATATCTTTCCGGCCGGGCACGCTGAGCCTTTGGTTAATTCCTCTTCCTGGTGCGAAATGAGCGTTCCATTTGCCCGTGCAGACACCTACAGCTGGTCTCTCATTGGTTCTCCCTATTCCTGTTCATCTTGCGCAGAAAGTGCAAACTGTGCCAAACAGGAGGTTAAAGGCACTGACTCTCCAAGTGGGGAGAGTGTTAGTAAAGCGTCTGGAATGGTGAACCCGAGTACCAGGGGACGAAAACTGAGATGCATTTGAAAACGTTTCCCAATCACACGGCGGACGATAGTCTGGGTTTCCCATGCATGTTTTAGCTGAAGGAAGAATCCCTTAAACCTGGAGAGTTGGGACCCATGGAATGGGTACCATGCAGTATGACTTCAAAGGGTCTGCGTTTGCTCACCGAACCTCACCAATGCTATCAGCACGAAGTGTCCAGCCTTATGTCTCTCCCAGCTCTGGGTGTAGATGTGGTAAATCCAGGTTGCATCACAAGCCCTGAATGAATTATTTAAGAATTGCTCTCTATTTCACTGTCATTGTGTTTTGTTTTTGAAATTTATTTTGATAATGGGATTTATCGGATTTTCACTGCTGCGTTTAGGCCGCTGTACACACGCTTGATTTCCTTATGGAGACATATAAATCCATGGGTTTTAAGATTCTTACTTGTGAGGTATCTTGCCAGGCGTTGAATATGGGGTGTTGAGTCCATTTCGTTGAGCAAGGAGTAGTGCTTGTCTATTATATATTTGGCTTATGGAACGGTATCTGTGCTAATTTCAATCTCTGGTTTTATGCAGCACCCCAACTCACCTTTCCCCATAAGCAAGTATAAGTTGGTTTTCTAAATTTGAGACCCTGTTCTGTTTTGTAATTCAGTTCATGTGTAGCCAAGGTTACATTCCGTGTATTAGTGATATCTTATGATGTTTCTTTTTCTGTCTGACTTATTTCTCGTAGAATCATCGTACCTGAATCCACTCATTATGCCGATAGGGACCTGATGACGTAGATTTCATTGCTGAGTGATATTCCATTGTACGTGCGTACCACAACATCTTTATGCATTTTTTGCTTTCTGGGATATTTAACTTGTACCGTAGACGAGGTTGTTGTAAACAGAGCCGTCCCAAACTTTGGGGTGGCTGTGTGTTTTTGATTTTAATTTCCATAAGCTATAGGACCATAAGTGGGAGTGCCATAGGCTGTGTTGCTTTGTTTCCTACGTGTTTCAGGAAACACCATACACTTCTCCAGAGTGGTTGTTGGCAATTTACATCCCGCCCATCAACATAACAAGGCTCCCTGTTCTCCATGACCTGTCCTGCCTTTCTGGATTTTACACTTTTTTCAGATGGCCCCTTTGACCGGGGGGCAGTGAGACTTCATTGTAGTGCAGATTTCCTTTACATGCTTGCTTGGTTGGCCAAAAAGGGCGTATGCGTTTTTTCCTGAATATATTCAGGAAAAAACGCATACGCCCTTTTTGGCCAAGTGCATCATTGTCGACATTCTGCCTCTTTTCCTATGCTTTAAGTGCAATTCCAGTCTACCCCGTGAAATCGTTTTCCTGAAATTGTGCTCCGCTTTCCAGTCCTCTTCGAAGACTTACTTCAGTACATTTTTGGACGATAGCTGTCATTCATAACTCTGCAGGTTTGTGAATTACAGTGCCCCTGAGCTCCTTTCTTCAACTCGCTTTCCTGTGAGCTCGCCGCAAAACCGCAAGATTGCTTCAGGCCCTAATATCTTTCCGGCCGGGCACGCTGAGCCTTTGGTTAATTCCTCTTCCTGGTGCGAAATGAGCGTTCCATTTGCCCGTGCAGACACCTACAGCTGGTCTCTCATTGGTTCTCCCTATTCCTGTTCATCTTGCGCAGAAAGTGCAAACTGTGCCAAACAGGAGGTTAAAGGCACTGACTCTCCAAGTGGGGAGAGTGTTAGTAAAGCGTCTGGAATGGTGAACCCGAGTACCAGGGGACGAAAACTGAGATGCATTTGAAAACGTTTCCCAATCACACGGCGGACGATAGTCTGGGTTTCCCATGCATGTTTTAGCTGAAGGAAGAATCCCTTAAACCTGGAGAGTTGGGACCCATGGAATGGGTACCATGCAGTATGACTTCAAAGGGTCTGCGTTTGCTCACCGAACCTCACCAATGCTATCAGCACGAAGTGTCCAGCCTTATGTCTCTCCCAGCTCTGGGTGTAGATGTGGTAAATCCAGGTTGCATCACAAGCCCTGAATGAATTATTTAAGAATTGCTCTCTATTTCACTGTCATTGTGTTTTGTTTTTGAAATTTATTTTGATAATGGGATTTATCGGATTTTCACTGCTGCGTTTAGGCCGCTGTACACACGCTTGATTTCCTTATGGAGACATATAAATCCATGGGTTTTAAGATTCTTACTTGTGAGGTATCTTGCCAGGCGTTGAATATGGGGTGTTGAGTCCATTTCGTTGAGCAAGGAGTAGTGCTTGTCTATTATATATTTGGCTTATGGAACGGTATCTGTGCTAATTTCAATCTCTGGTTTTATGCAGCACCCCAACTCACCTTTCCCCATAAGCAAGTATAAGTTGGTTTTCTAAATTTGAGACCCTGTTCTGTTTTGTAATTCAGTTCATGTGTAGCCAAGGTTACATTCCGTGTATTAGTGATATCTTATGATGTTTCTTTTTCTGTCTGACTTATTTCTCGTAGAATCATCGTACCTGAATCCACTCATTATGCCGATAGGGACCTGATGACGTAGATTTCATTGCTGAGTGATATTCCATTGTACGTGCGTACCACAACATCTTTATGCATTTTTTGCTTTCTGGGATATTTAACTTGTACCGTAGACGAGGTTGTTGTAAACAGAGCCGTCCCAAACTTTGGGGTGGCTGTGTGTTTTTGATTTTAATTTCCATAAGCTATAGGACCATAAGTGGAAGTGCCATAGGCTGTGTTGCTTTGTTTCCTACGTGTTTCAGGAAACACCATACACTTCTCCAGAGTGGTTGTTGGCAATTTACATCCCGCCCATCAACATAACAAGGCTCCCTGTTCTCCATGACCTGTCCTGCCTTTCTGGATTTTACACTTTTTTCAGATGGCCCCTTTGACCGGGGGGCAGTGAGACTTCATTGTAGTGCAGATTTCCTTTACATGCTTGCTTGGTTGGCCAAAAAGGGCGTATGCGTTTTTTCCTGAATATATTCAGGAAAAAACGCATACGCCCTTTTTGGCCAAGTGCATCATTGTCGACATTCTGCCTCTTTTCCTATGCTTTAAGTGCAATTCCAGTCTACCCCGTGAAATCGTTTTCCTGAAATTGTGCTCCGCTTTCCAGTCCTCTTCGAAGACTTACTTCAGTACATTTTTGGACGATAGCTGTCATTCATAACTCTGCAGGTTTGTGAATTACAGTGCCCCTGAGCTCCTTTCTTCAACTCGCTTTCCTGTGAGCTCGCCGCAAAACCGCAAGATTGCTTCAGGCCCTAATATCTTTCCGGCCGGGCACGCTGAGCCTTTGGTTAATTCCTCTTCCTGGTGCGAAATGAGCGTTCCATTTGCCCGTGCAGACACCTACAGCTGGTCTCTCATTGGTTCTCCCTATTCCTGTTCATCTTGCGCAGAAAGTGCAAACTGTGCCAAACAGGAGGTTAAAGGCACTGACTCTCCAAGTGGGGAGAGTGTTAGTAAAGCGTCTGGAATGGTGAACCCGAGTACCAGGGGACGAAAACTGAGATGCATTTGAAAACGTTTCCCAATCACACGGCGGACGATAGTCTGGGTTTCCCATGCATGTTTTAGCTGAAGGAAGAATCCCTTAAACCTGGAGAGTTGGGACCCATGGAATGGGTACCATGCAGTATGACTTCAAAGGGTCTGCGTTTGCTCACCGAACCTCACCAATGCTATCAGCACGAAGTGTCCAGCCTTATGTCTCTCCCAGCTCTGGGTGTAGATGTGGTAAATCCAGGTTGCATCACAAGCCCTGAATGAATTATTTAAGAATTGCTCTCTATTTCACTGTCATTGTGTTTTGTTTTTGAAATTTATTTTGATAATGGGATTTATCGGATTTTCACTGCTGCGTTTAGGCCGCTGTACACACGCTTGATTTCCTTATGGAGACATATAAATCCATGGGTTTTAAGATTCTTACTTGTGAGGTATCTTGCCAGGCGTTGAATATGGGGTGTTGAGTCCATTTCGTTGAGCAAGGAGTAGTGCTTGTCTATTATATATTTGGCTTATGGAACGGTATCTGTGCTAATTTCAATCTCTGGTTTTATGCAGCACCCCAACTCACCTTTCCCCATAAGCAAGTATAAGTTGGTTTTCTAAATTTGAGACCCTGTTCTGTTTTGTAATTCAGTTCATGTGTAGCCAAGGTTACATTCCGTGTATTAGTGATATCTTATGATGTTTCTTTTTCTGTCTGACTTATTTCTCGTAGAATCATCGTACCTGAATCCACTCATTATGCCGATAGGGACCTGATGACGTAGATTTCATTGCTGAGTGATATTCCATTGTACGTGCGTACCACAACATCTTTATGCATTTTTTGCTTTCTGGGATATTTAACTTGTACCGTAGACGAGGTTGTTGTAAACAGAGCCGTCCCAAACTTTGGGGTGGCTGTGTGTTTTTGATTTTAATTTCCATAAGCTATAGGACCATAAGTGGGAGTGCCATAGGCTGTGTTGCTTTGTTTCCTACGTGTTTCAGGAAACACCATACACTTCTCCAGAGTGGTTGTTGGCAATTTACATCCCGCCCATCAACATAACAAGGCTCCCTGTTCTCCATGACCTGTCCTGCCTTTCTGGATTTTACACTTTTTTCAGATGGCCCCTTTGACCGGGGGGCAGTGAGACTTCATTGTAGTGCAGATTTCCTTTACATGCTTGCTTGGTTGGCCAAAAAGGGCGTATGCGTTTTTTCCTGAATATATTCAGGAAAAAACGCATACGCCCTTTTTGGCCAAGTGCATCATTGTCGACATTCTGCCTCTTTTCCTATGCTTTAAGTGCAATTCCAGTCTACCCCGTGAAATCGTTTTCCTGAAATTGTGCTCCGCTTTCCAGTCCTCTTCGAAGACTTACTTCAGTACATTTTTGGACGATAGCTGTCATTCATAACTCTGCAGGTTTGTGAATTACAGTGCCCCTGAGCTCCTTTCTTCAACTCGCTTTCCTGTGAGCTCGCCGCAAAACCGCAAGATTGCTTCAGGCCCTAATATCTTTCCGGCCGGGCACGCTGAGCCTTTGGTTAATTCCTCTTCCTGGTGCGAAATGAGCGTTCCATTTGCCCGTGCAGACACCTACAGCTGGTCTCTCATTGGTTCTCCCTATTCCTGTTCATCTTGCGCAGAAAGTGCAAACTGTGCCAAACAGGAGGTTAAAGGCACTGACTCTCCAAGTGGGGAGAGTGTTAGTAAAGCGTCTGGAATGGTGAACCCGAGTACCAGGGGACGAAAACTGAGATGCATTTGAAAACGTTTCCCAATCACACGGCGGACGATAGTCTGGGTTTCCCATGCATGTTTTAGCTGAAGGAAGAATCCCTTAAACCTGGAGAGTTGGGACCCATGGAATGGGTACCATGCAGTATGACTTCAAAGGGTCTGCGTTTGCTCACCGAACCTCACCAATGCTATCAGCACGAAGTGTCCAGCCTTATGTCTCTCCCAGCTCTGGGTGTAGATGTGGTAAATCCAGGTTGCATCACAAGCCCTGAATGAATTATTTAAGAATTGCTCTCTATTTCACTGTCATTGTGTTTTGTTTTTGAAATTTATTTTGATAATGGGATTTATCGGATTTTCACTGCTGCGTTTAGGCCGCTGTACACACGCTTGATTTCCTTATGGAGACATATAAATCCATGGGTTTTAAGATTCTTACTTGTGAGGTATCTTGCCAGGCGTTGAATATGGGGTGTTGAGTCCATTTCGTTGAGCAAGGAGTAGTGCTTGTCTATTATATATTTGGCTTATGGAACGGTATCTGTGCTAATTTCAATCTCTGGTTTTATGCAGCACCCCAACTCACCTTTCCCCATAAGCAAGTATAAGTTGGTTTTCTAAATTTGAGACCCTGTTCTGTTTTGTAATTCAGTTCATGTGTAGCCAAGGTTACATTCCGTGTATTAGTGATATCTTATGATGTTTCTTTTTCTGTCTGACTTATTTCTCGTAGAATCATCGTACCTGAATCCACTCATTATGCCGATAGGGACCTGATGACGTAGATTTCATTGCTGAGTGATATTCCATTGTACGTGCGTACCACAACATCTTTATGCATTTTTTGCTTTCTGGGATATTTAACTTGTACCGTAGACGAGGTTGTTGTAAACAGAGCCGTCCCAAACTTTGGGGTGGCTGTGTGTTTTTGATTTTAATTTCCATAAGCTATAGGACCATAAGTGGGAGTGCCATAGGCTGTGTTGCTTTGTTTCCTACGTGTTTCAGGAAACACCATACACTTCTCCAGAGTGGTTGTTGGCAATTTACATCCCGCCCATCAACATAACAAGGCTCCCTGTTCTCCATGACCTGTCCTGCCTTTCTGGATTTTACACTTTTTTCAGATGGCCCCTTTGACCGGGGGGCAGTGAGACTTCATTGTAGTGCAGATTTCCTTTACATGCTTGCTTGGTTGGCCAAAAAGGGCGTATGCGTTTTTTCCTGAATATATTCAGGAAAAAACGCATACGCCCTTTTTGGCCAAGTGCATCATTGTCGACATTCTGCCTCTTTTCCTATGCTTTAAGTGCAATTCCAGTCTACCCCGTGAAATCGTTTTCCTGAAATTGTGCTCCGCTTTCCAGTCCTCTTCGAAGACTTACTTCAGTACATTTTTGGACGATAGCTGTCATTCATAACTCTGCATGTTTGTGAATTACAGTGCCCCTGAGCTCCTTTCTTCAACTCGCTTTCCTGTGAGCTCGCCGCAAAACCGCAAGATTGCTTCAGGCCCTAATATCTTTCCGGCAGGGCACGCTGAGCCTTTGGTTAATTCCTCTTCCTGGTGCGAAATGAGCGTTCCATTTGCCCGTGCAGACACCTACAGCTGGTCTCTCATTGGTTCTCCCTATTCCTGTTCATCTTGCGCAGAAAGTGCAAACTGTGCCAAACAGGAGGTTAAAGGCACTGACTCTCCAAGTGGGGAGAGTGTTAGTAAAGCGTCTGGAATGGTGAACCCGAGTACCAGGGGACGAAAACTGAGATGCATTTGAAAACGTTTCCCAATCACACGGCGGACGATAGTCTGGGTTTCCCATGCATGTTTCAGCTGAAGGAAGAATCCCTTAAACCTGGAGAGTTGGGACCCATGGAATGGGTACCATGCAGTATGACTTCAAAGGGTCTGCGTTTGCTCACCGAACCTCACCAATGCTATCAGCACGAAGTGTCCAGCCTTATGTCTCTCCCAGCTCTGGGTGTAGATGTGGTAAATCCAGGTTGCATCACAAGCCCTGAATGAATTATTTAAGAATTGCTCTCTATTTCACTGTCATTGTGTTTTGTTTTTGAAATTTATTTTGATAATGGGATTTATCGGATTTTCACTGCTGCGTTTAGGCCGCTGTACACACGCTTGATTTCCTTATGGAGACATATAAATCCATGGGTTTTAAGATTCTTACTTGTGAGGTATCTTGCCAGGCGTTGAATATGGGGTGTTGAGTCCATTTCGTTGAGCAAGGAGTAGTGCTTGTCTATTATATATTTGGCTTATGGAACGGTATCTGTGCTAATTTCAATCTCTGGTTTTATGCAGCACCCCAACTCACCTTTCCCCATAAGCAAGTATAAGTTGGTTTTCTAAATTTGAGACCCTGTTCTGTTTTGTAATTCAGTTCATGTGTAGCCAAGGTTACATTCCGTGTATTAGTGATATCTTATGATGTTTCTTTTTCTGTCTGACTTATTTCTCGTAGAATCATCGTACCTGAATCCACTCATTATGCCGATAGGGACCTGATGACGTACATTTCATTGCTGAGTGATATTCCATTGTACGTGCGTACCACAACATCTTTATGCATTTTTTGCTTTCTGGGATATTTAACTTGTACCGTAGACGAGGTTGTTGTAAACAGAGCCATCCCAAACTTTGGGGTGGCTGTGTGTTTTTGATTTTAATTTCCATAAGCTATAGGACCATAAGTGGAAGTGCCATAGGCTGTGTTGCTTTGTTTCCTACGTGTTTCAGGAAACACCATACACTTCTCCAGAGTGGTTGTTGGCAATTTACATCCCGCCCATCAACATAACAAGGCTCCCTGTTCTCCATGACCTGTCCTGCCTTTCTGGATTTTACACTTTTTTCAGATGGCCCCTTTGACCGGGGGGCAGTGAGACTTCATTGTAGTGCAGATTTCCTTTACATGCTTGCTTGGTTGGCCAAAAAGGGCGTATGCGTTTTTTCCTGAATATATTCAGGAAAAAACGCATACGCCCTTTTTGGCCAAGTGCATCATTGTCGACATTCTGCCTCTTTTCCTATGCTTTAAGTGCAATTCCAGTCTACCCCGTGAAATCGTTTTCCTGAAATTGTGCTCCGCTTTCCAGTCCTCTTCGAAGACTTACTTCAGTACATTTTTGGACGATAGCTGTCATTCATAACTCTGCAGGTTTGTGAATTACAGTGCCCCTGAGCTCCTTTCTTCAACTCGCTTTCCTGTGAGCTCGCCGCAAAACCGCAAGATTGCTTCAGGCCCTAATATCTTTCCGGCAGGGCACGCTGAGCCTTTGGTTAATTCCTCTTCCTGGTGCGAAATGAGCGTTCCATTTGCCCGTGCAGACACCTACAGCTGGTCTCTCATTGGTTCTCCCTATTCCTGTTCATCTTGCGCAGAAAGTGCAAACTGTGCCAAACAGGAGGTTAAAGGCACTGACTCTCCAAGTGGGGAGAGTGTTAGTAAAGCGTCTGGAATGGTGAACCCGAGTACCAGGGGACGAAAACTGAGATGCATTTGAAAACGTTTCCCAATCACACGGCGGACGATAGTCTGGGTTTCCCATGCATGTTTCAGCTGAAGGAAGAATCCCTTAAACCTGGAGAGTTGGGACCCATGGAATGGGTACCATGCAGTATGACTTCAAAGGGTCTGCGTTTGCTCACCGAACCTCACCAATGCTATCAGCACGAAGTGTCCAGCCTTATGTCTCTCCCAGCTCTGGGTGTAGATGTGGTAAATCCAGGTTGCATCACAAGCCCTGAATGAATTATTTAAGAATTGCTCTCTATTTCACTGTCATTGTGTTTTGTTTTTGAAATTTATTTTGATAATGGGATTTATCGGATTTTCACTGCTGCGTTTAGGCCGCTGTACACACGCTTGATTTCCTTATGGAGACATATAAATCCATGGGTTTTAAGATTCTTACTTGTCAGGTATCTTGCCAGGCGTTGAATATGGGGTGTTGAGTCCATTTCGTTGAGCAAGGAGTAGTGCTTGTCTATTATATATTTGGCTTATGGAACGGTATCTGTGCTAATTTCAATCTCTGGTTTTATGCAGCACCCCAACTCACCTTTCCCCATAAGCAAGTATAAGTTGGTTTTCTAAATTTGAGACCCTGTTCTGTTTTGTAATTCAGTTCATGTGTAGCCAAGGTTACATTCCGTGTATTAGTGATATCTTATGATGTTTCTTTTTCTGTCTGACTTATTTCTCGTAGAATCATCGTACCTGAATCCACTCATTATGCCGATAGGGACCTGATGACGTAGATTTCATTGCTGAGTGATATTCCATTGTACGTGCGTACCACAACATCTTTATGCATTTTTTGCTTTCTGGGATATTTAACTTGTACCGTAGACGAGGTTGTTGTAAACAGAGCCGTCCCAAACTTTGGGGTGGCTGTGTGTTTTTGATTTTAATTTCCATAAGCTATAGGACCATAAGTGGAAGTGCCATAGGCTGTGTTGCTTTGTTTCCTACGTGTTTCAGGAAACACCATACACTTCTCCAGAGTGGTTGTTGGCAATTTACATCCCGCCCATCAACATAACAAGGCTCCCTGTTCTCCATGACCTGTCCTGCCTTTCTGGATTTTACACTTTTTTCAGATGGCCCCTTTGACCGGGGGGCAGTGAGACTTCATTGTAGTGCAGATTTCCTTTACATGCTTGCTTGGTTGGCCAAAAAGGGCGTATGCGTTTTTTCCTGAATATATTCAGGAAAAAACGCATACGCCCTTTTTGGCCAAGTGCATCATTGTCGACATTCTGCCTCTTTTCCTATGCTTTAAGTGCAATTCCAGTCTACCCCGTGAAATCGTTTTCCTGAAATTGTGCTCCGCTTTCCAGTCCTCTTCGAAGACTTACTTCAGTACATTTTTGGACGATAGCTGTCATTCATAACTCTGCAGGTTTGTGAATTACAGTGCCCCTGAGCTCCTTTCTTCAACTCGCTTTCCTGTGAGCTCGCCGCAAAACCGCAAGATTGCTTCAGGCCCTAATATCTTTCCGGCCGGGCACGCTGAGCCTTTGGTTAATTCCTCTTCCTGGTGCGAAATGAGCGTTCCATTTGCCCGTGCAGACACCTACAGCTGGTCTCTCATTGGTTCTCCCTATTCCTGTTCATCTTGCGCAGAAAGTGCAAACTGTGCCAAACAGGAGGTTAAAGGCACTGACTCTCCAAGTGGGGAGAGTGTTAGTAAAGCGTCTGGAATGGTGAACCCGAGTACCAGGGGACGAAAACTGAGATGCATTTGAAAACGTTTCCCAATCACACGGCGGACGATAGTCTGGGTTTCCCATGCATGTTTTAGCTGAAGGAAGAATCCCTTAAACCTGGAGAGTTGGGACCCATGGAATGGGTACCATGCAGTATGACTTCAAAGGGTCTGCGTTTGCTCACCGAACCTCACCAATGCTATCAGCACGAAGTGTCCAGCCTTATGTCTCTCCCAGCTCTGGGTGTAGATGTGGTAAATCCAGGTTGCATCACAAGCCCTGAATGAATTATTTAAGAATTGCTCTCTATTTCACTGTCATTGTGTTTTGTTTTTGAAATTTATTTTGATAATGGGATTTATCGGATTTTCACTGCTGCGTTTAGGCCGCTGTACACACGCTTGATTTCCTTATGGAGACATATAAATCCATGGGTTTTAAGATTCTTACTTGTGAGGTATCTTGCCAGGCGTTGAATATGGGGTGTTGAGTCCATTTCGTTGAGCAAGGAGTAGTGCTTGTCTATTATATATTTGGCTTATGGAACGGTATCTGTGCTAATTTCAATCTCTGGTTTTATGCAGCACCCCAACTCACCTTTCCCCATAAGCAAGTATAAGTTGGTTTTCTAAATTTGAGACCCTGTTCTGTTTTGTAATTCAGTTCATGTGTAGCCAAGGTTACATTCCGTGTATTAGTGATATCTTATGATGTTTCTTTTTCTGTCTGACTTATTTCTCGTAGAATCATCGTACCTGAATCCACTCATTATGCCGATAGGGACCTGATGACGTAGATTTCATTGCTGAGTGATATTCCATTGTACGTGCGTACCACAACATCTTTATGCATTTTTTGCTTTCTGGGATATTTAACTTGTACCGTAGACGAGGTTGTTGTAAACAGAGCCGTCCCAAACTTTGGGGTGGCTGTGTGTTTTTGATTTTAATTTCCATAAGCTATAGGACCATAAGTGGAAGTGCCATAGGCTGTGTTGCTTTGTTTCCTACGTGTTTCAGGAAACACCATACACTTCTCCAGAGTGGTTGTTGGCAATTTACATCCCGCCCATCAACATAACAAGGCTCCCTGTTCTCCATGACCTGTCCTGCCTTTCTGGATTTTACACTTTTTTCAGATGGCCCCTTTGACCGGGGGGCAGTGAGACTTCATTGTAGTGCAGATTTCCTTTACATGCTTGCTTGGTTGGCCAAAAAGGGCGTATGCGTTTTTTCCTGAATATATTCAGGAAAAAACGCATACGCCCTTTTTGGCCAAGTGCATCATTGTCGACATTCTGCCTCTTTTCCTATGCTTTAAGTGCAATTCCAGTCTACCCCGTGAAATCGTTTTCCTGAAATTGTGCTCCGCTTTCCAGTCCTCTTCGAAGACTTACTTCAGTACATTTTTGGACGATAGCTGTCATTCATAACTCTGCAGGTTTGTGAATTACAGTGCCCCTGAGCTCCTTTCTTCAACTCGCTTTCCTGTGAGCTCGCCGCAAAACCGCAAGATTGCTTCAGGCCCTAATATCTTTCTGGCCGGGCACGCTGAGCCTTTGGTTAATTCCTCTTCCTGGTGCGAAATGAGCGTTCCATTTGCCCGTGCAGACACCTACAGCTGGTCTCTCATTGGTTCTCCCTATTCCTGTTCATCTTGCGCAGAAAGTGCAAACTGTGCCAAACAGGAGGTTAAAGGCACTGACTCTCCAAGTGGGGAGAGTGTTAGTAAAGCGTCTGGAATGGTGAACCCGAGTACCAGGGGACGAAAACTGAGATGCATTTGAAAACGTTTCTCAATCACACGGCGGACGATAGTCTGGGTTTCCCATGCATGTTTTAGCTGAAGGAAGAATCCCTTAAACCTGGAGAGTTGGGACCCATGGAATGGGTACCATGCAGTATGACTTCAAAGGGTCTGCGTTTGCTCACCGAACCTCACCAATGCTATCAGCACGAAGTGTCCAGCCTTATGTCTCTCCCAGCTCTGGGTGTAGATGTGGTAAATCCAGGTTGCATCACAAGCCCTGAATGAATTATTTAAGAATTGCTCTCTATTTCACTGTCATTGTGTTTTGTTTCTGAAATTTATTTTGATAATGGGATTTATCGGATTTTCACTGCTGCATTTAGGCCGCTGTACACACGCTTGATTTCCTTATGGAGACATATAAATCCATGGGTTTTAAGATTCTTACTTGTCAGGTATCTTGCCAGGCGTTGAATATGGGGTGTTGAGTCCATTTCGTTAGCAAGGAGTAGTGCTTGTCTATTATATATTTGGCTTATGGAACGGTATCTGTGCTAATTTCAATCTCTGGTTTTATGCAGCACCCCAACTCACCTTTCCCCATAAGCAAGCATAAGTTGGTTTTCTAAATTTGAGACCCTGTTCTGTTTTGTAATTCAGTTCATGTGTAGCCAAGGTTACATTCCGTGTATTAGTGATATCTTATGATGTTTCTTTTTCTGTGTGACTTATTTCTCGTAGAATCATCGTACCTGAATCCACTCATTATGCCGCTACGGGCCTGATGACGTAGATTTCATTGCTGAGTGATATTCCATTGTACGTGCGTAACACAACTTCTTTATCCATTTTTTGCTTTCTGGGATATTTTACTTGTACCGTAGACGAGGTTCTTGTAAACAGAGCCGTCCCAAACTCTGGGGTGTCTGTGTGTTTTTGATTTTAATTTCCCTAAGCCATAGGACCATAAGTGGAAGTGCCATAGCCTGTGTTGCTTTGTTTCCTACGTGTTTCTGGAAACACCATACACATCTCCAGAGTGGTTGTTGGCAATTTACATCCCGCCCATCAGCATGACAAGGCTCCCTGTTCTCCATGACCTGTCCTGACTTTCTGGATTTTACATTTTTTTCAGATGGCCCTTTTGACCGGGGGGCAGTGAGACTTCATTGTAGTGCAGATTTCCATTACACGCTTGCTTGGTTGGCCAAAAAGGGCGTATGCGTTTTTTCCTGAATATATTCAGGAAAAAACGCATACGCCCTTTTTGGCCAAGTGCATCACTCTTGACATTCTGCCTCTTTTCCTATGCTTTTAGTACAATTCCAGTCTACCCCCTGAAATCGTGTTCCTGAAATTCTGCCCCGCTTTCAAGTCCTCTTCGAAGACTTACTTCAATACATTTTTGGACGATAGCTGTCATTCATATCTCTGCATGTTTGTGAATTACAGTGCCTCTGAGCTCCTTTCTTCAACTCGCTTTCTTGTGAGCTGGCCGCAAAACCGCAGGATTGCTTCAGGCCCTAATCTCTTTCCGGCAGGGCACGCTGAGCCTTTGGATAATTCCTCTTCCTGGTGGGAAATGAGCGTTCAATTGGCCCGTGCAAACACCTACAGCTAGTCTCTCATTGCTTCTCCGTATTCCTGTTCATCTTGCGCAGAAATTGCAAACTGTGCCAAACAGGAGGTTAAATGCACTGACTCTCCAAGTGGGGAGAGTGTTAGTAAAGCGTCTGGAATGGTGAACCCGAGTACCAGGGTTCGAAAATTGAGATGCATTTGAAAACGTTTCCCAATCACACGGTGGACCATACTCTGGGTTTCCCATGCATGTTTTAGCTGAAGGAAGAATCCCTTAAACCTGGAGAGTTGGGACCCATGGAATGGGTACCATGCAGTATGACTTCAAAGGGTCTGCGTTTGCTCACCGAACCTCAACAATGCTATCAGCACGAAGTGTCCAGCCTTATGTCTCTCCCAGCTCTGGGTGTAGATGTGGTAAATCCAGGTTGCATCACAAGCCCTGAATGAATTATTTAAGAATTGCTCTCTATTTCACTGTCATTGTGTTTTGTTTTTAAATTTATTTTGATAATGGGATTTATCGGATTTTCACTGCTGTGTTTAGGCCGCTGTACACACGCTTGATTTCCTTATGGAGACATATAAATCCATTGGTTTTAAGATTCTTACTTGTCAGGTATCTTCCCAGGCGTTGAATATGGTGTGTTGAGTCCGTTTCGTTGAGCAAGGTGTAGATCTTGTCTATTATATATTTGGCTTATGGAACGGTATCTGTGCTAATTTCAATCTCTGGTTTTATGCAGCACCCCAACTCACCTTTCCCCATAAGCAAACATAAGTTGGTTTTCTAAATTTGATACCATGTTCTGTTTTGTAATTCAGTTCATGTGTAGTCAAATTTACATTCCGTGTATTAGTGATAGCTTATGATGTTTCTCTTTCTGTGTGACTTATTTCTCGTAGAATCATCGTACCTGAACCCACTCATTATGCCTATACGGGCCTGATGATGTAGATTTCATTGCTGAGTGATATTCCATTGTACGTGCATACCACAACTTCTTTATCCATTTTTTGCTTTCTCGGATATTTAACTTGTACCGTAGACGAGGTTCTTATAAACAGAGACGTCCCAAACATTGGGGTGGCTGTGTGTTTTTGATTTTAATTTCCATAAGCTATAGGACCATAAGTGGAAGTGCCATAGGCTGTGTTGCTTTGTTTCCTATGTGTTTCAGGAAACACTATACAGTTCTCCAGAGTGCCTGTTGGCAATTTACATCCCGCCCATCAGCATAACAAGGCTCCCTGTTCTCCATGACCTGTCCTGCCTTTCTGGATTTTACACTTTTTTCAGATGGCCCTTTTGACCGGGGGGCAGTGAGACTTCATTGTAGTGCAGATTTCCTTTACACGCCTGCTTGGTTGGCCAAAAAGGGCGTATGCGTTTTTTCCTGAATATATTCAGGAAAAAACGCATACGCCCTTTTTGGCCAAGTGCATCATTGTCGACATTCTGCCTCTTTTCCTATGCTTTAAGTGCAATTCCAGTCTACCCCCTGAAATCGTTTTCCTGAAATTCTGCCCCACTTTCAAGTCCTCTTCGAAGACTTACTTCAGTACATTTTTGGACGATAGCTGTCATTCATAACTCTGCAAGTTTGTGAATTACAGTGCTCCTGAGTTCCTTTCCTCAACTCGCTTTCTCGTGAGCTGGCTGAAAAACCGCAGGATTTCTTCAGGCCCTAATCTGTTTCCGGCAGGTCATGCTGAGCCTTTGGTTAATTCCTCTTCCTGGTGGGAAATGAGCTTTCCATTTGCCCGTGCAGACACCTACAGCTAGTCTCTCATTGGTTCTCCCTATTCCTGTTCATCTTGCGCAGAAATTGCAAACTGTGCCAAACAGGAGGTTAAAGGCACTGACTCTCCAAGTGGGGAGAATGTTAGTAAAGCGTCTGGAATGGTGACCCGAGTACCAGGGTTCGAAAACTGAGATGCATTTGAAAACGTTTCCCAATCACACGGTGGACCATACTCTGGGTTTCCCATGCATGATTTAGCTGAAGGAATAATCCCTTAAACCTGGAAAGTTGGGACCCATGGAATGTGTACCAGGCAGTATGACTTCAAAGGGTCTGCGTTTGCTCACCGAACCTCACCAATGCTATCAGCCTGAAGTGTCCAGCCTTATGTCTCACACAGCTCTGCGTGTAGATGTGGTATATCCAGGTTTCATCACAAGCCCTGAATGAATTATTTAAGAATTGCTCTCTATTTCACTCTCATTGTGTTTTGTTTTCGAAATATATCTTGAAAATGGGATTTATCGGATTTTCACTGCTGCGTTTAGGCCGCTGTACACATGCTTGATTTCCTTATGGAGACATATAAATCCATGGGTTTCAAGATTCTTACTTGTCAGGTATGTTCCCAGGCGTTGAATATGGGCTGTTGAGTCCATTTCGCTGAGCAAGGAGTAGGTCTTGTCTATTATATATTTGGCTTATGGAATGGTATCTGTGCTAATTTCAATCTCTGGTTTTATACAGCACCCAAATTCACCTTTCCCCATAAGCAAGCATAAGTTCGTTTTCTAAATTTGAGACCCTGTTCTGTTTTGTAATTCAGTTCATGTGTAGTCAAGTTTACATTCCGTGTATTAGTGATATCTTATGATGTTTCTTATTCTGTGTGACTTATTTCCCGTAGAATCATCGTACTTGGATCCACTCATTATGCCGCTACGGGCCTGATGACGGAGATTTCATTGCTGAGTGATATTCCATTGTACGTGCGTACCACAACTTCTTTATCCATTTTTTGCTTTCTCGGATATTTAACATGTACCGTAGATGAGGTTCTTGTAAACAGAGCCGTCCCAAACTTTGGGGTGGCTGTGTGTTTTTGATTTTAATTTCCCTAAGCTATAGGACCATAAGTGGAAGTGCCATAGGCTGTGTTGCTTTGTTTCCTACGTGTTTCAGGAAACACCATACACTTCTCCAGAGTGGCTGTTGGCAATTGACATCCTGCCCAGCAGCATAACAAGGCTCCCTGTTCTCCATGACCTGTCCTGCCTTTCTGGATTTTACACTTTTTTCAGATGGCCCTTTTGACCGGGGGGCAGTGAGACTCCATTGTAGTGCAGATTTCCTTTACACGCATGCTTGGTTTGCCAAAAAGGGCGTATGCGTTTTTTCCTGAATATATTCAGGAAAAAACGCATACGCCCTTTTTGGCCAAGTGCATCATTGTCGACATTCTGCCTCTTTTCCTATGCTTTAAGTGCAATTCCAGTCTACCCCGTGAAATCGTTTTCCTGAAATTCTGCCCCGCTTTCAAGTCCTCTTCGAAGACTTACTTCAATATATTTTTGGACGATAGCTGTCATTCATAACTCTGCAGGTTTGTGAATTACAGTGCCCCAGAACTCCTTTCCTCAACTCGCTTTCATGTGATCTGGCCGCAAAACCGCAGGATTGTTTCAGGCCCTAATCTGTTTCCAGCATGGCACGCTGAGCCTTTGGTTAATTCCTCTTCCTGGTGGGAAATGAGCGTTCCATTTGCCCGTGCAGACACCTACAGGTAGTCTCTTATTGGTTCTCCCTATTCCTGTTCATCTTGCGCAGAAATTGCAAACTGTGCCAAACAGGAGGTTAAAGGCACTGACTCTCCAAGTGGGGAGAGTTTTAATAAAGCGTCTGGAATGGTGAACCCGAGTACCAGGGTTCGAAAATTGAGATGCATTTGGAAACGTTTCCCAATCACACGGTGGACCATACTCTGGGTTTCCCATGCATGTTTTAGCTGAAGGAAGAATCCCTTAAACCAGGAGAGTTGGGACCCATGGAATGAGTACCATGCAGTATGACTTCAAAGGGTCTGCGTTTGCTCACTGAACCTCACCAATGTTATCAGCTTGAAGTGCCCAGCCTTATGTCTCACCCAGCTCTGGGTGTAGATGTGGTAAATCCAGGTTGCATCACAAGCCCTGAATCAATTATTTAAGAATTGCTCTCTATTTCACTGTCATTGTGTATTGTTTTTGAAATTTATTTTGATAATGGGATTTATCGGATTTTCACTGCTGCGTTTAGGCCGATGTACAGACATTTGACTTACTTATGGAAACATATAAATCCATGGGTTTTAAGATTCTTACTTGTCAGGTATATTCCCAGGCGTTGAATATGGGGTGTTGAGTCTATTTCGCTGAGCAAGGAGTAGGTCTTCTCTATTATATATTTGGCTTATGGAACGGTATCTGTGCTAATTTCAATCTCTGTTTTTATGCAGCACCCCAACTCACCTTTCCCCATAAGCAAGCATAAGTTGGTTGTCTCAATTTGAGACCCTTTTCTGTTTTGTAATTCAGTTCATGTGTAGCCAAGTTTACATTCCGTGTATTAGTCATATCTTATGATATTTCTTTTTCTGTGTGACTTATTTCTCGTAGAATCATCGTACCTGAATCCACTCATTATGGCGCTACGGGCCTGATGACGTAGATTTCATTGCTGTGTGATATTCCATTGTACGTACGTAGCACTACTTCTTTATCCATTTTTTGCTTTCTCGGATATTTAACTTGTACCGTAGACGAGGTTCCTGTAAACGGAGCCGTCCCAAACTTTGGGGTGGCTGTGTGTTTTTGATTTTAATTTCCCTAAGCTATAGATCCATAAGTGGAAGTGCCATAGGCTGTGTTGTTTTGTTTCCTACGTGTTTCAGGAAACACCATACACTTCTCCAGAGTGGCTGTTGGCAATTTACATCCTGCCCATCAGCATAACAAGGCTCCCTGTTCTCCATGACCTGTCCTGCCTTTCTGGATTTTACACTTTTTTCAGATGGCCCTTTTGACCGGGGGGCAGTGAGACTTCATTGTAGTGCAGATTTCCTTTACACGCTTGCTTGGTTGTCCAAAAAGTGCGTATGCGTTTTTTCCTGAATATATTCAGGAAAAAACACATACGCCCTTTTTGGCCAAGTGCATCATTGTCGACATTCTGCCTCATTTCCTATGCTTTAAGTGCAATTCCAGTCTACCCCCTGAAATCGTTTTCCAGAAATTCTGCCCCGCTTTCAAGTACTCTTCGAAGACTTACTTCAATACATTTTTGGATGATAGCTGTCATTCATAACTCTGCAGGTTTGTGATTTTCAGTGGCCCTGAGCTCCTTTCTTCAACTCACTTTCTTGTGAGCTGGCTGCAAAACCGCAGGATTGCTTCAGGCCCTAATCTGTTTCCGGCATGGCACGCTGAGCCTTTGGTTAATTCCTCTTCCTGTTGGGAAATGAGCGTTCCATTTGCCCGTGCAGACACCTACAGCTAGTCTCTCATTGGTTCTCCCTATTCCTGTTCATCTTGCGCAGAAATTGCAAACTGTGCCAAACAGGAGTTTAAAGGCACTGACTCTCCAAGTGGGGAGAGTGTTAGTAAAGCGTCTGGAATGGTGAACCCGAGTACCAGCGTTTGAAAACTGAGATGCATTTGAAAACGTTTCCCAATCACACGGTGGACCATACTCTGGGTTTCCCATGCATGTTTTAGCTGAAGGAAGAATCCCTTAAACCTGGAGAGTTGGGACCCATGGAATGGGTACCATGCAGTATGACTTCAAAGGGTCTGCGTTTGCTCACCGAACCTCACCAAAGCTATCAGCCCGAAGTGTCCAGCCTTATGTCTCACCCAGCTCTGGGTGTAGATGTGGTAAATCCAGGTTTCATCACAAGCCCTGAATGAATTATTTAAGAATTGCTCTCTATTTCACTGTCATTGTGTTTTGTTTTTGAAATTTATTTTGATAATGGGATTTATCGGATTTTCACTGCTGCGTTTATGCCGCTGTACACACGCTTGTTTTCCTTGTGGAGACATATAAATCCATGGGTTTTAAGATTCTTACTTGTCAGGTATATTCCCAGGCGTTGAATATGGGGTGTTGAGTCCATTTCGTTGAGCAAGGAGTAGGTCTTGTCTATTATATATTTGGCTTATGGAATGGTATCTGTGCTAATTTCAATCTCTGGTTTTATACAGCACCCAAATTCACCTTTCCCCATAAGCAAGCATAAGTTCGTTTTCTAAATTTGAGACCCTGTTCTGTTTTGTAATTCAGTTCATGTGTAGTCAAGTTTACATTCCGTGTATTAGTGATATCTTATGATGTTTCTTATTCTGTGTGACTTATTTCCCGTAGAATCATCGTACTTGGATCCACTCATTATGCCGCTACGGGCCTGATGACGGAGATTTCATTGCTGAGTGATATTCCATTGTACGTGCGTACCACAACTTCTTTATCCATTTTTTGCTTTCTCGGATATTTAACATGTACCGTAGATGAGGTTCTTGTAAACAGAGCCGTCCCAAACTTTGGGGTGGCTGTGTGTTTTTGATTTTAATTTCCCTAAGCTATAGGACCATAAGTGGAAGTGCCATAGGCTGTGTTGCTTTGTTTCCTACGTGTTTCAGGAAACACCATACACTTCTCCAGAGTGGCTGTTGGCAATTGACATCCTGCCCAGCAGCATAACAAGGCTCCCTGTTCTCCATGACCTGTCCTGCCTTTCTGGATTTTACACTTTTTTCAGATGGCCCTTTTGACCGGGGGGCAGTGAGACTCCATTGTAGTGCAGATTTCCTTTACACGCATGCTTGGTTTGCCAAAAAGGGCGTATGCGTTTTTTCCTGAATATATTCAGGAAAAAACGCATACGCCCTTTTTGGCCAAGTGCATCATTGTCGACATTCTGCCTCTTTTCCTATGCTTTAAGTGCAATTCCAGTCTACCCCGTGAAATCGTTTTCCTGAAATTCTGCCCCGCTTTCAAGTCCTCTTCGAAGACTTACTTCAATATATTTTTGGACGATAGCTGTCATTCATAACTCTGCAGGTTTGTGAATTACAGTGCCCCAGAACTCCTTTCCTCAACTCGCTTTCATGTGATCTGGCCGCAAAACCGCAGGATTGTTTCAGGCCCTAATCTGTTTCCAGCATGGCACGCTGAGCCTTTGGTTAATTCCTCTTCCTGGTGGGAAATGAGCGTTCCATTTGCCCGTGCAGACACCTACAGGTAGTCTCTTATTGGTTCTCCCTATTCCTGTTCATCTTGCGCAGAAATTGCAAACTGTGCCAAACAGGAGGTTAAAGGCACTGACTCTCCAAGTGGGGAGAGTTTTAATAAAGCGTCTGGAATGGTGAACCCGAGTACCAGGGTTCGAAAATTGAGATGCATTTGGAAACGTTTCCCAATCACACGGTGGACCATACTCTGGGTTTCCCATGCATGTTTTAGCTGAAGGAAGAATCCCTTAAACCAGGAGAGTTGGGACCCATGGAATGAGTACCATGCAGTATGACTTCAAAGGGTCTGCGTTTGCTCACTGAACCTCACCAATGTTATCAGCTTGAAGTGCCCAGCCTTATGTCTCACCCAGCTCTGGGTGTAGATGTGGTAAATCCAGGTTGCATCACAAGCCCTGAATCAATTATTTAAGAATTGCTCTCTATTTCACTGTCATTGTGTATTGTTTTTGAAATTTATTTTGATAATGGGATTTATCGGATTTTCACTGCTGCGTTTAGGCCGATGTACAGACATTTGACTTACTTATGGAAACATATAAATCCATGGGTTTTAAGATTCTTACTTGTCAGGTATATTCCCAGGCGTTGAATATGGGGTGTTGAGTCTATTTCGCTGAGCAAGGAGTAGGTCTTCTCTATTATATATTTGGCTTATGGAACGGTATCTGTGCTAATTTCAATCTCTGTTTTTATGCAGCACCCCAACTCACCTTTCCCCATAAGCAAGCATAAGTTGGTTGTCTCAATTTGAGACCCTTTTCTGTTTTGTAATTCAGTTCATGTGTAGCCAAGTTTACATTCCGTGTATTAGTCATATCTTATGATATTTCTTTTTCTGTGTGACTTATTTCTCGTAGAATCATCGTACCTGAATCCACTCATTATGGCGCTACGGGCCTGATGACGTAGATTTCATTGCTGTGTGATATTCCATTGTACGTACGTAGCACTACTTCTTTATCCATTTTTTGCTTTCTCGGATATTTAACTTGTACCGTAGACGAGGTTCCTGTAAACGGAGCCGTCCCAAACTTTGGGGTGGCTGTGTGTTTTTGATTTTAATTTCCCTAAGCTATAGATCCATAAGTGGAAGTGCCATAGGCTGTGTTGTTTTGTTTCCTACGTGTTTCAGGAAACACCATACACTTCTCCAGAGTGGCTGTTGGCAATTTACATCCTGCCCATCAGCATAACAAGGCTCCCTGTTCTCCATGACCTGTCCTGCCTTTCTGGATTTTACACTTTTTTCAGATGGCCCTTTTGACCGGGGGGCAGTGAGACTTCATTGTAGTGCAGATTTCCTTTACACGCTTGCTTGGTTGTCCAAAAAGTGCGTATGCGTTTTTTCCTGAATATATTCAGGAAAAAACACATACGCCCTTTTTGGCCAAGTGCATCATTGTCGACATTCTGCCTCATTTCCTATGCTTTAAGTGCAATTCCAGTCTACCCCCTGAAATCGTTTTCCAGAAATTCTGCCCCGCTTTCAAGTACTCTTCGAAGACTTACTTCAATACATTTTTGGATGATAGCTGTCATTCATAACTCTGCAGGTTTGTGATTTTCAGTGGCCCTGAGCTCCTTTCTTCAACTCACTTTCTTGTGAGCTGGCTGCAAAACCGCAGGATTGCTTCAGGCCCTAATCTGTTTCCGGCATGGCACGCTGAGCCTTTGGTTAATTCCTCTTCCTGTTGGGAAATGAGCGTTCCATTTGCCCGTGCAGACACCTACAGCTAGTCTCTCATTGGTTCTCCCTATTCCTGTTCATCTTGCGCAGAAATTGCAAACTGTGCCAAACAGGAGTTTAAAGGCACTGACTCTCCAAGTGGGGAGAGTGTTAGTAAAGCGTCTGGAATGGTGAACCCGAGTACCAGCGTTTGAAAACTGAGATGCATTTGAAAACGTTTCCCAATCACACGGTGGACCATACTCTGGGTTTCCCATGCATGTTTTAGCTGAAGGAAGAATCCCTTAAACCTGGAGAGTTGGGACCCATGGAATGGGTACCATGCAGTATGACTTCAAAGGGTCTGCGTTTGCTCACCGAACCTCACCAAAGCTATCAGCCCGAAGTGTCCAGCCTTATGTCTCACCCAGCTCTGGGTGTAGATGTGGTAAATCCAGGTTTCATCACAAGCCCTGAATGAATTATTTAAGAATTGCTCTCTATTTCACTGTCATTGTGTTTTGTTTTTGAAATTTATTTTGATAATGGGATTTATCGGATTTTCACTGCTGCGTTTATGCCGCTGTACACACGCTTGTTTTCCTTGTGGAGACATATAAATCCATGGGTTTTAAGATTCTTACTTGTCAGGTATATTCCCAGGCGTTGAATATGGGGTGTTGAGTCCATTTCGTTGAGCAAGGAGTAGGTCTTGTCTATTATATATTTGGCTTATGGAAAGGTATCTGTGCTAATTTCAATCTATGGTTTTATGCAGCACCCCAACTCACCTTTCCCCATAAGCAAACATAAGTTGGTTTTCTAAATTTGATACCATGTTCTGTTTTGTAATTCAGTTCATGTGTAGTCAAATTTACATTCCGTGTATTAGTGATATCTTATGAGGTTTCTCTTTCTGTGTGACTTATTTCTCGTAGAATCATCGTACCTGAACCCACTCATTATGCCGATACGGGCCTGATGACGTAGATTTCATTGCTGAGTGATATTCCATTGTATGTGCATACCACAACTTCTTTATCCATTTTTTGCTTTCTCGGATATTTAACTTGTACCGTAGACGAGGTTCTTGTAAACAGAGACGTCCCAAACATTGGGGTGGCTGTGTGTTTTTGATTTTAATTTCCCTAAGCTATAGGACCATAAGTGGAGGTGCCATAGGCTGTGTTGCTTTGTTTCCTATGTGTTTCAGGAAACACCATACACTTCTCCAGAGTGGCTGTTGGCAATTTACATCCCGCCCATCAGCATAACAAGGCTCCCTGTTCTCCATGACCTGTCCTGCCTTTCTGGATTTTACACTTTTTTCAGATGGCCCTTTTGACCGGGGGGCAGTGAGACTTCATTGTAGTGCAGATTTCCTTTACACGCCTGCTTGGTTGGCCAAAAAGGCCGTATGCGTTTTTTCCTGAATATATTCAGGAAAAAACGCATACGCCCTTTTTGGCCAAGTGCATCATTGTCGACATTCTGCCTCTTTTCCTATGCTTTAAGTGCAATTCCAGTCTACCCCCTGAAATCGTTTTCCTGAAATTCTGCCCCACTTTCAAGTCCTCTTCGAAGACTTACTTCAGTACATTTTTGGACGATAGCTGTCATTCATAACTCTGCAGGTTTGTGAATTACAGTGCCCCTGAGCTCCTTTCCTCAACTCGCTTTCTCGTGAGCTGGCTGCAAAACCGCAGGATTGCTTCAGGCCCTAATCTGTTTCCGGCAGGGCACGCTGAGCCTTTGGTTAATTCGTCTTCCTGGTGGGAAATGAGCGTTCCATTTGCCCATGCAGACACCTACAGCTAGTCTCTCATTGGTTCTCCCTATGCCTGTTCATCTTGCGCAGAAATTGCAAACTGTGCCAAACAGGAGGTTAAAGGCACTGACTCTCCAAGTGGGCAGAATGTTAGTAAAGCGTCTGGAATGGTGAACCCGAGTACCAGGGTTCGAAAACTGAGATGCATTTGAAAACGTTTCCCAATCACACGGTGGACCATACTCTGGGTTTCCCATGCATGATTTAGCTGAAGGACGAATCCCTTAAACCTGGAAAGTTGGGACCCATGGAATGGGTACCAGGCAGTATGACTTTAAAGGGTCTGTGTTTGCTCACCGAACCTCACCAATGCTATCAGCCTGAAGTGTCCAGCCTTATGTCTCACACAGCTCTGGGTGTAGATGTGGTAAATCCAGGTTGCATCACAAGCCCTGAATGAATTATTTAAGAATTGCTCTCTATTTCACTCTCATTGTGTTTTGTTTTCGAAATTTATCTTGATAATGGGATTTATCTGATTTTCACTGCTGCGTTTAGGCCGCTGTACACATGCTTGATTTCCTTATGGAGACATATAAATCCATAGGTTTTAAAATTCTTACTTGTCAGGCATGTTCCCAGGCGTTGAATATGGGCTGTTGAGTCCATTTCGCTGAGCAAGGAGTAGGTCTTTTCTATTATATATTTGGCTTATGGAATGGTATCTGTGCTAATATCAACCTCTGGTTTTATACAGCACCCAAATTCACCTTTCCCCATAAGCAAGCATAAGTTGGTTTTCTAAATTTGAGACCCTGTTCTGTTTTGTAATTCAGTTCATGTGTAGTCAGTTTACATTCCGTGTATTAGTGATATCTTATGATGTTTTTTATTCTATGTGACTTATTTCCCGTAGAATCATCGTACTTGGATCCACTCATTATGCCGCTACGGGCCTGATGACGTAGATTTCATTGCTGAGTGATATTCCATTGTACGTGCGTACCACAACTTCTTTATCCATTTTTTGCTTTCTTGGATATTTAACTTGTACCGTAGATGAGGTTCTTGTAAACAGAGCCGACCCAAACTTTGGGGTGGCTGTGTGTTTTTGATTTTAATTTCCCTAAGCTATAGGACCATAAGTGGAAGTGCAATAGGCTGTGTTGCTTTGTTTCCTACGTGTTTCAGGAAACACCATACACTTCTCCAGAGTGGCTGTTGGCAATTGACATCCTGCCCAGCAGCATAACAAGGCTCCCTGTTCTCCATGACCTGTCCTGCCTTTCTGGATTTTACACTTTTTTCAGATGGCCCTTTTTACCGGGGGGCAGTGAGACTCCATTGTAGTGCAGATTTCCTTTACACGCATGCTTGGTTGGCCAAAAAGTGCGTATGCGTTTTTTCCTGAATATATTCAGGAAAAAACGCATATACCCTTTTTGGCCAAGTGCATCATTGTCGACATTCTGCCTCTTTTCCTATGCTTTAAGTGCAATTCCAGTCTACCCCCTGAAATCGTTTTCCTGAAATTCTGCCCCGCTTTCAAGTCCTCTTCGAAGACTTACTTCAATACATTTTTGGACGATAGCTGTCATTCATAACTCTGCAGGTTTGTGAATTACAGTGCCCCAGAACTCCTTTCCTCAACTCGCTTTCATGTGAATTGGCCGCAAAACCGCAGGATTGTTTCAGGCCCTAATCTGTTTCCGGCATGGCACGCTGAGCCTTTGGTTAATTTCTCTTCCTGGTGGGAAATGTGCATTCCATTTTCCCGTGCAGACACCTACAGCTAGTCTCTCATTGGTTCTCCCTATTCCTGTTCACCTTGCGCAGAAATTGCAAACTGTGCCAAACAGGAGGTTAAAAGCACTGACTCTCCAAGTGGGGAGAGTTTTAGTAAAGCGTCTGGAATGGTGAACCCGAGTACCAGGGTTCGAAAACTGAGATGCATTTGAAAACGTTTCCCAATCACACGGTGGACCATACTCTGGGTTTCCCATGCATGTTTTAGCTGAAGGAAGAATCCCTTAAACCTGGAGAGTTGGGACCCATGGAATGAGTACCATGCAGTATGACTTCAAAGGGTCTGCGTTTGCTCACCGAACCTCACCAATGCTATCAGCCCGAAGTGCCCAGCCTTATGTCTCACCTAGCTCTGGGTGTAGATGTGGTAAATCCAGGTTGCATCACAAGCCCTGAATGAATTATTTAAGAATTGCTCTCTATTTCACTGTCATTGTGTTTTGTTTTTGAAATTTATTTTGATAATGGGATTTATCGGATTTTCACTGTTGCGTTTAGGCCGATGTACAGACATTTGATTTCCTTATGGAGACATATAAATCCATGGGTTTTAAGATTCTTACTTGTCAGGTATATTCCCAGGCGTTATATATGGGGTGTTGAGTCTATTTTGCTCAGCAAGGAGTAGGTCTTGTCTATTATATATTTGGCTTATGGAACAGTATCTGTGCTAATTTCAATCTCTGTTTTTATGCAGCACCCCAACTCACCTTTCCCCATAAGCAAGCATAAGTTGGTTGTCTCAATTTGAGACCCTTTTCTGTTTTGTAATTCAGTTCATGTGTAGCCAAGTTTACATTCCGTGTATTAGTCATATCTTATGATGTTTCTTTTTCTGTGTGACTTATTTCTCGTAGAATCATCGTACCTGAATCCACTCATTATGGCGCTACGGGCCTGATGACGTAGATTTCATTGCTGTGTGATATTCCATTGTACGTACGTAGCACCACTTCTTTATCCGTTTTTTGCTTTCTCGGATATTTAACTTGTACCGTAGACGAGGTTCCTGTAAACGGAGCCGTCCCAAACTTTGGGGTGGCTGTGTGTTTTTGATTTTAATTTCCCTAAGCTACAGATCCATAAGTGGAAGTGCCATAGGCTGTGTTGTTTTGTCTCCTACGTGTTTCAGGAAACACCATACACTTCTCCAGAGTGGCTGTTGGCAATTTACATCCTGCCCAGCAGCATAACAAGGCTCCCTGTTCTCCATGACCTGTCCTGCCTTTCTGGATTTTACACTTTTTTCAGATGGCCCTTTTGACCGGGGGGCAGTGAAACTTCATTGTAGTGCAGATTTCCTTTACACACTTGCTTGGTTGACCAAAAACTGCGTATGCGTTTTTTCCTGACTATATTCAGGAAAAAACACATACGGCCTTTTTGGCCAAGTGCATCATTGTCGACATTCTGCCTCATTTCCTATACTTTAAGTGCAATTCCAGTCTACCCCCTGAAATCGTTTTCCAGAAATTCTGCCCCGCTTTCAAGTCCTCTTCGAAGACTTACTTCAATACAATTTTGGACGATAGCTGTCATTGATAACTCTGCAGGTTTGTGAATTTCAGTGACCCTGAGCTCCTTTCTTCAACTCAGTTTCTTGTGAGCTGGCTGCAAAACCGCAGGATTGCTTCAGGCCCTAATCTGTTTCCGGCAGGGCACGCTGAGCCTTTGCTTAATTCGTCTTCCTGGTGGGAAATGAGCGTTCCATTTGCCCGTGCAGACACCTAGAGCTAGTCTCTCATTGGTTCTCCCTATTCCTGTTCATCTTGCGCAGAAATTGCAAACTGTGCCAAACAGGAGTTTAAAGGCACTGACTCTCCAAGTGGGGAGAGTGTTAGTAAAGCGTCTGGAATGGTGAACCCGAGTACCAGCGTCCGAAAACTGAGATGCATTTGAAAACATTTCTCAATCACACGGGGGACCATACTCTGGGTTTCCCATGCATGTTTTAGCTGAAGGAAGATTCCCTTAAACCTGGAGAGTTGGGACCCATGGAATGGGTACCATGCAGTATGACTTCAAAGGGTCTGCGTTTGCTCACCGAACCTCACCAAAGCTATCAGCCCGAAGTGTCCAGCCTTATGTCTCACCCAGCTCTGGGTGTAGATGTGGTAAATCCAGGTTTCATCACAAGCCCTGAATGAATTATTTAAGAATTGCTCTCTATTTCACTGTCATTGTGTTTTGTTTTTGAAATTTATTTTGATAATGGGATTTATCGGATATTCACTGCTGCGTTTATGCCGCTGTACACACGCTTGATTTCCTTGTGGAGACATATAAATCCATGGGTTTTAAGATTCTTACTTGTCAGGTATATTCCCAGGCGTTGAATATGGAGTGTTGAGTCCATTTCGTTGAGCAAGGAGTAGGTCTTGTCTATTATATATTTGGCTTATGGAAAGGTATCTGTGCTAATTTCAATCTATGGTTTTATGCAGCACCCCAACTCACCTTTCCCCATAAGCAAACATAAGTTGGTTTTCTAAATTTGATACCATGTTCTGTTTTGTAATTCAGTTCATGTGTAGTCAAATTTACATTCCGTGTATTAGTGATATCTTATGATGTTTCTCTTTCTGTGTGACTTATTTCTCGTAGAATCATCGTACCTGAACCCACTCATTTTGCCGATACGGGCCTGATGACGTAGATTTCATTGCTGAGTGATATTCCATTGTACGTGCATACCACAACTTCTTTATCCATTTTTTGCTTTCTCGGATATTTAACTTGTACCGTAGACGAGGTTCTTCTAACAGAGATGTCCCAGACATTGGGGTGACTGTGTGTTTTTGATTTTAATTTCCATAAGCTATAGGACCATAAGTGGAAGTGCCATAGGCTGTGTTGCTTTGTTTCCTATGTGTTTCAGGAAACACCATACACTTCTCCAGAGTGGCTGTTGGCAATTTACATCCCGCCCATCAGCATAACAAGGCTTCCTGTTCTCCATGACCTGTCCTGCCTTTCTGGATTTTACACTTTTTTCAATGGCCCTTTTGACCGGGGGGCAGTGAGACTTCATTGTAGTGCAGATTTCCTTTACACGCCTGCTTGGTTGGCCAAAAAGGGCATATGCGTTTTTTCCTGAATATATTCAGGAAAAAACGCATACGCCCTTTTTGGCCAAGTGCATCATTGTCGACATTCTGCCTCTTTTCCTATGCTTTAAGTGCAATTCCAGTCTACCCCCTAAAATCGTTTTCCTGAAATTCTGCCCCACTTTCAAGTCCTCTTCGAAGACTTACTTCAGTACATTTTTGGACGATAGCTGTCATTCATAACTCTGCAGGTTTGTGAATTACAGTGTCCCTGAGCTCCTTTCCTCAACTCGCTTTCTCGTGAGCTGGCTGCAAAACCGCAGGATTGCTTCAGGCCCTAATCTGTTTCCGGCAGGGCACGCTGAGCCTTTGGTTAATTCGTCTTCCTGGTGGGAAATGAGCATTCCATTTGCCCTTGCAGACACCTACAGCTAGTCTCTCATTGGTTCTCCCTATTCCTGTTCATCTTGCGCAGAAATTGCAAACTGTGCCAAACAGGAGGTTAAAGGCACTGACTCTCCAAGTGGGGAGAATGTTAGTAAAGCGTCTGGAATGGTGAACCCGAGTACCAGGGTTCGAAAACTGATATGCATTTGAAAACGTTTCCCAATCACACGGTGGACCATACTCTGGGTTTCCCATGCGTGATTTAGCTGAAGGAAGAATCCCTTAAACCTGGAAAGTTGGGACCCATGGAATGGGTACCAGGCAGTATGACTTCAAAGGGTCTGCGTTTGCTCACCGAACCTCACCAATGCTATCAGCCTGAAGGGTCCAGCCTTATGTCTCTCCCAGCTCTGGGTGTAGATGTGGTAAATCAAGGTTGCATCACAAGCCCTGAATCAATTATTTAAGAATTGCTCTCTATTTCACTGTCATTGTGTTTTGTTTTTGAAATTTATTTTGATAATGGGATTTATCGGATTTTCATGCTGCGTTTAGGCCGCTGTACACATGCTTGATTTCCTTATGCAGACATATATATCCGTGGGTTTTAAGATTCTTACTTGTCAGGTATATTCCCAGGCGTTGAATATGGGGTGTTGAGTCCATTTCGTTGAGCAAGGAATAGGTCATGTCTATTATATATTTGGCTTATGGAACGGTATCTGTGCTAATTTCAATCTCTGGTTTTATGCAGCACCCCAACTCACCTTTCCCCATAAACAAGCATAAGTTGGTTGTCTAAATTTGAAACCCTGTTCTTTTGGAAATTCAGTTCATATGTAGCCAAGTTTACATTCCGTGTATTAGTGATGTCTTATGAGGTTTCTTTTTCTGTGTGACTTTTTTCTGGTAGAATCATCATACCTGAATCCACTCATTGTGCCGCTACGGGCCTGATGACGTACATTTCATTGCTGAGTTATATTCCATTGTACTTGCGTACCACAACTTCTTTATAAATTTTTTGCTTTCTCGGATATTTAAGTTGTACCGTAGACGAGGTTCTTGTAAACAGAGCCGTCCCAAACTTTGAGGTGGCTGTCTGTTTTTGATTTTAATTTCCCTAAGCTATAGGACCATAATTGGAAGTGCCATAGGCTAGTTGCTTTGTTTCCTACGTGTTTTAGGAAACACCATACACTTCTCCAGAGTGGCTGTTGGCAATTTACATCCCGCCCATCAGCATAACAAGGCTCCCTGTTCTCCATGACCTGTCCTGCCTTTCTGGATTTTACACTTTTTTCAGATGGCCCTTTTGACCGGGGGGCAGTGAGACTTCATTTTAGTGCAGATTTCCTTTACACGCTTGCTTGGTTGGCCAAAAGGGGCGTATGCGTTTTTTCCTGAATATATTCAGGAAAAAACGCATACACCCTTTTTGGCCAAGTGCATCATGGTCGACATTCTGCCTCTTTTCCTATGCTTTTCCTATGCAATTCCAATCTACACCCTGAAATCGTTTTCCTGAAATTCTGCCCCGCTTTCAAGTCCTCTTCGAAGACTTACTTCAGTACATTTTTGGACGATAGCTGTCATTCATATCTCTGCAGGTTTGTGAATTACAGTGCCCCTGAGCTGGCCGCAAAACCGCAGGATTGCTTCAGGCCCTAATCTTTTTCCGGCAGGGCACGCTGAGCCTTTGGTTAATACCTATTCCTGGTGGGAAATGAGCGTTCCATTTGCCCGTGCAGACACCTACAGCTAGTCTCTCATTGGTCCTCCCTATTCCTGTTCAACTTGCACAGAAATTGCAAACTGTGCAAAACAGAGGGTTAAAGGCACTGACTCTCAAAGTGGGGAGAGTGTTAGTAAAGTGTCTGGAATGGTGAACCCGAGTACCAGGGGACGAAAACTGAGATGCATTTGAAAACGTTTCCCAATCACACGGTGGACCATACTCTGGGTTTCCCAATAATGTTTTAGCTGAAGGAAGAATCCCTTAAACCTGGAGATTTGGGACCCATGGAATGGGTACCATGCAGTATGACTTCAAAGGGTTTGCGTTTGCTCACCGAACCTCACCAATGCTCTCAGCCTGAAGTGTCCAGCCTTATGTCTCACCCACTTCTGGGTGTAGATGTGGTAAATCCAGGTTGCATCACAAGCCCTGAATGAATTATTTAAGAATTGCTCTCTATTTCACTGTCAATGTGTTTTGGTTTTGAAATTTATTTTGAGAATGGGATTTATCGGATTTTCACTGCTGCGTTTAGGCCGCTGTACACACGCTTGTTTTCCTTATGGAGACATATAAATCCATGGGTTTTAAGATTCTTACTTGTCAGGTATATTCCCAGGCGTTGAGTCCGTTTCGTTGAGCAAGGAGTAGGTCTTGTCTATTATATATTTGGCTTATGGAACGGTATCTGTGCTAATTTCAATCTCTGGTTTTATGCAGCACCCCAACTCACCTTTCCGCATAAGCAAGCATAAGTTGGTTTTCTCAATTTGAGACCATTTTCTGTTTTGTAATTCAGTTCATGTGTAGCCAAGTTTACATTCCGCGTATTAGTCATATTTTATGATATTTCTTTTTCTGTGTGACGTATTTCTCGTAGAATCGTCGTACCTGAATCCACTCATTATGGCGCTACGGGCCTGATGACGTAGATTTCATTGCTGTGTGATATTCCATTGTACGTACGTAGCACTACTTCTTTATCCATTTTTTGCTTTCTCGGATATTTAACTTGTACAGTAGACGAGGTTCCTGTAAACGAAGCCGTCCCAAACTTTGGGGTGGCTGTGTGTTTTTGATTTTAATTTCCCTAAGCTATAGGACCATAAGTGGAAGTGCCATAGGCTGTGTTGCTTTGTTTCCTATGTGTTTCAAGAAACACCATACACTTCTCCAGAGTGGCTGTTGGCAATTTACATCCCGCCCATCAGCATAATAAGGCTCCCTGTTCTCCATGACCTGTCCTGCCTTTCTGGATTTTACACTTTTTTCAGATGGCCCTTTTGACCAGGGGGCTGTGAGACTTCATTGTAGTGCAGATTTCCTTTACACGCCGGCTTGGTTGGCTAAAGAGTGCGTATGCGTTTTTTCCTGAATATATTCAGGAAAAAACGCATACGCCATTTTTGGCCAAGTGCATCATTGTCGACATTCTGCCTCTTTTCCTATGCTTTAACTGCAATTCCAGTCTACCCCCTGAAATCGTTTTTCTGATATTCTGCCGGGCTTTCAAGTCCTCTTCGAAGTCTTACTTCAATACATTTTTGGACGATAGCTGTCATTCATAACTCTGCAGGTTTGTGAATTACAGTGCCCCTGAGCTCCTTTCCTCAACTCGCTTTCTCGTGAGCTGGCTGCAGAAACGCAGGATTGCTTCAGGACCAAATCTCTTTCTCGCAGGGCACGCTGAGCCTTTGGTTAATTCCTCTTCCTGGTGGGAAATGAGCGTTCCATTTGCCCGTGCAGACCTACAGCTAGTCTCTCATTAGTTCTCCCTATTCCTGTTCATCTTGCGCAGAAATTGCAAACTGTGCCAAACAGGAGGTTAAAAGCACTGACTCTCCAAGTGGGGAGAATGTTAGTAAAGTGTCTGGAATGGTGAACCCGAGTACCAGGGTTCGAAAACTGCGATGCATTTGAAAACGTTTCCCAATCACACGGTGGACCATACTCTGGGTTTCCCATGCATGTTTTAGCTGAAGGAAGAATCCTTTAAACCTGTAGATTTGGGACCCATGGAATGGGTACCATGCAGTATGACCTCAAAGGGTCTGTGTTTGCTCACCGAACCTCACCAATGCTATCAGCCCGAAGTGTCCAGCCTTATGTCTCACCCAGCTCTGGGAGTAGATGTGGTAAATCCAGGTTGCATCACAAGCCCTGAATCAATTATTTAAGAATTCCTCTCTCTTTCACTGTCATTGTGTTTTGTTTTTGAAATTTATTTTGATAATGGGATTTATTGGATTTTCACTGCTGCGTTTAGGCCGCTGTACACACCCTTGATTTCCTTATGGAGACATATAAATCCATGGGTTTTAAGATTCTTACTTGTCAGTTATGTTCCCAGGCGTTGAATATGGGATGTTGAGTCCATTTCGTTGAGCAAGGAGTAGGTCTTGTCTATTATATATTTGGCTTATGGAAAGGTATCTGTGCTAATTTCAATCTCTGGTTTTATGCAACACCCAAACTCACCTTTCCCCATAAGCAAGCAAAATTTGGTTTTCTAAATTTGAGACCCTGTTCTGTTTTGTAAATCATTTCATGTGTAGTCAAGTTTACATTCCGTGTATTAGTGATATCTTATGATGTTTCTTATTCTGTGTGACATATTTCTTGTAGAATCATCGTATCTGAATCCACTCATTATGCCGCTACGGGCCTGATGACGTAGATTTCATTGCTGAGTGATATTCCATTGTACGTGCGTACCACAACTTCTTTATCCATTTTTTGCTTTCTCAGGTATTTAACTTGTACCGTAGATGAGGTTCTTGTAAACAGAGCCATCCCAAACTTTGGGGTGGCTGTGTGTTTTTGATTTTAATTTCCCTAAGCTATAGGACCATAAGTGGAAGTGCCATAGGCCGTGTTGCTCTGTTTCCTATGTGTTTCAGGAAACACCATACACTTCTCCAGAGTGGCTGTTGGCAATTTACATCCCGCCCATCAGCATAACAAGGCTCCCTGTTCTCCATTACCTGTCGTGCCTTCCTGGATTTTACACTTTTTTCAGATGGCCCTTTTGACCGGGGGGCAGAGAGACTTCATTGTAGTGCAGATTTCCTTTACATGCCGGCTTGGTTGGCCAAAAAGGGCGTATGCGTTTTTTCCTGAATATATTCAGGAAAAAACGCATACGCCCTTTTTGGCCAAGTGCATCATGGTCGATATTCTGCCTCTTTTCCTATGCTTTAAGTGCAATTCCAGTCTACCCCCTGAAATCGTTTTCCTGAAATTCTGCCCCGCTTTCAAATCCTCTTTGAAGACGTACTTCAGTACATTTTTGGACGATAGCTGTCATTCATAACTCTGCAGGTTTGTGAATTACAGTGCCCGTGAGCTCCTTTCCTCAACTCGCTTTCTTGTGAGCTGCCCGCAAAACCGCAGGATTGCTTCAGACCCTAATCTGTTTCCGGCAGGGCATGCTGAGCCTTTGGTTAATTCCACTTCCTGGTGGGAAATGAGCGTTCCATTTGCCCGTGCAGACACCTACAGCTAGTCTCTCATTGGTTCTCCCTATTCCTGTTCATCTTGCGCAGAAATTGCAAACTGTGCCAAACAGGACGTTAAAGGCACTGACTCTCCAAGTGGGGAGAATGTTAGTAAAGCGTCTGGAATGGTGAACCCGAGTACAAGGGGACGAAAACTGATATGCATTTGAAAACGTTTCCCAATCACACGGTGGACCATACTCTGGGTTTCCAATGCATGTTTTAGCTGAAGGAAGAATCCCTTAAACCTGGAGAGTTGAGACCCATGGAATGGGTACCATGCAGTATGACTTCAAAGGGTCTGCGTTTGCTCACCGAACCTCACCAATTGTATCAGCCCAAAGTGTCCAGCCTTATGTCTCACCCAGCTCTGGGTGTAGATGTGGTAAATCCAGGTTGCATCACAAGCTCTGAATGAATTATTTAAGAATTGCTCTCTATTTCACTGTCATTGTGTTTTGTTTTTGAAATTTATTTTGATAATGGGATTTATCGGATTTTCACTGCTGCGTTTAGGCCGCTGTACACACGCTTGATTTCCTTATGGAGACATATAAATCCATGGGTTTTAAGATTCTTAATTGTCAGGTATATTCCCAGGCGTTGAATATGTGGTGTTGAGTCCATTTCGTTGAGCAAGGAGTAGGTATTGTCTATTATATATTTGGCTTATGGAACGGTATCTGTGCTAATTTCAATCTCTGGTTTTATGCAGCACCCCAACTCACCTTTCCCCATAAGCAAGCATAAGTTGGTTTTCTAAATTTGAGACCCTGTTCTGTTTTGTAATTCAGTTCATGTGTAGCCAACTTTACATTCCGTGTATTAGTGATATCTTATGATGTTTCTTATTCTGTGTGACTTATTTCTCGTTGAATCATCGTACTTGGATCCACTCGTTATGCCGCTACGGTCCTGATGACGTAGATTTCATTGCTGAGTGATATTCCATTGTACGTGCGTACCCCAACTTCTTTATCCATTTTTTGCTTTCTCGGATATTTAACTTGTACCGTAGACCAGATTCTTGTAAACAGAGCCGTCCCAAATTTTGGGGTGGCTGTGTGTTTTTGATTTTAATTTCCCTAAGCTGTAGGACCATAAGTGGAAGTGCCATAGGCTGTGTTGCTTTGTTTCCTACGTGTTTCAGGAAACACTATACACTTCTCCAGAGTGGCTGTTGGCAATTTATATCCCGCACATCAGCATAACAAGGCTCCATGTTCTCCATGACCTGTCCTGCCTTTCTGAATTTTACTCTTTTTTCAGATTGCCCTTTTGACCGGGGGGCACTGAGACTTCATTGTAATGCAGATTTCCTTTACACGCCTGCTTTGTTGGCCAAAAAGGGTGTATGCGTTTTTTCCTGAATATATTCAGGAAAAAATGCATACGCCCTTTTTAACCAAGTGCATCATTGTAGGCATCCTGCCTCTTTTCCTATGCTTTAAGTGCAATTCCAGCCTACCCCCTGAAATAGTTTTCCTGAAATTCTGTCTCGCTTTCAAGTCCTCTTCGAAGACTTACTTCAGTACAGTTTTGGACGATAGCTGTCATTCATAACTCTGCAGGTTTGTGAATTACACTTCCCCTGAGCTCCTTTCCTCAACTCGCTTTCTAGTGAGCTGGCTGCAAAACCGCAGGATTGCTTCAGGCCCTAATCTGTTTCCGGCAGGGCACGCTGAGCCTTTGGTTAATTCCTCTTCCTGGTGGGAAATGAGCATTCCATTTGCACGTGCAGACACCTACAACTAGTCTCTCATTGGTTCTCCCTATTCCTGTTCATCTTGCGCAGAAATTGCAAACTGTGCCAAACAGGACGTTAAAGGCACTGACTCTCCAAGTGGGGAAAATATTAGTAAAGCGTCTGGAATGGTGAACCCGAGTACCAGGGTTCGAAAACTGAGATGCATTTTAAAACGTTTCCCAATCACACGGTGGACCATACTCTGGGTTTCCCATGCATGTTTTAGCTGAAGGAAGAATCCCTTAAACCTGGAGATTTGCGACCCTTGGAATGGGTACCATGCAGGATGACTTCAAAGGGTCTGCATTTGCTCAATGAACCTCACCAATGCTATCAGCCCGAAGTGTCCAGTCTTATGTCTCACCCAGCTCTGGGTGTAGATGTGGTAAATCCAGGTTGCATCAAAAGCCCTGAGTGAATTATTTAAGAATTGCTCTCTATTTCACTGTCATTGTGTTTTGTTTTTGAAATTCATTTTGATAATGTGATTTATCGGATTTTCACTGCTGCATTTAGGCCGCTGTACACATGCTTGATTTCCTTATGGAAACATATAAATCCATGGGTTTTAAGATTCTTACTTGTCAGGTATATTCCCAGGCGTTGAATATGTGCTGTTGAGTCCATTTCGTTGAGCAAGGAGTAGGTATTGTCTATTATATATTTGGCTTAGGAACGGTATCTGTGCTAATTTCAATCTCTGGTTTGATGCAGCACCCCAACTCACCTTTCCCCATAATCAAGCATAAGTTGGTTTACTAAATTTTAGACCCTGTTCTGTGTTGTAATTCAATTCATGTGTAGCCAAGTTTACATTCCGTGTATTAGTGATATCTTATGATGTTTCTTTTTCTGTGTGACTTATTTCTCGTAGAATCATCATACCTGGATCCACTCGCTATGCCGCTACAGGCCTGATGACGTAGATTTCATTGCTGAGTGATATTCCATTGTACGTGCGTACCACAATTTCTTTATCCATTTTTTGCTTTCTCGGATATTTAACTTGTACCGTAGACGAGGTTCTTGTAAACAGAGCCGTCCCAAACTTTGGGGTGGCTGTGTGTTTTTGATTTTAATTTCCCTAAACTATAGGACCATAAGTGGAAGTGCCATAGGCTGTGTTGCTTTGTTTCCTACGTGTTTCAGGAAACACCATACGCTTCTCCAGAGTGGCTGTTGGAAATTTACATCCTGCCCATCAGCATACCAAGGCTCCCTGTTCTCCATGACCTGTCCTGCCTTTCTGGATTTTACACGTTTTTCAGATGGCCCTTTTGCCCGGGGGGCAGTGAGACTTCATTGTACTGCAGATTTCTTTTACAAGCTGGCCTGGTTGGCGAAAAAGGGCGTATGCGTTTTTTCCTGAATATATTCAGGAAAAAACGCATACGCCCTTTTTGGCCAAGTGCATCATTGTCGACATTCTGCCTCGTTTCCTATGCTTTAAGTGCAATTCCAGCCTACCCCCTGAAATCGTTTTCCTGAAATTCTGCCCCGCTTTCAAGTCCTCTTCGAAGACTTACTTCAGTACATTTTTGGATGATAGCTGTCATTCATAACTCTGCAAGTTTGTGATTTACAGTGCCCCTGAGCTCCTTTCTTCAACTCGCTTTTTTGTGAGCTGGCCGCAAAACCGCAGGATTGCTTCAGGCCGTAATCTCTTTCCGGCGGGGCACGCTGAGCCTTTGGTTAATTCCTCTTCCTGGTGGGAAATGAGCGTTCCATTTGCCCGTGCAGACACCTACAGCTAGTCTCTCATTGGTTCTCCCTATTCCTGTTCATCTTGCGCAGAAATTGCAAACTGTGCCAAACAGGAGGTTAAAGTCCCTGACTCTCCAAGTGGGGAGAGTGTTAGTAAAGCGTCTGGAATGGTGAACCCGAGTACCAGGGGACGAAAACTGAGATGCATTTGAAAACGTTGCCCAATCACACGGTGGACCATACTCTGGGTTTCCCATGCATGTTTTAGCTGAAGGAAGAATCCGTTAAACCTGGAGAGTTGGGACCTATGGAATGGGTACCATGCAGTATGACTTCAAAGGGTCTGCGTTTGCTCACCGAACCTCACCAATGCTATCAGCCCGAAGTGTCCAGCCTTATGTCTCACCCAGCTCTGGGTGTAGATGTGGTAAATCCAGGTTGCATCACAAGCCCTGAATGAATTATTTAAGAATTGCTCTCTATTTCACTGTCATTGTGTTTTGTTTTTGAAATTTATTTTGATAATGGGATTTATCGGATTTTCACTGCTGCGTTTAGGCCGCTGTACACACGCTTGATTTCCTTATGGAGACATATAAATCCATGGGTTTTAAGATTCTTACTTGTCAGGTATCTTCCCAGGCGTTGAATATACAGTGTTGAGTCCATTTCGATGAGAAAGGAGTAGGTCTTGTCTATTATATATTTGGCTTATGGAACGGTATCTGTGCTAATTTCAATCTCTGGTTTTATGCAGCACCCCAACTCACCTTTCCCCATAAGCAAGCATAAGTTGGTTTTCTAAATTTGAGACCCGGTTCTGTTTTGTAATTCAGTTCATGTGTAGCCAAGTTTACATTCCGTTTATTAGTGTTATATTATGATGTTTCTTTTTCTGTGTGACTTATTTCTCGTAGAATCATCGTACCTGAATCCACTCATTATGCCGCGACGGGCCTGATGACGTAGATTTCATTGCTGAGTGATATTCCATTGTACGTGCGTACCACAACTTCTTTATCCATTTTTTGCTTTCTCAGATATTTAACTTGTATCGTACGAGGTTCTTGTAAACAGAGCCGTCCCAAACTTTGGGGCGGCTGTGTGTTTTTTAATTTTAATTTCCCTAAGCTATAGGACCATAAGTGGAATTGCCATAGGCTGTGTTGCTTTGTTTCCTACGTGTTTCAGGAAACACCATACACTTCTCCAGAGTGGATGTTGGCAATTTACATCCCGCCCATCAGCATAACAAGGCTCCCTGTTCTCCATGACCTGTCCTGCCTTTCTGGAATTTACACTTTTTTTCAGATGGCCCTTTTGACCGGGGGGCAGTGAGACTTCATTGTAGTGCACATTTCCTTTACACGGTTGCTTGGTTGGCCAAAAAGGGCGTATGCGTTTTTTCCTGAATATATTCAGGAAAAAACGCATACGCCCTTTCTGGCCAAGTGCATCATTGTCGACATTCTGCCTCTAATCCTATTCTTTAAGTGCAATTCCAGTCTACCCCCTGAATTCGTTGTCCTGAAATTCTGCCCCGATTTCAAGGCCTTTTCGAAGACTTACTTCAAAACATTTTTAGGCGATAGCTGTCATTCATTACTCTGCAGATTTGTGAATTACAGTGTCCCTGAGCTCCTTTCTTCAACTCGCTTTTTTGTGAGCTGGCCGCAAACCCGCAGGATTGCTTCAGGCCCTAATCTGGTTCCGGCATGGCATGCTGAGCCTTTGGTTAATTCCTCTTCCTGGTGGGAAATGAGCGTTACATTTGCACGTGCAGACACCTTCACATGAGTCGTCATGGTGCCCCTTTGCCCCGGTTATCTCTATGGAGTTTGGAGTTGGAGGGCCTCCTCACTCAAGATCAGTGTGCCCACGGAGCCAACCCTGCAACTTCAGGGCATGGTTGGGGGTTAGGATCACCACGAGGGTTCCTTTTCCCTTAGGAGGGAGGTGGCCTTTTGGGCTGCTGATTTCCAGGTTTTCAGATACTGCCAGTATCTTGGCCAGATGTGGCGGTGGGCCAAGCCCCTTGGTGACCGTAGTTTATCCTACCTGGATCGCATTCTTGCATTGTTCCATTTCAAGTGGTCCCAGGTTTTGCACTAATACTCCAATGGCGATTCACCGTTCACCAGGAATGTAAAGGTCAAAGGGTTTAGCTAAATTAGGGAGTTCCAGGGCAAGGGTCTGAATTGACTGCTCTTTCCATTCTTGAAAGGCCTCTTCTGCATTCTATTCAAAAGGATCATCACCTTTTCCTTTCAGTGTTTCATATAGAGGCCGAGCTAGTAGACTGTAGTTAGGGATCCAGAAGCAGAAAACCCTGGCCTCCCCAGGAACCCCTAAGCTGTCTTCTAGTTTTAGAAATGGGTAAGGCTGTAAATTGTTTCTTCCCTTTCCTGGGATGGGCTTCTCCGACCTTCTGTGAGAATGAAGCCCAGGCAGGTCACCGTAGTCTGTGATATTTGAGCTTTTTCTTGGACAACTTGTATCCTTTATTGGCTTCGTAGTTCAGAGGTCTCCTTAGTAGGGCTGGCGATCAGAATGTCGTCTGCATATTGAAGGAGTGTTTCCTTTTCCAGAGGTAGAACTTTTAGGTCTTTAGCTGAGCTTTCCCCAAAGATGGTGTGGGAATTTTTGAACCCTTGGGGCAACACGGCCCGGAAGTATTGTTTTAGTTGTATGTTGAGTCCTGCCACTCACAAGCCAAAATTTCTTGTGACTCTGGGACTAATAGAATACAAAAGAAGGCATCATTGAAGACTAATACAGAATACCATGTCCTGGTGGTTGGTAGAATGACCAGCAGGGTGTAGGGTTTAGGAACTACTGGAGGTATATCCTTGGTGGCTTCACTGACTGTCCTGACATCCTTTACCAGGACTCCAGCAGCCCATGGGGCTCTCGAGGTCAGGCCAATCCCAGGATATGGAGCTCACCTGGGCAGGTACCCCACCCCAGCCCACGGGGCTCTCGTGTTCAGGACCCTCCCAGGGTATGGGTTTCCCTGGGCAGGTCCCCCTGCAGCCCATGGGGCTCTCGTGGTCAGGCCCCTCCCAGGATACAGAGCTACCCTTGCAGGTACCATGGCAGGGCTGGGAACACAGGAACCGTGCATATCGCCCTCATTGCAGAGCACTCCCAGCTCACCTGTCACTCAGATCTGACACAGAGCACCTCAGAGCAGGACTTGAACTAACAAACAGCAGCTCCGACAGGTCTGTGACCCTGGGCATCACTCTGTGTGGCCTCCCTCCACCTGGTCTTCCAGAGACTTCCACTGCACCCGGGGCCCAGGACTCTGTCTCCACCCACCACCCACCCCTCCTCTCCCTGACTCCTGGGTTCCTCTCATTAGGAGAGGGTTTTCTTGAAGTTGTCTCCCACTCATGGGCCAGATAATATAATTAGAAAACAAGCCAGAGCTGCAGCCCCTTGTCTATCCTGACTCTCAGGAGCCCACACCTGTTCCTTGGACCTGGCCGATTCAGCAAGTTCCAGTTTCTGCAACTGTGAGCCCCTGAGGGGTGATTATTGGCTGGCCTGGGAAGCCCGACCGTGCCGGCCAGCCCTCCCCAGGTGTGCCTGGGTTCAGATCAATATAAACACCGCTCCAGGCAGCAAGAGCCCCTGCAGCTGTGCCTGACGCCATTTTCTCTGCCCTGTCAGCAGTCTTGGGGCTGGACTGGTGGGAGGGAGTGAGAGGCCACGGCTTTGTGGGTGGCCCAGTGTGAGTGGGGCTCTGCTGGACTTTCTGCAGCAGTTGCCAAGATGCCACCTGCTAAAGAAGAGGATGTGTCACCCATACCTGCCGCTGGAATTTCTCCCTGGGCAGAGGTGAGTGAGGAAGAAAGCAGTGGGAGCCGGGACAGCAGGGGTATCTCAGGCAGGGAAATGGAAAGCTTCCAGAAGAGCACCCAGGGCCAGGACCACCCTGGCTGGCCTGCAGGCACCAAGTCGGCTGGCATGCTGTCGCTCATGTGGCTCCATGGCCCTTCCTCTAGGCTTTCAAGTCCTTGTACATATTCAGGTGTTTTACCTGGGAAGGGTGGGAACATTTCAGCAGCAGCTGGCCTGGGGCTCAGCCCACGTTTACTCACAGATGCCTCGGCACGGTCCCCCAGCTTTGCAATGAGGACGCTTGTTGCGTGGGGCCTGCTGGCTGAATGGGAGATGATTCCCCACCACTGACCAACTTCAGAATTGTTTACAACTGGAGCAAGTGCCCTGATACGGTTTTCCTCTGTGTAGCTGGTGGGTTCTGTTTTTTTTTCTTTTTTCCTTTTTTGGTTCAAGGTAGATTTTATTCCTCTTTTTTGTATTTACAGATATAAGCATGGAAATAATTTATTCATATAAATACATGTATGTGAAGGGAAGAATATTTTTTCTGTTTTACTTTTTGTAATTTGAATTTTATTTTATTTTTTTATACAGCAGGTTCTTTTTGGTTATCTATTTTATACATATAAATGTATACATGCCAATCCCAATCTCTCAACTCCTCCCACCACCACCCCCCAACAGCTTTCCCCCCTTGGTGTCCATACGTTTGTTGTCTACATCTGTTGCTCTATTTCTGCCTTGCAAAACGGTTCATCTGTACAATTTTTCTAGGTTCCACATATATGCATTAATAGACAAGATTTCTTTTTCTCTTTCTGACTTACTTCACTCTGTATGACAGTCTCTAGATCCATCAACGTCTCTACAAATGACCCAATTTCATTCCTTTTTATGGCTTAGTAATATTCCATTTTATATATGTACCACATCTTTATGCATTCGTCTGTCTGTGGGCATTTAGGTTGCTTCCATTACCTGGATATTGTAAATAGTGATGCAATGAACATTGCGGTGAATGTCTCTTTTTGATTTATGGTTTTGTCTGGGTATATGCCCAGTAGTGGGACTGCTGTATCATATGGTAATTCTATTCTTAGTTTTATAAGAAACTCCATAACGTTCTCCACAGTGACTGTATCAATTTCATTCCCAACAATAACGGAAGAGGGTTCCTTATCTCCACACCCTTTCCAGCATTTGTTGTTTGTAGATTTTCTGATGATGCCCATTCTAACAGGTGTGAGGTGATACACCATGGATGAGTCTATTTCGTTGAGCAAAGAGTAGGTCTTGTCTATTACATATTTGGCTTATGGAACGGTATGTGTGCTAATTTCAATCTCTGGTTTTATACAGCACCGCAACTCAACTTTCCCCTTAAGCAAGCATAAGTTTTTATCTAAATGTGAGACTCTGTTCGGTTTTGGAATTCAGTTTATGTGTAGCCAAGTTTACACTCTCTCTATTAGTGATATCTTATGATAATTCTCTTTCTCTGTGTGACATACTTCTCTTAGAATCATCATACTTAAATCCACTCAATTTGCTGCTACAGGCCTGATAACATTGATTTCATTGCTGAGTGATATTCCATTGTACGTAAGTAGCACAACTCCTTTATCCATATTTTTCTTTCTGGGATATTTAATTTGTACTGGACTCAAGGTTCTTGTAAACACAGCAGCCCTAAATTTGGTGTTGGCTGTGTCTTGTTGAATTTAATTTTCCTAAGCTATAGGGCCAAAAGTGGAAGTGCCCTAGGGTCTGTAGCTTTGTTTTTCAGATGTTCCAGGATACACCATAAACATCTCCAGAGTGTCTGTTGGCAATTTACATCCCGCCCATCAGCATAACAAGGCTCCCTGTTCTCCATGGCCTGTCCTGTGTTTCTGGTTTTTACACTTTTTTCAGATGGCCCTTTTGACGAATGGGAAATGAGACTTCATTGTAGTGCGGATTTCCATTGCTCGAGTGCTTGGTTGGCCAAAAAGGGCATATGTGTTTTTTCCTGAATATATTCAGGAAAAAATGTTTACGCACTTTTGTCCAAGTGCATCACTGTCAAAGATCTGCCGCTTTTCACATGCTTTAAATGCAATTCCAATCTACCTCCTGAAATATGATTCCTGCAATTCTGCCTCGTTTTGAAGTCCTCTTTGCAGACTTACTTCAGTATATTTTTGCCAATAGCTGTCATTTATAACTCTGCAGGTTTGTGAATTACAGTGCCCGTGATTTCCTTTCTTAACTCGTTTCCTTGAAAGCTGGCCACAGAACCGCAGGTTTGCTTTAGGCCATAATCAGGGTCTGGCACGGCACTCTGAGCCTTTGGTTAATTCCTCTTCCTGGTGGGAAATTAGAGTTAAATGTGCCCCTCCGGACACCTGCCTCACTCCCAGCCCCTTGGTGATGTGTGTCCTGTGGTTTGAGGCCACATGTGCTGGGTTCCTCACCTTTGGCTGATGTGGCCCCACTGGTGTGAGGACACTCCTGCCTGGTTCCCATCCCCTTGGTGATGTGGGCCATCCGGTGAGAGTCTGATCCTGGTTGGGTTCCTCACACTTCTGTGAGGTGGGCCCTCTTCTCTGACGTCACTCCTGCCTGGCTGGCACACCCCGCCTTGGCGAAGTCGGCCCTCTGATGGGATTTGGTGCCTGCTGGGTGTCTCCTGCCCTCGGTAATGAGGGCCCTCTGGCGTCAGGCCCTAATTCCTGGGCTCCCAATATTTTCTGATATGCGCCCTGTGGTTCGAGTACACTCCTGCCAGGTTCCCAACCCCATGGGAATGTGGGCCTTCTGCTCTGAGGTCCCAACCGTGGGTTGCTCAGTTTCATGATGAGGGCCCTCTGCTGTGAGTTCTCTCCGGCCTGGATCCCATAGCCTCACTGCTCCTGGCCACCTGCTGGGAGGTTCCAACTGCGGGATTCCTCACCTTTTTTCTTCTATGGACCCTCTGTTTTGAGACTCCTCCTGCCTGCCTCACTCCCAGTCCCTTGGTGATGTGTGTCCTCTGGTGTGAGGCCACGTGTGCTGGGTCCCTCGCCTTTCGATGATGTGGCCCCACTGGTGTGAGGACACTCCTGCCTGCTTCCTATCCCCTTGATGATGTGGGCCCTCTGGTGAGAGTCTGATCCTGGCTGGGTTCCTCACCCTTCTGTGAGGTGGGCCCTCTGCTGTGAGGTCACTCCTGCCTGGCTGGCACACCCCACCTGGGCAACATCGGCCCTCTTGTGGCACTTGGAGCCTGCTGGGAGCCTCCTCCCCTCGGTGATGGGGGCCCTCTAGCGTCAGGCCCTAACTGCTGGGTACCCACATTTTCTGATACGTGCTAAGTGGTGCGAGGACACTCCTGCGAGGTTCCCATCCCCATGGGCATGTGGGCCTTCTGCTCTAAGGTCCCAACACCTGTGTTCTTCACCGTTTCATGATGTTGTCTCTCTGGTGTTAGTTCACTCAGGCCTAGATCCCATAGACTCTGTGCTCTGAGCCGACTGCTGGGAGGTTCCTACTGCTGGATTCCTTACCTTTTTTATTCTTTGGGTCCTGTGTTTTTATGCTCCTACTTCCTGACTCACTCCCAGCCCCTTTGTGATGTAGGTCCTCTGGTTTAAGGCCACATGTACCGGTTTCCTCACCTTTATTGATGTGGCCCCACTGGTGTGAGGACACTCCTGCCTGGTTCCCATCCCCTTGGTGATGGGGGCCCTCTGGTGAGAGTCTGATCCAGTCTGGATTCCTCACACTTCTGGGAGGTGGGCCCTCTGCTGTGAGGTCACTCCTGCCTGGCTGGCACACGTCACGTTGGCGATGTGGGCCCTCAGTTGGGAGTTGGTGTCTGCTGGGAGTCTCCTCCCCTCGGTAATGAGGGCCCTCTGGCGTCAGGGCCTAACTCATGGGCTCCCAAAATTTTCTGATGTGCGCCCTGTCGTGCGAGTACACTCCAGCCAGGGTCCCTTCCCTACGGGATGTGGGCTTTCTGCTCTGTTGTCCCAACGGCTGGGTTGCTCACAGTGTCAGAATGTGGGCCCTCTGCTCTGAGTTCACTCCGGCATGGATCCCATAACCTCGGTGCTCTGGGCCACCTGCTTGGAGCTTCCAACTGTGGGGTTTCTCACCTTTTTTATTCTATGGGCCCTCTGTTCTGAGTCTCCTCCTGCATGCCTCACTCCCAGCCCTTTCGTGATGTGCGTCCCCTTGTTTGAGGCCATATGTGCTGTGTTCCTCACCTTTCGCTGATGTGGCCCCACTTGTGTGAGGACACTCCTGCTTTGTTCCGATCCCCTTGGTGATGTGGGCCCTCTGGTGAGAGTCTTATCCTGGCTGGGTTCCTCACCCTTCTGTGAGGTAGGCCCTCTGCTGTGAGGTCACTCCTGCCTGGCTGGCCCACGTCACCTTGGCGACGTGGGCCCTCAGTTGGGAGTTGGTGCCTGCTGGGAGTCTCCTCCCCTCGGTAATGAGGGCCCTCTGGCGTCAGACCCTAACTCCTGGGCTCCCAAAATTTTCTGTTGTGCGCCCTGTGGTGCTAGTACACTCCTGCCAGGTTCCCAACCCCATGGGATTGTGGGCCTTCTGCTCTGAGGTCCCAACCGTGGGTTGCTCAGTTTCTTGATGAGGGCCCTCTGGTGTGAGTTCACTCCAGCATGGATCCCATAGCCTCGCTGCTCCTGGCCACCTGCGGGGAAGTTCCAACTGCGGGATTCCTCACCTTTTTCCTTCTATGGGCCCTCTGTTTTGAGACTCCTCCTGCCTGCCTCACTCCCAGCACCTTGGTGATGTGTGTCCTCTGGTTTGAGGCCACGTGTGCTGGGTCCCTCACCTTTCGATGATGTGGCCCCACTGGTGTGAGGACACTCCTGCCTGGTTCCTATCCCCTTGGTGATGTGGGCCCTCTGGTGAGAGTCTGATCCTGGCTGGGTTCCTCACCCTTCTGTGAGGTGGGCCCTCTGCTGTGAGGTCACTCCTGCCTGGCTGGCACACCCCGCCTTGGCAATGTCGGCCCTCTTGTGGCAGTTGGAGCCTACTGGGAGCCTCCTCCCCTCAGTGATGAGGGCCCTCTGGCGTCAGGCCCTAACTGCTGGGTACCCACATTTTCTGATACGTGCTAAGTTGTGCGAGGACACTCGTGCCATGTTCCCAACCCCATGGTGATGTGGGCCTTCTGCTCTGAGGTCCAAACGGCTGGGTTGCTCAGAGTTTCATGATGTGGGCCCTCTGCTGTGAGTTCACTGTGGCCTGGATCGCATAGACTCGGTGCTCTGGGCCGCCTGCTGGGAGGTTCCCACTGCAGGATTCCTCAGCTTTTTTATTCTATTCGCCCTGTGTTGTGAGGCTACTCATGCCTGCCTCACTCCGAACCCCTTGGAGATCTGGATCCTCTGGTTTAGGCCACATGTGCTGGGTTCCTCACCTTTCTATGATGTGGTCACCCTGGTGTGAAGACAGTCCTGCCTGGTTCTGATGCCCTTGGTGATGTGGGCCCTCTGGTGAGAGTCTTATCCTGGCTGGGTTCCTCACCATTCTGTGAGGTAGGCCCTCAGCTGTGAGGTCACTCCTGCCTGGCTGTTGCACGTCACCTTGGCGACATGGTCCCTCCGTAGGGAGTTGGTGCCTGCTTGGGGTCTCCTCCCCTTGGTAATGAGGGCCCTCTGGCATCAGGCCCTAATTTCTGGGTTCCCAAAATTCTCTGATGTGCGCCCTGTGGTGCGAGTACACTTCTGCCAAGTTCCCAACCACATGGGAATGTGGGCCTTCTGCTCTAAGGTCCCAACGGCTGGGTTGCTCACAGTTTCATGATGAGGGCCCTCTGTTTTGAGTTCAGTCAGGCCTGGATCCCATAGCCTCGCTGCTCCTGGCCGCCTGCTGGGAGGTTCCAACTGCGGGATTCCTCACCTTTTTTACGCAATGGGCCCTCTGTTTTGAGGCTCCTCCTGCCTGCCTCACTCCCAGCCCCTTGGTGATGTGTGTCCTGTAGTTTGAGGCCACGTGTGCTGGGTCCGTCACATTTCGGTGATGTGGCCCCACTGGTGTGAGGACACTCTTGCCTGTTTTCCATTCCCTTGGTGATGTGGGCCCTCTGGTGAGAGTCTGGTCCTCTTTGGGTTCCACACACTTTTGTGTGGTTGGCCCTCTGCTCTGAGGTCACTCCTGCCTGGCTGGCCCACCCCGCATTGGCGACGTCGGCCCTCTGGTAGCAGTTGGAGCTTGCTGGGAGCCTCCTCTCCTCAGTGATGAGGGCCCTCTGGCGTCCGGCCCTAACTGCTGGGCTCCCCACATTTTCTGTTGTGTGCCCACTGGTGCGATGACACTCCTGCTTGGTTCCCTTCCCCATGGGGATGTGGGCCTTGTGCTCTGAGGTCACAACGGCTGGGTTGCTTACAGTATCACGATGAGGGCCCTCTGTTGTGAGTTCATCACTGCCTGGATCCCATAGCCTCGGTGCTCTGGGCCGCCTGCTGGGATGTTCCAACTGCTGGATTCCTCACCTTTTTATACAATGGGCCATGTGTTGTGAGGTTAATCCTGCCTGCCTCGCTCTGAGACCCATGGTGATGTGGGTCTTCTGGTTTGAGGCCACATGTGCTGGGTACCTCAACTTTCGATGATGTGGCCCCACGGGTGTGAGGACACTCGTGCCTGATTCCCAGCCCCTTGCTTATGTGGGCACTCTGGTGAGAGTCTGATCATGACTGGGTTCCTTACCCTTCTGTGAGGTGGGCGCTCTGATGTGAGTCACTCCTGCCTGGATGGCTCACGTCGCCTTGGCGACGTAGGCCCTCTGTTGGCCACTGAAGCATGCTGGGAGCCTCCTACCCTCTTTAATGAGAGCCCTGGAAGAAACGCATATGCCCTTTTTGACCAAGTGCATCATTGTCGAAGTTCTGCCTCTTCTCCTATACTTTCAGAGGACTTCCCGTCTACCTCCTGAAATCGTATTCCTGGAATTCTGCCCCACGTTCAAGTCCTCTTTGCAGCCTTACTTCAATATATTTTTGGACGATAGCTGTCATTTATAACTCTGCAGGTTTGTGAATTACAGTGCCCCTGAGCTCCATTCTTCAACTCGCTTTCTTGTGAGCTGGCCGCAAAACCGCAGGATTGCTTCAGGCCCTAATCTGGTTCCGGCACGGCATGTTGAGCCTTTGGCTAATTCCTCTTCCTGATGGGAAATGAGCGTTAAATTTGCTCGTGCAGACACCTACAGCTAATCTCTCATTGGTTCTCCCTATTCCTGTTCATCTTGCGCAGAAATTCCAAACTGTGCCAAACAGGAGGTTAAAGGCACTGACTCTCCAAGTGGGGAAAGAGTTAGTAAAGCGTCTGGAATGGTAAAACCGAGTATGAGGGGACGAAAACTGAGATGCCTTTAAAAAGGTTTCCCGGTCACACGGTGGACCACATTTTGGGTTTCCCATGCGTGTTTTACCTGAAGGAAGAATCCCTTAAACCTGGAGAGGTGGGACCCATGGAACGGGTACCATGCAGTATGACTTCAAAGGGCCTGCATTTTCTCACCGAACCTCACCAATGCTAACAGCCCAAAGTGTCGAACCTTATGTCTCACTCAGCTCTAGGTGTAGATGTGGTAAATCCAGGTTGCATCACAAGACCTGAATGAATTATTTAAGAATTGCTCTCTATTTCACTGTCATTGTGTTTGTTTTTGTAGTTCATTTTGATAATGGGATTTATCGGATTTTCTCTGCTGCGTTCATGCAGCTGTACACACACTTGATTCTCTTATGGAGACATATAAATACATGGGTTTGAAGATTCTTACTAGTCATGTGTAATCCTAGGAGTTGAATATGTTGTGTTAAGTCCATTTCGTTGAGCAAGGTGTAGGTCTTGACTATTACATATTTGGCTTATGGAAAGGTATGTGTGCTAATTTCTATCTCTGGTTTTATGCAGCACCCCACCTCACCTTTCCCCATAAGCAAGCATAAGTTGGTTTTCTAAATTTGAGACCCTGTTCTGTTTTGTAATTCAGTTCATGTGTAGCCAAGTTTACATTCCGTGTATTAGTGATATCTTATGATGTTTCATTTTCTGTGTGACTTATTTCACTTAGAATCATCGTACCTGGATCCACTCAATATGCCGCGACGGGCCTGATGACATAGATTTCATTGGTGAGTGATATTCCATTGTACGTACGTACCACAACTTCTTTAACCATTTTTCATATTCTGGGATATTTAACTTGTACCGTAGACGAGGTTCTTGTAAACAGAGCCGTCCCAAACTTTGGGGTGGCTGTGTGTTTTTGATTTTAATTTCCCTAAGCTATAGGACCATAAGTGGAAGTGCCATAGGCTCTGTTGCATTGTTTCCTACGTGTTTCAGGAAACCCCATACACTTCTCCAGAGTGGCTGTTTGCAATTTACATCCCGCCCATCAGCATAACAAGGCTCCCTGTTCTCCATGACCTGTCCTGCCTTTCTGGATTTTACACTTTTTCAGATGGCCCTTTTGACCGGGGGGCAGTGAGACTTCATTGTAGTGCAGATTTCATTTACATGCTTGCTTGCTTGGCTAAAAATGGCGTATGCGTTTTTTCCTGAATATATTCAGGAAAAAACTCATACGCCCTTTTTGGCCAGTGCATCATTGTCGACATTCTGCCTCTAATCCTATGCTTTAAGTGCAATTCCAGTCTACCCCCTGAAATCGTTTTCCTGAAATTCTGCCCCGCTTTCAAATCCTCTTCGAAGACTTACTTCAATACATTTTTGGACGATAGCTGTCATTCATAACTCTGCAGGTTTGTGAATTACAGTGCCCCTGAGCTCGTTTCCTCAACTCGCTTTCTTGTGAGCTGGCCGCAAAACCGCAGGATTGCTTCAGTCCCTAATCTGTTTCCGGCAGGGCACGCTGAGCCTTTGGTTAATTCCTCGTCCTGCTGGGAAATGAGCGTTCCATTTGCCCGTGCAGACACCTACAGCTAGTCTCTCATTGGTTCTCCCTATTCCTTTTAATCTTGCGTAGAAATTGCAAACTGTGCCAAACAGGAGGTTAAAGGCACTGACTCTCCAAGTGGGGAGAATGTTAGTAAAGTGTCTGGAATGGTGAACCCGAGTACCAGGTTTCGAAAACTGAGGTATATTTGAAAACGTTTCCCAATCAGACGGTGGACAATACTCTGCGTTTCCCATGCATCTTATAGCTGAAGGAAGAATCCCTTAAACCTGGAGAGCTGCGAACAAATGGAATGGGTACCATGCAGTATGACTTCAAAGGGTCTGCGTTTGCTCACCGAACCTCACAAATGCTATCAGCCCGAAGTGTCCAGTCTTATGTCTCACCCAGCTCTGGCTGTAGATGTGGTAAATCCAGGTTGCATCACAAGCCCTGAATGAATTATTTAAGAATTGCTCTCTATTTCACTGTCAATGTGTTTTGGTTTTGAAATTTATTTTGATAATTGGATTTATCGGATTTTCACTGCTGCGTTTAGGCCGCTGTACACACACTTGATTTCCATATGGAGACATATAAATCCATGGGTTTTAAGATTCTTACTTGTCAGGTATATTCCCAGGCGTTGAGTCCGTTTCGTTGAGCAAGGAGTAGGTCTTGTCTATTATATATTTGGCTTATTGAACGGTATCTGTGCTAATTTCAATCTCTGGTTTTATACAGCACCCCAACTCACATTTCCGCATAAGCCAGCATAAGTTGGTTGTCTCAATTTGAGACCCTTTTCTATTTTGTAATTCATTTCATGTGTAGCCAAGTTTACATTCCGTGTATTAGTGATATCTTATGATGTTTCTTTTTCTGTGTGACTTATTTTTCGTAGAATCATCGTACCTGAATCCACTCATTATGGCGCTACGGGCCAGATGACATAGATTTCATTGCTGTGTGATATTCCATTGTACGTACGTAGCACAACTTCTTTATCCATTTTTTGCTTTCTCGGATATTTAACTTGTACCATAGACGAGGTTCCTGTAAACGGAGCCGTCCCGAACTTTGGGGTGGCTGTGTGTTTTTGATTTTAATTTCCCTAAGCTATAGGACCATAAGTGGAAGTGCCTTAGGCTGTGTTGCTTTGTTTCCTATGTGTTTCAGGAAACACCATACACTTCTCCAGAGTGGCTGTTGGCAATTTACATCCCACCGTTCAGCATAACAAGGCTCCCTGTTCTCCATGACCTGTCCTGCCTTTCTTGATTTTACACTTTTTTCAGATGGCCCTTTTGACCGGGAGGCAGTGAGACCACATTGTAGTGCAGATTTCCTTTACCCGCCGGTTTGGTTGGCCAAAAAGTGCGTATGCGTTTTTTCCTGAATATATTCAGGAAAAAACGCATACACCCTTTTTGGCCAAGTGCATCATTGTCGACATTCTCCCTCTTTTCGTATGCTTTAAGTGCAATTCCTGTCTACCCCCTGAAATCGTTTTCCTGAAATTCTGCCCCGCTTTCCAGTCCTCTTCGAAGACTTACTTCAGTACATTTTTGGACGATAGCTGTCATTCTTTACTCTGTAGGTTTTTGAATTACAGTGACCCTGAGCTCCTTCCTTCAACTCGCTTTCTTTTGAGCTGGCCGCAAACCCGCAGGACTGCTTCAGGCCCTAATCTGTTTCCGGCAAGGCACGCTGAGCCTTTGGTTATTTCCTCTTCCTGGTGGGAAATGAGCGTTCCATTTGCCCGTGCAGAGACCTACAGCTAGTCTCTCATTGGTTCTCCCTATTCCTGTTCATCTTGCGCAGAAATTGCAAACTGTGCCAAACAGGAGGTTAAATGCACTGACTCTCCAAGTGGGGAGAGTGTTAGTAAAGCGTCTGGAATGGTGAACCTGAGTGCCAGGGGACGAAAACTGAGATGCATTTGAAAACGCTTCCCAATCACATGGTGGACCATACTCTGGGTTTCCCATGCATGTTTTAGCTGAAGGAAGAATCCCTTAAACCTGGAGAGTTGGGACCCTTGGAATGGGTATCATGCAGTATGACTTCAAAGGGTCTGCATTTGCTCACTGAACCTCACCAATGCTATCAGCCCGAAGTGTCAAGCCTTATGTCTCACTCACCTCTGGGTGTAGATGGGGTAAATCCAGGTTGCATGACAAGCCCTGAATGAATTATTTAAGAATTGCTCTCTATTTCACTGTCATTGTGTTTTGTTTTTGAAATTTATGTTGATATTGGGATTTAACGGATTTTCACTGCTGGGTTGAGGCCGCTGTACACACGCTTGATTTCCTTATGGAGACATATAAATCCATGGGTTTTAAGATTCTTACTGGTCAGGTATCTTCTCAGGCGTTGAATATGTGGTGTTGAGTCCATTTCGTTGAGCAAGGAGTAGGTCTTGTCTTTTATATATTTGGCTTATGGAACGGTATCTGTGCTAATTTCAATCTTTGATTTTATGCAGCACCCCAACTCACCTTTCCCCATAAGCAAGCATAAGTTGGTTTTCTAAATTTGAGACCCTGTTCTGTTTTGTAATTCAGTTCATGTGTAGCCAAGTTTACATTCCGTGTATTAGTGATATCTTATGATGTTTCTTTTTCTGTGTGACTTATTTCTCGTAGAATCATCGTACCTGAATCCACTCATTATGCCGCTACGGGCCTGATGACGTAGGTTTCATTGCTGAGTGATATTCCATTGTACGTGCGTACCAGAACTTCTTTATCCATTTTTTGCTTTCTCGGATATTTAACTTGTACCGTAGACAAGGTTCTTGTAAACAGAGCCGTCCCAAATTTTGGGGTGCCTGTGTGTTTTTGATTTTAATTTCCCTAAGCTATAGGACCATAAGTGGAAGTGCCATAGGCTGTGTTGCTTTGTTTCCTACGTGTTTCAGGAAACACCATACACGTCTCCAGAGTGGCTGTTGGCAAATTACAGCCCGCCCATCAGCATAACAAGGCTCCGTGTTCTCCATGACCTGTCCTGCCTTTCTGGATTTTACACTTTTTTCAGATGCCCCTTTTGACCGGGGGGCAGGGAGACTTCATTGTAGTGCATATTGCTTTTACACGCTTGCTTGGTTGGCCCAAAAGGGCGTATGCGTTTTTTCCTGAATATATTCAGCAAAAAACGCATACGCACTTTTTGGCCAAGTGCATCATTGTCGACATTCTGCCTCATTTCCTATGCTTTAAGTGCAATTCCAGTCTACCCCCCGAAATCGTTTTCCTGAAATTCTGCCCCGCTTTCAAGTCCTCTTCGAAGACTTACTTCAATACATTTTTGGACGATAGCTGTCATTCATAACTCTGCAGGTTTGTGAATTACAGTGCCCCTGAGCTCCTTTCTTCAACTCGCTTTCTTGTGAGCTGGCCGCAAAACCGCAGGATTGCTTCAGGCCCTAATCGGTTTCCGGCAGGGTATGCTGATCCTTTGGTTAATTCCTCTTCCTGGTGGGAATTGAGCGTTCCATTTGCCCGTGCAGACACCTACAGCTAGTCTCTCATTGGTTCTCCCTATTCCTGTTCATCTTGCGCAGAAATTGCCAACTGTGCCAAACAGGAGGTTAAAGGCACTGACTCTCCAAGTGGGGAGAGTGTTAGTAAAGCGTCTGGAATGGTGAACCCGAGTACCAGGGGACGAAAACTGAGATGCATTTGAAAACGTTTCCCAATCACACGGTGGACCATACTCTGGGTTTCCCATGCATGTTTTAGCTGAAGGAAGAATCCCTTAATCCTGTAGAGTTGGGACCTATGGAATGGGTACCATGCTGTACGACTTCAAAGGGTCTGCATTTGCTCACCGAACCTCACCTATGCTATCAGCCTGAAGTGTCCCGCCTTATGTCTCACCCAGCTCTGGGTGTAGATGTGGTAAATCCAGGTTGCATCTCAAGCCCTGATTGAATTATTTAAGAATTGCTCTCTATTTCACTGTCATTGTGTTTTGTTTTTGAAATTTATTTTGATAATGGGATTTATTGGATTTTCACTGCTGCGTTTAGGCCGCTGTACACACGCTTGATTTCCTTATGGAGACATATAAATCCATGGGTTTTAAGTTTCTTACTTGTCAGGTATCTTCCCAGGCATTGAATATGCGGTGTTGAGTCCATTTCGTTGAGCAAGAAGTAGGTCTAGTCTATTATATATTTGGCTTATTTAACGTTATCTGTGCTAATTTCCATCGCTGATTTTATGCAGCACCCCAACTCACCTTTCCCCATAAGCAAGCATAAGTTGGTTTTCTAAATTTGAGACCCTGTTTTGTTTTGTAATTCAGTTCATGTGTAGCCAAGTTTACATTCCGTGTATTAGTGATATCTTATGATGTTTCTTTTTCTGTGTGACTTATTTCTTGTAGAATCATCGTACCTGAATCCACTCATTATGCCGCTACGGGCCTGATGACGTAGATTTCATTGCTGAGTGATATTCCATTGTACGTGCGTACCACAACTTCTTTATGCATTTTTTGCTTTCTCGGATATTTAACTTGTACCGTAGACGAGGTTCTTGTCAACAGAGCCGTCCCAAACTTTGGGGTGGCTGTGTGTTTTTGATTTTAATTTCCCTCAGCTATAGGACCATAAGTGGAAGTGTCATAGGCTGTGTTGCTTTGTTTCCTACATGTTTCAGGAAACACCATACACTTCTCCAGAGTGGGTGTTTGCAATTTCCATCCCGCCCATCAGCATAACAAGGCTCCCTGTTCTCCATGACCTGTCCTGCCTTTCTGGATTTTACACTTTTTTCAGATGGCCCTTTTGACCGGGGGGCAGTGAGACTTCATTGTAGTTCAGATTTCCTTTACACGCTTATTTGGTTGGCCAAAAAGTGTGTATGCGTTTTTTCGTGAATATTTTCAGGAAAAAACGCATACGCCCTCTATGGCCAAGTGCATCATTGTCGACATTCTGCCTCTTTTCCTATGCTTTAAATGCAATTCCAGTCTACCCCCTGAAATCGTTTTCCTGAAATTCTGCCCCAGTTTCCAGTCCTCTTCGAAGACTTACTTCAGTACATTTTTGGACGATAGCTGTCATTCATAACTCTGCAGGTTTTTGAATTAAGGTGACCCTGAGCTCCTTTCTTCAACTCGCTTTTTTTGAGCTGGCTGCAAAACCGCAGGATTTCTTCAGGCCCTAATCTGTTTCCGGCAGGGCATGCTGAGCCTTTGGTTAATTCGTCTTCCTGGTGGGAAATGAGCGTTCCATTTGCCCGTGCAGACACCTACAGCTAGTCTCTCATTGGTTCTCCCTATTCCTGTTCATCTTGCGCAGAAATTGCCAACTGTGCCAAACAGGAGGTTAAATGCACTGACTCTCCAAGTGGGGAGAGTGTTAGTAAAGCGTCTGGAATGGTGAACCCGAGTGCCAGGGGACGAAAACTGAGATGCATTTGAAAACGTTTCCCAATCACACGGTGTACCATACTCTGGGTTTCCCATGCATGTTTTAGCTGAAGGTAGAATCCCTTAAACCTGGAGAGTTGGGACCCTTGGAATGGGTACCATGCAGTATGACTTCAAAGGGTCTGCATTTGCTCACCGAACCTCACCAATGCTATCAGCCCGAAGTGTCCAGCCTTATGTCTCACCCAGCTCTGGGTGTAGATGTGGTAAATCCAGGTTTCATGACAAGCCCTGAATGAATTATTTAAGAACTGCTCTCTATTTCACTGTCATTGTGTTTTGTTTTTGAAATTTATGTTGATAATGGGATTTATCGGATTTTCACTGCTGCGTTGAGGCCACTGTACACACGCTTGATTTCCTTATGGAGACATATAAATCCATGGGTTTTAAGATTCTTACTTGTCAGTTATATTCCCAGGCGTTGAATATGGGGTGTTGAGTCCATTTCGTTGAGCAAGGAGTAGGTCTTGTCTATTATATATTTGGCTTATGGAACGGTATCTGTTCTAATTTCAGTCTCTGGTTTTATGCAGCACCCCAACTCACCTTTCCCCTTAAACAAGCAAAAGTTGGTTTTATAAATTTGAGACACTGTTCTGTTTTGTAATTCAGTTCATGTGTAGCCAAGTTTACATTCCGTGTATTAGTGATATCTTATGATGTTTCTTTTTCAGTGTGACTTATTTCTCGTAGAATCATCGTACCTGAATCCACTCATTATGCCACTACGGGCATGATGACGTACATTTAATTGCTGAGTGATATTCCATTGTACGTGCGTACCACAACTTCTTTATGCATTTTTTGCTTTCTCGGATATTTAACTTGTACCGTAGACGAGGTTCTTGTCAACAGAGCCGTCCCAAACTTTGGGGTGGCTGTGTGTTTTTGGTTTTAATTTCCCTAAGCTATAGGACCATAAGTGGAAGTGCCATAGGCTGTGTTGGTTTGTTTCCTACGTGTTTCAGGAAACACCATACACTTCTCCAGAGTGGGTGTTTGCAATTTCCATCCCGCCCATCAGCATAACAAGGCTCCCTGTTCTCCATGACCTGTCCTGCCTTTCTGGATTTTACAATTTTTTCAGATGGCCCTTTTGACCATGGGGCAGTGAGACTTTATTGTAGTGCAGATTTCCTTTACACGCTTGCTTGGTTGGCCAAAAAGGGCGTATGCGTTTTTTCCTGAATATATTCAGGAAAAAACGCATACGCCCTTTTTGACCAAGTGCATCATTGTCGACATTCTCCCTCTTTTCCTATGCTTTAAGTGCAATACCAGTCTACCCCCTGAAATCGTTTTCCTGAAATTCTGCCCCGCTTTCAAGTCCTCTTCGAAGACTTACTTCAGTACATTTTTGGACGATAGCTGTCATTCTTAACTCTGTAGGTTTTTGAATTACAGTGACCCTGAGCTCTTTTCTTCAACTCCATTTCTTTTGAGCTGGCCGCAAACCCGCAGGACTGCTTCAGGCCCTAATCTGTTTCCAGAAGCGCACGTTGAGCCTTCGGTTAATTCCTCTTCCTGGTGGGAAATGAGCGTTCCATTTGCCCGTGCAGACACCTACAGCTAGTCTCTCATTGGTTCTCCCTATTCCTGTTCATCTTGCGCAGAAATTGCCAGCTGTGCCAAACAGGAGGTTAAAGGCACTGACTCTCCAAGTGGGGAGAGTGTTAGTAAAGCGTCTGGAATGGTGAACCCGAGTGCCACGGGACGAAAACTGAGATGCATTTGAAAACGTTTCCCAATCACACGGTGGACCATACTCTGGGTTTCCCATGCATGTTTTAGCTGAAGGTAGAATCCCTTAAACCTGGAGAGTTGGGACCCTTGGAATGGGTACCATGCAGTATGACTTCAAAGGGTCTGCATTTGCTCACCGAACCTCACCAATGCTATCAGCCCGAAGTGTCCAGCCTTATGTCTCACCCAACTCTGGGTGTAGATGTGGTAAATCCAGGTTTCATGACAAGCCCTGAATGAATTATTTTAGAATTGCTCTCTATTTCACTGTCATTGTGTTTTGTTTATGAAATTTATGTTGATAATGGGATTTATCAGATTTTCACTGCTGCGTTGAGGCCACTGTACACACGCTTGATTTCCTTATGGAGACATATAAATCCATGGGTTTTACGATTCTTACTTGTCAGGTATATTCCCAGGCGTTGAATATGGGGTGTTGAGTCCATTTCGTTGAGCAAGGAGTAGGTCTTGTCTATTATATATTTGGCTTATGGAACGGTATCTGTTCTAATTTCAATCTCTGGTTTTATGCAGCACCCCAACTCACCTTTCCCCTTAAGCAAGCAAAAGTTGGTTTTCTAAATTTGAGACCCTGTTCTGTTTTGTAATTCAGTTCATGTGTAGGCAAGTTTACATTCCGTGTATTAGTGATATCTTATGATGTTTCTTTTTCAGTGTGACTTATTTCTCGTAGAATCATCGTACCTGAATCCACTTATTATGCCGTTACGGGCATGATGACGTACATTTCATTGCTGAGTGATGTTCCATTGTACGTGCGTACCACAACATCTTTATGCATTTTTTGCTTTCTCGGATATTTAACTTGTACCGAAGACGAGGTTATTGTCAACAGAGCCATCCCAAACTTTGGGGTGGCTGTGTGTTTTTGATTTTAATTTCCCTAAGCTATAGGACCAAAAGTGGAAGTGCCATAGGCTGTGTTGCTTTGTTTCCTAAGTGTTTCAGGAAACACCATACACTTCTCCAGAGTGGCTGTTGGCAATTTACATAACGCCCATCAGCATAACAAGGCTCTTTGTTCTCCATGACCTGTCCTGCCTTTCTGGATTTTACACTTTTTTCAGATGCCCCTTTTGACCGGGGGGCAGGGAGACTTCATTGTAGTGCATATTGCTTTTACACGCTTGCTTGGTTGGCCAAAAAGGGCGTATGCGTTTTTTCCTGAATATAGTCAGGAAAAAACGCATACGCCCTTTTTGGCCAAGTGCATCATTGTTGACATTGTGCCTATTTTCCTATGCTTTAAGTGCAATTCCAGTCTACCCCCTGAAATCGTTTTCCTGAAATTCTGCCCCGCTTTCCAGTCCTCTTCGAAGACTTACTTCAATACATTTTTGGACGAAAACTGTCATTCATAACTCTGCATGTTTGTGAATTACAGTGCCCCTGAGCTCCTTTCTTCAACTCGCTTTCTTGTGAGCTGGCCGCAAAACCGCAGGATTGCTTCAGACCCTAATCTGTTTCCGGCAGGGCACGCTGATCCTTTGGTTAATTCCTCTTCCTGGTGGGAATTGAGCATTCCATTTGCCCGTGCAGACACCTACAGCTAGTCTCTCATTGGTTCTCCCTATTCCTGTTCATCTTGCGCAGAAATTGCCAACTGTGCCAAACAGGAGATTAAAGGCACTGACTCTCCAAGTGGGGAGAGTGTTAGTAAAGCGTCTGGAATGGTGAACCCGAGTACCAGGGGACGAAAACTGAGATGCATTTGAAAACGTTTCCCAATCACACGGTGAACCATACTCTGGGTTTCCCATGCATGTTTAAGCTGAAGGAAGAATCCCTTAAACCTTGAGAGTTGGGACCCTTGGAATGGGAACCATGCAGTATGACTTCAAAGGGTCTGCTTTTGCTCACTGAACCTCACCAATGCTATCAGCCTGAAGTGTCCAGCCTTATGTCTCACGCAGCTCTGGGTGTAGATATGGTAAATCCAGGTTGCATGACAAGCCCTGAATGAATTATTTAAGAATTGCTCTCTATTTCACTGTCATTGTGTTTTGTTTTTGTAATTCATTTTGATAATGGGATTTATCAGATTTTCTCTACTGCATTCATGCCGCTGTGCACACACTTGGGTCTCTTATGGAGACATATAAATCCATGGGTTTGAAAATACTTACTAGTCAGGTGTATTCCTAGGCGTTGAATATGGGGTGTTTAGTCCATTTCGTTGAGCAAGTAGTAGGTCTTGACTATTACATATTTGGCTTATGGAAAGGTATCTGTGCTAATTTCTATCTCTGGTTTCATGCAGCACCCCAACTCACTTTTCTCGTTAAGCAAGCATAAGGTGGTTTTCTAAATTTGAGACCCTGTTCTGTTTTGTAATTCAGTTCATGTGTAGCCAAGTTTACATTCCGTGTATTAGTGATATCTTATGATGTTTCATTTTCTGTGTGACATATTTCACTTAGAATCATCGTACCTGAATCCACTCATTATGCCACGACGGGCCTGATGAAATAGATTTCATTAGTGTGTGATATTCCATTGTACGTATGTACCACAACTTCTTTATCCATTTTTCAAGTTCTGGGATATTTAACTTGTACCGTAGACGAGGTTCTTGTAACAGAGCCGTAAACAGAAATTTTGGGGTGGCGGTGTGTTTTTGATTTTAATTTCCCTAAGCTAGAGGACCATAAGTGGTAATGCCGTAGGCTCCGTTGCTTTGTTTTTTAGGTTTTTGAGGAAACACCATACACTTCTCCAGAGTGGCTGTTGGCAATTTACATCCCGCCCATCAGCATAACAAGGCTCCCTGTTCTCCATGGCCTGTGCTGTTTTTCTGGTTTTCACACTTTTTTCAGATGGCCCTTTTGACGAATGGGAAATGAGACTTCATTGTAGTGCGGATTTCCATTGCTGGAGTGCTTGGTTGGCCAAAAAGGGCATATGCGTTTTTTCCTGAATATATTCAGGAAAAAATGTTTACGCACTTTTGTCCAAGTGCATCAGTGTCAAAGATCTGCCGCTTTTCACATGCTTTAAATGCAATTCCAATCTACCTCCTGAAATATGATTCCTGCAATTCTGCCTCGTTTTCAAGTCCTCTTTGCAGACTTACTTCAATATATTTTTGCCAATAGCTGTCATTTATATCTCTGCAGGTTTGTGAATTACAGTGCCCGTGATTTCCTTTCTTAACTCGTTTCCTTGAAAGCTGGCCACAGAACCGCAGGTTTGCTTTAGGCCATAATCAGGGTCCGACACGGCACTCTGAGCCTTTGGTTAATTCCTCTTCCTGGTGGGAAATTAGAGTTAAATGTGCCCCTCCGGACACCTGCCTCACTCCCAGCCCCTTGGTTATGTGTGTCCTGTAGTTTGAGGCCACATGTGCTGGGTTCCTCACCTTTGGCTGATGTGGCCCCACTGGTGTGAGGACACTCCTGCCTGGTTCCCATCGCCTTGGTGATGTGGACCCTCCGGTGAGAGTCTGATCCTGGCTGGGTTCCTCACACTTCTGAGAGGTGGGCCCTCTTCTCTGAGGTCACTCCTGCCTGGCTGGCCCACCCCGCCTTGACGACGTCGGCTCTCTCGTGGGAGTTGGTGCCTGCTGCGAGTCCCCTCCCCTTGGTAATGAGGGCCCTCTGGCGTCAGGCCCTAACTCCTGGCCTCCCAAAATTTTCTGATGTGCGCGCTGTGGTGCGAGTACACTCCTGCCAGGTTCCCAACACCATGGGAATGTGGGCCTTCTGCTCTGAGGTCCCAACCGTGGGTTGCTCAGTTTCATGATGAGGGCCCTCTGCCGTGAGTTCACTCCGGCCTGGATCCCATAGCCTCGCTGCTCCTGGCCACCTGCGGGGAGGTTACAACTGCGGGATTCCTCACCTTTTTTCTTCTATGGGCCCTCTGTTTTGAGACTCCTCCTGCCTGCCTCACTCCCAGCCCCTTGGTGATGTGTGTCCTCTGCTTTGAGGCCACGTGTGCTGGGTCCCTCACCTTTCGATGATGTGGCCCCACTGGTGTGAGGACACTCTTGCCTGGTTCCTATCCCCTTGAAGATGTGGGCTCTCTGGTGAGAGTCTGATCCTGGCTGGGTTCCTCACCCTTCTGTGAGGTGGGCCCTCTGCTGTGAGGTCACTCCTGCCTGGCTGGCACACCCCGCCTGGGCAACATCGGCCCTCTTGTGGCAGTTGGAGCATGCTGGGAGCCTCCTCCCCTCGGTGATGAGGGCCCTCTTGCGTCAGGCCCTAACTGCTGGGTACCCACATTTTCTGATACGTGCTAACTGGTGCGAGGACACTCCTGCGAGGTTCCCATCCCCATGGGGATGTGGGCCTTCTGCTCTGAGGTCCCAATGGCTGGGTTGCTCACAGTTTCATGATGTGGGCCCTCTGCTGTGAGTTCACTGCAGCCTGGATCACATAGACTCGGTGCTCTGGGCCGCCTGCTGGGAGGTTCCCACTGCAGGATTCCTCACCTTTTTTATTCTATTGGCCCTGTGTTGTGAGGCTACTCATGCCTGCCTCAATCCGAGCCCCTTGGAGATGTGGGTCCTCTGGTTTAGGCTTCATGTGCTGGTTTCCTCACCTTTCTATGATGTGGTCACCCTGGTGTGAAGACAGTTCTGCCTGGTTCTGATGCCCTTGGTGATGTGGGCCCTCTGGTGAGAGTCTTACCCTGGCTGGGTTCCTCACCCTTCTGTGAGGTAGGCCCTCTGCTGTGAGGTCACTCCTGCCTGGCTGTCACACGTCACCTTGTCGACATGGGCCCTCAGTTGGGAGTTGGTGCCTGCTTGGAGTCTCCTCCCCTTGGTAATGAGGGCCCTCTGGCGTCAGACCCTAACTTCTGGGCTCCCAAAATTCTCTGATGTGTGCCCTGAGGTGCGAGTACACTTATGCCATGTTCCCAACCACATAGGAATGTGGGCCTTCTGCTCTGAGGTCCCAAAGCCTGGGTTGCTCACAGTTTCATGATGAGGGCCCTCTGTTTTGAGTTCAGTCAGGTCTGGATCCCATAGCCTCGCTGCTCCTGGCCGCCTGCTGGGAGGTTCAAACTGCGGGATTCCTCACCTTTTTTCTTCTATGGGCCCTCTGTTTTGAGACTCCTCCTGCCTGCCTCACTCCCAGCCCCTTGGTGATGTGTGTCCTCTGGTTTGAGGCCACGTGTGCTGGGTCACTCACATTTCGTTGATGAGGTCCCACTGGTGTGAGGACACTCCAGCCTGGTTCCCATTCTCTTGGTGATGTGGGCCCTCTGGTGAGAGTCTGATCCTCCTTGGGTTCCTCACACTTTTGTGAGGTGGGCCCTCTGCTCTGAGGTCACTCTTGCCTGGCTGGCACACCCCGCATTGGCGACGGCGGCCCACTGGTAGCAGTTGGAGCCTGCTGGGAGCCTCCTCTCCTCGGTGATGAGAGCCCTCTGGTGTCAGGCCCTAACTGCTGGGCTCCCCACATTTTCTGATGTGTGCCCACTGGTGCGATGACACTCCTACTTGGTTCCCTTCCCCATGGGGATGTGGGCCTTGTGCTCTGAGGTCACAACGGCTGGTTTGCTCACAGTTTCATGATGAGGGCCCTCTGTTGTGAGTTCATCACTGCCTGGATCCCATAGCCTCGGTGCTCTGGGCCGCCTGCTGGGATGTTCCAACTGCTGGATTCCTCACCTTTTTTATACAATGGGCCATGTGTTGTGAGGTTAATCCTGCCTGCCTAGCTCCAAGACCCATGGTGATGTGGGTCCTCTGGTTTGAGGCCACATTTTCTTGTTACCTCAACTTTTGATGATATGGCCCCACGGGTGTGATGACACTCCTGCCTGGTTCACAGCCCCTTGCTGATGTGGGCACTCTGGTGAGAGTCTGATCCTGGCTGGGTTCCTTACCCTTCTGTGAGGTGGGCCCTCTGATGTGAGGTCACTCCTGCCTGGCTGGCTCACGTCGCCTTGATGATGTGGGCCCTCTGTTGGCCACTAAAGCATTCTGGGAGCCTCCTACCCTCTTTAATGAGGGCCCTGGAAAAAACGCATATGCACATTTTGACCAAGTGCATCATTGTCCAGGATCTGCCTCTTCTCCTATGCTTTCAGAGCACTTCCCGTCTACGTCCTGAAATCATATTCCAGGAATACTGCCCCGCTTTCAAGTCCTCCTCGCAGCCTTACTTCAATATATTTTTGTATGATACCTGTCATTAATAACTCTGCAGGTTTGTTAAATACAGTGTCCCTGAGTTCCTTTCTTCAACATGCTTTCTTGTGAGCTGGCCGCAAAACCGCAGGATTGCTTCAGGCCGTAATCTGGTTTCGGCACGGCACGCTGAGCCTTTGGTAAATTCCTCTTTCTGGTGAGAAATGACATTCAATTTGCCCGTGGAGACACCTACAGCTAGTCTCTCATTGGTTCTCCCTATTCCTGTTCATCTTGTGCAGAAATTGCAAACTGTGCCAAACAGGAGGTTAAAGGCACTGACTCTCCAAGTGGGTAGAGGGTTAGTAAAGCATCTGGAATGGTGAACCCGAGTACCAGGGAACGAAACCTGAGAGCCATTTAAAATGGTTTCCCAGTCTCACAGTGGACAATACTCTGGGTTTCCCATGCATGTTTTAGCTGAAGGAAGAATTCCTTAAACCTGGAGATTATTGACCCATGGAATGGGTACCATGCAGTATGACTAAAAAGGGTCTGAATTTGCTCACCGAACCTCACCAATGCTATCAGTTCGAAGTGTCCAGCCTTATGCCTCACCCAGCTCTGGGTGTAGATGTGGTAAATCCCGGTTTCATCACAAGCCCTGAATCAATTATTTAAGAATTGCTGTCTCTTTCACTGTCATTGTGTTTTGTTTCCGAAACTTTGGGGTGGCTGTGTGTTTTTGATTTTAATTTCACTAAGCTATAGGGCCATAAGTGGAAGTGCTGTAGGCTCCGTTGCTTGGTTTTTTAGGTGTTTGAGGAAACACCATACACTTCTCCAGAGTGGCTGTTGGCAAATTACATCCCGCCCATCAGCATAACAAGGCTCCCTCTTCTCCATGGTCTGTGCTGCCTTTCTGGATTTTACACTTTTTTCAGATGGCCCTTTTGACCCGGGGGCAGTGAGACTTCATTGTAGTGCAGATTTCCTTTACACGCTTGCTTGGTTGGCCAAAAAGGGCGTATGCCCTTTTTCCTGAATATATTCAGGAAAAAACGCATACGCCCTTTTTGGCCAAGTGCATCATTGTCGTCGTTCTGCCTCTTTTCCTATGCTTTAAATGCAATTCCAGTCTACCCCCTGAAATCGTTTTCCTGAAATTCTACCCCACTTTCAAGTCCTCTTCGCAGCCTTCCTTCAATATATTTTTAGACCATAGCTGTCATTTATAACTCTGCAGGTTTGTGAAATACAGTGCCCGTGATTTTCTTTCTTAACTCGTTTCCTTGAAAACTGGTCACAGAACCGCAGGGTTGCTTCAGGCCATAATCAGTGTCCGGCACGGAACTCTGAGACTTTGGTTCATTCCACTTCCTGGTGGGAAATTAGAGTTAAGTGTGCCCCTCCAGACACCTGCCTCATTCCTAGCCCCTTGGTGATGTGTGTCCTCTGGTTTGAGGCCACATGTGCTGGGTTCCTCACCTTTGGCTGATGTGGCCCCACTGGTGTGAGGACACTCCTGCCTGCTTCCCATCCCCTTGGTGATGTGGGCCCTCCGGTGAGAGTCTGATCCTGGTTGGGTTCCTCACACTTCTGTGAGGTGGGCCCTCTTCGCTGAGGTCAATCCTGCCTGGCTGGCACACCCCGCCTTGGCGACGTGGGCCCTCATTTGGGAGTTGGTGCCTGCTGGGAGTCTCCTCCCCTCGGTAATGAGGGCCCTCTGACGTCAGGCCCTAACTCCTGGGCTCCCATACTTTTCTGGTGTGTGCCCTCTGGTGGGAGTACACTCCTGCCAGGTTCCCAACCCCATGGGAATGTGGGCCTTCTTCTCTGTGGTCCCAACCGCTGGGTTGTTCACAGTTTCGTGATGAGGGCCTTCTGTTGTGAGTTCACACCGGCCGGGATCCCATAGCCTCGCTGCTCCTTGCCGCCTGCTGGGAGGTTCCAACTGCGGGTTACCTCACCTTTTTTATTTTATGGCCCTCTGTTTGAGACACCTCCTGCCTGCCTCACTCTGAGCCCCTTGTTGATGTGGGTCCTCTGGTTTAGGCCATATGTTCTGGGTTCCTCACTTTTCTACGATTTGGCCACACTGGTGTGAGGCCACTCCTGCCTGGTTCTGATCCCCTTGGTGATGTGGGCCCTCTGGTGAGAGTCTTATCCTGGCTGGGTTCCTCCCCCTTCTGTGACATAGGCCCTCTGCTGTGAGGTCACTCCTGCCTGGCTAACGCACATCACCTTGGAGACGTGGGCCCTCAGGTGGGAGTTGGTGCCTTCTAGGAGTCTGCTCCCCTCGGTAATGAGGGCCGTCTGGCGTCAGGCCCTAACTCCTGGGCTCCCAAAATTTTCTGATGTGTGCCCTGTGGTGCGAGTACACTCCTGCCAGGTTCCCAACCCCATGGGAATGTGGGCCTTCTGTTCTGTGGTCCCAACAGCTGTGTTGTTCACAGTTTCATGATGAGGGTCCTCTGTTGTGAGTTCACAACGGCCGGGACCCCATAGCCTCGCTGCTCCTTGCTGCATGCTAGGAGGTTCCAACTGCGGGATTCCTCACCTTTTTTATTCTATGGGTCCTCTGTTTTGAGGCTCCTCCTGCCTGCCTCACTCCGAGCCCCTTGGAGATGTGGGTCCTCTTGTTTAGGCCACATGTTCTGGGTTCCTCACCTTTCTATGATTTGGCCACACTGGTGTGAGGCCACTCCTGCCTGGATCAGATCCCCTTGGTGATGTGGGCCCTCTGGTGAGAGTCTGATCCTGGCTGGGTTCCTCACTCTTCTGTGAGGTGGGCCCTCTGCTGTGAGGTAACTCCTGCCTGGCTTGCTCCCGTTGCCCTGGTGACGTCGGACTTCTGGTGGCAGTTGGAGCCTTCTTGTACCCTCCTCTCCAAGGTGATGAGGGCCCTCTTGCGTCAGGCTCTAACTGCTGGGCTCCCCACGATTTCTGATGTGAGCCCAGTGATGCCAGGACACTCCTGTAAGGTTCCAATACTCATGGGGATGTGTGCCTTCTGCTCTGTGGTCGCAACGCCTGGGTTGCTCACAGTTTCGTTATGTTGGCACTCCGGTGTTAGTTCACTCAGGCCTAGATCCCATAGCCTCTGTGCTCTGGGCCGCCTGCTGGGAGGTTCCAACTGCTGGATTCCTCACCTTTCTTATACTTTGGGCCCTGTGTGGTGAAGCTCCTCCTGCCTGCCTCACACCGAGCCCCTTGGTGATGTAGGTCTTCTGGTTTGAGACCACGTGTGCCGTTTGTCTCACCTTTTAGGGATGTGGCCCTACTGGTGTGAGGACACTCCTGACTGGTTCCCATCCCCTTGTTGATGTGGGCCCTCTGGTGAGAGTCTGATCCTGGCTTGATTCCTCACACTTCTGTGAGGCGGGCCCTCTGCTGTGAGGTCACACCTGCCTGGCTGGCACACGACGCCTTGGCCACATGGGCCCTCTGGTTGCAGTTGGAGCGTGCTGGGAACCTCCTCCCATCGGTGATGAGGGCCCTCTGGCGTCCGGCCCTAACTGCTGGGCTCACCACATTTTCTGATGTGCGCCCACTTGTGCGATGACACTCCTGCCAGGTTCCCATCCCCATGCAGATTTGGGCCTTCTGTTCTGAGGTGCCAACGGCTGGCTTGCTCACAGTGTCAGGATGTGGGCCCTCTGCTGTGAGTTCACTCCGGCGTGCATCCCATAGCCTCGGTGCTCTGGGCCACCTGCTTGGAGCTTCCAACTGCAGGATTCCTTACCTTTTTTCTTCTATGGGCCGTGTGTTGTGAGACACTTCCTGCCTGCCTCACTCTGAGCCCCTTGTTGATGTGGGTCTTCTGGTTTGAGGCCACATGTGGTGGGTTCCTTGCCTTTCAATGATGTGGCCCCACTGGTGTGAGCACACTCCTGCCTGGTTCGCATCCCCTTGGTGATGTGGGCCCTCTGGTGAGAATCTGATCCGGGTTGGGTTCCTCACACTTCCGTGAGCTTGGCCCTCAGCTCTGAGGTCACTCCTGCCTGGCTGGCACACCCCGCCTTGGCGACGTCGGCCCTCTGGTGGCAGTTGGAGCCTGCTGGGAGCCTCCTCCCCTCAGTGATGAGAGCCCTTTGGCGTCAGGCCCTAACTGCTGGGTACCCACATTTTCTAATACGTACTAAGTGGTGCGAGGATACGCCTGCCACGTTCCCATCCCCATGGGGATGTGGGCGTTCTGCTCTGAGGTCCCAACGGCTGGGTTGCTCACAGTTTCATGATGTGGGCCCTCTGCTGTGAGTTCACTTTGGCCTGGATCCCATAGACTCGGTGCTCTGGGCCTCCTGCTGCGAGGTTCCAACTGCTGGATTCCTCACATTTTTTAATCTATGGGCCCTGTGTTGTTAGGCTAGTCCTGCCTGCCTCACTCCGAGCCCCTTGGAGATGTGGTTCCTCTGGTTTAGGCCACATGTTCTGGGTCCCTCACCTTTCCATTATTTGGCCACACTGGTGTGAGTATACTTCTGCCTGGTTCCGATCCCCTTGGTGATGCGGGCCCTCTGGTGAGAGTCTTATCCTGGCTGGGTTCCTCACCCTTCTGTGACGTATGCCCTCTGCTGTGATGTCACTCCTGCCTGGCTGGCGCACGTCACCTTGGCGACGTGGGCCCTCAGTTGGGATTTGGTGTCTGCTGGGAGTTTCCTCCCTTCGGTAATGAGGGCCCTCTGGCGTCAGGCCTTAAATCCTGGGCTCCCAAACTTTTCTGATGTGTGCCCTGTGGTGCGAGTACACTCCTGCCAGGTTCCCAACCCCATGGCAATGTGGGCCTTCTGCTCTGTGGACCCAATGGCTGGGCTATTCACAGTTTCATGATGAGGGCCCTCTTTTGTGAGTTCACACCGGCCGGGATCCCATAGCCTCGTCGTTGTTCCTTGCCGCCTGCTGGGATGTTCCAACTGCGGGATTCCTCACCTTTTTTATTCTATGGGCCCTCTGTTTTGAGACTACTCCTGCCTGCCTCCCTCCCAGCCCCTTGGTGATGTGTGTCCTCTGGTTTGAGGCCACATGTGGTGGTTTCCTCGCCTTTCAATGATGTGGCCCCACTGGACTGAGAACACTCCTGCCTGGTTCCCATCCTCTTGGTGATGTGGGCCCTCTGGTGAGAGTCTGATCCTGGTTGGGTTCCTCACACTTCCGTGAACTTGGCCCTCTGCTCTGAGGTCACTCCTGCCTGGCTGGCACACCCCGCCTTGGTGACGTCGGCCCTCTGGTGGCAGTTGGAGCGTGCTGGGAGCCTCCTTCCCTCAGTAATGAGGGCCCTTTGGCGTCAGGCCCTAACTGCTGTGTACCCACATTTTCTAATACGTACTAAGTGGTGCGAGGACACTCCTGCCAGGTTCCCATCCCCGTGGGGATGTGGGACTTCTGCTCTGATGTCCAAACGGCTGGGTTGCTCAAAGTTTCATGATGTGGGTCCTCTGCTGTGAGTGCACTGCGGCCTGGATCCCATAGACTGGGTGCTCTGGGCCACCTGCTGGGAGGTTCGAACTGTTGGATTCCTCACATTTTTTATTCTATGGGCCCTGCGTTGTGAGGCTAGTCCTGCCTGCCTCACTCTGAACCCCTTGGAGATGTGGATCCTCTGGTTTAGGCCACGTGTTCTGGGTTCCTCACCTTTCTATGATTTGGCCACACTGGTGTGAGGCCACTCTTGCCTGGATCCGATCCCCTTGGTGATGCGGGCCCTCTGGTGAGACTCTTATCCTGGCTGGGTGCCTCACCCTTCTGGGACGTATGCTCTCTGCTGTGAGGTCACTCCTGCCTGGCTGGCGCACGTCACCTTGGCGACGTGGGCCCTCAGTTGGGAGTTGGTGCCTGCTGGGAGTCTCCTCCCCTCGGTAATGAGGGCCCTCTGACGTCAGGCCCTAACTCCTGGGCTCCCATACTTTTCTGATGTGTGCCCTCTGGTGGGAGTACACTCCTGCCAGGTTCCCAACCCCATGGGAATGTGGGCCTTCTTCTCTGTGGTCCCAACCGCTGGGTTGTTCACAGTTTCGTGATGAGGGCCTTCTGTTGTGAGTTCACACCGGCCGGGATCCCATAGCCTCGCTGCTCCTTGCCGCCTGCTGGGAGGTTCCAACTGCGGGTTACCTCACCTTTTTTATTTTATGGCCCTCTGTTTGAGACACCTTCTGCCTGCCTCACTCTGAGCCCCTTGTTGATGTGGGTCCTCTGGTTTAGGCCATATGTTCTGGGTTCCTCACTTTTCTACGATTTGGCCACACTGGTGTGAGGCCACTCCTGCCTGGTTCTGATCCCCTTGGTGATGTGGGCCCTCTGGTGAGAGTCTTATCCTGGCTGGGTTCCTCCCCCTTCTGTGACATAGGCCCTCTGCTGTGAGGTCACTCCTGCCTGGCTAACGCACATCACCTTGGAGACGTGGGCCCTCAGGTGGGAGTTGGTGCCTTCTAGGAGTCTGCTCCCCTCGGTAATTAGGGCCGTCTGGCGTCAGGCCCTAACTCCTGGGCTCCCAAAATTTTCTGATGTGTGCCCTGTGGTGCGAGTACACTCCTGCCAGGTTCCCAACCCCATGGGAATGTGGGCCTTCTGTTCTGTGGTCCCAACAGCTGTGTTGTTCACAGTTTCATGATGAGGGTCCTCTGTTGTGAGTTCACAACGGCCGGGACCCCATAGCCTCGCTGCTCCTTGCTGCATGCTAGGAGGTTCCAACTGCGGGATTCCTCACCTTTTTTATTCTATGGGTCCTCTGTTTTGAGGCTCCTCCTGCCTGCCTCACTCCGAGCCCCTTGGAGATGTGGGTCCTCTTGTTTAGGCCACATGTTCTGGGTTCCTCACCTTTCTATGATTTGGCCACACTGGTGTGAGGCCACTCCTGCCTGGATCAGATCCCCTTGGTGATGTGGGCCCTCTGGTGAGAGTCTGATCCTGGCTGGGTTCCTCACTCTTCTGTGAGGTGGGCCCTCTGCTGTGAGGTAACTCCTGCCTGGCTTGCTCCCGTTGCCCTGGTGACGTCGGACTTCTGGTGGCAGTTGGAGCCTTCTTGTACCCTCCTCTCCAAGGTGATGAGGGCCCTCTTGCGTCAGGCTCTAACTGCTGGGCTCCCCACGATTTCTGATGTGAGCCCAGTGATGCCAGGACACTCCTGTAAGGTTCCAATACTCATGGGGATGTGTGCCTTCTGCTCTGTGGTCGCAACGCCTGGGTTGCTCACAGTTTCGTTATGTTGGCACTCCGGTGTTAGTTCACTCAGGCCTAGATCCCATAGCCTCTGTGCTCTGGGCCGCCTGCTGGGAGGTTCCAACTGCTGGATTCCTCACCTTTCTTATACTTTGGGCCCTGTGTGGTGAAGCTCCTCCTGCCTGCCTCACACCGAGCCCCTTGGTGATGTAGGTCTTCTGGTTTGAGACCACGTGTGCCGTTTGTCTCACCTTTTAGGGATGTGGCCCTACTGGTGTGAGGACACTCCTGACTGGTTCCCATCCCCTTGTTGATGTGGGCCCTCTGGTGAGAGTCTGATCCTGGCTTGATTCCTCACACTTCTGTGAGGCGGGCCCTCTGCTGTGAGGTCACACCTGCCTGGCTGGCACACGACGCCTTGGCCACATGGGCCCTCTGGTTGCAGTTGGAGCGTGCTGGGAACCTCCTCCCATCGGTGATGAGGGCCCTCTGGCGTCCGGCCCTAACTGCTGGGCTCACCACATTTTCTGATGTGCGCCCACTTGTGCGATGACACTCCTGCCAGGTTCCCATCCCCATGCAGATTTGGGCCTTCTGTTCTGAGGTGCCAACGGCTGGCTTGCTCACAGTGTCAGGATGTGGGCCCTCTGCTGTGAGTTCACTCCGGCGTGCATCCCATAGCCTCGGTGCTCTGGGCCACCTGCTTGGAGCTTCCAACTGCAGGATTCCTTACCTTTTTTCTTCTATGGGCCGTGTGTTGTGAGACACTTCCTGCCTGCCTCACTCTGAGCCCCTTGTTGATGTGGGTCTTCTGGTTTGAGGCCACATGTGGTGGGTTCCTTGCCTTTCAATGATGTGGCCCCACTGGTGTGAGCACACTCCTGCCTGGTTCGCATCCCCTTGGTGATGTGGGCCCTCTGGTGAGAATCTGATCCGGGTTGGGTTCCTCACACTTCCGTGAGCTTGGCCCTCAGCTCTGAGGTCACTCCTGCCTGGCTGGCACACCCCGCCTTGGCGACGTCGGCCCTCTGGTGGCAGTTGGAGCCTGCTGGGAGCCTCCTCGCCTCAGTGATGAGAGCCCTTTGGCGTCAGGCCCTAACTGCTGGGTACCCACATTTTCTAATACGTACTAAGTGGTGCGAGGATACGCCTGCCACGTTCCCATCCCCATGGGGATGTGGGCGTTCTGCTCTGAGGTCCCAACGGCTGGGTTGCTCACAGTTTCATGATGTGGGCCCTCTGCTGTGAGTTCACTTTGGCCTGGATCCCATACACTCGGTGCTCTGGGCCTCCTGCTCCGAGGTTCCAACTGCTGGATTCCTCACATTTTTTATTCTATGGGCCCTGCGTTGTGAGGCTAGTCCTGCCTGCCTCACTCTGAACCCCTTGGAGATGTGGATCCTCTGGTTTAGGCCACGTGTTCTGGGTTCCTCACCTTTCTATGATTTGGCCACACTGGTGTGAGGCCACTCATGCCTGGATCCGATCCCCTTGGTGATGCGGGCCCTCTGGTGAGACTCTTATCCTGGCTGGGTGCCTCACCCTTCTGGGACGTATGCCCTCTGCTGTGAGGTCACTCCTGCCTGGCTGGCGCACGTCACCTTGGCGACGTGGGCCCTCAGTTGGGAGTTGGTGCCTGCTGGGAGTCTCCTCCCCTCGGTAATGAGGGCCCTCTGACGTCAGGCCCTAACTCCTGGGCTCCCATACTTTTCTGATGTGTGCCCTCTGGTGGGAGTACACTCCTGCCAGGTTCCCAACCCCATGGGAATGTGGGCCTTCTTCTCTGTGGTCCCAACCGCTGGGTTGTTCACAGTTTCGTGATGAGGGCCTTCTGTTGTGAGTTCACACCGGCCGGGATCCCATAGCCTCGCTGCTCCTTGCCGCCTGCTGGGAGGTTCCAACTGCGGGTTACCTCACCTTTTTTATTTTATGGCCCTCTGTTTGAGACACCTCCTGCCTGCCTCACTCTGAGCCCCTTGTTGATGTGGGTCCTCTGGTTTAGGCCATATGTTCTGGGTTCCTCACTTTTCTACGATTTGGCCACACTGGTGTGAGGCCACTCCTGCCTGGTTCTGATCCCCTTGGTGATGTGGGCCCTCTGGTGAGAGTCTTATCCTGGCTGGGTTCCTCCCCCTTCTGTGACATAGGCCCTCTGCTGTGAGGTCACTCCTGCCTGGCTAACGCACATCACATTGGAGACGTGGGCCCTCAGGTGGGAGTTGGTGCCTTCTAGGAGTCTGCTCCCCTCGGTAATTAGGGCCGTCTGGCGTCAGGCCCTAACTCCTGGGCTCCCAAAATTTTCTGATGTGTGCCCTGTGGTGCGAGTACACTCCTGCCAGGTTCCCAACCCCATGGGAATGTGGGCCTTCTGTTCTGTGGTCCCAACAGCTGTGTTGTTCACAGTTTCATGATGAGGGTCCTCTGTTGTGAGTTCACAACGGCCGGGACCCCATAGCCTCGCTGCTCCTTGCTGCATGCTAGGAGGTTCCAACTGCGGGATTCCTCACCTTTTTTATTCTATGGGTCCTCTGTTTTGAGGCTCCTCCTGCCTGCCTCACTCCGAGCCCCTTGGAGATGTGGGTCCTCTTGTTTAGGCCACATGTTCTGGGTTCCTCACCTTTCTATGATTTGGCCACACTGGTGTGAGGCCACTCCTGCCTGGATCAGATCCCCTTGGTGATGTGGGCCCTCTGGTGAGAGTCTGATCCTGGCTGGGTTCCTCACTCTTCTGTGAGGTGGGCCCTCTGCTGTGAGGTAACTCCTGCCTGGCTTGCTCCCGTTGCCCTGGTGACGTCGGACTTCTGGTGGCAGTTGGAGCCTTCTTGTACCCTCCTCTCCAAGGTGATGAGGGCCCTCTTGCGTCAGGCTCTAACTGCTGGGCTCCCCACGATTTCTGATGTGAGCCCAGTGATGCCAGGACACTCCTGTAAGGTTCCAATACTCATGGGGATGTGTGCCTTCTGCTCTGTGGTCGCAACGCCTGGGTTGCTCACAGTTTCGTTATGTTGGCACTCCGGTGTTAGTTCACTCAGGCCTAGATCCCATAGCCTCTGTGCTCTGGGCCGCCTGCTGGGAGGTTCCAACTGCTGGATTCCTCACCTTTCTTATACTTTGGGCCCTGTGTGGTGAAGCTCCTCCTGCCTGCCTCACACCGAGCCCCTTGGTGATGTAGGTCTTCTGGTTTGAGACCACGTGTGCCGTTTGTCTCACCTTTTAGGGATGTGGCCCTACTGGTGTGAGGACACTCCTGACTGGTTCCCATCCCCTTGTTGATGTGGGCCCTCTGGTGAGAGTCTGATCCTGGCTTGATTCCTCACACTTCTGTGAGGCGGGCCCTCTGCTGTGAGGTCACACCTGCCTGGCTGGCACACGACGCCTTGGCCACATGGGCCCTCTGGTTGCAGTTGGAGCGTGCTGGGAACCTCCTCCCATCGGTGATGAGGGCCCTCTGGCGTCCGGCCCTAACTGCTGGGCTCACCACATTTTCTGATGTGCGCCCACTTGTGCGATGACACTCCTGCCAGGTTCCCATCCCCATGCAGATTTGGGCCTTCTGTTCTGAGGTGCCAACGGCTGGCTTGCTCACAGTGTCAGGATGTGGGCCCTCTGCTGTGAGTTCACTCCGGCGTGCATCCCATAGCCTCGGTGCTCTGGGCCACCTGCTTGGAGCTTCCAACTGCAGGATTCCTTACCTTTTTTCTTCTATGGGCCGTGTGTTGTGAGACACTTCCTGCCTGCCTCACTCTGAGCCCCTTGTTGATGTGGGTCTTCTGGTTTGAGGCCACATGTGGTGGGTTCCTTGCCTTTCAATGATGTGGCCCCACTGGTGTGAGCACACTCCTGCCTGGTTCGCATCCCCTTGGTGATGTGGGCCCTCTGGTGAGAATCTGATCCGGGTTGGGTTCCTCACACTTCCGTGAGCTTGGCCCTCAGCTCTGAGGTCACTCCTGCCTGGCTGGCACACCCCGCCTTGGCGACGTCGGCCCTCTGGTGGCAGTTGGAGCCTGCTGGGAGCCTCCTCCCCTCAGTGATGAGAGCCCTTTGGCGTCAGGCCCTAACTGCTGGGTACCCACATTTTCTAATACGTACTAAGTGGTGCGAGGATACGCCTGCCACGTTCCCATCCCCATGGGGATGTGGGCGTTCTGCTCTGAGGTCCCAACGGCTGGGTTGCTCACAGTTTCATGATGTGGGCCCTCTGCTGTGAGTTCACTTTGGCCTGGATCCCATAGACTCGGTGCTCTGGGCCTCCTGCTGCGAGGTTCCAACTGCTGGATTCCTCACATTTTTTAATCTATGGGCCCTGTGTTGTTAGGCTAGTCCTGCCTGCCTCACTCCGAGCCCCTTGGAGATGTGGTTCCTCTGGTTTAGGCCACATGTTCTGGGTCCCTCACCTTTCCATTATTTGGCCACACTGGTGTGAGTATACTTCTGCCTGGTTCCGATCCCCTTGGTGATGCGGGCCCTCTGGTGAGAGTCTTATCCTGGCTGGGTTCCTCACCCTTCTGTGACGTATGCCCTCTGCTGTGATGTCACTCCTGCCTGGCTGGCGCACGTCACCTTGGCGACGTGGGCCCTCAGTTGGGATTTGGTGTCTGCTGGGAGTTTCCTCCCTTCGGTAATGAGGGCCCTCTGGCGTCAGGCCTTAAATCCTGGGCTCCCAAACTTTTCTGATGTGTGCCCTGTGGTGCGAGTACACTCCTGCCAGGTTCCCAACCCCATGGCAATGTGGGCCTTCTGCTCTGTGGACCCAATGGCTGGGCTATTCACAGTTTCATGATGAGGGCCCTCTTTTGTGAGTTCACACCGGCCGGGATCCCATAGCCTCGTCGTTGTTCCTTGCCGCCTGCTGGGATGTTCCAACTGCGGGATTCCTCACCTTTTTTATTCTATGGGCCCTCTGTTTTGAGACTACTCCTGCCTGCCTCCCTCCCAGCCCCTTGGTGATGTGTGTCCTCTGGTTTGAGGCCACATGTGGTGGTTTCCTCGCCTTTCAATGATGTGGCCCCACTGGACTGAGAACACTCCTGCCTGGTTCCCATCCTCTTGGTGATGTGGGCCCTCTGGTGAGAGTCTGATCCTGGTTGGGTTCCTCACACTTCCGTGAACTTGGCCCTCTGCTCTGAGGTCACTCCTGCCTGGCTGGCACACCCCGCCTTGGTGACGTCGGCCCTCTGGTGGCAGTTGGAGCGTGCTGGGAGCCTCCTTCCCTCAGTAATGAGGGCCCTTTGGCGTCAGGCCCTAACTGCTGTGTACCCACATTTTCTAATACGTACTAAGTGGTGCGAGGACACTCCTGCCAGGTTCCCATCCCCGTGGGGATGTGGGACTTCTGCTCTGATGTCCAAACGGCTGGGTTGCTCAAAGTTTCATGATGTGGGCCCTCTGCTGTGAGTGCACTGCGGCCTGGATCCCATAGACTGGGTGCTCTGGGCCACCTGCTGGGAGGTTCGAACTGTTGGATTCCTCACATTTTTTATTCTATGGGCCCTGCGTTGTGAGGCTAGTCCTGCCTGCCTCACTCTGAACCCCTTGGAGATGTGGATCCTCTGGTTTAGGCCACGTGTTCTGGGTTCCTCACCTTTCTATGATTTGGCCACACTGGTGTGAGGCCACTCTTGCCTGGATCCGATCCCCTTGGTGATGCGGGCCCTCTGGTGAGACTCTTATCCTGGCTGGGTGCCTCACCCTTCTGGGACGTATGCCCTCTGCTGTGAGGTCACTCCTGCCTGGCTGGCGCACGTCACCTTGGCGACGTGGGCCCTCAGTTGGGAGTTGGTGCCTGCTGGGAGTCTCCTCCCCTCGGTAATGAGGGCCCTCTGACGTCAGGCCCTAACTCCTGGGCTCCCATACTTTTCTGATGTGTGCCCTCTGGTGGGAGTACACTCCTGCCAGGTTCCCAACCCCATGGGAATGTGGGCCTTCTTCTCTGTGGTCCCAACCGCTGGGTTGTTCACAGTTTCGTGATGAGGGCCTTCTGTTGTGAGTTCACACCGGCCGGGATCCCATAGCCTCGCTGCTCCTTGCCGCCTGCTGGGAGGTTCCAACTGCGGGTTACCTCACCTTTTTTATTTTATGGCCCTCTGTTTGAGACACCTCCTGCCTGCCTCACTCTGAGCCCCTTGTTGATGTGGGTCCTCTGGTTTAGGCCATATGTTCTGGGTTCCTCACTTTTCTACGATTTGGCCACACTGGTGTGAGGCCACTCCTGCCTGGTTCTGATCCCCTTGGTGATGTGGGCCCTCTGGTGAGAGTCTTATCCTGGCTGGGTTCCTCCCCCTTCTGTGACATAGGCCCTCTGCTGTGAGGTCACTCCTGCCTGGCTAACGCACATCACCTTGGAGACGTGGGCCCTCAGGTGGGAGTTGGTGCCTTCTAGGAGTCTGCTCCCCTCGGTAATGAGGGCCGTCTGGCGTCAGGCCCTAACTCCTGGGCTCCCAAAATTTTCTGATGTGTGCCCTGTGGTGCGAGTACACTCCTGCCAGGTTCCCAACCCCATGGGAATGTGGGCCTTCTGTTCTGTGGTCCCAACAGCTGTGTTGTTCACAGTTTCATGATGAGGGTCCTCTGTTGTGAGTTCACAACGGCCGGGACCCCATAGCCTCGCTGCTCCTTGCTGCATGCTAGGAGGTTCCAACTGCGGGATTCCTCACCTTTTTTATTCTATGGGTCCTCTGTTTTGAGGCTCCTCCTGCCTGCCTCACTCCGAGCCCCTTGGAGATGTGGGTCCTCTTGTTTAGGCCACATGTTCTGGGTTCCTCACCTTTCTATGATTTGGCCACACTGGTGTGAGGCCACTCCTGCCTGGATCAGATCCCCTTGGTGATGTGGGCCCTCTGGTGAGAGTCTGATCCTGGCTGGGTTCCTCACTCTTCTGTGAGGTGGGCCCTCTGCTGTGAGGTAACTCCTGCCTGGCTTGCTCCCGTTGCCCTGGTGACGTCGGACTTCTGGTGGCAGTTGGAGCCTTCTTGTACCCTCCTCTCCAAGGTGATGAGGGCCCTCTTGCGTCAGGCTCTAACTGCTGGGCTCCCCACGATTTCTGATGTGAGCCCAGTGATGCCAGGACACTCCTGTAAGGTTCCAATACTCATGGGGATGTGTGCCTTCTGCTCTGTGGTCGCAACGCCTGGGTTGCTCACAGTTTCGTTATGTTGGCACTCCGGTGTTAGTTCACTCAGGCCTAGATCCCATAGCCTCTGTGCTCTGGGCCGCCTGCTGGGAGGTTCCAACTGCTGGATTCCTCACCTTTCTTATACTTTGGGCCCTGTGTGGTGAAGCTCCTCCTGCCTGCCTCACACCGAGCCCCTTGGTGATGTAGGTCTTCTGGTTTGAGACCACGTGTGCCGTTTGTCTCACCTTTTAGGGATGTGGCCCTACTGGTGTGAGGACACTCCTGACTGGTTCCCATCCCCTTGTTGATGTGGGCCCTCTGGTGAGAGTCTGATCCTGGCTTGATTCCTCACACTTCTGTGAGGCGGGCCCTCTGCTGTGAGGTCACACCTGCCTGGCTGGCACACGACGCCTTGGCCACATGGGCCCTCTGGTTGCAGTTGGAGCGTGCTGGGAACCTCCTCCCATCGGTGATGAGGGCCCTCTGGCGTCCGGCCCTAACTGCTGGGCTCACCACATTTTCTGATGTGCGCCCACTTGTGCGATGACACTCCTGCCAGGTTCCCATCCCCATGCAGATTTGGGCCTTCTGTTCTGAGGTGCCAACGGCTGGCTTGCTCACAGTGTCAGGATGTGGGCCCTCTGCTGTGAGTTCACTCCGGCGTGCATCCCATAGCCTCGGTGCTCTGGGCCACCTGCTTGGAGCTTCCAACTGCAGGATTCCTTACCTTTTTTCTTCTATGGGCCGTGTGTTGTGAGACACTTCCTGCCTGCCTCACTCTGAGCCCCTTGTTGATGTGGGTCTTCTGGTTTGAGGCCACATGTGGTGGGTTCCTTGCCTTTCAATGATGTGGCCCCACTGGTGTGAGCACACTCCTGCCTGGTTCGCATCCCCTTGGTGATGTGGGCCCTCTGGTGAGAATCTGATCCGGGTTGGGTTCCTCACACTTCCGTGAGCTTGGCCCTCAGCTCTGAGGTCACTCCTGCCTGGCTGGCACACCCCGCCTTGGCGACGTCGGCCCTCTGGTGGCAGTTGGAGCCTGCTGGGAGCCTCCTCCCCTCAGTGATGAGAGCCCTTTGGCGTCAGGCCCTAACTGCTGGGTACCCACATTTTCTAATACGTACTAAGTGGTGCGAGGATACGCCTGCCACGTTCCCATCCCCATGGGGATGTGGGCGTTCTGCTCTGAGGTCCCAACGGCTGGGTTGCTCACAGTTTCATGATGTGGGCCCTCTGCTGTGAGTTCACTTTGGCCTGGATCCCATACACTCGGTGCTCTGGGCCTCCTGCTGCGAGGTTCCAACTGCTGGATTCCTCACATTTTTTAATCTATGGGCCCTGTGTTGTTAGGCTAGTCCTGCCTGCCTCACTCCGAGCCCCTTGGAGATGTGGTTCCTCTGGTTTAGGCCACATGTTCTGGGTCCCTCACCTTTCCATTATTTGGCCACACTGGTGTGAGTATACTTCTGCCTGGTTCCGATCCCCTTGGTGATGCGGGCCCTCTGGTGAGAGTCTTATCCTGGCTGGGTTCCTCACCCTTCTGTGACGTATGCCCTCTGCTGTGATGTCACTCCTGCCTGGCTGGCGCACGTCACCTTGGCGACGTGGGCCCTCAGTTGGGATTTGGTGTCTGCTGGGAGTTTCCTCCCTTCGGTAATGAGGGCCCTCTGGCGTCAGGCCTTAAATCCTGGGCTCCCAAACTTTTCTGATGTGTGCCCTGTGGTGCGAGTACACTCCTGCCAGGTTCCCAACCCCATGGCAATGTGGGCCTTCTGCTCTGTGGACCCAATGGCTGGGCTATTCACAGTTTCATGATGAGGGCCCTCTTTTGTGAGTTCACACCGGCCGGGATCCCATAGCCTCGTCGTTGTTCCTTGCCGCCTGCTGGGATGTTCCAACTGCGGGATTCCTCACCTTTTTTATTCTATGGGCCCTCTGTTTTGAGACTACTCCTGCCTGCCTCCCTCCCAGCCCCTTGGTGATGTGTGTCCTCTGGTTTGAGGCCACATGTGGTGGTTTCCTCGCCTTTCAATGATGTGGCCCCACTGGACTGAGAACACTCCTGCCTGGTTCCCATCCTCTTGGTGATGTGGGCCCTCTGGTGAGAGTCTGATCCTGGTTGGGTTCCTCACACTTCCGTGAACTTGGCCCTCTGCTCTGAGGTCACTCCTGCCTGGCTGGCACACCCCGCCTTGGTGACGTCGGCCCTCTGGTGGCAGTTGGAGCGTGCTGGGAGCCTCCTTCCCTCAGTAATGAGGGCCCTTTGGCGTCAGGCCCTAACTGCTGTGTACCCACATTTTCTAATACGTACTAAGTGGTGCGAGGACACTCCTGCCAGGTTCCCATCCCCGTGGGGATGTGGGACTTCTGCTCTGATGTCCAAACGGCTGGGTTGCTCAAAGTTTCATGATGTGGGCCCTCTGCTGTGAGTGCACTGCGGCCTGGATCCCATAGACTGGGTGCTCTGGGCCACCTGCTGGGAGGTTCGAACTGTTGGATTCCTCACATTTTTTATTCTATGGGCCCTGCGTTGTGAGGCTAGTCCTGCCTGCCTCACTCTGAACCCCTTGGAGATGTGGATCCTCTGGTTTAGGCCACGTGTTCTGGGTTCCTCACCTTTCTATGATTTGGCCACACTGGTGTGAGGCCACTCTTGCCTGGATCCGATCCCCTTGGTGATGCGGGCCCTCTGGTGAGACTCTTATCCTGGCTGGGTGCCTCACCCTTCTGGGACGTATGCCCTCTGCTGTGAGGTCACTCCTGCCTGGCTGGCGCACGTCACCTTGGCGACGTGGGCCCTCAGTTGGGAGTTGGTGCCTGCTGGGAGTCTCCTCCCCTCGGTAATGAGGGCCCTCTGACGTCAGGCCCTAACTCCTGGGCTCCCATACTTTTCTGATGTGTGCCCTCTGGTGGGAGTACACTCCTGCCAGGTTCCCAACCCCATGGGAATGTGGGCCTTCTTCTCTGTGGTCCCAACCGCTGGGTTGTTCACAGTTTCGTGATGAGGGCCTTCTGTTGTGAGTTCACACCGGCCGGGATCCCATAGCCTCGCTGCTCCTTGCCGCCTGCTGGGAGGTTCCAACTGCGGGTTACCTCACCTTTTTTATTTTATGGCCCTCTGTTTGAGACACCTCCTGCCTGCCTCACTCTGAGCCCCTTGTTGATGTGGGTCCTCTGGTTTAGGCCATATGTTCTGGGTTCCTCACTTTTCTACGATTTGGCCACACTGGTGTGAGGCCACTCCTGCCTGGTTCTGATCCCCTTGGTGATGTGGGCCCTCTGGTGAGAGTCTTATCCTGGCTGGGTTCCTCCCCCTTCTGTGACATAGGCCCTCTGCTGTGAGGTCACTCCTGCCTGGCTAACGCACATCACCTTGGAGACGTGGGCCCTCAGGTGGGAGTTGGTGCCTTCTAGGAGTCTGCTCCCCTCGGTAATGAGGGCCGTCTGGCGTCAGGCCCTAACTCCTGGGCTCCCAAAATTTTCTGATGTGTGCCCTGTGGTGCGAGTACACTCCTGCCAGGTTCCCAACCCCATGGGAATGTGGGCCTTCTGTTCTGTGGTCCCAACAGCTGTGTTGTTCACAGTTTCATGATGAGGGTCCTCTGTTGTGAGTTCACAACGGCCGGGACCCCATAGCCTCGCTGCTCCTTGCTGCATGCTAGGAGGTTCCAACTGCGGGATTCCTCACCTTTTTTATTCTATGGGTCCTCTGTTTTGAGGCTCCTCCTGCCTGCCTCACTCCGAGCCCCTTGGAGATGTGGGTCCTCTTGTTTAGGCCACATGTTCTGGGTTCCTCACCTTTCTATGATTTGGCCACACTGGTGTGAGGCCACTCCTGCCTGGATCAGATCCCCTTGGTGATGTGGGCCCTCTGGTGAGAGTCTGATCCTGGCTGGGTTCCTCACTCTTCTGTGAGGTGGGCCCTCTGCTGTGAGGTAACTCCTGCCTGGCTTGCTCCCGTTGCCCTGGTGACGTCGGACTTCTGGTGGCAGTTGGAGCCTTCTTGTACCCTCCTCTCCAAGGTGATGAGGGCCCTCTTGCGTCAGGCTCTAACTGCTGGGCTCCCCACGATTTCTGATGTGAGCCCAGTGATGCCAGGACACTCCTGTAAGGTTCCAATACTCATGGGGATGTGTGCCTTCTGCTCTGTGGTCGCAACGCCTGGGTTGCTCACAGTTTCGTTATGTTGGCACTCCGGTGTTAGTTCACTCAGGCCTAGATCCCATAGCCTCTGTGCTCTGGGCCGCCTGCTGGGAGGTTCCAACTGCTGGATTCCTCACCTTTCTTATACTTTGGGCCCTGTGTGGTGAAGCTCCTCCTGCCTGCCTCACACCGAGCCCCTTGGTGATGTAGGTCTTCTGGTTTGAGACCACGTGTGCCGTTTGTCTCACCTTTTAGGGATGTGGCCCTACTGGTGTGAGGACACTCCTGACTGGTTCCCATCCCCTTGTTGATGTGGGCCCTCTGGTGAGAGTCTGATCCTGGCTTGATTCCTCACACTTCTGTGAGGCGGGCCCTCTGCTGTGAGGTCACACCTGCCTGGCTGGCACACGACGCCTTGGCCACATGGGCCCTCTGGTTGCAGTTGGAGCGTGCTGGGAACCTCCTCCCATCGGTGATGAGGGCCCTCTGGCGTCCGGCCCTAACTGCTGGGCTCACCACATTTTCTGATGTGCGCCCACTTGTGCGATGACACTCCTGCCAGGTTCCCATCCCCATGCAGATTTGGGCCTTCTGTTCTGAGGTGCCAACGGCTGGCTTGCTCACAGTGTCAGGATGTGGGCCCTCTGCTGTGAGTTCACTCCGGCGTGCATCCCATAGCCTCGGTGCTCTGGGCCACCTGCTTGGAGCTTCCAACTGCAGGATTCCTTACCTTTTTTCTTCTATGGGCCGTGTGTTGTGAGACACTTCCTGCCTGCCTCACTCTGAGCCCCTTGTTGATGTGGGTCTTCTGGTTTGAGGCCACATGTGGTGGGTTCCTTGCCTTTCAATGATGTGGCCCCACTGGTGTGAGCACACTCCTGCCTGGTTCGCATCCCCTTGGTGATGTGGGCCCTCTGGTGAGAATCTGATCCGGGTTGGGTTCCTCACACTTCCGTGAGCTTGGCCCTCAGCTCTGAGGTCACTCCTGCCTGGCTGGCACACCCCGCCTTGGCGACGTCGGCCCTCTGGTGGCAGTTGGAGCCTGCTGGGAGCCTCCTCCCCTCAGTGATGAGAGCCCTTTGGCGTCAGGCCCTAACTGCTAGGTACCCACATTTTCTAATACGTACTAAGTGGTGCGAGGACACTCCTGCCAGGTTCCCATCCCCGTGGGGATGTGGGACTTCTGCTCTGATGTCCAAACGGCTGGGTTGCTCAAAGTTTCATGATGTGGGCCCTCTGCTGTGAGTGCACTGCGGCCTGGATCCCATAGACTGGGTGCTCTGGGCCACCTGCTGGGAGGTTCGAACTGTTGGATTCCTCACATTTTTTATTCTATGGGCCCTGCGTTGTGAGGCTAGTCCTGCCTGCCTCACTCTGAACCCCTTGGAGATGTGGATCCTCTGGTTTAGGCCACGTGTTCTGGGTTCCTCACCTTTCTATGATTTGGCCACACTGGTGTGAGGCCACTCTTGCCTGGATCCGATCCCCTTGGTGATGCGGGCCCTCTGGTGAGACTCTTATCCTGGCTGGGTGCCTCACCCTTCTGGGACGTATGCCCTCTGCTGTGAGGTCACTCCTGCCTGGCTGGCGCACGTCACCTTGGCGACGTGGGCCCTCAGTTGGGAGTTGGTGCCTGCTGGGAGTCTCCTCCCCTCGGTAATGAGGGCCCTCTGACGTCAGGCCCTAACTCCTGGGCTCCCATACTTTTCTGATGTGTGCCCTCTGGTGGGAGTACACTCCTGCCAGGTTCCCAACCCCATGGGAATGTGGGCCTTCTTCTCTGTGGTCCCAACCGCTGGGTTGTTCACAGTTTCGTGATGAGGGCCTTCTGTTGTGAGTTCACACCGGCCGGGATCCCATAGCCTCGCTGCTCCTTGCCGCCTGCTGGGAGGTTCCAACTGCGGGTTACCTCACCTTTTTTATTTTATGGCCCTCTGTTTGAGACACCTCCTGCCTGCCTCACTCTGAGCCCCTTGTTGATGTGGGTCCTCTGGTTTAGGCCATATGTTCTGGGTTCCTCACTTTTCTACGATTTGGCCACACTGGTGTGAGGCCACTCCTGCCTGGTTCTGATCCCCTTGGTGATGTGGGCCCTCTGGTGAGAGTCTTATCCTGGCTGGGTTCCTCCCCCTTCTGTGACATAGGCCCTCTGCTGTGAGGTCACTCCTGCCTGGCTAACGCACATCACCTTGGAGACGTGGGCCCTCAGGTGGGAGTTGGTGCCTTCTAGGAGTCTGCTCCCCTCGGTAATTAGGGCCGTCTGGCGTCAGGCCCTAACTCCTGGGCTCCCAAAATTTTCTGATGTGTGCCCTGTGGTGCGAGTACACTCCTGCCAGGTTCCCAACCCCATGGGAATGTGGGCCTTCTGTTCTGTGGTCCCAACAGCTGTGTTGTTCACAGTTTCATGATGAGGGTCCTCTGTTGTGAGTTCACAACGGCCGGGACCCCATAGCCTCGCTGCTCCTTGCTGCATGCTAGGAGGTTCCAACTGCGGGATTCCTCACCTTTTTTATTCTATGGGTCCTCTGTTTTGAGGCTCCTCCTGCCTGCCTCACTCCGAGCCCCTTGGAGATGTGGGTCCTCTTGTTTAGGCCACATGTTCTGGGTTCCTCACCTTTCTATGATTTGGCCACACTGGTGTGAGGCCACTCCTGCCTGGATCAGATCCCCTTGGTGATGTGGGCCCTCTGGTGAGAGTCTGATCCTGGCTGGGTTCCTCACTCTTCTGTGAGGTGGGCCCTCTGCTGTGAGGTAACTCCTGCCTGGCTTGCTCCCGTTGCCCTGGTGACGTCGGACTTCTGGTGGCAGTTGGAGCCTTCTTGTACCCTCCTCTCCAAGGTGATGAGGGCCCTCTTGCGTCAGGCTCTAACTGCTGGGCTCCCCACGATTTCTGATGTGAGCCCAGTGATGCCAGGACACTCCTGTAAGGTTCCAATACTCATGGGGATGTGTGCCTTCTGCTCTGTGGTCGCAACGCCTGGGTTGCTCACAGTTTCGTTATGTTGGCACTCCGGTGTTAGTTCACTCAGGCCTAGATCCCATAGCCTCTGTGCTCTGGGCCGCCTGCTGGGAGGTTCCAACTGCTGGATTCCTCACCTTTCTTATACTTTGGGCCCTGTGTGGTGAAGCTCCTCCTGCCTGCCTCACACCGAGCCCCTTGGTGATGTAGGTCTTCTGGTTTGAGACCACGTGTGCCGTTTGTCTCACCTTTTAGGGATGTGGCCCTACTGGTGTGAGGACACTCCTGACTGGTTCCCATCCCCTTGTTGATGTGGGCCCTCTGGTGAGAGTCTGATCCTGGCTTGATTCCTCACACTTCTGTGAGGCGGGCCCTCTGCTGTGAGGTCACACCTGCCTGGCTGGCACACGACGCCTTGGCCACATGGGCCCTCTGGTTGCAGTTGGAGCGTGCTGGGAACCTCCTCCCATCGGTGATGAGGGCCCTCTGGCGTCCGGCCCTAACTGCTGGGCTCACCACATTTTCTGATGTGCGCCCACTTGTGCGATGACACTCCTGCCAGGTTCCCATCCCCATGCAGATTTGGGCCTTCTGTTCTGAGGTGCCAACGGCTGGCTTGCTCACAGTGTCAGGATGTGGGCCCTCTGCTGTGAGTTCACTCCGGCGTGCATCCCATAGCCTCGGTGCTCTGGGCCACCTGCTTGGAGCTTCCAACTGCAGGATTCCTTACCTTTTTTCTTCTATGGGCCGTGTGTTGTGAGACACTTCCTGCCTGCCTCACTCTGAGCCCCTTGTTGATGTGGGTCTTCTGGTTTGAGGCCACATGTGGTGGGTTCCTTGCCTTTCAATGATGTGGCCCCACTGGTGTGAGCACACTCCTGCCTGGTTCGCATCCCCTTGGTGATGTGGGCCCTCTGGTGAGAATCTGATCCGGGTTGGGTTCCTCACACTTCCGTGAGCTTGGCCCTCAGCTCTGAGGTCACTCCTGCCTGGCTGGCACACCCCGCCTTGGCGACGTCGGCCCTCTGGTGGCAGTTGGAGCCTGCTGGGAGCCTCCTCCCCTCAGTGATGAGAGCCCTTTGGCGTCAGGCCCTAACTGCTGGGTACCCACATTTTCTAATACGTACTAAGTGGTGCGAGGATACGCCTGCCACGTTCCCATCCCCATGGGGATGTGGGCGTTCTGCTCTGAGGTCCCAACGGCTGGGTTGCTCACAGTTTCATGATGTGGGCCCTCTGCTGTGAGTTCACTTTGGCCTGGATCCCATAGACTCGGTGCTCTGGGCCTCCTGCTGCGAGGTTCCAACTGCTGGATTCCTCACATTTTTTAATCTATGGGCCCTGTGTTGTTAGGCTAGTCCTGCCTGCCTCACTCCGAGCCCCTTGGAGATGTGGTTCCTCTGGTTTAGGCCACATGTTCTGGGTCCCTCACCTTTCCATTATTTGGCCACACTGGTGTGAGTATACTTCTGCCTGGTTCCGATCCCCTTGGTGATGCGGGCCCTCTGGTGAGAGTCTTATCCTGGCTGGGTTCCTCACCCTTCTGTGACGTATGCCCTCTGCTGTGATGTCACTCCTGCCTGGCTGGCGCACGTCACCTTGGCGACGTGGGCCCTCAGTTGGGATTTGGTGTCTGCTGGGAGTTTCCTCCCTTCGGTAATGAGGGCCCTCTGGCGTCAGGCCTTAAATCCTGGGCTCCCAAACTTTTCTGATGTGTGCCCTGTGGTGCGAGTACACTCCTGCCAGGTTCCCAACCCCATGGCAATGTGGGCCTTCTGCTCTGTGGACCCAATGGCTGGGCTATTCACAGTTTCATGATGAGGGCCCTCTTTTGTGAGTTCACACCGGCCGGGATCCCATAGCCTCGTCGTTGTTCCTTGCCGCCTGCTGGGATGTTCCAACTGCGGGATTCCTCACCTTTTTTATTCTATGGGCCCTCTGTTTTGAGACTACTCCTGCCTGCCTCCCTCCCAGCCCCTTGGTGATGTGTGTCCTCTGGTTTGAGGCCACATGTGGTGGTTTCCTCGCCTTTCAATGATGTGGCCCCACTGGACTGAGAACACTCCTGCCTGGTTCCCATCCTCTTGGTGATGTGGGCCCTCTGGTGAGAGTCTGATCCTGGTTGGGTTCCTCACACTTCCGTGAACTTGGCCCTCTGCTCTGAGGTCACTCCTGCCTGGCTGGCACACCCCGCCTTGGTGACGTCGGCCCTCTGGTGGCAGTTGGAGCGTGCTGGGAGCCTCCTTCCCTCAGTAATGAGGGCCCTTTGGCGTCAGGCCCTAACTGCTGTGTACCCACATTTTCTAATACGTACTAAGTGGTGCGAGGACACTCCTGCCAGGTTCCCATCCCCGTGGGGATGTGGGACTTCTGCTCTGATGTCCAAACGGCTGGGTTGCTCAAAGTTTCATGATGTGGGCCCTCTGCTGTGAGTGCACTGCGGCCTGGATCCCATAGACTGGGTGCTCTGGGCCACCTGCTGGGAGGTTCGAACTGTTGGATTCCTCACATTTTTTATTCTATGGGCCCTGCGTTGTGAGGCTAGTCCTGCCTGCCTCACTCTGAACCCCTTGGAGATGTGGATCCTCTGGTTTAGGCCACGTGTTCTGGGTTCCTCACCTTTCTATGATTTGGCCACACTGGTGTGAGGCCACTCTTGCCTGGATCCGATCCCCTTGGTGATGCGGGCCCTCTGGTGAGACTCTTATCCTGGCTGGGTGCCTCACCCTTCTGGGACGTATGCCCTCTGCTGTGAGGTCACTCCTGCCTGGCTGGCGCACGTCACCTTGGCGACGTGGGCCCTCAGTTGGGAGTTGGTGCCTGCTGGGAGTCTCCTCCCCTCGGTAATGAGGGCCCTCTGACGTCAGGCCCTAACTCCTGGGCTCCCATACTTTTCTGATGTGTGCCCTCTGGTGGGAGTACACTCCTGCCAGGTTCCCAACCCCATGGGAATGTGGGCCTTCTTCTCTGTGGTCCCAACCGCTGGGTTGTTCACAGTTTCGTGATGAGGGCCTTCTGTTGTGAGTTCACACCGGCCGGGATCCCATAGCCTCGCTGCTCCTTGCCGCCTGCTGGGAGGTTCCAACTGCGGGTTACCTCACCTTTTTTATTTTATGGCCCTCTGTTTGAGACACCTCCTGCCTGCCTCACTCTGAGCCCCTTGTTGATGTGGGTCCTCTGGTTTAGGCCATATGTTCTGGGTTCCTCACTTTTCTACGATTTGGCCACACTGGTGTGAGGCCACTCCTGCCTGGTTCTGATCCCCTTGGTGATGTGGGCCCTCTGGTGAGAGTCTTATCCTGGCTGGGTTCCTCCCCCTTCTGTGACATAGGCCCTCTGCTGTGAGGTCACTCCTGCCTGGCTAACGCACATCACCTTGGAGACGTGGGCCCTCAGGTGGGAGTTGGTGCCTTCTAGGAGTCTGCTCCCCTCGGTAATTAGGGCCGTCTGGCGTCAGGCCCTAACTCCTGGGCTCCCAAAATTTTCTGATGTGTGCCCTGTGGTGCGAGTACACTCCTGCCAGGTTCCCAACCCCATGGGAATGTGGGCCTTCTGTTCTGTGGTCCCAACAGCTGTGTTGTTCACAGTTTCATGATGAGGGTCCTCTGTTGTGAGTTCACAACGGCCGGGACCCCATAGCCTCGCTGCTCCTTGCTGCATGCTAGGAGGTTCCAACTGCGGGATTCCTCACCTTTTTTATTCTATGGGTCCTCTGTTTTGAGGCTCCTCCTGCCTGCCTCACTCCGAGCCCCTTGGAGATGTGGGTCCTCTTGTTTAGGCCACATGTTCTGGGTTCCTCACCTTTCTATGATTTGGCCACACTGGTGTGAGGCCACTCCTGCCTGGATCAGATCCCCTTGGTGATGTGGGCCCTCTGGTGAGAGTCTGATCCTGGCTGGGTTCCTCACTCTTCTGTGAGGTGGGCCCTCTGCTGTGAGGTAACTCCTGCCTGGCTTGCTCCCGTTGCCCTGGTGACGTCGGACTTCTGGTGGCAGTTGGAGCCTTCTTGTACCCTCCTCTCCAAGGTGATGAGGGCCCTCTTGCGTCAGGCTCTAACTGCTGGGCTCCCCACGATTTCTGATGTGAGCCCAGTGATGCCAGGACACTCCTGTAAGGTTCCAATACTCATGGGGATGTGTGCCTTCTGCTCTGTGGTCGCAACGCCTGGGTTGCTCACAGTTTCGTTATGTTGGCACTCCGGTGTTAGTTCACTCAGGCCTAGATCCCATAGCCTCTGTGCTCTGGGCCGCCTGCTGGGAGGTTCCAACTGCTGGATTCCTCACCTTTCTTATACTTTGGGCCCTGTGTGGTGAAGCTCCTCCTGCCTGCCTCACACCGAGCCCCTTGGTGATGTAGGTCTTCTGGTTTGAGACCACGTGTGCCGTTTGTCTCACCTTTTAGGGATGTGGCCCTACTGGTGTGAGGACACTCCTGACTGGTTCCCATCCCCTTGTTGATGTGGGCCCTCTGGTGAGAGTCTGATCCTGGCTTGATTCCCCACACTTCTGTGAGGCGGGCCCTCTGCTGTGAGGTCACACCTGCCTGGCTGGCACACGATGCCTTGGCCACATGGGCCCTCTGGTTGCAGTTGGAGCGTGCTGGGAACCTCCTCCCATCGGTGATGAGGGCCCTCTGGCGTCCGGCCCTAACTGCTGGGCTCACCACATTTTCTGATGTGCGCCCACTTGTGCGATGACACTCCTGCCAGGTTCCCATCCCCATGCAGATTTGGGCCTTCTGTTCTGAGGTGCCAACGGCTGGCTTGCTCACAGTGTCAGGATGTGGGCCCTCTGCTGTGAGTTCACTCCGGCGTGCATCCCATAGCCTCGGTGCTCTGGGCCACCTGCTTGGAGCTTCCAACTGCAGGATTCCTTACCTTTTTTCTTCTATGGGCCGTGTGTTGTGAGACACTTCCTGCCTGCCTCACTCTGAGCCCCTTGTTGATGTGGGTCTTCTGGTTTGAGGCCACATGTGGTGGGTTCCTTGCCTTTCAATGATGTGGCCCCACTGGTGTGAGCACACTCCTGCCTGGTTCGCATCCCCTTGGTGATGTGGGCCCTCTGGTGAGAATCTGATCCGGGTTGGGTTCCTCACACTTCCGTGAGCTTGGCCCTCAGCTCTGAGGTCACTCCTGCCTGGCTGGCACACCCCGCCTTGGCGACGTCGGCCCTCTGGTGGCAGTTGGAGCCTGCTGGGAGCCTCCTCCCCTCAGTGATGAGAGCCCTTTGGCGTCAGGCCCTAACTGCTGGGTACCCACATTTTCTAATACGTACTAAGTGGTGCGAGGATACGCCTGCCACGTTCCCATCCCCATGGGGATGTGGGCGTTCTGCTCTGAGGTCCCAACGGCTGGGTTGCTCACAGTTTCATGATGTGGGCCCTCTGCTGTGAGTTCACTTTGGCCTGGATCCCATACACTCGGTGCTCTGGGCCTCCTGCTGCGAGGTTCCAACTGCTGGATTCCTCACATTTTTTAATCTATGGGCCCTGTGTTGTTAGGCTAGTCCTGCCTGCCTCACTCCGAGCCCCTTGGAGATGTGGTTCCTCTGGTTTAGGCCACATGTTCTGGGTCCCTCACCTTTCCATTATTTGGCCACACTGGTGTGAGTATACTTCTGCCTGGTTCTGATCCCCTTGGTGATGCGGGCCCTCTGGTGAGACTCTTATCCTGGCTGGGTTCCTCACCCTTCTGTGACGTATGCCCTCTGCTGTGATGTCACTCCTGCCTGGCTGGCGCACGTCACCTTGGCGACGTGGGCCCTCAGTTGGGATTTGGTGTCTGCTGGGAGTTTCCTCCCTTCGGTAATGAGGGCCCTCTGGCGTCAGGCCTTAAATCCTGGGCTCCCAAACTTTTCTGATGTGTGCCCTGTGGTGCGAGTACACTCCTGCCAGGTTCCCAACCCCATGGCAATGTGGGCCTTCTGCTCTGTGGACCCAATGGCTGGGCTATTCACAGTTTCATGATGAGGGCCCTCTTTTGTGAGTTCACACCGGCCGGGATCCCATAGCCTCGTCGTTGTTCCTTGCCGCCTGCTGGGATGTTCCAACTGCGGGATTCCTCACCTTTTTTATTCTATGGGCCCTCTGTTTTGAGACTACTCCTGCCTGCCTCCCTCCCAGCCCCTTGGTGATGTGTGTCCTCTGGTTTGAGGCCACATGTGGTGGTTTCCTCGCCTTTCAATGATGTGGCCCCACTGGACTGAGAACACTCCTGCCTGGTTCCCATCCTCTTGGTGATGTGGGCCCTCTGGTGAGAGTCTGATCCTGGTTGGGTTCCTCACACTTCCGTGAACTTGGCCCTCTGCTCTGAGGTCACTCCTGCCTGGCTGGCACACCCCGCCTTGGTGACGTCGGCCCTCTGGTGGCAGTTGGAGCGTGCTGGGAGCCTCCTTCCCTCAGTAATGAGGGCCCTTTGGCGTCAGGCCCTAACTGCTGTGTACCCACATTTTCTAATACGTACTAAGTGGTGCGAGGACACTCCTGCCAGGTTCCCATCCCCGTGGGGATGTGGGACTTCTGCTCTGATGTCCAAACGGCTGGGTTGCTCAAAGTTTCATGATGTGGGCCCTCTGCTGTGAGTGCACTGCGGCCTGGATCCCATAGACTGGGTGCTCTGGGCCACCTGCTGGGAGGTTCGAACTGTTGGATTCCTCACATTTTTTATTCTATGGGCCCTGCGTTGTGAGGCTAGTCCTGCCTGCCTCACTCTGAACCCCTTGGAGATGTGGATCCTCTGGTTTAGGCCACGTGTTCTGGGTTCCTCACCTTTCTATGATTTGGCCACACTGGTGTGAGGCCACTCTTGCCTGGATCCGATCCCCTTGGTGATGCGGGCCCTCTGGTGAGACTCTTATCCTGGCTGGGTGCCTCACCCTTCTGGGACGTATGCCCTCTGCTGTGAGGTCACTCCTGCCTGGCTGGCGCACGTCACCTTGGCGACGTGGGCCCTCAGTTGGGAGTTGGTGCCTGCTGGGAGTCTCCTCCCCTCGGTAATGAGGGCCCTCTGACGTCAGGCCCTAACTCCTGGGCTCCCATACTTTTCTGATGTGTGCCCTCTGGTGGGAGTACACTCCTGCCAGGTTCCCAACCCCATGGGAATGTGGGCCTTCTTCTCTGTGGTCCCAACCGCTGGGTTGTTCACAGTTTCGTGATGAGGGCCTTCTGTTGTGAGTTCACACCGGCCGGGATCCCATAGCCTCGCTGCTCCTTGCCGCCTGCTGGGAGGTTCCAACTGCGGGTTACCTCACCTTTTTTATTTTATGGCCCTCTGTTTGAGACACCTCCTGCCTGCCTCACTCTGAGCCCCTTGTTGATGTGGGTCCTCTGGTTTAGGCCATATGTTCTGGGTTCCTCACTTTTCTACGATTTGGCCACACTGGTGTGAGGCCACTCCTGCCTGGTTCTGATCCCCTTGGTGATGTGGGCCCTCTGGTGAGAGTCTTATCCTGGCTGGGTTCCTCCCCCTTCTGTGACATAGGCCCTCTGCTGTGAGGTCACTCCTGCCTGGCTAACGCACATCACCTTGGAGACGTGGGCCCTCAGGTGGGAGTTGGTGCCTTCTAGGAGTCTGCTCCCCTCGGTAATTAGGGCCGTCTGGCGTCAGGCCCTAACTCCTGGGCTCCCAAAATTTTCTGATGTGTGCCCTGTGGTGCGAGTACACTCCTGCCAGGTTCCCAACCCCATGGGAATGTGGGCCTTCTGTTCTGTGGTCCCAACAGCTGTGTTGTTCACAGTTTCATGATGAGGGTCCTCTGTTGTGAGTTCACAACGGCCGGGACCCCATAGCCTCGCTGCTCCTTGCTGCATGCTAGGAGGTTCCAACTGCGGGATTCCTCACCTTTTTTATTCTATGGGTCCTCTGTTTTGAGGCTCCTCCTGCCTGCCTCACTCCGAGCCCCTTGGAGATGTGGGTCCTCTTGTTTAGGCCACATGTTCTGGGTTCCTCACCTTTCTATGATTTGGCCACACTGGTGTGAGGCCACTCCTGCCTGGATCAGATCCCCTTGGTGATGTGGGCCCTCTGGTGAGAGTCTGATCCTGGCTGGGTTCCTCACTCTTCTGTGAGGTGGGCCCTCTGCTGTGAGGTAACTCCTGCCTGGCTTGCTCCCGTTGCCCTGGTGACGTCGGACTTCTGGTGGCAGTTGGAGCCTTCTTGTACCCTCCTCTCCAAGGTGATGAGGGCCCTCTTGCGTCAGGCTCTAACTGCTGGGCTCCCCACGATTTCTGATGTGAGCCCAGTGATGCCAGGACACTCCTGTAAGGTTCCAATACTCATGGGGATGTGTGCCTTCTGCTCTGTGGTCGCAACGCCTGGGTTGCTCACAGTTTCGTTATGTTGGCACTCCGGTGTTAGTTCACTCAGGCCTAGATCCCATAGCCTCTGTGCTCTGGGCCGCCTGCTGGGAGGTTCCAACTGCTGGATTCCTCACCTTTCTTATACTTTGGGCCCTGTGTGGTGAAGCTCCTCCTGCCTGCCTCACACCGAGCCCCTTGGTGATGTAGGTCTTCTGGTTTGAGACCACGTGTGCCGTTTGTCTCACCTTTTAGGGATGTGGCCCTACTGGTGTGAGGACACTCCTGACTGGTTCCCATCCCCTTGTTGATGTGGGCCCTCTGGTGAGAGTCTGATCCTGGCTTGATTCCTCACACTTCTGTGAGGCGGGCCCTCTGCTGTGAGGTCACACCTGCCTGGCTGGCACACGACGCCTTGGCCACATGGGCCCTCTGGTTGCAGTTGGAGCGTGCTGGGAACCTCCTCCCATCGGTGATGAGGGCCCTCTGGCGTCCGGCCCTAACTGCTGGGCTCACCACATTTTCTGATGTGCGCCCACTTGTGCGATGACACTCCTGCCAGGTTCCCATCCCCATGCAGATTTGGGCCTTCTGTTCTGAGGTGCCAACGGCTGGCTTGCTCACAGTGTCAGGATGTGGGCCCTCTGCTGTGAGTTCACTCCGGCGTGCATCCCATAGCCTCGGTGCTCTGGGCCACCTGCTTGGAGCTTCCAACTGCAGGATTCCTTACCTTTTTTCTTCTATGGGCCGTGTGTTGTGAGACACTTCCTGCCTGCCTCACTCTGAGCCCCTTGTTGATGTGGGTCTTCTGGTTTGAGGCCACATGTGGTGGGTTCCTTGCCTTTCAATGATGTGGCCCCACTGGTGTGAGCACACTCCTGCCTGGTTCGCATCCCCTTGGTGATGTGGGCCCTCTGGTGAGAATCTGATCCGGGTTGGGTTCCTCACACTTCCGTGAGCTTGGCCCTCAGCTCTGAGGTCACTCCTGCCTGGCTGGCACACCCCGCCTTGGTGACGTCGGCCCTCTGGTGGCAGTTGGAGCCTGCTGGGAGCCTCCTCCCCTCAGTGATGAGAGCCCTTTGGCGTCAGGCCCTAACTGCTAGGTACCCACATTTTCTAATACGTACTAAGTGGTGCGAGGACACTCCTGCCAGGTTCCCATCCCCGTGGGGATGTGGGACTTCTGCTCTGATGTCCAAACGGCTGGGTTGCTCAAAGTTTCATGATGTGGGCCCTCTGCTGTGAGTGCACTGCGGCCTGGATCCCATAGACTGGGTGCTCTGGGCCACCTGCTGGGAGGTTCGAACTGTTGGATTCCTCACATTTTTTATTCTATGGGCCCTGCGTTGTGAGGCTAGTCCTGCCTGCCTCACTCTGAACCCCTTGGAGATGTGGATCCTCTGGTTTAGGCCACGTGTTCTGGGTTCCTCACCTTTCTATGATTTGGCCACACTGGTGTGAGGCCACTCTTGCCTGGATCCGATCCCCTTGGTGATGCGGGCCCTCTGGTGAGACTCTTATCCTGGCTGGGTGCCTCACCCTTCTGGGACGTATGCCCTCTGCTGTGAGGTCACTCCTGCCTGGCTGGCGCACGTCACCTTGGCGACGTGGGCCCTCAGTTGGGAGTTGGTGCCTGCTGGGAGTCTCCTCCCCTCGGTAATGAGGGCCCTCTGACGTCAGGCCCTAACTCCTGGGCTCCCATACTTTTCTGATGTGTGCCCTCTGGTGGGAGTACACTCCTGCCAGGTTCCCAACCCCATGGGAATGTGGGCCTTCTTCTCTGTGGTCCCAACCGCTGGGTTGTTCACAGTTTCGTGATGAGGGCCTTCTGTTGTGAGTTCACACCGGCCGGGATCCCATAGCCTCGCTGCTCCTTGCCGCCTGCTGGGAGGTTCCAACTGCGGGTTACCTCACCTTTTTTATTTTATGGCCCTCTGTTTGAGACACCTCCTGCCTGCCTCACTCTGAGCCCCTTGTTGATGTGGGTCCTCTGGTTTAGGCCATATGTTCTGGGTTCCTCACTTTTCTACGATTTGGCCACACTGGTGTGAGGCCACTCCTGCCTGGTTCTGATCCCCTTGGTGATGTGGGCCCTCTGGTGAGAGTCTTATCCTGGCTGGGTTCCTCCCCCTTCTGTGACATAGGCCCTCTGCTGTGAGGTCACTCCTGCCTGGCTAACGCACATCACCTTGGAGACGTGGGCCCTCAGGTGGGAGTTGGTGCCTTCTAGGAGTCTGCTCCCCTCGGTAATGAGGGCCGTCTGGCGTCAGGCCCTAACTCCTGGGCTCCCAAAATTTTCTGATGTGTGCCCTGTGGTGCGAGTACACTCCTGCCAGGTTCCCAACCCCATGGGAATGTGGGCCTTCTGTTCTGTGGTCCCAACAGCTGTGTTGTTCACAGTTTCATGATGAGGGTCCTCTGTTGTGAGTTCACAACGGCCGGGACCCCATAGCCTCGCTGCTCCTTGCTGCATGCTAGGAGGTTCCAACTGCGGGATTCCTCACCTTTTTTATTCTATGGGTCCTCTGTTTTGAGGCTCCTCCTGCCTGCCTCACTCCGAGCCCCTTGGAGATGTGGGTCCTCTTGTTTAGGCCACATGTTCTGGGTTCCTCACCTTTCTATGATTTGGCCACACTGGTGTGAGGCCACTCCTGCCTGGATCAGATCCCCTTGGTGATGTGGGCCCTCTGGTGAGAGTCTGATCCTGGCTGGGTTCCTCACTCTTCTGTGAGGTGGGCCCTCTGCTGTGAGGTAACTCCTGCCTGGCTTGCTCCCGTTGCCCTGGTGACGTCGGACTTCTGGTGGCAGTTGGAGCCTTCTTGTACCCTCCTCTCCAAGGTGATGAGGGCCCTCTTGCGTCAGGCTCTAACTGCTGGGCTCCCCACGATTTCTGATGTGAGCCCAGTGATGCCAGGACACTCCTGTAAGGTTCCAATACTCATGGGGATGTGTGCCTTCTGCTCTGTGGTCGCAACGCCTGGGTTGCTCACAGTTTCGTTATGTTGGCACTCCGGTGTTAGTTCACTCAGGCCTAGATCCCATAGCCTCTGTGCTCTGGGCCGCCTGCTGGGAGGTTCCAACTGCTGGATTCCTCACCTTTCTTATACTTTGGGCCCTGTGTGGTGAAGCTCCTCCTGCCTGCCTCACACCGAGCCCCTTGGTGATGTAGGTCTTCTGGTTTGAGACCACGTGTGCCGTTTGTCTCACCTTTTAGGGATGTGGCCCTACTGGTGTGAGGACACTCCTGACTGGTTCCCATCCCCTTGTTGATGTGGGCCCTCTGGTGAGAGTCTGATCCTGGCTTGATTCCTCACACTTCTGTGAGGCGGGCCCTCTGCTGTGAGGTCACACCTGCCTGGCTGGCACACGACGCCTTGGCCACATGGGCCCTCTGGTTGCAGTTGGAGCGTGCTGGGAACCTCCTCCCATCGGTGATGAGGGCCCTCTGGCGTCCGGCCCTAACTGCTGGGCTCACCACATTTTCTGATGTGCGCCCACTTGTGCGATGACACTCCTGCCAGGTTCCCATCCCCATGCAGATTTGGGCCTTCTGTTCTGAGGTGCCAACGGCTGGCTTGCTCACAGTGTCAGGATGTGGGCCCTCTGCTGTGAGTTCACTCCGGCGTGCATCCCATAGCCTCGGTGCTCTGGGCCACCTGCTTGGAGCTTCCAACTGCAGGATTCCTTACCTTTTTTCTTCTATGGGCCGTGTGTTGTGAGACACTTCCTGCCTGCCTCACTCTGAGCCCCTTGTTGATGTGGGTCTTCTGGTTTGAGGCCACATGTGGTGGGTTCCTTGCCTTTCAATGATGTGGCCCCACTGGTGTGAGCACACTCCTGCCTGGTTCGCATCCCCTTGGTGATGTGGGCCCTCTGGTGAGAATCTGATCCGGGTTGGGTTCCTCACACTTCCGTGAGCTTGGCCCTCAGCTCTGAGGTCACTCCTGCCTGGCTGGCACACCCCGCCTTGGCGACGTCGGCCCTCTGGTGGCAGTTGGAGCCTGCTGGGAGCCTCCTCCCCTCAGTGATGAGAGCCCTTTGGCGTCAGGCCCTAACTGCTGGGTACCCACATTTTCTAATACGTACTAAGTGGTGCGAGGATACGCCTGCCACGTTCCCATCCCCATGGGGATGTGGGCGTTCTGCTCTGAGGTCCCAACGGCTGGGTTGCTCACAGTTTCATGATGTGGGCCCTCTGCTGTGAGTTCACTTTGGCCTGGATCCCATAGACTCGGTGCTCTGGGCCTCCTGCTGCGAGGTTCCAACTGCTGGATTCCTCACATTTTTTAATCTATGGGCCCTGTGTTGTTAGGCTAGTCCTGCCTGCCTCACTCCGAGCCCCTTGGAGATGTGGTTCCTCTGGTTTAGGCCACATGTTCTGGGTCCCTCACCTTTCCATTATTTGGCCACACTGGTGTGAGTATACTTCTGCCTGGTTCCGATCCCCTTGGTGATGCGGGCCCTCTGGTGAGAGTCTTATCCTGGCTGGGTTCCTCACCCTTCTGTGACGTATGCCCTCTGCTGTGATGTCACTCCTGCCTGGCTGGCGCACGTCACCTTGGCGACGTGGGCCCTCAGTTGGGATTTGGTGTCTGCTGGGAGTTTCCTCCCTTCGGTAATGAGGGCCCTCTGGCGTCAGGCCTTAAATCCTGGGCTCCCAAACTTTTCTGATGTGTGCCCTGTGGTGCGAGTACACTCCTGCCAGGTTCCCAACCCCATGGCAATGTGGGCCTTCTGCTCTGTGGACCCAATGGCTGGGCTATTCACAGTTTCATGATGAGGGCCCTCTTTTGTGAGTTCACACCGGCCGGGATCCCATAGCCTCGTCGTTGTTCCTTGCCGCCTGCTGGGATGTTCCAACTGCGGGATTCCTCACCTTTTTTATTCTATGGGCCCTCTGTTTTGAGACTACTCCTGCCTGCCTCCCTCCCAGCCCCTTGGTGATGTGTGTCCTCTGGTTTGAGGCCACATGTGGTGGTTTCCTCGCCTTTCAATGATGTGGCCCCACTGGACTGAGAACACTCCTGCCTGGTTCCCATCCTCTTGGTGATGTGGGCCCTCTGGTGAGAGTCTGATCCTGGTTGGGTTCCTCACACTTCCGTGAACTTGGCCCTCTGCTCTGAGGTCACTCCTGCCTGGCTGGCACACCCCGCCTTGGTGACGTCGGCCCTCTGGTGGCAGTTGGAGCGTGCTGGGAGCCTCCTTCCCTCAGTAATGAGGGCCCTTTGGCGTCAGGCCCTAACTGCTGTGTACCCACATTTTCTAATACGTACTAAGTGGTGCGAGGACACTCCTGCCAGGTTCCCATCCCCGTGGGGATGTGGGACTTCTGCTCTGATGTCCAAACGGCTGGGTTGCTCAAAGTTTCATGATGTGGGCCCTCTGCTGTGAGTGCACTGCGGCCTGGATCCCATAGACTGGGTGCTCTGGGCCACCTGCTGGGAGGTTCGAACTGTTGGATTCCTCACATTTTTTATTCTATGGGCCCTGCGTTGTGAGGCTAGTCCTGCCTGCCTCACTCTGAACCCCTTGGAGATGTGGATCCTCTGGTTTAGGCCACGTGTTCTGGGTTCCTCACCTTTCTATGATTTGGCCACACTGGTGTGAGGCCACTCTTGCCTGGATCCGATCCCCTTGGTGATGCGGGCCCTCTGGTGAGACTCTTATCCTGGCTGGGTGCCTCACCCTTCTGGGACGTATGCCCTCTGCTGTGAGGTCACTCCTGCCTGGCTGGCGCACGTCACCTTGGCGACGTGGGCCCTCAGTTGGGAGTTGGTGCCTGCTGGGAGTCTCCTCCCCTCGGTAATGAGGGCCCTCTGACGTCAGGCCCTAACTCCTGGGCTCCCATACTTTTCTGATGTGTGCCCTCTGGTGGGAGTACACTCCTGCCAGGTTCCCAACCCCATGGGAATGTGGGCCTTCTTCTCTGTGGTCCCAACCGCTGGGTTGTTCACAGTTTCGTGATGAGGGCCTTCTGTTGTGAGTTCACACCGGCCGGGATCCCATAGCCTCGCTGCTCCTTGCCGCCTGCTGGGAGGTTCCAACTGCGGGTTACCTCACCTTTTTTATTTTATGGCCCTCTGTTTGAGACACCTCCTGCCTGCCTCACTCTGAGCCCCTTGTTGATGTGGGTCCTCTGGTTTAGGCCATATGTTCTGGGTTCCTCACTTTTCTACGATTTGGCCACACTGGTGTGAGGCCACTCCTGCCTGGTTCTGATCCCCTTGGTGATGTGGGCCCTCTGGTGAGAGTCTTATCCTGGCTGGGTTCCTCCCCCTTCTGTGACATAGGCCCTCTGCTGTGAGGTCACTCCTGCCTGGCTAACGCACATCACCTTGGAGACGTGGGCCCTCAGGTGGGAGTTGGTGCCTTCTAGGAGTCTGCTCCCCTCGGTAATTAGGGCCGTCTGGCGTCAGGCCCTAACTCCTGGGCTCCCAAAATTTTCTGATGTGTGCCCTGTGGTGCGAGTACACTCCTGCCAGGTTCCCAACCCCATGGGAATGTGGGCCTTCTGTTCTGTGGTCCCAACAGCTGTGTTGTTCACAGTTTCATGATGAGGGTCCTCTGTTGTGAGTTCACAACGGCCGGGACCCCATAGCCTCGCTGCTCCTTGCTGCATGCTAGGAGGTTCCAACTGCGGGATTCCTCACCTTTTTTATTCTATGGGTCCTCTGTTTTGAGGCTCCTCCTGCCTGCCTCACTCCGAGCCCCTTGGAGATGTGGGTCCTCTTGTTTAGGCCACATGTTCTGGGTTCCTCACCTTTCTATGATTTGGCCACACTGGTGTGAGGCCACTCCTGCCTGGATCAGATCCCCTTGGTGATGTGGGCCCTCTGGTGAGAGTCTGATCCTGGCTGGGTTCCTCACTCTTCTGTGAGGTGGGCCCTCTGCTGTGAGGTAACTCCTGCCTGGCTTGCTCCCGTTGCCCTGGTGACGTCGGACTTCTGGTGGCAGTTGGAGCCTTCTTGTACCCTCCTCTCCAAGGTGATGAGGGCCCTCTTGCGTCAGGCTCTAACTGCTGGGCTCCCCACGATTTCTGATGTGAGCCCAGTGATGCCAGGACACTCCTGTAAGGTTCCAATACTCATGGGGATGTGTGCCTTCTGCTCTGTGGTCGCAACGCCTGGGTTGCTCACAGTTTCGTTATGTTGGCACTCCGGTGTTAGTTCACTCAGGCCTAGATCCCATAGCCTCTGTGCTCTGGGCCGCCTGCTGGGAGGTTCCAACTGCTGGATTCCTCACCTTTCTTATACTTTGGGCCCTGTGTGGTGAAGCTCCTCCTGCCTGCCTCACACCGAGCCCCTTGGTGATGTAGGTCTTCTGGTTTGAGACCACGTGTGCCGTTTGTCTCACCTTTTAGGGATGTGGCCCTACTGGTGTGAGGACACTCCTGACTGGTTCCCATCCCCTTGTTGATGTGGGCCCTCTGGTGAGAGTCTGATCCTGGCTTGATTCCTCACACTTCTGTGAGGCGGGCCCTCTGCTGTGAGGTCACACCTGCCTGGCTGGCACACGACGCCTTGGCCACATGGGCCCTCTGGTTGCAGTTGGAGCGTGCTGGGAACCTCCTCCCATCGGTGATGAGGGCCCTCTGGCGTCCGGCCCTAACTGCTGGGCTCACCACATTTTCTGATGTGCGCCCACTTGTGCGATGACACTCCTGCCAGGTTCCCATCCCCATGCAGATTTGGGCCTTCTGTTCTGAGGTGCCAACGGCTGGCTTGCTCACAGTGTCAGGATGTGGGCCCTCTGCTGTGAGTTCACTCCGGCGTGCATCCCATAGCCTCGGTGCTCTGGGCCACCTGCTTGGAGCTTCCAACTGCAGGATTCCTTACCTTTTTTCTTCTATGGGCCGTGTGTTGTGAGACACTTCCTGCCTGCCTCACTCTGAGCCCCTTGTTGATGTGGGTCTTCTGGTTTGAGGCCACATGTGGTGGGTTCCTTGCCTTTCAATGATGTGGCCCCACTGGTGTGAGCACACTCCTGCCTGGTTCGCATCCCCTTGGTGATGTGGGCCCTCTGGTGAGAATCTGATCCGGGTTGGGTTCCTCACACTTCCGTGAGCTTGGCCCTCAGCTCTGAGGTCACTCCTGCCTGGCTGGCACACCCCGCCTTGGCGACGTCGGCCCTCTGGTGGCAGTTGGAGCCTGCTGGGAGCCTCCTCCCCTCAGTGATGAGAGCCCTTTGGCGTCAGGCCCTAACTGCTGGGTACCCACATTTTCTAATACGTACTAAGTGGTGCGAGGATACGCCTGCCACGTTCCCATCCCCATGGGGATGTGGGCGTTCTGCTCTGAGGTCCCAACGGCTGGGTTGCTCACAGTTTCATGATGTGGGCCCTCTGCTGTGAGTTCACTTTGGCCTGGATCCCATAGACTCGGTGCTCTGGGCCTCCTGCTGCGAGGTTCCAACTGCTGGATTCCTCACATTTTTTAATCTATGGGCCCTGTGTTGTTAGGCTAGTCCTGCCTGCCTCACTCCGAGCCCCTTGGAGATGTGGTTCCTCTGGTTTAGGCCACATGTTCTGGGTCCCTCACCTTTCCATTATTTGGCCACACTGGTGTGAGTATACTTCTGCCTGGTTCCGATCCCCTTGGTGATGCGGGCCCTCTGGTGAGAGTCTTATCCTGGCTGGGTTCCTCACCCTTCTGTGACGTATGCCCTCTGCTGTGATGTCACTCCTGCCTGGCTGGCGCACGTCACCTTGGCGACGTGGGCCCTCAGTTGGGATTTGGTGTCTGCTGGGAGTTTCCTCCCTTCGGTAATGAGGGCCCTCTGGCGTCAGGCCTTAAATCCTGGGCTCCCAAACTTTTCTGATGTGTGCCCTGTGGTGCGAGTACACTCCTGCCAGGTTCCCAACCCCATGGCAATGTGGGCCTTCTGCTCTGTGGACCCAATGGCTGGGCTATTCACAGTTTCATGATGAGGGCCCTCTTTTGTGAGTTCACACCGGCCGGGATCCCATAGCCTCGTCGTTGTTCCTTGCCGCCTGCTGGGATGTTCCAACTGCGGGATTCCTCACCTTTTTTATTCTATGGGCCCTCTGTTTTGAGACTACTCCTGCCTGCCTCCCTCCCAGCCCCTTGGTGATGTGTGTCCTCTGGTTTGAGGCCACATGTGGTGGTTTCCTCGCCTTTCAATGATGTGGCCCCACTGGACTGAGAACACTCCTGCCTGGTTCCCATCCTCTTGGTGATGTGGGCCCTCTGGTGAGAGTCTGATCCTGGTTGGGTTCCTCACACTTCCGTGAACTTGGCCCTCTGCTCTGAGGTCACTCCTGCCTGGCTGGCACACCCCGCCTTGGTGACGTCGGCCCTCTGGTGGCAGTTGGAGCGTGCTGGGAGCCTCCTTCCCTCAGTAATGAGGGCCCTTTGGCGTCAGGCCCTAACTGCTGTGTACCCACATTTTCTAATACGTACTAAGTGGTGCGAGGACACTCCTGCCAGGTTCCCATCCCCGTGGGGATGTGGGACTTCTGCTCTGATGTCCAAACGGCTGGGTTGCTCAAAGTTTCATGATGTGGGCCCTCTGCTGTGAGTGCACTGCGGCCTGGATCCCATAGACTGGGTGCTCTGGGCCACCTGCTGGGAGGTTCGAACTGTTGGATTCCTCACATTTTTTATTCTATGGGCCCTGCGTTGTGAGGCTAGTCCTGCCTGCCTCACTCTGAACCCCTTGGAGATGTGGATCCTCTGGTTTAGGCCACGTGTTCTGGGTTCCTCACCTTTCTATGATTTGGCCACACTGGTGTGAGGCCACTCTTGCCTGGATCCGATCCCCTTGGTGATGCGGGCCCTCTGGTGAGACTCTTATCCTGGCTGGGTGCCTCACCCTTCTGGGACGTATGCCCTCTGCTGTGAGGTCACTCCTGCCTGGCTGGCGCACGTCACCTTGGCGACGTGGGCCCTCAGTTGGGAGTTGGTGCCTGCTGGGAGTCTCCTCCCCTCGGTAATGAGGGCCCTCTGACGTCAGGCCCTAACTCCTGGGCTCCCATACTTTTCTGATGTGTGCCCTCTGGTGGGAGTACACTCCTGCCAGGTTCCCAACCCCATGGGAATGTGGGCCTTCTTCTCTGTGGTCCCAACCGCTGGGTTGTTCACAGTTTCGTGATGAGGGCCTTCTGTTGTGAGTTCACACCGGCCGGGATCCCATAGCCTCGCTGCTCCTTGCCGCCTGCTGGGAGGTTCCAACTGCGGGTTACCTCACCTTTTTTATTTTATGGCCCTCTGTTTGAGACACCTCCTGCCTGCCTCACTCTGAGCCCCTTGTTGATGTGGGTCCTCTGGTTTAGGCCATATGTTCTGGGTTCCTCACTTTTCTACGATTTGGCCACACTGGTGTGAGGCCACTCCTGCCTGGTTCTGATCCCCTTGGTGATGTGGGCCCTCTGGTGAGAGTCTTATCCTGGCTGGGTTCCTCCCCCTTCTGTGACATAGGCCCTCTGCTGTGAGGTCACTCCTGCCTGGCTAACGCACATCACCTTGGAGACGTGGGCCCTCAGGTGGGAGTTGGTGCCTTCTAGGAGTCTGCTCCCCTCGGTAATGAGGGCCGTCTGGCGTCAGGCCCTAACTCCTGGGCTCCCAAAATTTTCTGATGTGTGCCCTGTGGTGCGAGTACACTCCTGCCAGGTTCCCAACCCCATGGGAATGTGGGCCTTCTGTTCTGTGGTCCCAACAGCTGTGTTGTTCACAGTTTCATGATGAGGGTCCTCTGTTGTGAGTTCACAACGGCCGGGACCCCATAGCCTCGCTGCTCCTTGCTGCATGCTAGGAGGTTCCAACTGCGGGATTCCTCACCTTTTTTATTCTATGGGTCCTCTGTTTTGAGGCTCCTCCTGCCTGCCTCACTCCGAGCCCCTTGGAGATGTGGGTCCTCTTGTTTAGGCCACATGTTCTGGGTTCCTCACCTTTCTATGATTTGGCCACACTGGTGTGAGGCCACTCCTGCCTGGATCAGATCCCCTTGGTGATGTGGGCCCTCTGGTGAGAGTCTGATCCTGGCTGGGTTCCTCACTCTTCTGTGAGGTGGGCCCTCTGCTGTGAGGTAACTCCTGCCTGGCTTGCTCCCGTTGCCCTGGTGACGTCGGACTTCTGGTGGCAGTTGGAGCCTTCTTGTACCCTCCTCTCCAAGGTGATGAGGGCCCTCTTGCGTCAGGCTCTAACTGCTGGGCTCCCCACGATTTCTGATGTGAGCCCAGTGATGCCAGGACACTCCTGTAAGGTTCCAATACTCATGGGGATGTGTGCCTTCTGCTCTGTGGTCGCAACGCCTGGGTTGCTCACAGTTTCGTTATGTTGGCACTCCGGTGTTAGTTCACTCAGGCCTAGATCCCATAGCCTCTGTGCTCTGGGCCGCCTGCTGGGAGGTTCCAACTGCTGGATTCCTCACCTTTCTTATACTTTGGGCCCTGTGTGGTGAAGCTCCTCCTGCCTGCCTCACACCGAGCCCCTTGGTGATGTAGGTCTTCTGGTTTGAGACCACGTGTGCCGTTTGCCTCACCTTTTAGGGATGTGGCCCTACTGGTGTGAGGACACTCCTGACTGGTTCCCATCCCCTTGTTGATGTGGGCCCTCTGGTGAGAGTCTGATCCTGGCTTGATTCCTCACACTTCTGTGAGGCGGGCCCTCTGCTGTGAGGTCACACCTGCCTGGCTGGCACACGACGCCTTGGCCACATGGGCCCTCTGGTTGCAGTTGGAGCGTGCTGGGAACCTCCTCCCATCGGTGATGAGGGCCCTCTGGCGTCCGGCCCTAACTGCTGGGCTCACCACATTTTCTGATGTGCGCCCACTTGTGCGATGACACTCCTGCCAGGTTCCCATCCCCATGCAGATTTGGGCCTTCTGTTCTGAGGTGCCAACGGCTGGCTTGCTCACAGTGTCAGGATGTGGGCCCTCTGCTGTGAGTTCACTCCGGCGTGCATCCCATAGCCTCGGTGCTCTGGGCCACCTGCTTGGAGCTTCCAACTGCAGGATTCCTTACCTTTTTTCTTCTATGGGCCGTGTGTTGTGAGACACTTCCTGCCTGCCTCACTCTGAGCCCCTTGTTGATGTGGGTCTTCTGGTTTGAGGCCACATGTGGTGGGTTCCTTGCCTTTCAATGATGTGGCCCCACTGGTGTGAGCACACTCCTGCCTGGTTCGCATCCCCTTGGTGATGTGGGCCCTCTGGTGAGAATCTGATCCGGGTTGGGTTCCTCACACTTCCGTGAGCTTGGCCCTCAGCTCTGAGGTCACTCCTGCCTGGCTGGCACACCCCGCCTTGGCGACGTCGGCCCTCTGGTGGCAGTTGGAGCCTGCTGGGAGCCTCCTCCCCTCAGTGATGAGAGCCCTTTGGCGTCAGGCCCTAACTGCTGGGTACCCACATTTTCTAATACGTACTAAGTGGTGCGAGGATACGCCTGCCACGTTCCCATCCCCATGGGGATGTGGGCGTTCTGCTCTGAGGTCCCAACGGCTGGGTTGCTCACAGTTTCATGATGTGGGCCCTCTGCTGTGAGTTCACTTTGGCCTGGATCCCATAGACTCGGTGCTCTGGGCCTCCTGCTGCGAGGTTCCAACTGCTGGATTCCTCACATTTTTTAATCTATGGGCCCTGTGTTGTTAGGCTAGTCCTGCCTGCCTCACTCCGAGCCCCTTGGAGATGTGGTTCCTCTGGTTTAGGCCACATGTTCTGGGTCCCTCACCTTTCCATTATTTGGCCACACTGGTGTGAGTATACTTCTGCCTGGTTCCGATCCCCTTGGTGATGCGGGCCCTCTGGTGAGAGTCTTATCCTGGCTGGGTTCCTCACCCTTCTGTGACGTATGCCCTCTGCTGTGATGTCACTCCTGCCTGGCTGGCGCACGTCACCTTGGCGACGTGGGCCCTCAGTTGGGATTTGGTGTCTGCTGGGAGTTTCCTCCCTTCGGTAATGAGGGCCCTCTGGCGTCAGGCCTTAAATCCTGGGCTCCCAAACTTTTCTGATGTGTGCCCTGTGGTGCGAGTACACTCCTGCCAGGTTCCCAACCCCATGGCAATGTGGGCCTTCTGCTCTGTGGACCCAATGGCTGGGCTATTCACAGTTTCATGATGAGGGCCCTCTTTTGTGAGTTCACACCGGCCGGGATCCCATAGCCTCGTCGTTGTTCCTTGCCGCCTGCTGGGATGTTCCAACTGCGGGATTCCTCACCTTTTTTATTCTATGGGCCCTCTGTTTTGAGACTACTCCTGCCTGCCTCCCTCCCAGCCCCTTGGTGATGTGTGTCCTCTGGTTTGAGGCCACATGTGGTGGTTTCCTCGCCTTTCAATGATGTGGCCCCACTGGACTGAGAACACTCCTGCCTGGTTCCCATCCTCTTGGTGATGTGGGCCCTCTGGTGAGAGTCTGATCCTGGTTGGGTTCCTCACACTTCCGTGAACTTGGCCCTCTGCTCTGAGGTCACTCCTGCCTGGCTGGCACACCCCGCCTTGGTGACGTCGGCCCTCTGGTGGCAGTTGGAGCGTGCTGGGAGCCTCCTTCCCTCAGTAATGAGGGCCCTTTGGCGTCAGGCCCTAACTGCTGTGTACCCACATTTTCTAATACGTACTAAGTGGTGCGAGGACACTCCTGCCAGGTTCCCATCCCCGTGGGGATGTGGGACTTCTGCTCTGATGTCCAAACGGCTGGGTTGCTCAAAGTTTCATGATGTGGGCCCTCTGCTGTGAGTGCACTGCGGCCTGGATCCCATAGACTGGGTGCTCTGGGCCACCTGCTGCGAGGTTCGAACTGTTGGATTCCTCACATTTTTTATTCTATGGGCCCTGCGTTGTGAGGCTAGTCCTGCCTGCCTCACTCTGAACCCCTTGGAGATGTGGATCCTCTGGTTTAGGCCACGTGTTCTGGGTTCCTCACCTTTCTATGATTTGGCCACACTGGTGTGAGGCCACTCTTGCCTGGATCCGATCCCCTTGGTGATGCGGGCCCTCTGGTGAGACTCTTATCCTGGCTGGGTGCCTCACCCTTCTGGGACGTATGCCCTCTGCTGTGAGGTCACTCCTGCCTGGCTGGCGCACGTCACCTTGGCGACGTGGGCCCTCAGTTGGGAGTTGGTGCCTGCTGGGAGTCTCCTCCCCTCGGTAATGAGGGCCCTCTGACGTCAGGCCCTAACTCCTGGGCTCCCATACTTTTCTGATGTGTGCCCTCTGGTGGGAGTACACTCCTGCCAGGTTCCCAACCCCATGGGAATGTGGGCCTTCTTCTCTGTGGTCCCAACCGCTGGGTTGTTCACAGTTTCGTGATGAGGGCCTTCTGTTGTGAGTTCACACCGGCCGGGATCCCATAGCCTCGCTGCTCCTTGCCGCCTGCTGGGAGGTTCCAACTGCGGGTTACCTCACCTTTTTTATTTTATGGCCCTCTGTTTGAGACACCTCCTGCCTGCCTCACTCTGAGCCCCTTGTTGATGTGGGTCCTCTGGTTTAGGCCATATGTTCTGGGTTCCTCACTTTTCTACGATTTGGCCACACTGGTGTGAGGCCACTCCTGCCTGGTTCTGATCCCCTTGGTGATGTGGGCCCTCTGGTGAGAGTCTTATCCTGGCTGGGTTCCTCCCCCTTCTGTGACATAGGCCCTCTGCTGTGAGGTCACTCCTGCCTGGCTAACGCACATCACCTTGGAGACGTGGGCCCTCAGGTGGGAGTTGGTGCCTTCTAGGAGTCTGCTCCCCTCGGTAATGAGGGCCGTCTGGCGTCAGGCCCTAACTCCTGGGCTCCCAAAATTTTCTGATGTGTGCCCTGTGGTGCGAGTACACTCCTGCCAGGTTCCCAACCCCATGGGAATGTGGGCCTTCTGTTCTGTGGTCCCAACAGCTGTGTTGTTCACAGTTTCATGATGAGGGTCCTCTGTTGTGAGTTCACAACGGCCGGGACCCCATAGCCTCGCTGCTCCTTGCTGCATGCTAGGAGGTTCCAACTGCGGGATTCCTCACCTTTTTTATTCTATGGGTCCTCTGTTTTGAGGCTCCTCCTGCCTGCCTCACTCCGAGCCCCTTGGAGATGTGGGTCCTCTTGTTTAGGCCACATGTTCTGGGTTCCTCACCTTTCTATGATTTGGCCACACTGGTGTGAGGCCACTCCTGCCTGGATCAGATCCCCTTGGTGATGTGGGCCCTCTGGTGAGAGTCTGATCCTGGCTGGGTTCCTCACTCTTCTGTGAGGTGGGCCCTCTGCTGTGAGGTAACTCCTGCCTGGCTTGCTCCCGTTGCCCTGGTGACGTCGGACTTCTGGTGGCAGTTGGAGCCTTCTTGTACCCTCCTCTCCAAGGTGATGAGGGCCCTCTTGCGTCAGGCTCTAACTGCTGGGCTCCCCACGATTTCTGATGTGAGCCCAGTGATGCCAGGACACTCCTGTAAGGTTCCAATACTCATGGGGATGTGTGCCTTCTGCTCTGTGGTCGCAACGCCTGGGTTGCTCACAGTTTCGTTATGTTGGCACTCCGGTGTTAGTTCACTCAGGCCTAGATCCCATAGCCTCTGTGCTCTGGGCCGCCTGCTGGGAGGTTCCAACTGCTGGATTCCTCACCTTTCTTATACTTTGGGCCCTGTGTGGTGAAGCTCCTCCTGCCTGCCTCACACCGAGCCCCTTGGTGATGTAGGTCTTCTGGTTTGAGACCAAGTGTGCCGTTTGTCTCACCTTTTAGGGATGTGGCCCTACTGGTGTGAGGACACTCCTGACTGGTTCCCATCCCCTTGTTGATGTGGGCCCTCTGGTGAGAGTCTGATCCTGGCTTGATTCCTCACACTTCTGTGAGGCGGGCCCTCTGCTGTGAGGTCACACCTGCCTGGCTGGCACACGACGCCTTGGCCACATGGGCCCTCTGGTTGCAGTTGGAGCGTGCTGGGAACCTCCTCCCATCGGTGATGAGGGCCCTCTGGCGTCCGGCCCTAACTGCTGGGCTCACCACATTTTCTGATGTGCGCCCACTTGTGCGATGACACTCCTGCCAGGTTCCCATCCCCATGCAGATTTGGGCCTTCTGTTCTGAGGTGCCAACGGCTGGCTTGCTCACAGTGTCAGGATGTGGGCCCTCTGCTGTGAGTTCACTCCGGCGTGCATCCCATAGCCTCGGTGCTCTGGGCCACCTGCTTGGAGCTTCCAACTGCAGGATTCCTTACCTTTTTTCTTCTATGGGCCGTGTGTTGTGAGACACTTCCTGCCTGCCTCACTCTGAGCCCCTTGTTGATGTGGGTCTTCTGGTTTGAGGCCACATGTGGTGGGTTCCTTGCCTTTCAATGATGTGGCCCCACTGGTGTGAGCACACTCCTGCCTGGTTCGCATCCCCTTGGTGATGTGGGCCCTCTGGTGAGAATCTGATCCGGGTTGGGTTCCTCACACTTCCGTGAGCTTGGCCCTCAGCTCTGAGGTCACTCCTGCCTGGCTGGCACACCCCGCCTTGGCGACGTCGGCCCTCTGGTGGCAGTTGGAGCCTGCTGGGAGCCTCCTCCCCTCAGTGATGAGAGCCCTTTGGCGTCAGGCCCTAACTGCTGGGTACCCACATTTTCTAATACGTACTAAGTGGTGCGAGGATACGCCTGCCACGTTCCCATCCCCATGGGGATGTGGGCGTTCTGCTCTGAGGTCCCAACGGCTGGGTTGCTCACAGTTTCATGATGTGGGCCCTCTGCTGTGAGTTCACTTTGGCCTGGATCCCATAGACTCGGTGCTCTGGGCCTCCTGCTGCGAGGTTCCAACTGCTGGATTCCTCACATTTTTTAATCTATGGGCCCTGTGTTGTTAGGCTAGTCCTGCCTGCCTCACTCCGAGCCCCTTGGAGATGTGGTTCCTCTGGTTTAGGCCACATGTTCTGGGTCCCTCACCTTTCCATTATTTGGCCACACTGGTGTGAGTATACTTCTGCCTGGTTCCGATCCCCTTGGTGATGCGGGCCCTCTGGTGAGAGTCTTATCCTGGCTGGGTTCCTCACCCTTCTGTGACGTATGCCCTCTGCTGTGATGTCACTCCTGCCTGGCTGGCGCACGTCACCTTGGCGACGTGGGCCCTCAGTTGGGATTTGGTGTCTGCTGGGAGTTTCCTCCCTTCGGTAATGAGGGCCCTCTGGCGTCAGGCCTTAAATCCTGGGCTCCCAAACTTTTCTGATGTGTGCCCTGTGGTGCGAGTACACTCCTGCCAGGTTCCCAACCCCATGGCAATGTGGGCCTTCTGCTCTGTGGACCCAATGGCTCGGCTATTCACAGTTTCATGATGAGGGCCCTCTTTTGTGAGCTCACACCGGCCGGGATCCCATAGCCTCGTCGTTGTTCCTTGCCGCCTGCTGGGATGTTCCAACTGCGGGATTCCTCACCTTTTTTATTCTATGGGCCCTCTGTTTTGAGACTACTCCTGCCTGCCTCCCTCCCAGCCCCTTGGTGATGTGTGTCCTCTGGTTTGAGGCCACATGTGGTGGTTTCCTCGCCTTTCAATGATGTGGCCCCACTGGACTGAGAACACTCCTGCCTGGTTCCCATCCTCTTGGTGATGTGGGCCCTCTGGTGAGAGTCTGATCCTGGTTGGGTTCCTCACACTTCCGTGAACTTGGCCCTCTGCTCTGAGGTCACTCCTGCCTGGCTGGCACACCCCGCCTTGGTGACGTCGGCCCTCTGGTGGCAGTTGGAGCGTGCTGGGAGCCTCCTTCCCTCAGTAATGAGGGCCCTTTGGCGTCAGGCCCTAACTGCTGTGTACCCACATTTTCTAATACGTACTAAGTGGTGCGAGGACACTCCTGCCAGGTTCCCATCCCCGTGGGGATGTGGGACTTCTGCTCTGATGTCCAAAAGGCTGGGTTGCTCAAAGTTTCATGATGTGGGCCCTCTGCTGTGAGTGCACTGCGGCCTGGATCCCATAGACTGGGTGCTCTGGGCCACCTGCTGGGAGGTTCGAACTGTTGGATTCCTCACATTTTTTATTCTATGGGCCCTGCGTTGTGAGGCTAGTCCTGCCTGCCTCACTCTGAACCCCTTGGAGATGTGGATCCTCTGGTTTAGGCCACGTGTTCTGGGTTCCTCACCTTTCTATGATTTGGCCACACTGGTGTGAGGCCACTCTTGCCTGGATCCGATCCCCTTGGTGATGCGGGCCCTCTGGTGAGACTCTTATCCTGGCTGGGTGCCTCACCCTTCTGGGACGTATGCCCTCTGCTGTGAGGTCACTCCTGCCTGGCTGGCGCACGTCACCTTGGTGACGTGGGCCCTCAGTTGGGAGTTGGTGCCTGCTGGGAGTCTCCTCCCCTCGGTAATGAGGGCCCTCTGACGTCAGGCCCTAACTCCTGGGCTCCCATACTTTTCTGATGTGTGCCCTCTGGTGGGAGTACACTCCTGCCAGGTTCCCAACCCCATGGGAATGTGGGCCTTCTTCTCTGTGGTCCCAACCGCTGGGTTGTTCACAGTTTCGTGATGAGGGCCTTCTGTTGTGAGTTCACACCGGCCGGGATCCCATAGCCTCGCTGCTCCTTGCCGCCTGCTGGGAGGTTCCAACTGCGGGTTACCTCACCTTTTTTATTTTATGGCCCTCTGTTTGAGACACCTCCTGCCTGCCTCACTCTGAGCCCCTTGTTGATGTGGGTCCTCTGGTTTAGGCCATATGTTCTGGGTTCCTCACTTTTCTACGATTTGGCCACACTGGTGTGAGGCCACTCCTGCCTGGTTCTGATCCCCTTGGTGATGTGGGCCCTCTGGTGAGAGTCTTATCCTGGCTGGGTTCCTCCCCCTTCTGTGACATAGGCCCTCTGCTGTGAGGTCACTCCTGCCTGGCTAACGCACATCACCTTGGAGACGTGGGCCCTCAGGTGGGAGTTGGTGCCTTCTAGGAGTCTGCTCCCCTCGGTAATGAGGGCCGTCTGGCGTCAGGCCCTAACTCCTGGGCTCCCAAAATTTTCTGATGTGTGCCCTGTGGTGCGAGTACACTCCTGCCAGGTTCCCAACCCCATGGGAATGTGGGCCTTCTGTTCTGTGGTCCCAACAGCTGTGTTGTTCACAGTTTCATGATGAGGGTCCTCTGTTGTGAGTTCACAACGGCCGGGACCCCATAGCCTCGCTGCTCCTTGCTGCATGCTAGGAGGTTCCAACTGCGGGATTCCTCACCTTTTTTATTCTATGGGTCCTCTGTTTTGAGGCTCCTCCTGCCTGCCTCACTCCGAGCCCCTTGGAGATGTGGGTCCTCTTGTTTAGGCCACATGTTCTGGGTTCCTCACCTTTCTATGATTTGGCCACACTGGTGTGAGGCCACTCCTGCCTGGATCAGATCCCCTTGGTGATGTGGGCCCTCTGGTGAGAGTCTGATCCTGGCTGGGTTCCTCACTCTTCTGTGAGGTGGGCCCTCTGCTGTGAGGTAACTCCTGCCTGGCTTGCTCCCGTTGCCCTGGTGACGTCGGACTTCTGGTGGCAGTTGGAGCCTTCTTGTACCCTCCTCTCCAAGGTGATGAGGGCCCTCTTGCGTCAGGCTCTAACTGCTGGGCTCCCCACGATTTCTGATGTGAGCCCAGTGATGCCAGGACACTCCTGTAAGGTTCCAATACTCATGGGGATGTGTGCCTTCTGCTCTGTGGTCGCAACGCCTGGGTTGCTCACAGTTTCGTTATGTTGGCACTCCGGTGTTAGTTCACTCAGGCCTAGATCCCATAGCCTCTGTGCTCTGGGCCGCCTGCTGGGAGGTTCCAACTGCTGGATTCCTCACCTTTCTTATACTTTGGGCCCTGTGTGGTGAAGCTCCTCCTGCCTGCCTCACACCGAGCCCCTTGGTGATGTAGGTCTTCTGGTTTGAGACCACGTGTGCCGTTTGTCTCACCTTTTAGGGATGTGGCCCTACTGGTGTGAGGACACTCCTGACTGGTTCCCATCCCCTTGTTGATGTGGGCCCTCTGGTGAGAGTCTGATCCTGGCTTGATTCCTCACACTTCTGTGAGGCGGGCCCTCTGCTGTGAGGTCACACCTGCCTGGCTGGCACACGACGCCTTGGCCACATGGGCCCTCTGGTTGCAGTTGGAGCGTGCTGGGAACCTCCTCCCATCGGTGATGAGGGCCCTCTGGCGTCCGGCCCTAACTGCTGGGCTCACCACATTTTCTGATGTGCGCCCACTTGTGCGATGACACTCCTGCCAGGTTCCCATCCCCATGCAGATTTGGGCCTTCTGTTCTGAGGTGCCAACGGCTGGCTTGCTCACAGTGTCAGGATGTGGGCCCTCTGCTGTGAGTTCACTCCGGCGTGCATCCCATAGCCTCGGTGCTCTGGGCCACCTGCTTGGAGCTTCCAACTGCAGGATTCCTTACCTTTTTTCTTCTATGGGCCGTGTGTTGTGAGACACTTCCTGCCTGCCTCACTCTGAGCCCCTTGTTGATGTGGGTCTTCTGGTTTGAGGCCACATGTGGTGGGTTCCTTGCCTTTCAATGATGTGGCCCCACTGGTGTGAGCACACTCCTGCCTGGTTCGCATCCCCTTGGTGATGTGGGCCCTCTGGTGAGAATCTGATCCGGGTTGGGTTCCTCACACTTCCGTGAGCTTGGCCCTCAGCTCTGAGGTCACTCCTGCCTGGCTGGCACACCCCGCCTTGGCGACGTCGGCCCTCTGGTGGCAGTTGGAGCCTGCTGGGAGCCTCCTCCCCTCAGTGATGAGAGCCCTTTGGCGTCAGGCCCTAACTGCTGGGTACCCACATTTTCTAATACGTACTAAGTGGTGCGAGGATACGCCTGCCACGTTCCCATCCCCATGGGGATGTGGGCGTTCTGCTCTGAGGTCCCAACGGCTGGGTTGCTCACAGTTTCATGATGTGGGCCCTCTGCTGTGAGTTCACTTTGGCCTGGATCCCATAGACTCGGTGCTCTGGGCCTCCTGCTGCGAGGTTCCAACTGCTGGATTCCTCACATTTTTTAATCTATGGGCCCTGTGTTGTTAGGTTAGTCCTGCCTGCCTCACTCCGAGCCCCTTGGAGATGTGGTTCCTCTGGTTTAGGCCACATGTTCTGGGTCCCTCACCTTTCCATTATTTGGCCACACTGGTGTGAGTATACTTCTGCCTGGTTCCGATCCCCTTGGTGATGCGGGCCCTCTGGTGAGAGTCTTATCCTGGCTGGGTTCCTCACCCTTCTGTGACGTATGCCCTCTGCTGTGATGTCACTCCTGCCTGGCTGGCGCACGTCACCTTGGCGACGTGGGCCCTCAGTTGGGATTTGGTGTCTGCTGGGAGTTTCCTCCCTTCGGTAATGAGGGCCCTCTGGCGTCAGGCCTTAAATCCTGGGCTCCCAAACTTTTCTGATGTGTGCCCTGTGGTGCGAGTACACTCCTGCCAGGTTCCCAACCCCATGGCAATGTGGGCCTTCTGCTCTGTGGACCCAATGGCTGGGCTATTCACAGTTTCATGATGAGGGCCCTCTTTTGTGAGTTCACACCGGCCGGGATCCCATAGCCTCGTCGTTGTTCCTTGCCGCCTGCTGGGATGTTCCAACTGCGGGATTCCTCACCTTTTTTATTCTATGGGCCCTCTGTTTTGAGACTACTCCTGCCTGCCTCCCTCCCAGCCCCTTGGTGATGTGTGTCCTCTGGTTTGAGGCCACATGTGGTGGTTTCCTCGCCTTTCAATGATGTGGCCCCACTGGACTGAGAACACTCCTGCCTGGTTCCCATCCTCTTGGTGATGTGGGCCCTCTGGTGAGAGTCTGATCCTGGTTGGGTTCCTCACACTTCCGTGAACTTGGCCCTCTGCTCTGAGGTCACTCCTGCCTGGCTGGCACACCCCGCCTTGGTGACGTCGGCCCTCTGGTGGCAGTTGGAGCGTGCTGGGAGCCTCCTTCCCTCAGTAATGAGGGCCCTTTGGCGTCAGGCCCTAACTGCTGTGTACCCACATTTTCTAATACGTACTAAGTGGTGCGAGGACACTCCTGCCAGGTTCCCATCCCCGTGGGGATGTGGGACTTCTGCTCTGATGTCCAAACGGCTGGGTTGCTCAAAGTTTCATGATGTGGGCCCTCTGCTGTGAGTGCACTGCGGCCTGGATCCCATAGACTGGGTGCTCTGGGCCACCTGCTGGGAGGTTCGAACTGTTGGATTCCTCACATTTTTTATTCTATGGGCCCTGCGTTGTGAGGCTAGTCCTGCCTGCCTCACTCTGAACCCCTTGGAGATGTGGATCCTCTGGTTTAGGCCACGTGTTCTGGGTTCCTCACCTTTCTATGATTTGGCCACACTGGTGTGAGGCCACTCTTGCCTGGATCCGATCCCCTTGGTGATGCGGGCCCTCTGGTGAGACTCTTATCCTGGCTGGGTGCCTCACCCTTCTGGGACGTATGCCCTCTGCTGTGAGGTCACTCCTGCCTGGCTGGCGCACGTCACCTTGGCGACGTGGGCCCTCAGTTGGGAGTTGGTGCCTGCTGGGAGTCTCCTCCCCTCGGTAATGAGGGCCCTCTGACGTCAGGCCCTAACTCCTGGGCTCCCATACTTTTCTGATGTGTGCCCTCTGGTGGGAGTACACTCCTGCCAGGTTCCCAACCCCATGGGAATGTGGGCCTTCTTCTCTGTGGTCCCAACCGCTGGGTTGTTCACAGTTTCGTGATGAGGGCCTTCTGTTGTGAGTTCACACCGGCCGGGATCCCATAGCCTCGCTGCTCCTTGCCGCCTGCTGGGAGGTTCCAACTGCGGGTTACCTCACCTTTTTTATTTTATGGCCCTCTGTTTGAGACACCTCCTGCCTGCCTCACTCTGAGCCCCTTGTTGATGTGGGTCCTCTGGTTTAGGCCATATGTTCTGGGTTCCTCACTTTTCTACGATTTGGCCACACTGGTGTGAGGCCACTCCTGCCTGGTTCTGATCCCCTTGGTGATGTGGGCCCTCTGGTGAGAGTCTTATCCTGGCTGGGTTCCTCCCCCTTCTGTGACATAGGCCCTCTGCTGTGAGGTCACTCCTGCCTGGCTAACGCACATCACCTTGGAGACGTGGGCCCTCAGGTGGGAGTTGGTGCCTTCTAGGAGTCTGCTCCCCTCGGTAATGAGGGCCGTCTGGCGTCAGGCCCTAACTCCTGGGCTCCCAAAATTTTCTGATGTGTGCCCTGTGGTGCGAGTACACTCCTGCCAGGTTCCCAACCCCATGGGAATGTGGGCCTTCTGTTCTGTGGTCCCAACAGCTGTGTTGTTCACAGTTTCATGATGAGGGTCCTCTGTTTTGAGTTCACAACGGCCGGGACCCCATAGCCTCGCTGCTCCTTGCTGCATGCTAGGAGGTTCCAACTGCGGGATTCCTCACCTTTTTTATTCTATGGGTCCTCTGTTTTGAGGCTCCTCCTGCCTGCCTCACTCCGAGCCCCTTGGAGATGTGGGTCCTCTTGTTTAGGCCACATGTTCTGGGTTCCTCACCTTTCTATGATTTGGCCACACTGGTGTGAGGCCACTCCTGCCTGGATCAGATCCCCTTGGTGATGTGGGCCCTCTGGTGAGAGTCTGATCCTGGCTGGGTTCCTCACTCTTCTGTGAGGTGGGCCCTCTGCTGTGAGGTAACTCCTGCCTGGCTTGCTCCCGTTGCCCTGGTGACGTCGGACTTCTGGTGGCAGTTGGAGCCTTCTTGTACCCTCCTCTCCAAGGTGATGAGGGCCCTCTTGCGTCAGGCTCTAACTGCTGGGCTCCCCACGATTTCTGATGTGAGCCCAGTGATTCCAGGACACTCCTGTAAGGTTCCAATACTCATGGGGATGTGTGCCTTCTGCTCTGTGGTCGCAACGCCTGGGTTGCTCACAGTTTCGTTATGTTGGCACTCCGGTGTTAGTTCACTCAGGCCTAGATCCCATAGCCTCTGTGCTCTGGGCCGCCTGCTGGGAGGTTCCAACTGCTGGATTCCTCACCTTTCTTATACTTTGGGCCCTGTGTGGTGAAGCTCCTCCTGCCTGCCTCACACCGAGCCCCTTGGTGATGTAGGTCTTCTGGTTTGAGACCACGTGTGCCGTTTGTCTCACCTTTTAGGGATGTGGCCCTACTGGTGTGAGGACACTCCTGACTGGTTCCCATCCCCTTGTTGATGTGGGCCCTCTGGTGAGAGTCTGATCCTGGCTTGATTCCTCACACTTCTGTGAGGCGGGCCCTCTGCTGTGAGGTCACACCTGCCTGGCTGGCACACGACGCCTTGGCCACATGGGCCCTCTGGTTGCAGTTGGAGCGTGCTGGGAACCTCCTCCCATCGGTGATGAGGGCCCTCTGGCGTCCGGCCCTAACTGCTGGGCTCACCACATTTTCTGATGTGCGCCCACTTGTGCGATGACACTCCTGCCAGGTTCCCATCCCCATGCAGATTTGGGCCTTCTGTTCTGAGGTGCCAACGGCTGGCTTGCTCACAGTGTCAGGATGTGGGCCCTCTGCTGTGAGTTCACTCCGGCGTGCATCCCATAGCCTCGGTGCTCTGGGCCACCTGCTTGGAGCTTCCAACTGCAGGATTCCTTACCTTTTTTCTTCTATGGGCCGTGTGTTGTGAGACACTTCCTGCCTGCCTCACTCTGAGCCCCTTGTTGATGTGGGTCTTCTGGTTTGAGGCCACATGTGGTGGGTTCCTTGCCTTTCAATGATGTGGCCCCACTGGTGTGAGCACACTCCTGCCTGGTTCGCATCCCCTTGGTGATGTGGGCCCTCTGGTGAGAATCTGATCCGGGTTGGGTTCCTCACACTTCCGTGAGCTTGGCCCTCAGCTCTGAGGTCACTCCTGCCTGGCTGGCACACCCCGCCTTGGCGACGTCGGCCCTCTGGTGGCAGTTGGAGCCTGCTGGGAGCCTCCTCCCCTCAGTGATGAGAGCCCTTTGGCGTCAGGCCCTAACTGCTGGGTACCCACATTTTCTAATACGTACTAAGTGGTGCGAGGATACGCCTGCCACGTTCCCATCCCCATGGGGATGTGGGCGTTCTGCTCTGAGGTCCCAACGGCTGGGTTGCTCACAGTTTCATGATGTGGGCCCTCTGCTGTGAGTTCACTTTGGCCTGGATCCCATAGACTCGGTGCTCTGGGCCTCCTGCTGCGAGGTTCCAACTGCTGGATTCCTCACATTTTTTAATCTATGGGCCCTGTGTTGTTAGGCTAGTCCTGCCTGCCTCACTCCGAGCCCCTTGGAGATGTGGTTCCTCTGGTTTAGGCCACATGTTCTGGGTCCCTCACCTTTCCATTATTTGGCCACACTGGTGTGAGTATACTTCTGCCTGGTTCCGATCCCCTTGGTGATGCGGGCCCTCTGGTGAGAGTCTTATCCTGGCTGGGTTCCTCACCCTTCTGTGACGTATGCCCTCTGCTGTGATGTCACTCCTGCCTGGCTGGCGCACGTCACCTTGGCGACGTGGGCCCTCAGTTGGGATTTGGTGTCTGCTGGGAGTTTCCTCCCTTCGGTAATGAGGGCCCTCTGGCGTCAGGCCTTAAATCCTGGGCTCCCAAACTTTTCTGATGTGTGCCCTGTGGTGCGAGTACACTCCTGCCAGGTTCCCAACCCCATGGCAATGTGGGCCTTCTGCTCTGTGGACCCAATGGCTCGGCTATTCACAGTTTCATGATGAGGGCCCTCTTTTGTGAGCTCACACCGGCCGGGATCCCATAGCCTCGTCGTTGTTCCTTGCCGCCTGCTGGGATGTTCCAACTGCGGGATTCCTCACCTTTTTTATTCTATGGGCCCTCTGTTTTGAGACTACTCCTGCCTGCCTCCCTCCCAGCCCCTTGGTGATGTGTGTCCTCTGGTTTGAGGCCACATGTGGTGGTTTCCTCGCCTTTCAATGATGTGGCCCCACTGGACTGAGAACACTCCTGCCTGGTTCCCATCCTCTTGGTGATGTGGGCCCTCTGGTGAGAGTCTGATCCTGGTTGGGTTCCTCACACTTCCGTGAACTTGGCCCTCTGCTCTGAGGTCACTCCTGCCTGGCTGGCACACCCCGCCTTGGTGACGTCGGCCCTCTGGTGGCAGTTGGAGCGTGCTGGGAGCCTCCTTCCCTCAGTAATGAGGGCCCTTTGGCGTCAGGCCCTAACTGCTGTGTACCCACATTTTCTAATACGTACTAAGTGGTGCGAGGACACTCCTGCCAGGTTCCCATCCCCGTGGGGATGTGGGACTTCTGCTCTGATGTCCAAAAGGCTGGGTTGCTCAAAGTTTCATGATGTGGGCCCTCTGCTGTGAGTGCACTGCGGCCTGGATCCCATAGACTGGGTGCTCTGGGCCACCTGCTGGGAGGTTCGAACTGTTGGATTCCTCACATTTTTTATTCTATGGGCCCTGCGTTGTGAGGCTAGTCCTGCCTGCCTCACTCTGAACCCCTTGGAGATGTGGATCCTCTGGTTTAGGCCACGTGTTCTGGGTTCCTCACCTTTCTATGATTTGGCCACACTGGTGTGAGGCCACTCTTGCCTGGATCCGATCCCCTTGGTGATGCGGGCCCTCTGGTGAGACTCTTATCCTGGCTGGGTGCCTCACCCTTCTGGGACGTATGCCCTCTGCTGTGAGGTCACTCCTGCCTGGCTGGCGCACGTCACCTTGGTGACGTGGGCCCTCAGTTGGGAGTTGGTGCCTGCTGGGAGTCTCCTCCCCTCGGTAATGAGGGCCCTCTGACGTCAGGCCCTAACTCCTGGGCTCCCATACTTTTCTGATGTGTGCCCTCTGGTGGGAGTACACTCCTGCCAGGTTCCCAACCCCATGGGAATGTGGGCCTTCTTCTCTGTGGTCCCAACCGCTGGGTTGTTCACAGTTTCGTGATGAGGGCCTTCTGTTGTGAGTTCACACCGGCCGGGATCCCATAGCCTCGCTGCTCCTTGCCGCCTGCTGGGAGGTTCCAACTGCGGGTTACCTCACCTTTTTTATTTTATGGCCCTCTGTTTGAGACACCTCCTGCCTGCCTCACTCTGAGCCCCTTGTTGATGTGGGTCCTCTGGTTTAGGCCATATGTTCTGGGTTCCTCACTTTTCTACGATTTGGCCACACTGGTGTGAGGCCACTCCTGCCTGGTTCTGATCCCCTTGGTGATGTGGGCCCTCTGGTGAGAGTCTTATCCTGGCTGGGTTCCTCCCCCTTCTGTGACATAGGCCCTCTGCTGTGAGGTCACTCCTGCCTGGCTAACGCACATCACCTTGGAGACGTGGGCCCTCAGGTGGGAGTTGGTGCCTTCTAGGAGTCTGCTCCCCTCGGTAATGAGGGCCGTCTGGCGTCAGGCCCTAACTCCTGGGCTCCCAAAATTTTCTGATGTGTGCCCTGTGGTGCGAGTACACTCCTGCCAGGTTCCCAACCCCATGGGAATGTGGGCCTTCTGTTCTGTGGTCCCAACAGCTGTGTTGTTCACAGTTTCATGATGAGGGTCCTCTGTTGTGAGTTCACAACGGCCGGGACCCCATAGCCTCGCTGCTCCTTGCTGCATGCTAGGAGGTTCCAACTGCGGGATTCCTCACCTTTTTTATTCTATGGGTCCTCTGTTTTGAGGCTCCTCCTGCCTGCCTCACTCCGAGCCCCTTGGAGATGTGGGTCCTCTTGTTTAGGCCACATGTTCTGGGTTCCTCACCTTTCTATGATTTGGCCACACTGGTGTGAGGCCACTCCTGCCTGGATCAGATCCCCTTGGTGATGTGGGCCCTCTGGTGAGAGTCTGATCCTGGCTGGGTTCCTCACTCTTCTGTGAGGTGGGCCCTCTGCTGTGAGGTAACTCCTGCCTGGCTTGCTCCCGTTGCCCTGGTGACGTCGGACTTCTGGTGGCAGTTGGAGCCTTCTTGTACCCTCCTCTCCAAGGTGATGAGGGCCCTCTTGCGTCAGGCTCTAACTGCTGGGCTCCCCACGATTTCTGATGTGAGCCCAGTGATGCCAGGACACTCCTGTAAGGTTCCAATACTCATGGGGATGTGTGCCTTCTGCTCTGTGGTCGCAACGCCTGGGTTGCTCACAGTTTCGTTATGTTGGCACTCCGGTGTTAGTTCACTCAGGCCTAGATCCCATAGCCTCTGTGCTCTGGGCCGCCTGCTGGGAGGTTCCAACTGCTGGATTCCTCACCTTTCTTATACTTTGGGCCCTGTGTGGTGAAGCTCCTCCTGCCTGCCTCACACCGAGCCCCTTGGTGATGTAGGTCTTCTGGTTTGAGACCACGTGTGCCGTTTGTCTCACCTTTTAGGGATGTGGCCCTACTGGTGTGAGGACACTCCTGACTGGTTCCCATCCCCTTGTTGATGTGGGCCCTCTGGTGAGAGTCTGATCCTGGCTTGATTCCTCACACTTCTGTGAGGCGGGCCCTCTGCTGTGAGGTCACACCTGCCTGGCTGGCACACGACGCCTTGGCCACATGGGCCCTCTGGTTGCAGTTGGAGCGTGCTGGGAACCTCCTCCCATCGGTGATGAGGGCCCTCTGGCGTCCGGCCCTAACTGCTGGGCTCACCACATTTTCTGATGTGCGCCCACTTGTGCGATGACACTCCTGCCAGGTTCCCATCCCCATGCAGATTTGGGCCTTCTGTTCTGAGGTGCCAACGGCTGGCTTGCTCACAGTGTCAGGATGTGGGCCCTCTGCTGTGAGTTCACTCCGGCGTGCATCCCATAGCCTCGGTGCTCTGGGCCACCTGCTTGGAGCTTCCAACTGCAGGATTCCTTACCTTTTTTCTTCTATGGGCCGTGTGTTGTGAGACACTTCCTGCCTGCCTCACTCTGAGCCCCTTGTTGATGTGGGTCTTCTGGTTTGAGGCCACATGTGGTGGGTTCCTTGCCTTTCAATGATGTGGCCCCACTGGTGTGAGCACACTCCTGCCTGGTTCGCATCCCCTTGGTGATGTGGGCCCTCTGGTGAGAATCTGATCCGGGTTGGGTTCCTCACACTTCCGTGAGCTTGGCCCTCAGCTCTGAGGTCACTCCTGCCTGGCTGGCACACCCCGCCTTGGCGACGTCGGCCCTCTGGTGGCAGTTGGAGCCTGCTGGGAGCCTCCTCCCCTCAGTGATGAGAGCCCTTTGGCGTCAGGCCCTAACTGCTGGGTACCCACATTTTCTAATACGTACTAAGTGGTGCGAGGATACGCCTGCCACGTTCCCATCCCCATGGGGATGTGGGCGTTCTGCTCTGAGGTCCCAACGGCTGGGTTGCTCACAGTTTCATGATGTGGGCCCTCTGCTGTGAGTTCACTTTGGCCTGGATCCCATAGACTCGGTGCTCTGGGCCTCCTGCTGCGAGGTTCCAACTGCTGGATTCCTCACATTTTTTAATCTATGGGCCCTGTGTTGTTAGGCTAGTCCTGCCTGCCTCACTCCGAGCCCCTTGGAGATGTGGTTCCTCTGGTTTAGGCCACATGTTCTGGGTCCCTCACCTTTCCATTATTTGGCCACACTGGTGTGAGTATACTTCTGCCTGGTTCCGATCCCCTTGGTGATGCGGGCCCTCTGGTGAGAGTCTTATCCTGGCTGGGTTCCTCACCCTTCTGTGACGTATGCCCTCTGCTGTGATGTCACTCCTGCCTGGCTGGCGCACGTCACCTTGGCGACGTGGGCCCTCAGTTGGGATTTGGTGTCTGCTGGGAGTTTCCTCCCTTCGGTAATGAGGGCCCTCTGGCGTCAGGCCTTAAATCCTGGGCTCCCAAACTTTTCTGATGTGTGCCCTGTGGTGCGAGTACACTCCTGCCAGGTTCCCAACCCCATGGCAATGTGGGCCTTCTGCTCTGTGGACCCAATGGCTCGGCTATTCACAGTTTCATGATGAGGGCCCTCTTTTGTGAGCTCACACCGGCCGGGATCCCATAGCCTCGTCGTTGTTCCTTGCCGCCTGCTGGGATGTTCCAACTGCGGGATTCCTCACCTTTTTTATTCTATGGGCCCTCTGTTTTGAGACTACTCCTGCCTGCCTCCCTCCCAGCCCCTTGGTGATGTGTGTCCTCTGGTTTGAGGCCACATGTGGTGGTTTCCTCGCCTTTCAATGATGTGGCCCCACTGGACTGAGAACACTCCTGCCTGGTTCCCATCCTCTTGGTGATGTGGGCCCTCTGGTGAGAGTCTGATCCTGGTTGGGTTCCTCACACTTCCGTGAACTTGGCCCTCTGCTCTGAGGTCACTCCTGCCTGGCTGGCACACCCCGCCTTGGTGACGTCGGCCCTCTGGTGGCAGTTGGAGCGTGCTGGGAGCCTCCTTCCCTCAGTAATGAGGGCCCTTTGGCGTCAGGCCCTAACTGCTGTGTACCCACATTTTCTAATACGTACTAAGTGGTGCGAGGACACTCCTGCCAGGTTCCCATCCCCGTGGGGATGTGGGACTTCTGCTCTGATGTCCAAAAGGCTGGGTTGCTCAAAGTTTCATGATGTGGGCCCTCTGCTGTGAGTGCACTGCGGCCTGGATCCCATAGACTGGGTGCTCTGGGCCACCTGCTGGGAGGTTCGAACTGTTGGATTCCTCACATTTTTTATTCTATGGGCCCTGCGTTGTGAGGCTAGTCCTGCCTGCCTCACTCTGAACCCCTTGGAGATGTGGATCCTCTGGTTTAGGCCACGTGTTCTGGGTTCCTCACCTTTCTATGATTTGGCCACACTGGTGTGAGGCCACTCTTGCCTGGATCCGATCCCCTTGGTGATGCGGGCCCTCTGGTGAGACTCTTATCCTGGCTGGGTGCCTCACCCTTCTGGGACGTATGCCCTCTGCTGTGAGGTCACTCCTGCCTGGCTGGCGCACGTCACCTTGGTGACGTGGGCCCTCAGTTGGGAGTTGGTGCCTGCTGGGAGTCTCCTCCCCTCGGTAATGAGGGCCCTCTGACGTCAGGCCCTAACTCCTGGGCTCCCATACTTTTCTGATGTGTGCCCTCTGGTGGGAGTACACTCCTGCCAGGTTCCCAACCCCATGGGAATGTGGGCCTTCTTCTCTGTGGTCCCAACCGCTGGGTTGTTCACAGTTTCGTGATGAGGGCCTTCTGTTGTGAGTTCACACCGGCCGGGATCCCATAGCCTCGCTGCTCCTTGCCGCCTGCTGGGAGGTTCCAACTGCGGGTTACCTCACCTTTTTTATTTTATGGCCCTCTGTTTGAGACACCTCCTGCCTGCCTCACTCTGAGCCCCTTGTTGATGTGGGTCCTCTGGTTTAGGCCATATGTTCTGGGTTCCTCACTTTTCTACGATTTGGCCACACTGGTGTGAGGCCACTCCTGCCTGGTTCTGATCCCCTTGGTGATGTGGGCCCTCTGGTGAGAGTCTTATCCTGGCTGGGTTCCTCCCCCTTCTGTGACATAGGCCCTCTGCTGTGAGGTCACTCCTGCCTGGCTAACGCACATCACCTTGGAGACGTGGGCCCTCAGGTGGGAGTTGGTGCCTTCTAGGAGTCTGCTCCCCTCGGTAATGAGGGCCGTCTGGCGTCAGGCCCTAACTCCTGGGCTCCCAAAATTTTCTGATGTGTGCCCTGTGGTGCGAGTACACTCCTGCCAGGTTCCCAACCCCATGGGAATGTGGGCCTTCTGTTCTGTGGTCCCAACAGCTGTGTTGTTCACAGTTTCATGATGAGGGTCCTCTGTTGTGAGTTCACAACGGCCGGGACCCCATAGCCTCGCTGCTCCTTGCTGCATGCTAGGAGGTTCCAACTGCGGGATTCCTCACCTTTTTTATTCTATGGGTCCTCTGTTTTGAGGCTCCTCCTGCCTGCCTCACTCCGAGCCCCTTGGAGATGTGGGTCCTCTTGTTTAGGCCACATGTTCTGGGTTCCTCACCTTTCTATGATTTGGCCACACTGGTGTGAGGCCACTCCTGCCTGGATCAGATCCCCTTGGTGATGTGGGCCCTCTGGTGAGAGTCTGATCCTGGCTGGGTTCCTCACTCTTCTGTGAGGTGGGCCCTCTGCTGTGAGGTAACTCCTGCCTGGCTTGCTCCCGTTGCCCTGGTGACGTCGGACTTCTGGTGGCAGTTGGAGCCTTCTTGTACCCTCCTCTCCAAGGTGATGAGGGCCCTCTTGCGTCAGGCTCTAACTGCTGGGCTCCCCACGATTTCTGATGTGAGCCCAGTGATGCCAGGACACTCCTGTAAGGTTCCAATACTCATGGGGATGTGTGCCTTCTGCTCTGTGGTCGCAACGCCTGGGTTGCTCACAGTTTCGTTATGTTGGCACTCCGGTGTTAGTTCACTCAGGCCTAGATCCCATAGCCTCTGTGCTCTGGGCCGCCTGCTGGGAGGTTCCAACTGCTGGATTCCTCACCTTTCTTATACTTTGGGCCCTGTGTGGTGAAGCTCCTCCTGCCTGCCTCACACCGAGCCCCTTGGTGATGTAGGTCTTCTGGTTTGAGACCACGTGTGCCGTTTGTCTCACCTTTTAGGGATGTGGCCCTACTGGTGTGAGGACACTCCTGACTGGTTCCCATCCCCTTGTTGATGTGGGCCCTCTGGTGAGAGTCTGATCCTGGCTTGATTCCTCACACTTCTGTGAGGCGGGCCCTCTGCTGTGAGGTCACACCTGCCTGGCTGGCACACGACGCCTTGGCCACATGGGCCCTCTGGTTGCAGTTGGAGCGTGCTGGGAACCTCCTCCCATCGGTGATGAGGGCCCTCTGGCGTCCGGCCCTAACTGCTGGGCTCACCACATTTTCTGATGTGCGCCCACTTGTGCGATGACACTCCTGCCAGGTTCCCATCCCCATGCAGATTTGGGCCTTCTGTTCTGAGGTGCCAACGGCTGGCTTGCTCACAGTGTCAGGATGTGGGCCCTCTGCTGTGAGTTCACTCCGGCGTGCATCCCATAGCCTCGGTGCTCTGGGCCACCTGCTTGGAGCTTCCAACTGCAGGATTCCTTACCTTTTTTCTTCTATGGGCCGTGTGTTGTGAGACACTTCCTGCCTGCCTCACTCTGAGCCCCTTGTTGATGTGGGTCTTCTGGTTTGAGGCCACATGTGGTGGGTTCCTTGCCTTTCAATGATGTGGCCCCACTGGTGTGAGCACACTCCTGCCTGGTTCGCATCCCCTTGGTGATGTGGGCCCTCTGGTGAGAATCTGATCCGGGTTGGGTTCCTCACACTTCCGTGAGCTTGGCCCTCAGCTCTGAGGTCACTCCTGCCTGGCTGGCACACCCCGCCTTGGCGACGTCGGCCCTCTGGTGGCAGTTGGAGCCTGCTGGGAGCCTCCTCCCCTCAGTGATGAGAGCCCTTTGGCGTCAGGCCCTAACTGCTGGGTACCCACATTTTCTAATACGTACTAAGTGGTGCGAGGATACGCCTGCCACGTTCCCATCCCCATGGGGATGTGGGCGTTCTGCTCTGAGGTCCCAACGGCTGGGTTGCTCACAGTTTCATGATGTGGGCCCTCTGCTGTGAGTTCACTTTGGCCTGGATCCCATAGACTCGGTGCTCTGGGCCTCCTGCTGCGAGGTTCCAACTGCTGGATTCCTCACATTTTTTAATCTATGGGCCCTGTGTTGTTAGGCTAGTCCTGCCTGCCTCACTCCGAGCCCCTTGGAGATGTGGTTCCTCTGGTTTAGGCCACATGTTCTGGGTCCCTCACCTTTCCATTATTTGGCCACACTGGTGTGAGTATACTTCTGCCTGGTTCCGATCCCCTTGGTGATGCGGGCCCTCTGGTGAGAGTCTTATCCTGGCTGGGTTCCTCACCCTTCTGTGACGTATGCCCTCTGCTGTGATGTCACTCCTGCCTGGCTGGCGCACGTCACCTTGGCGACGTGGGCCCTCAGTTGGGATTTGGTGTCTGCTGGGAGTTTCCTCCCTTCGGTAATGAGGGCCCTCTGGCGTCAGGCCTTAAATCCTGGGCTCCCAAACTTTTCTGATGTGTGCCCTGTGGTGCGAGTACACTCCTGCCAGGTTCCCAACCCCATGGCAATGTGGGCCTTCTGCTCTGTGGACCCAATGGCTCGGCTATTCACAGTTTCATGATGAGGGCCCTCTTTTGTGAGCTCACACCGGCCGGGATCCCATAGCCTCGTCGTTGTTCCTTGCCGCCTGCTGGGATGTTCCAACTGCGGGATTCCTCACCTTTTTTATTCTATGGGCCCTCTGTTTTGAGACTACTCCTGCCTGCCTCCCTCCCAGCCCCTTGGTGATGTGTGTCCTCTGGTTTGAGGCCACATGTGGTGGTTTCCTCGCCTTTCAATGATGTGGCCCCACTGGACTGAGAACACTCCTGCCTGGTTCCCATCCTCTTGGTGATGTGGGCCCTCTGGTGAGAGTCTGATCCTGGTTGGGTTCCTCACACTTCCGTGAACTTGGCCCTCTGCTCTGAGGTCACTCCTGCCTGGCTGGCACACCCCGCCTTGGTGACGTCGGCCCTCTGGTGGCAGTTGGAGCGTGCTGGGAGCCTCCTTCCCTCAGTAATGAGGGCCCTTTGGCGTCAGGCCCTAACTGCTGTGTACCCACATTTTCTAATACGTACTAAGTGGTGCGAGGACACTCCTGCCAGGTTCCCATCCCCGTGGGGATGTGGGACTTCTGCTCTGATGTCCAAAAGGCTGGGTTGCTCAAAGTTTCATGATGTGGGCCCTCTGCTGTGAGTGCACTGCGGCCTGGATCCCATAGACTGGGTGCTCTGGGCCACCTGCTGGGAGGTTCGAACTGTTGGATTCCTCACATTTTTTATTCTATGGGCCCTGCGTTGTGAGGCTAGTCCTGCCTGCCTCACTCTGAACCCCTTGGAGATGTGGATCCTCTGGTTTAGGCCACGTGTTCTGGGTTCCTCACCTTTCTATGATTTGGCCACACTGGTGTGAGGCCACTCTTGCCTGGATCCGATCCCCTTGGTGATGCGGGCCCTCTGGTGAGACTCTTATCCTGGCTGGGTGCCTCACCCTTCTGGGACGTATGCCCTCTGCTGTGAGGTCACTCCTGCCTGGTTGGCGCACGTCACCTTGGTGACGTGGGCCCTCAGTTGGGAGTTGGTGCCTGCTGGGAGTCTCCTCCCCTCGGTAATGAGGGCCCTCTGACGTCAGGCCCTAACTCCTGGGCTCCCATACTTTTCTGATGTGTGCCCTCTGGTGGGAGTACACTCCTGCCAGGTTCCCAACCCCATGGGAATGTGGGCCTTCTTCTCTGTGGTCCCAACCGCTGGGTTGTTCACAGTTTCGTGATGAGGGCCTTCTGTTGTGAGTTCACACCGGCCGGGATCCCATAGCCTCGCTGCTCCTTGCCGCCTGCTGGGAGGTTCCAACTGCGGGTTACCTCACCTTTTTTATTTTATGGCCCTCTGTTTGAGACACCTCCTGCCTGCCTCACTCTGAGCCCCTTGTTGATGTGGGTCCTCTGGTTTAGGCCATATGTTCTGGGTTCCTCACTTTTCTACGATTTGGCCACACTGGTGTGAGGCCACTCCTGCCTGGTTCTGATCCCCTTGGTGATGTGGGCCCTCTGGTGAGAGTCTTATCCTGGCTGGGTTCCTCCCCCTTCTGTGACATAGGCCCTCTGCTGTGAGGTCACTCCTGCCTGGCTAACGCACATCACCTTGGAGACGTGGGCCCTCAGGTGGGAGTTGGTGCCTTCTAGGAGTCTGCTCCCCTCGGTAATGAGGGCCGTCTGGCGTCAGGCCCTAACTCCTGGGCTCCCAAAATTTTCTGATGTGTGCCCTGTGGTGCGAGTACACTCCTGCCAGGTTCCCAACCCCATGGGAATGTGGGCCTTCTGTTCTGTGGTCCCAACAGCTGTGTTGTTCACAGTTTCATGATGAGGGTCCTCTGTTGTGAGTTCACAACGGCCGGGACCCCATAGCCTCGCTGCTCCTTGCTGCATGCTAGGAGGTTCCAACTGCGGGATTCCTCACCTTTTTTATTCTATGGGTCCTCTGTTTTGAGGCTCCTCCTGCCTGCCTCACTCCGAGCCCCTTGGAGATGTGGGTCCTCTTGTTTAGGCCACATGTTCTGGGTTCCTCACCTTTCTATGATTTGGCCACACTGGTGTGAGGCCACTCCTGCCTGGATCAGATCCCCTTGGTGATGTGGGCCCTCTGGTGAGAGTCTGATCCTGGCTGGGTTCCTCACTCTTCTGTGAGGTGGGCCCTCTGCTGTGAGGTAACTCCTGCCTGGCTTGCTCCCGTTGCCCTGGTGACGTCGGACTTCTGGTGGCAGTTGGAGCCTTCTTGTACCCTCCTCTCCAAGGTGATGAGGGCCCTCTTGCGTCAGGCTCTAACTGCTGGGCTCCCCACGATTTCTGATGTGAGCCCAGTGATGCCAGGACACTCCTGTAAGGTTCCAATACTCATGGGGATGTGTGCCTTCTGCTCTGTGGTCGCAACGCCTGGGTTGCTCACAGTTTCGTTATGTTGGCACTCCGGTGTTAGTTCACTCAGGCCTAGATCCCATAGCCTCTGTGCTCTGGGCCGCCTGCTGGGAGGTTCCAACTGCTGGATTCCTCACCTTTCTTATACTTTGGGCCCTGTGTGGTGAAGCTCCTCCTGCCTGCCTCACACCGAGCCCCTTGGTGATGTAGGTCTTCTGGTTTGAGACCACGTGTGCCGTTTGTCTCACCTTTTAGGGATGTGGCCCTACTGGTGTGAGGACACTCCTGACTGGTTCCCATCCCCTTGTTGATGTGGGCCCTCTGGTGAGAGTCTGATCCTGGCTTGATTCCTCACACTTCTGTGAGGCGGGCCCTCTGCTGTGAGGTCACACCTGCCTGGCTGGCACACGACGCCTTGGCCACATGGGCCCTCTGGTTGCAGTTGGAGCGTGCTGGGAACCTCCTCCCATCGGTGATGAGGGCCCTCTGGCGTCCGGCCCTAACTGCTGGGCTCACCACATTTTCTGATGTGCGCCCACTTGTGCGATGACACTCCTGCCAGGTTCCCATCCCCATGCAGATTTGGGCCTTCTGTTCTGAGGTGCCAACGGCTGGCTTGCTCACAGTGTCAGGATGTGGGCCCTCTGCTGTGAGTTCACTCCGGCGTGCATCCCATAGCCTCGGTGCTCTGGGCCACCTGCTTGGAGCTTCCAACTGCAGGATTCCTTACCTTTTTTCTTCTATGGGCCGTGTGTTGTGAGACACTTCCTGCCTGCCTCACTCTGAGCCCCTTGTTGATGTGGGTCTTCTGGTTTGAGGCCACATGTGGTGGGTTCCTTGCCTTTCAATGATGTGGCCCCACTGGTGTGAGCACACTCCTGCCTGGTTCGCATCCCCTTGGTGATGTGGGCCCTCTGGTGAGAATCTGATCCGGGTTGGGTTCCTCACACTTCCGTGAGCTTGGCCCTCAGCTCTGAGGTCACTCCTGCCTGGCTGGCACACCCCGCCTTGGCGACGTCGGCCCTCTGGTGGCAGTTGGAGCCTGCTGGGAGCCTCCTCCCCTCAGTGATGAGAGCCCTTTGGCGTCAGGCCCTAACTGCTGGGTACCCACATTTTCTAATACGTACTAAGTGGTGCGAGGATACGCCTGCCACGTTCCCATCCCCATGGGGATGTGGGCGTTCTGCTCTGAGGTCCCAACGGCTGGGTTGCTCACAGTTTCATGATGTGGGCCCTCTGCTGTGAGTTCACTTTGGCCTGGATCCCATAGACTCGGTGCTCTGGGCCTCCTGCTGCGAGGTTCCAACTGCTGGATTCCTCACATTTTTTAATCTATGGGCCCTGTGTTGTTAGGCTAGTCCTGCCTGCCTCACTCCGAGCCCCTTGGAGATGTGGTTCCTCTGGTTTAGGCCACATGTTCTGGGTCCCTCACCTTTCCATTATTTGGCCACACTGGTGTGAGTATACTTCTGCCTGGTTCCGATCCCCTTGGTGATGCGGGCCCTCTGGTGAGAGTCTTATCCTGGCTGGGTTCCTCACCCTTCTGTGACGTATGCCCTCTGCTGTGATGTCACTCCTGCCTGGCTGGCGCACGTCACCTTGGCGACGTGGGCCCTCAGTTGGGATTTGGTGTCTGCTGGGAGTTTCCTCCCTTCGGTAATGAGGGCCCTCTGGCGTCAGGCCTTAAATCCTGGGCTCCCAAACTTTTCTGATGTGTGCCCTGTGGTGCGAGTACACTCCTGCCAGGTTCCCAACCCCATGGCAATGTGGGCCTTCTGCTCTGTGGACCCAATGGCTGGGCTATTCACAGTTTCATGATGAGGGCCCTCTTTTGTGAGCTCACACCGGCCGGGATCCCATAGCCTCGTCGTTGTTCCTTGCCGCCTGCTGGGATGTTCCAACTGCGGGATTCCTCACCTTTTTTATTCTATGGGCCCTCTGTTTTGAGACTACTCCTGCCTGCCTCCCTCCCAGCCCCTTGGTGATGTGTGTCCTCTGGTTTGAGGCCACATGTGGTGGTTTCCTCGCCTTTCAATGATGTGGCCCCACTGGACTGAGAACACTCCTGCCTGGTTCCCATCCTCTTGGTGATGTGGGCCCTCTGGTGAGAGTCTGATCCTGGTTGGGTTCCTCACACTTCCGTGAACTTGGCCCTCTGCTCTGAGGTCACTCCTGCCTGGCTGGCACACCCCGCCTTGGTGACGTCGGCCCTCTGGTGGCAGTTGGAGCGTGCTGGGAGCCTCCTTCCCTCAGTAATGAGGGCCCTTTGGCGTCAGGCCCTAACTGCTGTGTACCCACATTTTCTAATACGTACTAAGTGGTGCGAGGACACTCCTGCCAGGTTCCCATCCCCGTGGGGATGTGGGACTTCTGCTCTGATGTCCAAAAGGCTGGGTTGCTCAAAGTTTCATGATGTGGGCCCTCTGCTGTGAGTGCACTGCGGCCTGGATCCCATAGACTGGGTGCTCTGGGCCACCTGCTGGGAGGTTCGAACTGTTGGATTCCTCACATTTTTTATTCTATGGGCCCTGCGTTGTGAGGCTAGTCCTGCCTGCCTCACTCTGAACCCCTTGGAGATGTGGATCCTCTGGTTTAGGCCACGTGTTCTGGGTTCCTCACCTTTCTATGATTTGGCCACACTGGTGTGAGGCCACTCTTGCCTGGATCCGATCCCCTTGGTGATGCGGGCCCTCTGGTGAGACTCTTATCCTGGCTGGGTGCCTCACCCTTCTGGGACGTATGCCCTCTGCTGTGAGGTCACTCCTGCCTGGCTGGCGCACGTCACCTTGGTGACGTGGGCCCTCAGTTGGGAGTTGGTGCCTGCTGGGAGTCTCCTCCCCTCGGTAATGAGGGCCCTCTGACGTCAGGCCCTAACTCCTGGGCTCCCATACTTTTCTGATGTGTGCCCTCTGGTGGGAGTACACTCCTGCCAGGTTCCCAACCCCATGGGAATGTGGGCCTTCTTCTCTGTGGTCCCAACCGCTGGGTTGTTCACAGTTTCGTGATGAGGGCCTTCTGTTGTGAGTTCACACCGGCCGGGATCCCATAGCCTCGCTGCTCCTTGCCGCCTGCTGGGAGGTTCCAACTGCGGGTTACCTCACCTTTTTTATTTTATGGCCCTCTGTTTGAGACACCTCCTGCCTGCCTCACTCTGAGCCCCTTGTTGATGTGGGTCCTCTGGTTTAGGCCATATGTTCTGGGTTCCTCACTTTTCTACGATTTGGCCACACTGGTGTGAGGCCACTCCTGCCTGGTTCTGATCCCCTTGGTGATGTGGGCCCTCTGGTGAGAGTCTTATCCTGGCTGGGTTCCTCCCCCTTCTGTGACATAGGCCCTCTGCTGTGAGGTCACTCCTGCCTGGCTAACGCACATCACCTTGGAGACGTGGGCCCTCAGGTGGGAGTTGGTGCCTTCTAGGAGTCTGCTCCCCTCGGTAATGAGGGCCGTCTGGCGTCAGGCCCTAACTCCTGGGCTCCCAAAATTTTCTGATGTGTGCCCTGTGGTGCGAGTACACTCCTGCCAGGTTCCCAACCCCATGGGAATGTGGGCCTTCTGTTCTGTGGTCCCAACAGCTGTGTTGTTCACAGTTTCATGATGAGGGTCCTCTGTTGTGAGTTCACAACGGCCGGGACCCCATAGCCTCGCTGCTCCTTGCTGCATGCTAGGAGGTTCCAACTGCGGGATTCCTCACCTTTTTTATTCTATGGGTCCTCTGTTTTGAGGCTCCTCCTGCCTGCCTCACTCCGAGCCCCTTGGAGATGTGGGTCCTCTTGTTTAGGCCACATGTTCTGGGTTCCTCACCTTTCTATGATTTGGCCACACTGGTGTGAGGCCACTCCTGCCTGGATCAGATCCCCTTGGTGATGTGGGCCCTCTGGTGAGAGTCTGATCCTGGCTGGGTTCCTCACTCTTCTGTGAGGTGGGCCCTCTGCTGTGAGGTAACTCCTGCCTGGCTTGCTCCCGTTGCCCTGGTGACGTCGGACTTCTGGTGGCAGTTGGAGCCTTCTTGTACCCTCCTCTCCAAGGTGATGAGGGCCCTCTTGCGTCAGGCTCTAACTGCTGGGCTCCCCACGATTTCTGATGTGAGCCCAGTGATGCCAGGACACTCCTGTAAGGTTCCAATACTCATGGGGATGTGTGCCTTCTGCTCTGTGGTCGCAACGCCTGGGTTGCTCACAGTTTCGTTATGTTGGCACTCCGGTGTTAGTTCACTCAGGCCTAGATCCCATAGCCTCTGTGCTCTGGGCCGCCTGCTGGGAGGTTCCAACTGCTGGATTCCTCACCTTTCTTATACTTTGGGCCCTGTGTGGTGAAGCTCCTCCTGCCTGCCTCACACCGAGCCCCTTGGTGATGTAGGTCTTCTGGTTTGAGACCACGTGTGCCGTTTGTCTCACCTTTTAGGGATGTGGCCCTACTGGTGTGAGGACACTCCTGACTGGTTCCCATCCCCTTGTTGATGTGGGCCCTCTGGTGAGAGTCTGATCCTGGCTTGATTCCTCACACTTCTGTGAGGCGGGCCCTCTGCTGTGAGGTCACACCTGCCTGGCTGGCACACGACGCCTTGGCCACATGGGCCCTCTGGTTGCAGTTGGAGCGTGCTGGGAACCTCCTCCCATCGGTGATGAGGGCCCTCTGGCGTCCGGCCCTAACTGCTGGGCTCACCACATTTTCTGATGTGCGCCCACTTGTGCGATGACACTCCTGCCAGGTTCCCATCCCCATGCAGATTTGGGCCTTCTGTTCTGAGGTGCCAACGGCTGGCTTGCTCACAGTGTCAGGATGTGGGCCCTCTGCTGTGAGTTCACTCCGGCGTGCATCCCATAGCCTCGGGGCTCTGGGCCACCTGCTTGGAGCTTCCAACTGCAGGATTCCTTACCTTTTTTCTTCTATGGGCCGTGTGTTGTGAGACACTTCCTGCCTGCCTCACTCTGAGCCCCTTGTTGATGTGGGTCTTCTGGTTTGAGGCCACATGTGGTGGGTTCCTTGCCTTTCAATGATGTGGCCCCACTGGTGTGAGCACACTCCTGCCTGGTTCGCATCCCCTTGGTGATGTGGGCCCTCTGGTGAGAATCTGATCCGGGTTGGGTTCCTCACACTTCCGTGAGCTTGGCCCTCAGCTCTGAGGTCACTCCTGCCTGGCTGGCACACCCCGCCTTGGCGGCGTCGGCCCTCTGGTGGCAGTTGGAGCCTGCTGGGAGCCTCCTCCCCTCAGTGATGAGAGCCCTTTGGCGTCAGGCCCTAACTGCTGGGTACCCACATTTTCTAATACGTACTAAGTGGTGCGAGGATACGCCTGCCACGTTCCCATCCCCATGGGGATGTGGGCGTTCTGCTCTGAGGTCCCAACGGCTGGGTTGCTCACAGTTTCATGATGTGGGCCCTCTGCTGTGAGTTCACTTTGGCCTGGATCCCATAGACTCGGTGCTCTGGGCCTCCTGCTGCGAGGTTCCAACTGCTGGATTCCTCACATTTTTTAATCTATGGGCCCTGTGTTGTTAGGCTAGTCCTGCCTGCCTCACTCCGAGCCCCTTGGAGATGTGGTTCCTCTGGTTTAGGCCACATGTTCTGGGTCCCTCACCTTTCCATTATTTGGCCACACTGGTGTGAGTATACTTCTGCCTGGTTCCGATCCCCTTGGTGATGCGGGCCCTCTGGTGAGACTCTTATCCTGGCTGGGTTCCTCACCCTTCTGTGACGTATGCCCTCTGCTGTGATGTCACTCCTGCCTGGCTGGCGCACGTCACCTTGGCGACGTGGGCCCTCAGTTGGGATTTGGTGTCTGCTGGGAGTTTCCTCCCTTCGGTAATGAGGGCCCTCTGGCGTCAGGCCTTAAATCCTGGGCTCCCAAACTTTTCTGATGTGTGCCCTGTGGTGCGAGTACACTCCTGCCAGGTTCCCAACCCCATGGCAATGTGGGCCTTCTGCTCTGTGGACCCAATGGCTCGGCTATTCACAGTTTCATGATGAGGGCCCTCTTTTGTGAGCTCACACCGGCCGGGATCCCATAGCCTCGTCGTTGTTCCTTGCCGCCTGCTGGGATGTTCCAACTGCGGGATTCCTCACCTTTTTTATTCTATGGGCCCTCTGTTTTGAGACTACTCCTGCCTGCCTCCCTCCCAGCCCCTTGGTGATGTGTGTCCTCTGGTTTGAGGCCACATGTGGTGGTTTCCTCGCCTTTCAATGATGTGGCCCCACTGGACTGAGAACACTCCTGCCTGGTTCCCATCCTCTTGGTGATGTGGGCCCTCTGGTGAGAGTCTGATCCTGGTTGGGTTCCTCACACTTCCGTGAACTTGGCCCTCTGCTCTGAGGTCACTCCTGCCTGGCTGGCACACCCCGCCTTGGTGACGTCGGCCCTCTGGTGGCAGTTGGAGCGTGCTGGGAGCCTCCTTCCCTCAGTAATGAGGGCCCTTTGGCGTCAGGCCCTAACTGCTGTGTACCCACATTTTCTAATACGTACTAAGTGGTGCGAGGACACTCCTGCCAGGTTCCCATCCCCGTGGGGATGTGGGACTTCTGCTCTGATGTCCAAACGGCTGGGTTGCTCAAAGTTTCATGATGTGGGCCCTCTGCTGTGAGTGCACTGCGGCCTGGATCCCATAGACTGGGTGCTCTGGGCCACCTGCTGGGAGGTTCGAACTGTTGGATTCCTCACATTTTTTATTCTATGGGCCCTGCGTTGTGAGGCTAGTCCTGCCTGCCTCACTCTGAACCCCTTGGAGATGTGGATCCTCTGGTTTAGGCCACGTGTTCTGGGTTCCTCACCTTTCTATGATTTGGCCACACTGGTGTGAGGCCACTCTTGCCTGGATCCGATCCCCTTGGTGATGCGGGCCCTCTGGTGAGACTCTTATCCTGGCTGGGTGCCTCACCCTTCTGGGACGTATGCCCTCTGCTGTGAGGTCACTCCTGCCTGGCTGGCGCACGTCACCTTGGCGACGTGGGCCCTCAGTTGGGAGTTGGTGCCTGCTGGGAGTCTCCTCCCCTCGGTAATGAGGGCCCTCTGACGTCAGGCCCTAACTCCTGGGCTCCCATACTTTTCTGATGTGTGCCCTCTGGTGGGAGTACACTCCTGCCAGGTTCCCAACCCCATGGGAATGTGGGCCTTCTTCTCTGTGGTCCCAACCGCTGGGTTGTTCACAGTTTCGTGATGAGGGCCTTCTGTTGTGAGTTCACACCGGCCGGGATCCCATAGCCTCGCTGCTCCTTGCCGCCTGCTGGGAGGTTCCAACTGCGGGTTACCTCACCTTTTTTATTTTATGGCCCTCTGTTTGAGACACCTCCTGCCTGCCTCACTCTGAGCCCCTTGTTGATGTGGGTCCTCTGGTTTAGGCCATATGTTCTGGGTTCCTCACTTTTCTACGATTTGGCCACACTGGTGTGAGGCCACTCCTGCCTGGTTCTGATCCCCTTGGTGATGTGGGCCCTCTGGTGAGAGTCTTATCCTGGCTGGGTTCCTCCCCCTTCTGTGACATAGGCCCTCTGCTGTGAGGTCACTCCTGCCTGGCTAACGCACATCACCTTGGAGACGTGGGCCCTCAGGTGGGAGTTGGTGCCTTCTAGGAGTCTGCTCCCCTCGGTAATGAGGGCCGTCTGGCGTCAGGCCCTAACTCCTGGGCTCCCAAAATTTTCTGATGTGTGCCCTGTGGTGCGAGTACACTCCTGCCAGGTTCCCAACCCCATGGGAATGTGGGCCTTCTGTTCTGTGGTCCCAACAGCTGTGTTGTTCACAGTTTCATGATGAGGGTCCTCTGTTGTGAGTTCACAACGGCCGGGACCCCATAGCCTCGCTGCTCCTTGCTGCATGCTAGGAGGTTCCAACTGCGGGATTCCTCACCTTTTTTATTCTATGGGTCCTCTGTTTTGAGGCTCCTCCTGCCTGCCTCACTCCGAGCCCCTTGGAGATGTGGGTCCTCTTGTTTAGGCCACATGTTCTGGGTTCCTCACCTTTCTATGATTTGGCCACACTGGTGTGAGGCCACTCCTGCCTGGATCAGATCCCCTTGGTGATGTGGGCCCTCTGGTGAGAGTCTGATCCTGGCTGGGTTCCTCACTCTTCTGTGAGGTGGGCCCTCTGCTGTGAGGTAACTCCTGCCTGGCTTGCTCCCGTTGCCCTGGTGACGTCGGACTTCTGGTGGCAGTTGGAGCCTTCTTGTACCCTCCTCTCCAAGGTGATGAGGGCCCTCTTGCGTCAGGCTCTAACTGCTGGGCTCCCCACGATTTCTGATGTGAGCCCAGTGATGCCAGGACACTCCTGTAAGGTTCCAATACTCATGGGGATGTGTGCCTTCTGCTCTGTGGTCGCAACGCCTGGGTTGCTCACAGTTTCGTTATGTTGGCACTCCGGTGTTAGTTCACTCAGGCCTAGATCCCATAGCCTCTGTGCTCTGGGCCGCCTGCTGGGAGGTTCCAACTGCTGGATTCCTCACCTTTCTTATACTTTGGGCCCTGTGTGGTGAAGCTCCTCCTGCCTGCCTCACACCGAGCCCCTTGGTGATGTAGGTCTTCTGGTTTGAGACCACGTGTGCCGTTTGTCTCACCTTTTAGGGATGTGGCCCTACTGGTGTGAGGACACTCCTGACTGGTTCCCATCCCCTTGTTGATGTGGGCCCTCTGGTGAGAGTCTGATCCTGGCTTGATTCCTCACACTTCTGTGAGGCGGGCCCTCTGCTGTGAGGTCACACCTGCCTGGCTGGCACACGACGCCTTGGCCACATGGGCCCTCTGGTTGCAGTTGGAGCGTGCTGGGAACCTCCTCCCATCGGTGATGAGGGCCCTCTGGCGTCCGGCCCTAACTGCTGGGCTCACCACATTTTCTGATGTGCGCCCACTTGTGCGATGACACTCCTGCCAGGTTCCCATCCCCATGCAGATTTGGGCCTTCTGTTCTGAGGTGCCAACGGCTGGCTTGCTCACAGTGTCAGGATGTGGGCCCTCTGCTGTGAGTTCACTCCGGCGTGCATCCCATAGCCTCGGTGCTCTGGGCCACCTGCTTGGAGCTTCCAACTGCAGGATTCCTTACCTTTTTTCTTCTATGGGCCGTGTGTTGTGAGACACTTCCTGCCTGCCTCACTCTGAGCCCCTTGTTGATGTGGGTCTTCTGGTTTGAGGCCACATGTGGTGGGTTCCTTGCCTTTCAATGATGTGGCCCCACTGGTGTGAGCACACTCCTGCCTGGTTCGCATCCCCTTGGTGATGTGGGCCCTCTGGTGAGAATCTGATCCGGGTTGGGTTCCTCACACTTCCGTGAGCTTGGCCCTCAGCTCTGAGGTCACTCCTGCCTGGCTGGCACACCCCGCCTTGGCGACGTCGGCCCTCTGGTGGCAGTTGGAGCCTGCTGGGAGCCTCCTCCCCTCAGTGATGAGAGCCCTTTGGCGTTAGGCCCTAACTGCTGGGTACCCACATTTTCTAATACGTACTAAGTGGTGCGAGGATACGCCTGCCACGTTCCCATCCCCATGGGGATGTGGGCGTTCTGCTCTGAGGTCCCAACGGCTGGGTTGCTCACAGTTTCATGATGTGGGCCCTCTGCTGTGAGTTCACTTTGGCCTGGATCCCATAGACTCGGTGCTCTGGGCCTCCTGCTGCGAGGTTCCAACTGCTGGATTCCTCACATTTTTTAATCTATGGGCCCTGTGTTGTTAGGCTAGTCCTGCCTGCCTCACTCCGAGCCCCTTGGAGATGTGGTTCCTCTGGTTTAGGCCACATGTTCTGGGTCCCTCACCTTTCCATTATTTGGCCACACTGGTGTGAGTATACTTCTGCCTGGTTCCGATCCCCTTGGTGATGCGGGCCCTCTGGTGAGACTCTTATCCTGGCTGGGTTCCTCACCCTTCTGTGACGTATGCCCTCTGCTGTGATGTCACTCCTGCCTGGCTGGCGCACGTCACCTTGGCGACGTGGGCCCTCAGTTGGGATTTGGTGTCTGCTGGGAGTTTCCTCCCTTCGGTAATGAGGGCCCTCTGGCGTCAGGCCTTAAATCCTGGGCTCCCAAACTTTTCTGATGTGTGCCCTGTGGTGCGAGTACACTCCTGCCAGGTTCCCAACCCCATGGCAATGTGGGCCTTCTGCTCTGTGGACCCAATGGCTGGGCTATTCACAGTTTCATGATGAGGGCCCTCTTTTGTGAGTTCACACCGGCCGGGATCCCATAGCCTCGTCGTTGTTCCTTGCCGCCTGCTGGGATGTTCCAACTGCGGGATTCCTCACCTTTTTTATTCTATGGGCCCTCTGTTTTGAGACTACTCCTGCCTGCCTCCCTCCCAGCCCCTTGGTGATGTGTGTCCTCTGGTTTGAGGCCACATGTGGTGGTTTCCTCGCCTTTCAATGATGTGGCCCCACTGGACTGAGAACACTCCTGCCTGGTTCCCATCCTCTTGGTGATGTGGGCCCTCTGGTGAGAGTCTGATCCTGGTTGGGTTCCTCACACTTCCGTGAACTTGGCCCTCTGCTCTGAGGTCACTCCTGCCTGGCTGGCACACCCCGCCTTGGTGACGTCGGCCCTCTGGTGGCAGTTGGAGCGTGCTGGGAGCCTCCTTCCCTCAGTAATGAGGGCCCTTTGGCGTCAGGCCCTAACTGCTGTGTACCCACATTTTCTAATACGTACTAAGTGGTGCGAGGACACTCCTGCCAGGTTCCTATCCCCGTGGGGATGTGGGACTTCTGCTCTGATGTCCAAACGGCTGGGTTGCTCAAAGTTTCATGATGTGGGCCCTCTGCTGTGAGTGCACTGCGGCCTGGATCCCATAGACTGGGTGCTCTGGGCCACCTGCTGGGAGGTTCGAACTGTTGGATTCCTCACATTTTTTATTCTATGGGCCCTGCGTTGTGAGGCTAGTCCTGCCTGCCTCACTCTGAACCCCTTGGAGATGTGGATCCTCTGGTTTAGGCCACGTGTTCTGGGTTCCTCACCTTTCTATGATTTGGCCACACTGGTGTGAGGCCACTCTTGCCTGGATCCGATCCCCTTGGTGATGCGGGCCCTCTGGTGAGACTCTTATCCTGGCTGGGTGCCTCACCCTTCTGGGACGTATGCCCTCTGCTGTGAGGTCACTCCTGCCTGGCTGGCGCACGTCACCTTGGCGACGTGGGCCCTCAGTTGGGAGTTGGTGCCTGCTGGGAGTCTCCTCCCCTCGGTAATGAGGGCCCTCTGACGTCAGGCCCTAACTCCTGGGCTCCCATACTTTTCTGATGTGTGCCCTCTGGTGGGAGTACACTCCTGCCAGGTTCCCAACCCCATGGGAATGTGGGCCTTCTTCTCTGTGGTCCCAACCGCTGGGTTGTTCACAGTTTCGTGATGAGGGCCTTCTGTTGTGAGTTCACACCGGCCGGGATCCCATAGCCTCGCTGCTCCTTGCCGCCTGCTGGGAGGTTCCAACTGCGGGTTACCTCACCTTTTTTATTTTATGGCCCTCTGTTTGAGACACCTCCTGCCTGCCTCACTCTGAGCCCCTTGTTGATGTGGGTCCTCTGGTTTAGGCCATATGTTCTGGGTTCCTCACTTTTCTACGATTTGGCCACACTGGTGTGAGGCCACTCCTGCCTGGTTCTGATCCCCTTGGTGATGTGGGCCCTCTGGTGAGAGTCTTATCCTGGCTGGGTTCCTCCCCCTTCTGTGACATAGGCCCTCTGCTGTGAGGTCACTCCTGCCTGGCTAACGCACATCACCTTGGAGACGTGGGCCCTCAGGTGGGAGTTGGTGCCTTCTAGGAGTCTGCTCCCCTCGGTAATTAGGGCCGTCTGGCGTCAGGCCCTAACTCCTGGGCTCCCAAAATTTTCTGATGTGTGCCCTGTGGTGCGAGTACACTCCTGCCAGGTTCCCAACCCCATGGGAATGTGGGCCTTCTGTTCTGTGGTCCCAACAGCTGTGTTGTTCACAGTTTCATGATGAGGGTCCTCTGTTGTGAGTTCACAACGGCCGGGACCCCATAGCCTCGCTGCTCCTTGCTGCATGCTAGGAGGTTCCAACTGCGGGATTCCTCACCTTTTTTATTCTATGGGTCCTCTGTTTTGAGGCTCCTCCTGCCTGCCTCACTCCGAGCCCCTTGGAGATGTGGGTCCTCTTGTTTAGGCCACATGTTCTGGGTTCCTCACCTTTCTATGATTTGGCCACACTGGTGTGAGGCCACTCCTGCCTGGATCAGATCCCCTTGGTGATGTGGGCCCTCTGGTGAGAGTCTGATCCTGGCTGGGTTCCTCACTCTTCTGTGAGGTGGGCCCTCTGCTGTGAGGTAACTCCTGCCTGGCTTGCTCCCGTTGCCCTGGTGACGTCGGACTTCTGGTGGCAGTTGGAGCCTTCTTGTACCCTCCTCTCCAAGGTGATGAGGGCCCTCTTGCGTCAGGCTCTAACTGCTGGGCTCCCCACGATTTCTGATGTGAGCTCAGTGATGCCAGGACACTCCTGTAAGGTTCCAATACTCATGGGGATGTGTGCCTTCTGCTCTGTGGTCGCAACGCCTGGGTTGCTCACAGTTTCGTTATGTTGGCACTCCGGTGTTAGTTCACTCAGGCCTAGATCCCATAGCCTCGGTGCTCTGGGCCACCTGCTTGGAGCTTCCAACTGCAGGATTCCTTACCTTTTTTCTTCTATGGGCCGTGTGTTGTGAGACACTTCCTGCCTGCCTCACTCTGAGCCCCTTGTTGATGTGGGTCTTCTGGTTTGAGGCCACATGTGGTGGGTTCCTTGCCTTTCAATGATGTGGCCCCACTGGTGTGAGCACACTCCTGCCTGGTTCGCATCCCCTTGGTGATGTGGGCCCTCTGGTGAGAATCTGATCCGGGTTGGGTTCCTCACACTTCCGTGAGCTTGGCCCTCAGCTCTGAGGTCACTCCTGCCTGGCTGGCACACCCCGCCTTGGCGACGTCGGCCCTCTGGTGGCAGTTGGAGCCTGCTGGGAGCCTCCTCCCCTCAGTGATGAGAGCCCTTTGGCGTCAGGCCCTAACTGCTGGGTACCCACATTTTCTAATACGTACTAAGTGGTGCGAGGATACGCCTGCCACGTTCCCATCCCCATGGGGATGTGGGCGTTCTGCTCTGAGGTCCCAACGGCTGGGTTGCTCACAGTTTCATGATGTGGGCCCTCTGCTGTGAGTTCACTTTGGCCTGGATCCCATACACTCGGTGCTCTGGGCCTCCTGCTGCGAGGTTCCAACTGCTGGATTCCTCACATTTTTTAATCTATGGGCCCTGTGTTGTTAGGCTAGTCCTGCCTGCCTCACTCCGAGCCCCTTGGAGATGTGGTTCCTCTGGTTTAGGCCACATGTTCTGGGTCCCTCACCTTTCCATTATTTGGCCACACTGGTGTGAGTATACTTCTGCCTGGTTCTGATCCCCTTGGTGATGCGGGCCCTCTGGTGAGACTCTTATCCTGGCTGGGTTCCTCACCCTTCTGTGACGTATGCCCTCTGCTGTGATGTCACTCCTGCCTGGCTGGCGCACGTCACCTTGGCGACGTGGGCCCTCAGTTGGGATTTGGTGTCTGCTGGGAGTTTCCTCCCTTCGGTAATGAGGGCCCTCTGGCGTCAGGCCTTAAATCCTGGGCTCCCAAACTTTTCTGATGTGTGCCCTGTGGTGCGAGTACACTCCTGCCAGGTTCCCAACCCCATGGCAATGTGGGCCTTCTGCTCTGTGGACCCAATGGCTGGGCTATTCACAGTTTCATGATGAGGGCCCTCTTTTGTGAGTTCACACCGGCCGGGATCCCATAGCCTCGTCGTTGTTCCTTGCCGCCTGCTGGGATGTTCCAACTGCGGGATTCCTCACCTTTTTTATTCTATGGGCCCTCTGTTTTGAGACTACTCCTGCCTGCCTCCCTCCCAGCCCCTTGGTGATGTGTGTCCTCTGGTTTGAGGCCACATGTGGTGGTTTCCTCGCCTTTCAATGATGTGGCCCCACTGGACTGAGAACACTCCTGCCTGGTTCCCATCCTCTTGGTGATGTGGGCCCTCTGGTGAGAGTCTGATCCTGGTTGGGTTCCTCACACTTCCGTGAACTTGGCCCTCTGCTCTGAGGTCACTCCTGCCTGGCTGGCACACCCCGCCTTGGTGACGTCGGCCCTCTGGTGGCAGTTGGAGCGTGCTGGGAGCCTCCTTCCCTCAGTAATGAGGGCCCTTTGGCGTCAGGCCCTAACTGCTGTGTACCCACATTTTCTAATACGTACTAAGTGGTGCGAGGACACTCCTGCCAGGTTCCCATCCCCGTGGGGATGTGGGACTTCTGCTCTGATGTCCAAACGGCTGGGTTGCTCAAAGTTTCATGATGTGGGCCCTCTGCTGTGAGTGCACTGCGGCCTGGATCCCATAGACTGGGTGCTCTGGGCCACCTGCTGGGAGGTTCGAACTGTTGGATTCCTCACATTTTTTATTCTATGGGCCCTGCGTTGTGAGGCTAGTCCTGCCTGCCTCACTCTGAACCCCTTGGAGATGTGGATCCTCTGGTTTAGGCCACGTGTTCTGGGTTCCTCACCTTTCTATGATTTGGCCACACTGGTGTGAGGCCACTCTTGCCTGGATCCGATCCCCTTGGTGATGCGGGCCCTCTGGTGAGACTCTTATCCTGGCTGGGTGCCTCACCCTTCTGGGACGTATGCCCTCTGCTGTGAGGTCACTCCTGCCTGGCTGGCGCACGTCACCTTGGCGACGTGGGCCCTCAGTTGGGAGTTGGTGCCTGCTGGGAGTCTCCTCCCCTCGGTAATGAGGGCCCTCTGACGTCAGGCCCTAACTCCTGGGCTCCCATACTTTTCTGATGTGTGCCCTCTGGTGGGAGTACACTCCTGCCAGGTTCCCAACCCCATGGGAATGTGGGCCTTCTTCTCTGTGGTCCCAACCGCTGGGTTGTTCACAGTTTCGTGATGAGGGCCTTCTGTTGTGAGTTCACACCGGCCGGGATCCCATAGCCTCGCTGCTCCTTGCCGCCTGCTGGGAGGTTCCAACTGCGGGTTACCTCACCTTTTTTATTTTATGGCCCTCTGTTTGAGACACCTCCTGCCTGCCTCACTCTGAGCCCCTTGTTGATGTGGGTCCTCTGGTTTAGGCCATATGTTCTGGGTTCCTCACTTTTCTACGATTTGGCCACACTGGTGTGAGGCCACTCCTGCCTGGTTCTGATCCCCTTGGTGATGTGGGCCCTCTGGTGAGAGTCTTATCCTGGCTGGGTTCCTCCCCCTTCTGTGACATAGGCCCTCTGCTGTGAGGTCACTCCTGCCTGGCTAACGCACATCACCTTGGAGACGTGGGCCCTCAGGTGGGAGTTGGTGCCTTCTAGGAGTCTGCTCCCCTCGGTAATTAGGGCCGTCTGGCGTCAGGCCCTAACTCCTGGGCTCCCAAAATTTTCTGATGTGTGCCCTGTGGTGCGAGTACACTCCTGCCAGGTTCCCAACCCCATGGGAATGTGGGCCTTCTGTTCTGTGGTCCCAACAGCTGTGTTGTTCACAGTTTCATGATGAGGGTCCTCTGTTGTGAGTTCACAACGGCCGGGACCCCATAGCCTCGCTGCTCCTTGCTGCATGCTAGGAGGTTCCAACTGCGGGATTCCTCACCTTTTTTATTCTATGGGTCCTCTGTTTTGAGGCTCCTCCTGCCTGCCTCACTCCGAGCCCCTTGGAGATGTGGGTCCTCTTGTTTAGGCCACATGTTCTGGGTTCCTCACCTTTCTATGATTTGGCCACACTGGTGTGAGGCCACTCCTGCCTGGATCAGATCCCCTTGGTGATGTGGGCCCTCTGGTGAGAGTCTGATCCTGGCTGGGTTCCTCACTCTTCTGTGAGGTGGGCCCTCTGCTGTGAGGTAACTCCTGCCTGGCTTGCTCCCGTTGCCCTGGTGACGTCGGACTTCTGGTGGCAGTTGGAGCCTTCTTGTACCCTCCTCTCCAAGGTGATGAGGGCCCTCTTGCGTCAGGCTCTAACTGCTGGGCTCCCCACGATTTCTGATGTGAGCCCAGTGATGCCAGGACACTCCTGTAAGGTTCCAATACTCATGGGGATGTGTGCCTTCTGCTCTGTGGTCGCAACGCCTGGGTTGCTCACAGTTTCGTTATGTTGGCACTCCGGTGTTAGTTCACTCAGGCCTAGATCCCATAGCCTCTGTGCTCTGGGCCGCCTGCTGGGAGGTTCCAACTGCTGGATTCCTCACCTTTCTTATACTTTGGGCCCTGTGTGGTGAAGCTCCTCCTGCCTGCCTCACACCGAGCCCCTTGGTGATGTAGGTCTTCTGGTTTGAGACCACGTGTGCCGTTTGTCTCACCTTTTAGGGATGTGGCCCTACTGGTGTGAGGACACTCCTGACTGGTTCCCATCCCCTTGTTGATGTGGGCCCTCTGGTGAGAGTCTGATCCTGGCTTGATTCCTCACACTTCTGTGAGGCGGGCCCTCTGTTGTGAGGTCACACCTGCCTGGCTGGCACACGACGCCTTGGCCACATGGGCCCTCTGGTTGCAGTTGGAGCGTGCTGGGAACCTCCTCCCATCGGTGATGAGGGCCCTCTGGCGTCCGGCCCTAACTGCTGGGCTCACCACATTTTCTGATGTGCGCCCACTTGTGCGATGACACTCCTGCCAGGTTCCCATCCCCATGCAGATTTGGGCCTTCTGTTCTGAGGTGCCAACGGCTGGCTTGCTCACAGTGTCAGGATGTGGGCCCTCTGCTGTGAGTTCACTCCGGCGTGCATCCCATAGCCTCGGTGCTCTGGGCCACCTGCTTGGAGCTTCCAACTGCAGGATTCCTTACCTTTTTTCTTCTATGGGCCGTGTGTTGTGAGACACTTCCTGCCTGCCTCACTCTGAGCCCCTTGTTGATGTGGGTCTTCTGGTTTGAGGCCACATGTGGTGGGTTCCTTGCCTTTCAATGATGTGGCCCCACTGGTGTGAGCACACTCCTGCCTGGTTCGCATCCCCTTGGTGATGTGGGCCCTCTGGTGAGAATCTGATCCGGGTTGGGTTCCTCACACTTCCGTGAGCTTGGCCCTCAGCTCTGAGGTCACTCCTGCCTGGCTGGCACACCCCGCCTTGGCGACGTCGGCCCTCTGGTGGCAGTTGGAGCCTGCTGGGAGCCTCCTCCCCTCAGTGATGAGAGCCCTTTGGCGTCAGGCCCTAACTGCTAGGTACCCACATTTTCTAATACGTACTAAGTGGTGCGAGGACACTCCTGCCAGGTTCCCATCCCCGTGGGGATGTGGGACTTCTGCTCTGATGTCCAAACGGCTGGGTTGCTCAAAGTTTCATGATGTGGGCCCTCTGCTGTGAGTGCACTGCGGCCTGGATCCCATAGACTGGGTGCTCTGGGCCACCTGCTGCGAGGTTCGAACTGTTGGATTCCTCACATTTTTTATTCTATGGGCCCTGCGTTGTGAGGCTAGTCCTGCCTGCCTCACTCTGAACCCCTTGGAGATGTGGATCCTCTGGTTTAGGCCACGTGTTCTGGGTTCCTCACCTTTCTATGATTTGGCCACACTGGTGTGAGGCCACTCTTGCCTGGATCCGATCCCCTTGGTGATGCGGGCCCTCTGGTGAGACTCTTATCCTGGCTGGGTGCCTCACCCTTCTGGGACGTATGCCCTCTGCTGTGAGGTCACTCCTGCCTGGCTGGCGCACGTCACCTTGGCGACGTGGGCCCTCAGTTGGGAGTTGGTGCCTGCTGGGAGTCTCCTCCCCTCGGTAATGAGGGCCCTCTGACGTCAGGCCCTAACTCCTGGGCTCCCATACTTTTCTGATGTGTGCCCTCTGGTGGGAGTACACTCCTGCCAGGTTCCCAACCCCATGGGAATGTGGGCCTTCTTCTCTGTGGTCCCAACCGCTGGGTTGTTCACAGTTTCGTGATGAGGGCCTTCTGTTGTGAGTTCACACCGGCCGGGATCCCATAGCCTCGCTGCTCCTTGCCGCCTGCTGGGAGGTTCCAACTGCGGGTTACCTCACCTTTTTTATTTTATGGCCCTCTGTTTGAGACACCTCCTGCCTGCCTCACTCTGAGCCCCTTGTTGATGTGGGTCCTCTGGTTTAGGCCATATGTTCTGGGTTCCTCACTTTTCTACGATTTGGCCACACTGGTGTGAGGCCACTCCTGCCTGGTTCTGATCCCCTTGGTGATGTGGGCCCTCTGGTGAGAGTCTTATCCTGGCTGGGTTCCTCCCCCTTCTGTGACATAGGCCCTCTGCTGTGAGGTCACTCCTGCCTGGCTAACGCACATCACCTTGGAGACGTGGGCCCTCAGGTGGGAGTTGGTGCCTTCTAGGAGTCTGCTCCCCTCGGTAATTAGGGCCGTCTGGCGTCAGGCCCTAACTCCTGGGCTCCCAAAATTTTCTGATGTGTGCCCTGTGGTGCGAGTACACTCCTGCCAGGTTCCCAACCCCATGGGAATGTGGGCCTTCTGTTCTGTGGTCCCAACAGCTGTGTTGTTCACAGTTTCATGATGAGGGTCCTCTGTTGTGAGTTCACAACGGCCGGGACCCCATAGCCTCGCTGCTCCTTGCTGCATGCTAGGAGGTTCCAACTGCGGGATTCCTCACCTTTTTTATTCTATGGGTCCTCTGTTTTGAGGCTCCTCCTGCCTGCCTCACTCCGAGCCCCTTGGAGATGTGGGTCCTCTTGTTTAGGCCACATGTTCTGGGTTCCTCACCTTTCTATGATTTGGCCACACTGGTGTGAGGCCACTCCTGCCTGGATCAGATCCCCTTGGTGATGTGGGCCCTCTGGTGAGAGTCTGATCCTGGCTGGGTTCCTCACTCTTCTGTGAGGTGGGCCCTCTGCTGTGAGGTAACTCCTGCCTGGCTTGCTCCCGTTGCCCTGGTGACGTCGGACTTCTGGTGGCAGTTGGAGCCTTCTTGTACCCTCCTCTCCAAGGTGATGAGGGCCCTCTTGCGTCAGGCTCTAACTGCTGGGCTCCCCACGATTTCTGATGTGAGCCCAGTGATGCCAGGACACTCCTGTAAGGTTCCAATACTCATGGGGATGTGTGCCTTCTGCTCTGTGGTCGCAACGCCTGGGTTGCTCACAGTTTCGTTATGTTGGCACTCCGGTGTTAGTTCACTCAGGCCTAGATCCCATAGCCTCTGTGCTCTGGGCCGCCTGCTGGGAGGTTCCAACTGCTGGATTCCTCACCTTTCTTATACTTTGGGCCCTGTGTGGTGAAGCTCCTCCTGCCTGCCTCACACCGAGCCCCTTGGTGATGTAGGTCTTCTGGTTTGAGACCACGTGTGCCGTTTGTCTCACCTTTTAGGGATGTGGCCCTACTGGTGTGAGGACACTCCTGACTGGTTCCCATCCCCTTGTTGATGTGGGCCCTCTGGTGAGAGTCTGATCCTGGCTTGATTCCTCACACTTCTGTGAGGCGGGCCCTCTGCTGTGAGGTCACACCTGCCTGGCTGGCACACGACGCCTTGGCCACATGGGCCCTCTGGTTGCAGTTGGAGCGTGCTGGGAACCTCCTCCCATCGGTGATGAGGGCCCTCTGGCGTCCGGCCCTAACTGCTGGGCTCACCACATTTTCTGATGTGCGCCCACTTGTGCGATGACACTCCTGCCAGGTTCCCATCCCCATGCAGATTTGGGCCTTCTGTTCTGAGGTGCCAACGGCTGGCTTGCTCACAGTGTCAGGATGTGGGCCCTCTGCTGTGAGTTCACTCCGGCGTGCATCCCATAGCCTCGGTGCTCTGGGCCACCTGCTTGGAGCTTCCAACTGCAGGATTCCTTACCTTTTTTCTTCTATGGGCCGTGTGTTGTGAGACACTTCCTGCCTGCCTCACTCTGAGCCCCTTGTTGATGTGGGTCTTCTGGTTTGAGGCCACATGTGGTGGGTTCCTTGCCTTTCAATGATGTGGCCCCACTGGTGTGAGCACACTCCTGCCTGGTTCGCATCCCCTTGGTGATGTGGGCCCTCTGGTGAGAATCTGATCCGGGTTGGGTTCCTCACACTTCCGTGAGCTTGGCCCTCAGCTCTGAGGTCACTCCTGCCTGGCTGGCACACCCCGCCTTGGCGACGTCGGCCCTCTGGTGGCAGTTGGAGCCTGCTGGGAGCCTCCTCCCCTCAGTGATGAGAGCCCTTTGGCGTCAGGCCCTAACTGCTGGGTACCCACATTTTCTAATACGTACTAAGTGGTGCGAGGATACGCCTGCCACGTTCCCATCCCCATGGGGATGTGGGCGTTCTGCTCTGAGGTCCCAACGGCTGGGTTGCTCACAGTTTCATGATGTGGGCCCTCTGCTGTGAGTTCACTTTGGCCTGGATCCCATAGACTCGGTGCTCTGGGCCTCCTGCTGCGAGGTTCCAACTGCTGGATTCCTCACATTTTTTAATCTATGGGCCCTGTGTTGTTAGGCTAGTCCTGCCTGCCTCACTCCGAGCCCCTTGGAGATGTGGTTCCTCTGGTTTAGGCCACATGTTCTGGGTCCCTCACCTTTCCATTATTTGGCCACACTGGTGTGAGTATACTTCTGCCTGGTTCCGATCCCCTTGGTGATGCGGGCCCTCTGGTGAGAGTCTTATCCTGGCTGGGTTCCTCACCCTTCTGTGACGTATGCCCTCTGCTGTGATGTCACTCCTGCCTGGCTGGCGCACGTCACCTTGGCGACGTGGGCCCTCAGTTGGGATTTGGTGTCTGCTGGGAGTTTCCTCCCTTCGGTAATGAGGGCCCTCTGGCGTCAGGCCTTAAATCCTGGGCTCCCAAACTTTTCTGATGTGTGCCCTGTGGTGCGAGTACACTCCTGCCAGGTTCCCAACCCCATGGCAATGTGGGCCTTCTGCTCTGTGGACCCAATGGCTGGGCTATTCACAGTTTCATGATGAGGGCCCTCTTTTGTGAGTTCACACCGGCCGGGATCCCATAGCCTCGTCGTTGTTCCTTGCCGCCTGCTGGGATGTTCCAACTGCGGGATTCCTCACCTTTTTTATTCTATGGGCCCTCTGTTTTGAGACTACTCCTGCCTGCCTCCCTCCCAGCCCCTTGGTGATGTGTGTCCTCTGGTTTGAGGCCACATGTGGTGGTTTCCTCGCCTTTCAATGATGTGGCCCCACTGGACTGAGAACACTCCTGCCTGGTTCCCATCCTCTTGGTGATGTGGGCCCTCTGGTGAGAGTCTGATCCTGGTTGGGTTCCTCACACTTCCGTGAACTTGGCCCTCTGCTCTGAGGTCACTCCTGCCTGGCTGGCACACCCCGCCTTGGTGACGTCGGCCCTCTGGTGGCAGTTGGAGCGTGCTGGGAGCCTCCTTCCCTCAGTAATGAGGGCCCTTTGGCGTCAGGCCCTAACTGCTGTGTACCCACATTTTCTAATACGTACTAAGTGGTGCGAGGACACTCCTGCCAGGTTCCCATCCCCGTGGGGATGTGGGACTTCTGCTCTGATGTCCAAACGGCTGGGTTGCTCAAAGTTTCATGATGTGGGCCCTCTGCTGTGAGTGCACTGCGGCCTGGATCCCATAGACTGGGTGCTCTGGGCCACCTGCTGGGAGGTTCGAACTGTTGGATTCCTCACATTTTTTATTCTATGGGCCCTGCGTTGTGAGGCTAGTCCTGCCTGCCTCACTCTGAACCCCTTGGAGATGTGGATCCTCTGGTTTAGGCCACGTGTTCTGGGTTCCTCACCTTTCTATGATTTGGCCACACTGGTGTGAGGCCACTCTTGCCTGGATCCGATCCCCTTGGTGATGCGGGCCCTCTGGTGAGACTCTTATCCTGGCTGGGTGCCTCACCCTTCTGGGACGTATGCCCTCTGCTGTGAGGTCACTCCTGCCTGGCTGGCGCACGTCACCTTGGCGACGTGGGCCCTCAGTTGGGAGTTGGTGCCTGCTGGGAGTCTCCTCCCCTCGGTAATGAGGGCCCTCTGACGTCAGGCCCTAACTCCTGGGCTCCCATACTTTTCTGATGTGTGCCCTCTGGTGGGAGTACACTCCTGCCAGGTTCCCAACCCCATGGGAATGTGGGCCTTCTTCTCTGTGGTCCCAACCGCTGGGTTGTTCACAGTTTCGTGATGAGGGCCTTCTGTTGTGAGTTCACACCGGCCGGGATCCCATAGCCTCGCTGCTCCTTGCCGCCTGCTGGGAGGTTCCAACTGCGGGTTACCTCACCTTTTTTATTTTATGGCCCTCTGTTTGAGACACCTCCTGCCTGCCTCACTCTGAGCCCCTTGTTGATGTGGGTCCTCTGGTTTAGGCCATATGTTCTGGGTTCCTCACTTTTCTACGATTTGGCCACACTGGTGTGAGGCCACTCCTGCCTGGTTCTGATCCCCTTGGTGATGTGGGCCCTCTGGTGAGAGTCTTATCCTGGCTGGGTTCCTCCCCCTTCTGTGACATAGGCCCTCTGCTGTGAGGTCACTCCTGCCTGGCTAACGCACATCACCTTGGAGACGTGGGCCCTCAGGTGGGAGTTGGTGCCTTCTAGGAGTCTGCTCCCCTCGGTAATGAGGGCCGTCTGGCGTCAGGCCCTAACTCCTGGGCTCCCAAAATTTTCTGATGTGTGCCCTGTGGTGCGAGTACACTCCTGCCAGGTTCCCAACCCCATGGGAATGTGGGCCTTCTGTTCTGTGGTCCCAACAGCTGTGTTGTTCACAGTTTCATGATGAGGGTCCTCTGTTGTGAGTTCACAACGGCCGGGACCCCATAGCCTCGCTGCTCCTTGCTGCATGCTAGGAGGTTCCAACTGCGGGATTCCTCACCTTTTTTATTCTATGGGTCCTCTGTTTTGAGGCTCCTCCTGCCTGCCTCACTCCGAGCCCCTTGGAGATGTGGGTCCTCTTGTTTAGGCCACATGTTCTGGGTTCCTCACCTTTCTATGATTTGGCCACACTGGTGTGAGGCCACTCCTGCCTGGATCAGATCCCCTTGGTGATGTGGGCCCTCTGGTGAGAGTCTGATCCTGGCTGGGTTCCTCACTCTTCTGTGAGGTGGGCCCTCTGCTGTGAGGTAACTCCTGCCTGGCTTGCTCCCGTTGCCCTGGTGACGTCGGACTTCTGGTGGCAGTTGGAGCCTTCTTGTACCCTCCTCTCCAAGGTGATGAGGGCCCTCTTGCGTCAGGCTCTAACTGCTGGGCTCCCCACGATTTCTGATGTGAGCCCAGTGATGCCAGGACACTCCTGTAAGGTTCCAATACTCATGGGGATGTGTGCCTTCTGCTCTGTGGTCGCAACGCCTGGGTTGCTCACAGTTTCGTTATGTTGGCACTCCGGTGTTAGTTCACTCAGGCCTAGATCCCATAGCCTCTGTGCTCTGGGCCGCCTGCTGGGAGGTTCCAACTGCTGGATTCCTCACCTTTCTTATACTTTGGGCCCTGTGTGGTGAAGCTCCTCCTGCCTGCCTCACACCGAGCCCCTTGGTGATGTAGGTCTTCTGGTTTGAGACCACGTGTGCCGTTTGCCTCACCTTTTAGGGATGTGGCCCTACTGGTGTGAGGACACTCCTGACTGGTTCCCATCCCCTTGTTGATGTGGGCCCTCTGGTGAGAGTCTGATCCTGGCTTGATTCCTCACACTTCTGTGAGGCGGGCCCTCTGCTGTGAGGTCACACCTGCCTGGCTGGCACACGACGCCTTGGCCACATGGGCCCTCTGGTTGCAGTTGGAGCGTGCTGGGAACCTCCTCCCATCGGTGATGAGGGCCCTCTGGCGTCCGGCCCTAACTGCTGGGCTCACCACATTTTCTGATGTGCGCCCACTTGTGCGATGACACTCCTGCCAGGTTCCCATCCCCATGCAGATTTGGGCCTTCTGTTCTGAGGTGCCAACGGCTGGCTTGCTCACAGTGTCAGGATGTGGGCCCTCTGCTGTGAGTTCACTCCGGCGTGCATCCCATAGCCTCGGTGCTCTGGGCCACCTGCTTGGAGCTTCCAACTGCAGGATTCCTTACCTTTTTTCTTCTATGGGCCGTGTGTTGTGAGACACTTCCTGCCTGCCTCACTCTGAGCCCCTTGTTGATGTGGGTCTTCTGGTTTGAGGCCACATGTGGTGGGTTCCTTGCCTTTCAATGATGTGGCCCCACTGGTGTGAGCACACTCCTGCCTGGTTCGCATCCCCTTGGTGATGTGGGCCCTCTGGTGAGAATCTGATCCGGGTTGGGTTCCTCACACTTCCGTGAGCTTGGCCCTCAGCTCTGAGGTCACTCCTGCCTGGCTGGCACACCCCGCCTTGGCGACGTCGGCCCTCTGGTGGCAGTTGGAGCCTGCTGGGAGCCTCCTCCCCTCAGTGATGAGAGCCCTTTGGCGTCAGGCCCTAACTGCTGGGTACCCACATTTTCTAATACGTACTAAGTGGTGCGAGGATACGCCTGCCACGTTCCCATCCCCATGGGGATGTGGGCGTTCTGCTCTGAGGTCCCAACGGCTGGGTTGCTCACAGTTTCATGATGTGGGCCCTCTGCTGTGAGTTCACTTTGGCCTGGATCCCATAGACTCGGTGCTCTGGGCCTCCTGCTGCGAGGTTCCAACTGCTGGATTCCTCACATTTTTTAATCTATGGGCCCTGTGTTGTTAGGCTAGTCCTGCCTGCCTCACTCCGAGCCCCTTGGAGATGTGGTTCCTCTGGTTTAGGCCACATGTTCTGGGTCCCTCACCTTTCCATTATTTGGCCACACTGGTGTGAGTATACTTCTGCCTGGTTCCGATCCCCTTGGTGATGCGGGCCCTCTGGTGAGAGTCTTATCCTGGCTGGGTTCCTCACCCTTCTGTGACGTATGCCCTCTGCTGTGATGTCACTCCTGCCTGGCTGGCGCACGTCACCTTGGCGACGTGGGCCCTCAGTTGGGATTTGGTGTCTGCTGGGAGTTTCCTCCCTTCGGTAATGAGGGCCCTCTGGCGTCAGGCCTTAAATCCTGGGCTCCCAAACTTTTCTGATGTGTGCCCTGTGGTGCGAGTACACTCCTGCCAGGTTCCCAACCCCATGGCAATGTGGGCCTTCTGCTCTGTGGACCCAATGGCTCGGCTATTCACAGTTTCATGATGAGGGCCCTCTTTTGTGAGCTCACACCGGCCGGGATCCCATAGCCTCGTCGTTGTTCCTTGCCGCCTGCTGGGATGTTCCAACTGCGGGATTCCTCACCTTTTTTATTCTATGGGCCCTCTGTTTTGAGACTACTCCTGCCTGCCTCCCTCCCAGCCCCTTGGTGATGTGTGTCCTCTGGTTTGAGGCCACATGTGGTGGTTTCCTCGCCTTTCAATGATGTGGCCCCACTGGACTGAGAACACTCCTGCCTGGTTCCCATCCTCTTGGTGATGTGGGCCCTCTGGTGAGAGTCTGATCCTGGTTGGGTTCCTCACACTTCCGTGAACTTGGCCCTCTGCTCTGAGGTCACTCCTGCCTGGCTGGCACACCCCGCCTTGGTGACGTCGGCCCTCTGGTGGCAGTTGGAGCGTGCTGGGAGCCTCCTTCCCTCAGTAATGAGGGCCCTTTGGCGTCAGGCCCTAACTGCTGTGTACCCACATTTTCTAATACGTACTAAGTGGTGCGAGGACACTCCTGCCAGGTTCCCATCCCCGTGGGGATGTGGGACTTCTGCTCTGATGTCCAAACGGCTGGGTTGCTCAAAGTTTCATGATGTGGGCCCTCTGCTGTGAGTGCACTGCGGCCTGGATCCCATAGACTGGGTGCTCTGGGCCACCTGCTGGGAGGTTCGAACTGTTGGATTCCTCACATTTTTTATTCTATGGGCCCTGCGTTGTGAGGCTAGTCCTGCCTGCCTCACTCTGAACCCCTTGGAGATGTGGATCCTCTGGTTTAGGCCACGTGTTCTGGGTTCCTCACCTTTCTATGATTTGGCCACACTGGTGTGAGGCCACTCTTGCCTGGATCCGATCCCCTTGGTGATGCGGGCCCTCTGGTGAGACTCTTATCCTGGCTGGGTGCCTCACCCTTCTGGGACGTATGCCCTCTGCTGTGAGGTCACTCCTGCCTGGCTGGCGCACGTCACCTTGGCGACGTGGGCCCTCAGTTGGGAGTTGGTGCCTGCTGGGAGTCTCCTCCCCTCGGTAATGAGGGCCCTCTGACGTCAGGCCCTAACTCCTGGGCTCCCATACTTTTCTGATGTGTGCCCTCTGGTGGGAGTACACTCCTGCCAGGTTCCCAACCCCATGGGAATGTGGGCCTTCTTCTCTGTGGTCCCAACCGCTGGGTTGTTCACAGTTTCGTGATGAGGGCCTTCTGTTGTGAGTTCACACCGGCCGGGATCCCATAGCCTCGCTGCTCCTTGCCGCCTGCTGGGAGGTTCCAACTGCGGGTTACCTCACCTTTTTTATTTTATGGCCCTCTGTTTGAGACACCTCCTGCCTGCCTCACTCTGAGCCCCTTGTTGATGTGGGTCCTCTGGTTTAGGCCATATGTTCTGGGTTCCTCACTTTTCTACGATTTGGCCACACTGGTGTGAGGCCACTCCTGCCTGGTTCTGATCCCCTTGGTGATGTGGGCCCTCTGGTGAGAGTCTTATCCTGGCTGGGTTCCTCCCCCTTCTGTGACATAGGCCCTCTGCTGTGAGGTCACTCCTGCCTGGCTAACGCACATCACCTTGGAGACGTGGGCCCTCAGGTGGGAGTTGGTGCCTTCTAGGAGTCTGCTCCCCTCGGTAATTAGGGCCGTCTGGCGTCAGGCCCTAACTCCTGGGCTCCCAAAATTTTCTGATGTGTGCCCTGTGGTGCGAGTACACTCCTGCCAGGTTCCCAACCCCATGGGAATGTGGGCCTTCTGTTCTGTGGTCCCAACAGCTGTGTTGTTCACAGTTTCATGATGAGGGTCCTCTGTTTTGAGTTCACAACGGCCGGGACCCCATAGCCTCGCTGCTCCTTGCTGCATGCTAGGAGGTTCCAACTGCGGGATTCCTCACCTTTTTTATTCTATGGGTCCTCTGTTTTGAGGCTCCTCCTGCCTGCCTCACTCCGAGCCCCTTGGAGATGTGGGTCCTCTTGTTTAGGCCACATGTTCTGGGTTCCTCACCTTTCTATGATTTGGCCACACTGGTGTGAGGCCACTCCTGCCTGGATCAGATCCCCTTGGTGATGTGGGCCCTCTGGTGAGAGTCTGATCCTGGCTGGGTTCCTCACTCTTCTGTGAGGTGGGCCCTCTGCTGTGAGGTAACTCCTGCCTGGCTTGCTCCCGTTGCCCTGGTGACGTCGGACTTCTGGTGGCAGTTGGAGCCTTCTTGTACCCTCCTCTCCAAGGTGATGAGGGCCCTCTTGCGTCAGGCTCTAACTGCTGGGCTCCCCACGATTTCTGATGTGAGCCCAGTGATGCCAGGACACTCCTGTAAGGTTCCAATACTCATGGGGATGTGTGCCTTCTGCTCTGTGGTCGCAACGCCTGGGTTGCTCACAGTTTCGTTATGTTGGCACTCCGGTGTTAGTTCACTCAGGCCTAGATCCCATAGCCTCTGTGCTCTGGGCCGCCTGCTGGGAGGTTCCAACTGCTGGATTCCTCACCTTTCTTATACTTTGGGCCCTGTGTGGTGAAGCTCCTCCTGCCTGCCTCACACCGAGCCCCTTGGTGATGTAGGTCTTCTGGTTTGAGACCACGTGTGCCGTTTGTCTCACCTTTTAGGGATGTGGCCCTACTGGTGTGAGGACACTCCTGACTGGTTCCCATCCCCTTGTTGATGTGGGCCCTCTGGTGAGAGTCTGATCCTGGCTTGATTCCTCACACTTCTGTGAGGCGGGCCCTCTGCTGTGAGGTCACACCTGCCTGGCTGGCACACGACGCCTTGGCCACATGGGCCCTCTGGTTGCAGTTGGAGCGTGCTGGGAACCTCCTCCCATCGGTGATGAGGGCCCTCTGGCGTCCGGCCCTAACTGCTGGGCTCACCACATTTTCTGATGTGCGCCCACTTGTGCGATGACACTCCTGCCAGGTTCCCATCCCCATGCAGATTTGGGCCTTCTGTTCTGAGGTGCCAACGGCTGGCTTGCTCACAGTGTCAGGATGTGGGCCCTCTGCTGTGAGTTCACTCCGGCGTGCATCCCATAGCCTCGGTGCTCTGGGCCACCTGCTTGGAGCTTCCAACTGCAGGATTCCTTACCTTTTTTCTTCTATGGGCCGTGTGTTGTGAGACACTTCCTGCCTGCCTCACTCTGAGCCCCTTGTTGATGTGGGTCTTCTGGTTTGAGGCCACATGTGGTGGGTTCCTTGCCTTTCAATGATGTGGCCCCACTGGTGTGAGCACACTCCTGCCTGGTTCGCATCCCCTTGGTGATGTGGGCCCTCTGGTGAGAATCTGATCCGGGTTGGGTTCCTCACACTTCCGTGAGCTTGGCCCTCAGCTCTGAGGTCACTCCTGCCTGGCTGGCACACCCCGCCTTGGCGACGTCGGCCCTCTGGTGGCAGTTGGAGCCTGCTGGGAGCCTCCTCCCCTCAGTGATGAGAGCCCTTTGGCGTCAGGCCCTAACTGCTGGGTACCCACATTTTCTAATACGTACTAAGTGGTGCGAGGATACGCCTGCCACGTTCCCATCCCCATGGGGATGTGGGCGTTCTGCTCTGAGGTCCCAACGGCTGGGTTGCTCACAGTTTCACGATGTGGGCCCTCTGCTGTGAGTTCACTTTGGCCTGGATCCCATAGACTCGGTGCTCTGGGCCTCCTGCTGCGAGGTTCCAACTGCTGGATTCCTCACATTTTTTAATCTATGGGCCCTGTGTTGTTAGGCTAGTCCTGCCTGCCTCACTCCGAGCCCCTTGGAGATGTGGTTCCTCTGGTTTAGGCCACATGTTCTGGGTCCCTCACCTTTCCATTATTTGGCCACACTGGTGTGAGTATACTTCTGCCTGGTTCCGATCCCCTTGGTGATGCGGGCCCTCTGGTGAGAGTCTTATCCTGGCTGGGTTCCTCACCCTTCTGTGACGTATGCCCTCTGCTGTGATGTCACTCCTGCCTGGCTGGCGCACGTCACCTTGGCGACGTGGGCCCTCAGTTGGGATTTGGTGTCTGCTGGGAGTTTCCTCCCTTCGGTAATGAGGGCCCTCTGGCGTCAGGCCTTAAATCCTGGGCTCCCAAACTTTTCTGATGTGTGCCCTGTGGTGCGAGTACACTCCTGCCAGGTTCCCAACCCCATGGCAATGTGGGCCTTCTGCTCTGTGGACCCAATGGCTCGGCTATTCACAGTTTCATGATGAGGGCCCTCTTTTGTGAGCTCACACCGGCCGGGATCCCATAGCCTCGTCGTTGTTCCTTGCCGCCTGCTGGGATGTTCCAACTGCGGGATTCCTCACCTTTTTTATTCTATGGGCCCTCTGTTTTGAGACTACTCCTGCCTGCCTCCCTCCCAGCCCCTTGGTGATGTGTGTCCTCTGGTTTGAGGCCACATGTGGTGGTTTCCTCGCCTTTCAATGATGTGGCCCCACTGGACTGAGAACACTCCTGCCTGGTTCCCATCCTCTTGGTGATGTGGGCCCTCTGGTGAGAGTCTGATCCTGGTTGGGTTCCTCACACTTCCGTGAACTTGGCCCTCTGCTCTGAGGTCACTCCTGCCTGGCTGGCACACCCCGCCTTGGTGACGTCGGCCCTCTGGTGGCAGTTGGAGCGTGCTGGGAGCCTCCTTCCCTCAGTAATGAGGGCCCTTTGGCGTCAGGCCCTAACTGCTGTGTACCCACATTTTCTAATACGTACTAAGTGGTGCGAGGACACTCCTGCCAGGTTCCCATCCCCGTGGGGATGTGGGACTTCTGCTCTGATGTCCAAAAGGCTGGGTTGCTCAAAGTTTCATGATGTGGGCCCTCTGCTGTGAGTGCACTGCGGCCTGGATCCCATAGACTGGGTGCTCTGGGCCACCTGCTGGGAGGTTCGAACTGTTGGATTCCTCACATTTTTTATTCTATGGGCCCTGCGTTGTGAGGCTAGTCCTGCCTGCCTCACTCTGAACCCCTTGGAGATGTGGATCCTCTGGTTTAGGCCACGTGTTCTGGGTTCCTCACCTTTCTATGATTTGGCCACACTGGTGTGAGGCCACTCTTGCCTGGATCCGATCCCCTTGGTGATGCGGGCCCTCTGGTGAGACTCTTATCCTGGCTGGGTGCCTCACCCTTCTGGGACGTATGCCCTCTGCTGTGAGGTCACTCCTGCCTGGCTGGCGCACGTCACCTTGGCGACGTGGGCCCTCAGTTGGGAGTTGGTGCCTGCTGGGAGTCTCCTCCCCTCGGTAATGAGGGCCCTCTGACGTCAGGCCCTAACTCCTGGGCTCCCATACTTTTCTGATGTGTGCCCTCTGGTGGGAGTACACTCCTGCCAGGTTCCCAACCCCATGGGAATGTGGGCCTTCTTCTCTGTGGTCCCAACCGCTGGGTTGTTCACAGTTTCGTGATGAGGGCCTTCTGTTGTGAGTTCACACCGGCCGGGATCCCATAGCCTCGCTGCTCCTTGCCGCCTGCTGGGAGGTTCCAACTGCGGGTTACCTCACCTTTTTTATTTTATGGCCCTCTGTTTGAGACACCTCCTGCCTGCCTCACTCTGAGCCCCTTGTTGATGTGGGTCCTCTGGTTTAGGCCATATGTTCTGGGTTCCTCACTTTTCTACGATTTGGCCACACTGGTGTGAGGCCACTCCTGCCTGGTTCTGATCCCCTTGGTGATGTGGGCCCTCTGGTGAGAGTCTTATCCTGGCTGGGTTCCTCCCCCTTCTGTGACATAGGCCCTCTGCTGTGAGGTCACTCCTGCCTGGCTAACGCACATCACCTTGGAGACGTGGGCCCTCAGGTGGGAGTTGGTGCCTTCTAGGAGTCTGCTCCCCTCGGTAATGAGGGCCGTCTGGCGTCAGGCCCTAACTCCTGGGCTCCCAAAATTTTCTGATGTGTGCCCTGTGGTGCGAGTACACTCCTGCCAGGTTCCCAACCCCATGGGAATGTGGGCCTTCTGTTCTGTGGTCCCAACAGCTGTGTTGTTCACAGTTTCATGATGAGGGTCCTCTGTTGTGAGTTCACAACGGCCGGGACCCCATAGCCTCGCTGCTCCTTGCTGCATGCTAGGAGGTTCCAACTGCGGGATTCCTCACCTTTTTTATTCTATGGGTCCTCTGTTTTGAGGCTCCTCCTGCCTGCCTCACTCCGAGCCCCTTGGAGATGTGGGTCCTCTTGTTTAGGCCACATGTTCTGGGTTCCTCACCTTTCTATGATTTGGCCACACTGGTGTGAGGCCACTCCTGCCTGGATCAGATCCCCTTGGTGATGTGGGCCCTCTGGTGAGAGTCTGATCCTGGCTGGGTTCCTCACTCTTCTGTGAGGTGGGCCCTCTGCTGTGAGGTAACTCCTGCCTGGCTTGCTCCCGTTGCCCTGGTGACGTCGGACTTCTGGTGGCAGTTGGAGCCTTCTTGTACCCTCCTCTCCAAGGTGATGAGGGCCCTCTTGCGTCAGGCTCTAACTGCTGGGCTCCCCACGATTTCTGATGTGAGCCCAGTGATGCCAGGACACTCCTGTAAGGTTCCAATACTCATGGGGATGTGTGCCTTCTGCTCTGTGGTCGCAACGCCTGGGTTGCTCACAGTTTCGTTATGTTGGCACTCCGGTGTTAGTTCACTCAGGCCTAGATCCCATAGCCTCTGTGCTCTGGGCCGCCTGCTGGGAGGTTCCAACTGCTGGATTCCTCACCTTTCTTATACTTTGGGCCCTGTGTGGTGAAGCTCCTCCTGCCTGCCTCACACCGAGCCCCTTGGTGATGTAGGTCTTCTGGTTTGAGACCACGTGTGCCGTTTGTCTCACCTTTTAGGGATGTGGCCCTACTGGTGTGAGGACACTCCTGACTGGTTCCCATCCCCTTGTTGATGTGGGCCCTCTGGTGAGAGTCTGATCCTGGCTTGATTCCTCACACTTCTGTGAGGCGGGCCCTCTGCTGTGAGGTCACACCTGCCTGGCTGGCACACGACGCCTTGGCCACATGGGCCCTCTGGTTGCAGTTGGAGCGTGCTGGGAACCTCCTCCCATCGGTGATGAGGGCCCTCTGGCGTCCGGCCCTAACTGCTGGGCTCACCACATTTTCTGATGTGCGCCCACTTGTGCGATGACACTCCTGCCAGGTTCCCATCCCCATGCAGATTTGGGCCTTCTGTTCTGAGGTGCCAACGGCTGGCTTGCTCACAGTGTCAGGATGTGGGCCCTCTGCTGTGAGTTCACTCCGGCGTGCATCCCATAGCCTCGGGGCTCTGGGCCACCTGCTTGGAGCTTCCAACTGCAGGATTCCTTACCTTTTTTCTTCTATGGGCCGTGTGTTGTGAGACACTTCCTGCCTGCCTCACTCTGAGCCCCTTGTTGATGTGGGTCTTCTGGTTTGAGGCCACATGTGGTGGGTTCCTTGCCTTTCAATGATGTGGCCCCACTGGTGTGAGCACACTCCTGCCTGGTTCGCATCCCCTTGGTGATGTGGGCCCTCTGGTGAGAATCTGATCCGGGTTGGGTTCCTCACACTTCCGTGAGCTTGGCCCTCAGCTCTGAGGTCACTCCTGCCTGGCTGGCACACCCCGCCTTGGCGACGTCGGCCCTCTGGTGGCAGTTGGAGCCTGCTGGGAGCCTCCTCCCCTCAGTGATGAGAGCCCTTTGGCGTCAGGCCCTAACTGCTGGGTACCCACATTTTCTAATACGTACTAAGTGGTGCGAGGATACGCCTGCCACGTTCCCATCCCCATGGGGATGTGGGCGTTCTGCTCTGAGGTCCCAACGGCTGGGTTGCTCACAGTTTCATGATGTGGGCCCTCTGCTGTGAGTTCACTTTGGCCTGGATCCCATAGACTCGGTGCTCTGGGCCTCCTGCTGCGAGGTTCCAACTGCTGGATTCCTCACATTTTTTAATCTATGGGCCCTGTGTTGTTAGGCTAGTCCTGCCTGCCTCACTCCGAGCCCCTTGGAGATGTGGTTCCTCTGGTTTAGGCCACATGTTCTGGGTCCCTCACCTTTCCATTATTTGGCCACACTGGTGTGAGTATACTTCTGCCTGGTTCCGATCCCCTTGGTGATGCGGGCCCTCTGGTGAGAGTCTTATCCTGGCTGGGTTCCTCACCCTTCTGTGACGTATGCCCTCTGCTGTGATGTCACTCCTGCCTGGCTGGCGCACGTCACCTTGGCGACGTGGGCCCTCAGTTGGGATTTGGTGTCTGCTGGGAGTTTCCTCCCTTCGGTAATGAGGGCCCTCTGGCGTCAGGCCTTAAATCCTGGGCTCCCAAACTTTTCTGATGTGTGCCCTGTGGTGCGAGTACACTCCTGCCAGGTTCCCAACCCCATGGCAATGTGGGCCTTCTGCTCTGTGGACCCAATGGCTCGGCTATTCACAGTTTCATGATGAGGGCCCTCTTTTGTGAGCTCACACCGGCCGGGATCCCATAGCCTCGTCGTTGTTCCTTGCCGCCTGCTGGGATGTTCCAACTGCGGGATTCCTCACCTTTTTTATTCTATGGGCCCTCTGTTTTGAGACTACTCCTGCCTGCCTCCCTCCCAGCCCCTTGGTGATGTGTGTCCTCTGGTTTGAGGCCACATGTGGTGGTTTCCTCGCCTTTCAATGATGTGGCCCCACTGGACTGAGAACACTCCTGCCTGGTTCCCATCCTCTTGGTGATGTGGGCCCTCTGGTGAGAGTCTGATCCTGGTTGGGTTCCTCACACTTCCGTGAACTTGGCCCTCTGCTCTGAGGTCACTCCTGCCTGGCTGGCACACCCCGCCTTGGTGACGTCGGCCCTCTGGTGGCAGTTGGAGCGTGCTGGGAGCCTCCTTCCCTCAGTAATGAGGGCCCTTTGGCGTCAGGCCCTAACTGCTGTGTACCCACATTTTCTAATACGTACTAAGTGGTGCGAGGACACTCCTGCCAGGTTCCCATCCCCGTGGGGATGTGGGACTTCTGCTCTGATGTCCAAAAGGCTGGGTTGCTCAAAGTTTCATGATGTGGGCCCTCTGCTGTGAGTGCACTGCGGCCTGGATCCCATAGACTGGGTGCTCTGGGCCACCTGCTGGGAGGTTCGAACTGTTGGATTCCTCACATTTTTTATTCTATGGGCCCTGCGTTGTGAGGCTAGTCCTGCCTGCCTCACTCTGAACCCCTTGGAGATGTGGATCCTCTGGTTTAGGCCACGTGTTCTGGGTTCCTCACCTTTCTATGATTTGGCCACACTGGTGTGAGGCCACTCTTGCCTGGATCCGATCCCCTTGGTGATGCGGGCCCTCTGGTGAGACTCTTATCCTGGCTGGGTGCCTCACCCTTCTGGGACGTATGCCCTCTGCTGTGAGGTCACTCCTGCCTGGCTGGCGCACGTCACCTTGGTGACGTGGGCCCTCAGTTGGGAGTTGGTGCCTGCTGGGAGTCTCCTCCCCTCGGTAATGAGGGCCCTCTGACGTCAGGCCCTAACTCCTGGGCTCCCATACTTTTCTGATGTGTGCCCTCTGGTGGGAGTACACTCCTGCCAGGTTCCCAACCCCATGGGAATGTGGGCCTTCTTCTCTGTGGTCCCAACCGCTGGGTTGTTCACAGTTTCGTGATGAGGGCCTTCTGTTGTGAGTTCACACCGGCCGGGATCCCATAGCCTCGCTGCTCCTTGCCGCCTGCTGGGAGGTTCCAACTGCGGGTTACCTCACCTTTTTTATTTTATGGCCCTCTGTTTGAGACACCTCCTGCCTGCCTCACTCTGAGCCCCTTGTTGATGTGGGTCCTCTGGTTTAGGCCATATGTTCTGGGTTCCTCACTTTTCTACGATTTGGCCACACTGGTGTGAGGCCACTCCTGCCTGGTTCTGATCCCCTTGGTGATGTGGGCCCTCTGGTGAGAGTCTTATCCTGGCTGGGTTCCTCCCCCTTCTGTGACATAGGCCCTCTGCTGTGAGGTCACTCCTGCCTGGCTAACGCACATCACCTTGGAGACGTGGGCCCTCAGGTGGGAGTTGGTGCCTTCTAGGAGTCTGCTCCCCTCGGTAATGAGGGCCGTCTGGCGTCAGGCCCTAACTCCTGGGCTCCCAAAATTTTCTGATGTGTGCCCTGTGGTGCGAGTACACTCCTGCCAGGTTCCCAACCCCATGGGAATGTGGGCCTTCTGTTCTGTGGTCCCAACAGCTGTGTTGTTCACAGTTTCATGATGAGGGTCCTCTGTTGTGAGTTCACAACGGCCGGGACCCCATAGCCTCGCTGCTCCTTGCTGCATGCTAGGAGGTTCCAACTGCGGGATTCCTCACCTTTTTTATTCTATGGGTCCTCTGTTTTGAGGCTCCTCCTGCCTGCCTCACTCCGAGCCCCTTGGAGATGTGGGTCCTCTTGTTTAGGCCACATGTTCTGGGTTCCTCACCTTTCTATGATTTGGCCACACTGGTGTGAGGCCACTCCTGCCTGGATCAGATCCCCTTGGTGATGTGGGCCCTCTGGTGAGAGTCTGATCCTGGCTGGGTTCCTCACTCTTCTGTGAGGTGGGCCCTCTGCTGTGAGGTAACTCCTGCCTGGCTTGCTCCCGTTGCCCTGGTGACGTCGGACTTCTGGTGGCAGTTGGAGCCTTCTTGTACCCTCCTCTCCAAGGTGATGAGGGCCCTCTTGCGTCAGGCTCTAACTGCTGGGCTCCCCACGATTTCTGATGTGAGCCCAGTGATGCCAGGACACTCCTGTAAGGTTCCAATACTCATGGGGATGTGTGCCTTCTGCTCTGTGGTCGCAACGCCTGGGTTGCTCACAGTTTCGTTATGTTGGCACTCCGGTGTTAGTTCACTCAGGCCTAGATCCCATAGCCTCTGTGCTCTGGGCCGCCTGCTGGGAGGTTCCAACTGCTGGATTCCTCACCTTTCTTATACTTTGGGCCCTGTGTGGTGAAGCTCCTCCTGCCTGCCTCACACCGAGCCCCTTGGTGATGTAGGTCTTCTGGTTTGAGACCACGTGTGCCGTTTGTCTCACCTTTTAGGGATGTGGCCCTACTGGTGTGAGGACACTCCTGACTGGTTCCCATCCCCTTGTTGATGTGGGCCCTCTGGTGAGAGTCTGATCCTGGCTTGATTCCTCACACTTCTGTGAGGCGGGCCCTCTGCTGTGAGGTCACACCTGCCTGGCTGGCACACGACGCCTTGGCCACATGGGCCCTCTGGTTGCAGTTGGAGCGTGCTGGGAACCTCCTCCCATCGGTGATGAGGGCCCTCTGGCGTCCGGCCCTAACTGCTGGGCTCACCACATTTTCTGATGTGCGCCCACTTGTGCGATGACACTCCTGCCAGGTTCCCATCCCCATGCAGATTTGGGCCTTCTGTTCTGAGGTGCCAACGGCTGGCTTGCTCACAGTGTCAGGATGTGGGCCCTCTGCTGTGAGTTCACTCCGGCGTGCATCCCATAGCCTCGGGGCTCTGGGCCACCTGCTTGGAGCTTCCAACTGCAGGATTCCTTACCTTTTTTCTTCTATGGGCCGTGTGTTGTGAGACACTTCCTGCCTGCCTCACTCTGAGCCCCTTGTTGATGTGGGTCTTCTGGTTTGAGGCCACATGTGGTGGGTTCCTTGCCTTTCAATGATGTGGCCCCACTGGTGTGAGCACACTCCTGCCTGGTTCGCATCCCCTTGGTGATGTGGGCCCTCTGGTGAGAATCTGATCCGGGTTGGGTTCCTCACACTTCCGTGAGCTTGGCCCTCAGCTCTGAGGTCACTCCTGCCTGGCTGGCACACCCCGCCTTGGCGACGTCGGCCCTCTGGTGGCAGTTGGAGCCTGCTGGGAGCCTCCTCCCCTCAGTGATGAGAGCCCTTTGGCGTCAGGCCCTAACTGCTGGGTACCCACATTTTCTAATACGTACTAAGTGGTGCGAGGATACGCCTGCCACGTTCCCATCCCCATGGGGATGTGGGCGTTCTGCTCTGAGGTCCCAACGGCTGGGTTGCTCACAGTTTCATGATGTGGGCCCTCTGCTGTGAGTTCACTTTGGCCTGGATCCCATAGACTCGGTGCTCTGGGCCTCCTGCTGCGAGGTTCCAACTGCTGGATTCCTCACATTTTTTAATCTATGGGCCCTGTGTTGTTAGGCTAGTCCTGCCTGCCTCACTCCGAGCCCCTTGGAGATGTGGTTCCTCTGGTTTAGGCCACATGTTCTGGGTCCCTCACCTTTCCATTATTTGGCCACACTGGTGTGAGTATACTTCTGCCTGGTTCCGATCCCCTTGGTGATGCGGGCCCTCTGGTGAGAGTCTTATCCTGGCTGGGTTCCTCACCCTTCTGTGACGTATGCCCTCTGCTGTGATGTCACTCCTGCCTGGCTGGCGCACGTCACCTTGGCGACGTGGGCCCTCAGTTGGGATTTGGTGTCTGCTGGGAGTTTCCTCCCTTCGGTAATGAGGGCCCTCTGGCGTCAGGCCTTAAATCCTGGGCTCCCAAACTTTTCTGATGTGTGCCCTGTGGTGCGAGTACACTCCTGCCAGGTTCCCAACCCCATGGCAATGTGGGCCTTCTGCTCTGTGGACCCAATGGCTCGGCTATTCACAGTTTCATGATGAGGGCCCTCTTTTGTGAGCTCACACCGGCCGGGATCCCATAGCCTCGTCGTTGTTCCTTGCCGCCTGCTGGGATGTTCCAACTGCGGGATTCCTCACCTTTTTTATTCTATGGGCCCTCTGTTTTGAGACTACTCCTGCCTGCCTCCCTCCCAGCCCCTTGGTGATGTGTGTCCTCTGGTTTGAGGCCACATGTGGTGGTTTCCTCGCCTTTCAATGATGTGGCCCCACTGGACTGAGAACACTCCTGCCTGGTTCCCATCCTCTTGGTGATGTGGGCCCTCTGGTGAGAGTCTGATCCTGGTTGGGTTCCTCACACTTCCGTGAACTTGGCCCTCTGCTCTGAGGTCACTCCTGCCTGGCTGGCACACCCCGCCTTGGTGACGTCGGCCCTCTGGTGGCAGTTGGAGCGTGCTGGGAGCCTCCTTCCCTCAGTAATGAGGGCCCTTTGGCGTCAGGCCCTAACTGCTGTGTACCCACATTTTCTAATACGTACTAAGTGGTGCGAGGACACTCCTGCCAGGTTCCCATCCCCGTGGGGATGTGGGACTTCTGCTCTGATGTCCAAAAGGCTGGGTTGCTCAAAGTTTCATGATGTGGGCCCTCTGCTGTGAGTGCACTGCGGCCTGGATCCCATAGACTGGGTGCTCTGGGCCACCTGCTGGGAGGTTCGAACTGTTGGATTCCTCACATTTTTTATTCTATGGGCCCTGCGTTGTGAGGCTAGTCCTGCCTGCCTCACTCTGAACCCCTTGGAGATGTGGATCCTCTGGTTTAGGCCACGTGTTCTGGGTTCCTCACCTTTCTATGATTTGGCCACACTGGTGTGAGGCCACTCTTGCCTGGATCCGATCCCCTTGGTGATGCGGGCCCTCTGGTGAGACTCTTATCCTGGCTGGGTGCCTCACCCTTCTGGGACGTATGCCCTCTGCTGTGAGGTCACTCCTGCCTGGCTGGCGCACGTCACCTTGGTGACGTGGGCCCTCAGTTGGGAGTTGGTGCCTGCTGGGAGTCTCCTCCCCTCGGTAATGAGGGCCCTCTGACGTCAGGCCCTAACTCCTGGGCTCCCATACTTTTCTGATGTGTGCCCTCTGGTGGGAGTACACTCCTGCCAGGTTCCCAACCCCATGGGAATGTGGGCCTTCTTCTCTGTGGTCCCAACCGCTGGGTTGTTCACAGTTTCGTGATGAGGGCCTTCTGTTGTGAGTTCACACCGGCCGGGATCCCATAGCCTCGCTGCTCCTTGCCGCCTGCTGGGAGGTTCCAACTGCGGGTTACCTCACCTTTTTTATTTTATGGCCCTCTGTTTGAGACACCTCCTGCCTGCCTCACTCTGAGCCCCTTGTTGATGTGGGTCCTCTGGTTTAGGCCATATGTTCTGGGTTCCTCACTTTTCTACGATTTGGCCACACTGGTGTGAGGCCACTCCTGCCTGGTTCTGATCCCCTTGGTGATGTGGGCCCTCTGGTGAGAGTCTTATCCTGGCTGGGTTCCTCCCCCTTCTGTGACATAGGCCCTCTGCTGTGAGGTCACTCCTGCCTGGCTAACGCACATCACCTTGGAGACGTGGGCCCTCAGGTGGGAGTTGGTGCCTTCTAGGAGTCTGCTCCCCTCGGTAATGAGGGCCGTCTGGCGTCAGGCCCTAACTCCTGGGCTCCCAAAATTTTCTGATGTGTGCCCTGTGGTGCGAGTACACTCCTGCCAGGTTCCCAACCCCATGGGAATGTGGGCCTTCTGTTCTGTGGTCCCAACAGCTGTGTTGTTCACAGTTTCATGATGAGGGTCCTCTGTTGTGAGTTCACAACGGCCGGGACCCCATAGCCTCGCTGCTCCTTGCTGCATGCTAGGAGGTTCCAACTGCGGGATTCCTCACCTTTTTTATTCTATGGGTCCTCTGTTTTGAGGCTCCTCCTGCCTGCCTCACTCCGAGCCCCTTGGAGATGTGGGTCCTCTTGTTTAGGCCACATGTTCTGGGTTCCTCACCTTTCTATGATTTGGCCACACTGGTGTGAGGCCACTCCTGCCTGGATCAGATCCCCTTGGTGATGTGGGCCCTCTGGTGAGAGTCTGATCCTGGCTGGGTTCCTCACTCTTCTGTGAGGTGGGCCCTCTGCTGTGAGGTAACTCCTGCCTGGCTTGCTCCCGTTGCCCTGGTGACGTCGGACTTCTGGTGGCAGTTGGAGCCTTCTTGTACCCTCCTCTCCAAGGTGATGAGGGCCCTCTTGCGTCAGGCTCTAACTGCTGGGCTCCCCACGATTTCTGATGTGAGCCCAGTGATGCCAGGACACTCCTGTAAGGTTCCAATACTCATGGGGATGTGTGCCTTCTGCTCTGTGGTCGCAACGCCTGGGTTGCTCACAGTTTCGTTATGTTGGCACTCCGGTGTTAGTTCACTCAGGCCTAGATCCCATAGCCTCTGTGCTCTGGGCCGCCTGCTGGGAGGTTCCAACTGCTGGATTCCTCACCTTTCTTATACTTTGGGCCCTGTGTGGTGAAGCTCCTCCTGCCTGCCTCACACCGAGCCCCTTGGTGATGTAGGTCTTCTGGTTTGAGACCACGTGTGCCGTTTGTCTCACCTTTTAGGGATGTGGCCCTACTGGTGTGAGGACACTCCTGACTGGTTCCCATCCCCTTGTTGATGTGGGCCCTCTGGTGAGAGTCTGATCCTGGCTTGATTCCTCACACTTCTGTGAGGCGGGCCCTCTGCTGTGAGGTCACACCTGCCTGGCTGGCACACGACGCCTTGGCCACATGGGCCCTCTGGTTGCAGTTGGAGCGTGCTGGGAACCTCCTCCCATCGGTGATGAGGGCCCTCTGGCGTCCGGCCCTAACTGCTGGGCTCACCACATTTTCTGATGTGCGCCCACTTGTGCGATGACACTCCTGCCAGGTTCCCATCCCCATGCAGATTTGGGCCTTCTGTTCTGAGGTGCCAACGGCTGGCTTGCTCACAGTGTCAGGATGTGGGCCCTCTGCTGTGAGTTCACTCCGGCGTGCATCCCATAGCCTCGGGGCTCTGGGCCACCTGCTTGGAGCTTCCAACTGCAGGATTCCTTACCTTTTTTCTTCTATGGGCCGTGTGTTGTGAGACACTTCCTGCCTGCCTCACTCTGAGCCCCTTGTTGATGTGGGTCTTCTGGTTTGAGGCCACATGTGGTGGGTTCCTTGCCTTTCAATGATGTGGCCCCACTGGTGTGAGCACACTCCTGCCTGGTTCGCATCCCCTTGGTGATGTGGGCCCTCTGGTGAGAATCTGATCCGGGTTGGGTTCCTCACACTTCCGTGAGCTTGGCCCTCAGCTCTGAGGTCACTCCTGCCTGGCTGGCACACCCCGCCTTGGCGACGTCGGCCCTCTGGTGGCAGTTGGAGCCTGCTGGGAGCCTCCTCCCCTCAGTGATGAGAGCCCTTTGGCGTCAGGCCCTAACTGCTGGGTACCCACATTTTCTAATACGTACTAAGTGGTGCGAGGATACGCCTGCCACGTTCCCATCCCCATGGGGATGTGGGCGTTCTGCTCTGAGGTCCCAACGGCTGGGTTGCTCACAGTTTCATGATGTGGGCCCTCTGCTGTGAGTTCACTTTGGCCTGGATCCCATAGACTCGGTGCTCTGGGCCTCCTGCTGCGAGGTTCCAACTGCTGGATTCCTCACATTTTTTAATCTATGGGCCCTGTGTTGTTAGGCTAGTCCTGCCTGCCTCACTCCGAGCCCCTTGGAGATGTGGTTCCTCTGGTTTAGGCCACATGTTCTGGGTCCCTCACCTTTCCATTATTTGGCCACACTGGTGTGAGTATACTTCTGCCTGGTTCCGATCCCCTTGGTGATGCGGGCCCTCTGGTGAGAGTCTTATCCTGGCTGGGTTCCTCACCCTTCTGTGACGTATGCCCTCTGCTGTGATGTCACTCCTGCCTGGCTGGGGCACGTCACCTTGGCGACGTGGGCCCTCAGTTGGGATTTGGTGTCTGCTGGGAGTTTCCTCCCTTCGGTAATGAGGGCCCTCTGGCGTCAGGCCTTAAATCCTGGGCTCCCAAACTTTTCTGATGTGTGCCCTGTGGTGCGAGTACACTCCTGCCAGGTTCCCAACCCCATGGCAATGTGGGCCTTCTGCTCTGTGGACCCAATGTCTGGGCTATTCACAGTTTCATGATGAGGGCCCTCTTTTGTGAGCTCACACCGGCCGGGATCCCATAGCCTCGTCGTTGTTCCTTGCCGCCTGCTGGGATGTTCCAACTGCGGGATTCCTCACCTTTTTTATTCTATGGGCCCTCTGTTTTGAGACTACTCCTGCCTGCCTCCCTCCCAGCCCCTTGGTGATGTGTGTCCTCTGGTTTGAGGCCACATGTGGTGGTTTCCTCGCCTTTCAATGATGTGGCCCCACTGGACTGAGAACACTCCTGCCTGGTTCCCATCCTCTTGGTGATGTGGGCCCTCTGGTGAGAGTCTGATCCTGGTTGGGTTCCTCACACTTCCGTGAACTTGGCCCTCTGCTCTGAGGTCACTCCTGCCTGGCTGGCACACCCCGCCTTGGTGACGTCGGCCCTCTGGTGGCAGTTGGAGCGTGCTGGGAGCCTCCTTCCCTCAGTAATGAGGGCCCTTTGGCGTCAGGCCCTAACTGCTGTGTACCCACATTTTCTAATACGTACTAAGTGGTGCGAGGACACTCCTGCCAGGTTCCCATCCCCGTGGGGATGTGGGACTTCTGCTCTGATGTCCAAAAGGCTGGGTTGCTCAAAGTTTCATGATGTGGGCCCTCTGCTGTGAGTGCACTGCGGCCTGGATCCCATAGACTGGGTGCTCTGGGCCACCTGCTGGGAGGTTCGAACTGTTGGATTCCTCACATTTTTTATTCTATGGGCCCTGCGTTGTGAGGCTAGTCCTGCCTGCCTCACTCTGAACCCCTTGGAGATGTGGATCCTCTGGTTTAGGCCACGTGTTCTGGGTTCCTCACCTTTCTATGATTTGGCCACACTGGTGTGAGGCCACTCTTGCCTGGATCCGATCCCCTTGGTGATGCGGGCCCTCTGGTGAGACTCTTATCCTGGCTGGGTGCCTCACCCTTCTGGGACGTATGCCCTCTGCTGTGAGGTCACTCCTGCCTGGCTGGCGCACGTCACCTTGGTGACGTGGGCCCTCAGTTGGGAGTTGGTGCCTGCTGGGAGTCTCCTCCCCTCGGTAATGAGGGCCCTCTGACGTCAGGCCCTAACTCCTGGGCTCCCATACTTTTCTGATGTGTGCCCTCTGGTGGGAGTACACTCCTGCCAGGTTCCCAACCCCATGGGAATGTGGGCCTTCTTCTCTGTGGTCCCAACCGCTGGGTTGTTCACAGTTTCGTGATGAGGGCCTTCTGTTGTGAGTTCACACCGGCCGGGATCCCATAGCCTCGCTGCTCCTTGCCGCCTGCTGGGAGGTTCCAACTGCGGGTTACCTCACCTTTTTTATTTTATGGCCCTCTGTTTGAGACACCTCCTGCCTGCCTCACTCTGAGCCCCTTGTTGATGTGGGTCCTCTGGTTTAGGCCATATGTTCTGGGTTCCTCACTTTTCTACGATTTGGCCACACTGGTGTGAGGCCACTCCTGCCTGGTTCTGATCCCCTTGGTGATGTGGGCCCTCTGGTGAGAGTCTTATCCTGGCTGGGTTCCTCCCCCTTCTGTGACATAGGCCCTCTGCTGTGAGGTCACTCCTGCCTGGCTAACGCACATCACCTTGGAGACGTGGGCCCTCAGGTGGGAGTTGGTGCCTTCTAGGAGTCTGCTCCCCTCGGTAATGAGGGCCGTCTGGCGTCAGGCCCTAACTCCTGGGCTCCCAAAATTTTCTGATGTGTGCCCTGTGGTGCGAGTACACTCCTGCCAGGTTCCCAACCCCATGGGAATGTGGGCCTTCTGTTCTGTGGTCCCAACAGCTGTGTTGTTCACAGTTTCATGATGAGGGTCCTCTGTTGTGAGTTCACAACGGCCGGGACCCCATAGCCTCGCTGCTCCTTGCTGCATGCTAGGAGGTTCCAACTGCGGGATTCCTCACCTTTTTTATTCTATGGGTCCTCTGTTTTGAGGCTCCTCCTGCCTGCCTCACTCCGAGCCCCTTGGAGATGTGGGTCCTCTTGTTTAGGCCACATGTTCTGGGTTCCTCACCTTTCTATGATTTGGCCACACTGGTGTGAGGCCACTCCTGCCTGGATCAGATCCCCTTGGTGATGTGGGCCCTCTGGTGAGAGTCTGATCCTGGCTGGGTTCCTCACTCTTCTGTGAGGTGGGCCCTCTGCTGTGAGGTAACTCCTGCCTGGCTTGCTCCCGTTGCCCTGGTGACGTCGGACTTCTGGTGGCAGTTGGAGCCTTCTTGTACCCTCCTCTCCAAGGTGATGAGGGCCCTCTTGCGTCAGGCTCTAACTGCTGGGCTCCCCACGATTTCTGATGTGAGCCCAGTGATGCCAGGACACTCCTGTAAGGTTCCAATACTCATGGGGATGTGTGCCTTCTGCTCTGTGGTCGCAACGCCTGGGTTGCTCACAGTTTCGTTATGTTGGCACTCCGGTGTTAGTTCACTCAGGCCTAGATCCCATAGCCTCTGTGCTCTGGGCCGCCTGCTGGGAGGTTCCAACTGCTGGATTCCTCACCTTTCTTATACTTTGGGCCCTGTGTGGTGAAGCTCCTCCTGCCTGCCTCACACCGAGCCCCTTGGTGATGTAGGTCTTCTGGTTTGAGACCACGTGTGCCGTTTGTCTCACCTTTTAGGGATGTGGCCCTACTGGTGTGAGGACACTCCTGACTGGTTCCCATCCCCTTGTTGATGTGGGCCCTCTGGTGAGAGTCTGATCCTGGCTTGATTCCTCACACTTCTGTGAGGCGGGCCCTCTGCTGTGAGGTCACACCTGCCTGGCTGGCACACGACGCCTTGGCCACATGGGCCCTCTGGTTGCAGTTGGAGCGTGCTGGGAACCTCCTCCCATCGGTGATGAGGGCCCTCTGGCGTCCGGCCCTAACTGCTGGGCTCACCACATTTTCTGATGTGCGCCCACTTGTGCGATGACACTCCTGCCAGGTTCCCATCCCCATGCAGATTTGGGCCTTCTGTTCTGAGGTGCCAACGGCTGGCTTGCTCACAGTGTCAGGATGTGGGCCCTCTGCTGTGAGTTCACTCCGGCGTGCATCCCATAGCCTCGGTGCTCTGGGCCACCTGCTTGGAGCTTCCAACTGCAGGATTCCTTACCTTTTTTCTTCTATGGGCCGTGTGTTGTGAGACACTTCCTGCCTGCCTCACTCTGAGCCCCTTGTTGATGTGGGTCTTCTGGTTTGAGGCCACATGTGGTGGGTTCCTTGCCTTTCAATGATGTGGCCCCACTGGTGTGAGCACACTCCTGCCTGGTTCGCATCCCCTTGGTGATGTGGGCCCTCTGGTGAGAATCTGATCCGGGTTGGGTTCCTCACACTTCCGTGAGCTTGGCCCTCAGCTCTGAGGTCACTCCTGCCTGGCTGGCACACCCCGCCTTGGCGACGTCGGCCCTCTGGTGGCAGTTGGAGCCTGCTGGGAGCCTCCTCCCCTCAGTGATGAGAGCCCTTTGGCGTCAGGCCCTAACTGCTGGGTACCCACATTTTCTAATACGTACTAAGTGGTGCGAGGATACGCCTGCCACGTTCCCATCCCCATGGGGATGTGGGCGTTCTGCTCTGAGGTCCCAACGGCTGGGTTGCTCACAGTTTCATGATGTGGGCCCTCTGCTGTGAGTTCACTTTGGCCTGGATCCCATAGACTCGGTGCTCTGGGCCTCCTGCTGCGAGGTTCCAACTGCTGGATTCCTCACATTTTTTAATCTATGGGCCCTGTGTTGTTAGGCTAGTCCTGCCTGCCTCACTCCGAGCCCCTTGGAGATGTGGTTCCTCTGGTTTAGGCCACATGTTCTGGGTCCCTCACCTTTCCATTATTTGGCCACACTGGTGTGAGTATACTTCTGCCTGGTTCCGATCCCCTTGGTGATGCGGGCCCTCTGGTGAGACTCTTATCCTGGCTGGGTTCCTCACCCTTCTGTGACGTATGCCCTCTGCTGTGATGTCACTCCTGCCTGGCTGGCGCACGTCACCTTGGCGACGTGGGCCCTCAGTTGGGATTTGGTGTCTGCTGGGAGTTTCCTCCCTTCGGTAATGAGGGCCCTCTGGCGTCAGGCCTTAAATCCTGGGCTCCCAAACTTTTCTGATGTGTGCCCTGTGGTGCGAGTACACTCCTGCCAGGTTCCCAACCCCATGGCAATGTGGGCCTTCTGCTCTGTGGACCCAATGGCTGGGCTATTCACAGTTTCATGATGAGGGCCCTCTTTTGTGAGCTCACACCGGCCGGGATCCCATAGCCTCGTCGTTGTTCCTTGCCGCCTGCTGGGATGTTCCAACTGCGGGATTCCTCACCTTTTTTATTCTATGGGCCCTCTGTTTTGAGACTACTCCTGCCTGCCTCCCTCCCAGCCCCTTGGTGATGTGTGTCCTCTGGTTTGAGGCCACATGTGGTGGTTTCCTCGCCTTTCAATGATGTGGCCCCACTGGACTGAGAACACTCCTGCCTGGTTCCCATCCTCTTGGTGATGTGGGCCCTCTGGTGAGAGTCTGATCCTGGTTGGGTTCCTCACACTTCCGTGAACTTGGCCCTCTGCTCTGAGGTCACTCCTGCCTGGCTGGCACACCCCGCCTTGGTGACGTCGGCCCTCTGGTGGCAGTTGGAGCGTGCTGGGAGCCTCCTTCCCTCAGTAATGAGGGCCCTTTGGCGTCAGGCCCTAACTGCTGTGTACCCACATTTTCTAATACGTACTAAGTGGTGCGAGGACACTCCTGCCAGGTTCCCATCCCCGTGGGGATGTGGGACTTCTGCTCTGATGTCCAAACGGCTGGGTTGCTCAAAGTTTCATGATGTGGGCCCTCTGCTGTGAGTGCACTGCGGCCTGGATCCCATAGACTGGGTGCTCTGGGCCACCTGCTGGGAGGTTCGAACTGTTGGATTCCTCACATTTTTTATTCTATGGGCCCTGCGTTGTGAGGCTAGTCCTGCCTGCCTCACTCTGAACCCCTTGGAGATGTGGATCCTCTGGTTTAGGCCACGTGTTCTGGGTTCCTCACCTTTCTATGATTTGGCCACACTGGTGTGAGGCCACTCTTGCCTGGATCCGATCCCCTTGGTGATGCGGGCCCTCTGGTGAGACTCTTATCCTGGCTGGGTGCCTCACCCTTCTGGGACGTATGCCCTCTGCTGTGAGGTCACTCCTGCCTGGCTGGCGCACGTCACCTTGGCGACGTGGGCCCTCAGTTGGGAGTTGGTGCCTGCTGGGAGTCTCCTCCCCTCGGTAATGAGGGCCCTCTGACGTCAGGCCCTAACTCCTGGGCTCCCATACTTTTCTGATGTGTGCCCTCTGGTGGGAGTACACTCCTGCCAGGTTCCCAACCCCATGGGAATGTGGGCCTTCTTCTCTGTGGTCCCAACCGCTGGGTTGTTCACAGTTTCGTGATGAGGGCCTTCTGTTGTGAGTTCACACCGGCCGGGATCCCATAGCCTCGCTGCTCCTTGCCGCCTGCTGGGAGGTTCCAACTGCGGGTTACCTCACCTTTTTTATTTTATGGCCCTCTGTTTGAGACACCTCCTGCCTGCCTCACTCTGAGCCCCTTGTTGATGTGGGTCCTCTGGTTTAGGCCATATGTTCTGGGTTCCTCACTTTTCTACGATTTGGCCACACTGGTGTGAGGCCACTCCTGCCTGGTTCTGATCCCCTTGGTGATGTGGGCCCTCTGGTGAGAGTCTTATCCTGGCTGGGTTCCTCCCCCTTCTGTGACATAGGCCCTCTGCTGTGAGGTCACTCCTGCCTGGCTAACGCACATCACCTTGGAGACGTGGGCCCTCAGGTGGGAGTTGGTGCCTTCTAGGAGTCTGCTCCCCTCGGTAATGAGGGCCGTCTGGCGTCAGGCCCTAACTCCTGGGCTCCCAAAATTTTCTGATGTGTGCCCTGTGGTGCGAGTACACTCCTGCCAGGTTCCCAACCCCATGGGAATGTGGGCCTTCTGTTCTGTGGTCCCAACAGCTGTGTTGTTCACAGTTTCATGATGAGGGTCCTCTGTTGTGAGTTCACAACGGCCGGGACCCCATAGCCTCGCTGCTCCTTGCTGCATGCTAGGAGGTTCCAACTGCGGGATTCCTCACCTTTTTTATTCTATGGGTCCTCTGTTTTGAGGCTCCTCCTGCCTGCCTCACTCCGAGCCCCTTGGAGATGTGGGTCCTCTTGTTTAGGCCACATGTTCTGGGTTCCTCACCTTTCTATGATTTGGCCACACTGGTGTGAGGCCACTCCTGCCTGGATCAGATCCCCTTGGTGATGTGGGCCCTCTGGTGAGAGTCTGATCCTGGCTGGGTTCCTCACTCTTCTGTGAGGTGGGCCCTCTGCTGTGAGGTAACTCCTGCCTGGCTTGCTCCCGTTGCCCTGGTGACGTCGGACTTCTGGTGGCAGTTGGAGCCTTCTTGTACCCTCCTCTCCAAGGTGATGAGGGCCCTCTTGCGTCAGGCTCTAACTGCTGGGCTCCCCACGATTTCTGATGTGAGCCCAGTGATGCCAGGACACTCCTGTAAGGTTCCAATACTCATGGGGATGTGTGCCTTCTGCTCTGTGGTCGCAACGCCTGGGTTGCTCACAGTTTCGTTATGTTGGCACTCCGGTGTTAGTTCACTCAGGCCTAGATCCCATAGCCTCTGTGCTCTGGGCCGCCTGCTGGGAGGTTCCAACTGCTGGATTCCTCACCTTTCTTATACTTTGGGCCCTGTGTGGTGAAGCTCCTCCTGCCTGCCTCACACCGAGCCCCTTGGTGATGTAGGTCTTCTGGTTTGAGACCACGTGTGCCGTTTGTCTCACCTTTTAGGGATGTGGCCCTACTGGTGTGAGGACACTCCTGACTGGTTCCCATCCCCTTGTTGATGTGGGCCCTCTGGTGAGAGTCTGATCCTGGCTTGATTCCTCACACTTCTGTGAGGCGGGCCCTCTGCTGTGAGGTCACACCTGCCTGGCTGGCACACGACGCCTTGGCCACATGGGCCCTCTGGTTGCAGTTGGAGCGTGCTGGGAACCTCCTCCCATCGGTGATGAGGGCCCTCTGGCGTCCGGCCCTAACTGCTGGGCTCACCACATTTTCTGATGTGCGCCCACTTGTGCGATGACACTCCTGCCAGGTTCCCATCCCCATGCAGATTTGGGCCTTCTGTTCTGAGGTGCCAACGGCTGGCTTGCTCACAGTGTCAGGATGTGGGCCCTCTGCTGTGAGTTCACTCCGGCGTGCATCCCATAGCCTCGGTGCTCTGGGCCACCTGCTTGGAGCTTCCAACTGCAGGATTCCTTACCTTTTTTCTTCTATGGGCCGTGTGTTGTGAGACACTTCCTGCCTGCCTCACTCTGAGCCCCTTGTTGATGTGGGTCTTCTGGTTTGAGGCCACATGTGGTGGGTTCCTTGCCTTTCAATGATGTGGCCCCACTGGTGTGAGCACACTCCTGCCTGGTTCGCATCCCCTTGGTGATGTGGGCCCTCTGGTGAGAATCTGATCCGGGTTGGGTTCCTCACACTTCCGTGAGCTTGGCCCTCAGCTCTGAGGTCACTCCTGCCTGGCTGGCACACCCCGCCTTGGCGACGTCGGCCCTCTGGTGGCAGTTGGAGCCTGCTGGGAGCCTCCTCCCCTCAGTGATGAGAGCCCTTTGGCGTCAGGCCCTAACTGCTGGGTACCCACATTTTCTAATACGTACTAAGTGGTGCGAGGATACGCCTGCCACGTTCCCATCCCCATGGGGATGTGGGCGTTCTGCTCTGAGGTCCCAACGGCTGGGTTGCTCACAGTTTCATGATGTGGGCCCTCTGCTGTGAGTTCACTTTGGCCTGGATCCCATAGACTCGGTGCTCTGGGCCTCCTGCTGCGAGGTTCCAACTGCTGGATTCCTCACATTTTTTAATCTATGGGCCCTGTGTTGTTAGGCTAGTCCTGCCTGCCTCACTCCGAGCCCCTTGGAGATGTGGTTCCTCTGGTTTAGGCCACATGTTCTGGGTCCCTCACCTTTCCATTATTTGGCCACACTGGTGTGAGTATACTTCTGCCTGGTTCCGATCCCCTTGGTGATGCGGGCCCTCTGGTGAGACTCTTATCCTGGCTGGGTTCCTCACCCTTCTGTGACGTATGCCCTCTGCTGTGATGTCACTCCTGCCTGGCTGGCGCACGTCACCTTGGCGACGTGGGCCCTCAGTTGGGATTTGGTGTCTGCTGGGAGTTTCCTCCCTTCGGTAATGAGGGCCCTCTGGCGTCAGGCCTTAAATCCTGGGCTCCCAAACTTTTCTGATGTGTGCCCTGTGGTGCGAGTACACTCCTGCCAGGTTCCCAACCCCATGGCAATGTGGGCCTTCTGCTCTGTGGACCCAATGGCTGGGCTATTCACAGTTTCATGATGAGGGCCCTCTTTTGTGAGCTCACACCGGCCGGGATCCCATAGCCTCGTCGTTGTTCCTTGCCGCCTGCTGGGATGTTCCAACTGCGGGATTCCTCACCTTTTTTATTCTATGGGCCCTCTGTTTTGAGACTACTCCTGCCTGCCTCCCTCCCAGCCCCTTGGTGATGTGTGTCCTCTGGTTTGAGGCCACATGTGGTGGTTTCCTCGCCTTTCAATGATGTGGCCCCACTGGACTGAGAACACTCCTGCCTGGTTCCCATCCTCTTGGTGATGTGGGCCCTCTGGTGAGAGTCTGATCCTGGTTGGGTTCCTCACACTTCCGTGAACTTGGCCCTCTGCTCTGAGGTCACTCCTGCCTGGCTGGCACACCCCGCCTTGGTGACGTCGGCCCTCTGGTGGCAGTTGGAGCGTGCTGGGAGCCTCCTTCCCTCAGTAATGAGGGCCCTTTGGCGTCAGGCCCTAACTGCTGTGTACCCACATTTTCTAATACGTACTAAGTGGTGCGAGGACACTCCTGCCAGGTTCCCATCCCCGTGGGGATGTGGGACTTCTGCTCTGATGTCCAAACGGCTGGGTTGCTCAAAGTTTCATGATGTGGGCCCTCTGCTGTGAGTGCACTGCGGCCTGGATCCCATAGACTGGGTGCTCTGGGCCACCTGCTGGGAGGTTCGAACTGTTGGATTCCTCACATTTTTTATTCTATGGGCCCTGCGTTGTGAGGCTAGTCCTGCCTGCCTCACTCTGAACCCCTTGGAGATGTGGATCCTCTGGTTTAGGCCACGTGTTCTGGGTTCCTCACCTTTCTATGATTTGGCCACACTGGTGTGAGGCCACTCTTGCCTGGATCCGATCCCCTTGGTGATGCGGGCCCTCTGGTGAGACTCTTATCCTGGCTGGGTGCCTCACCCTTCTGGGACGTATGCCCTCTGCTGTGAGGTCACTCCTGCCTGGCTGGCGCACGTCACCTTGGCGACGTGGGCCCTCAGTTGGGAGTTGGTGCCTGCTGGGAGTCTCCTCCCCTCGGTAATGAGGGCCCTCTGACGTCAGGCCCTAACTCCTGGGCTCCCATACTTTTCTGATGTGTGCCCTCTGGTGGGAGTACACTCCTGCCAGGTTCCCAACCCCATGGGAATGTGGGCCTTCTTCTCTGTGGTCCCAACCGCTGGGTTGTTCACAGTTTCGTGATGAGGGCCTTCTGTTGTGAGTTCACACCGGCCGGGATCCCATAGCCTCGCTGCTCCTTGCCGCCTGCTGGGAGGTTCCAACTGCGGGTTACCTCACCTTTTTTATTTTATGGCCCTCTGTTTGAGACACCTCCTGCCTGCCTCACTCTGAGCCCCTTGTTGATGTGGGTCCTCTGGTTTAGGCCATATGTTCTGGGTTCCTCACTTTTCTACGATTTGGCCACACTGGTGTGAGGCCACTCCTGCCTGGTTCTGATCCCCTTGGTGATGTGGGCCCTCTGGTGAGAGTCTTATCCTGGCTGGGTTCCTCCCCCTTCTGTGACATAGGCCCTCTGCTGTGAGGTCACTCCTGCCTGGCTAACGCACATCACCTTGGAGACGTGGGCCCTCAGGTGGGAGTTGGTGCCTTCTAGGAGTCTGCTCCCCTCGGTAATGAGGGCCGTCTGGCGTCAGGCCCTAACTCCTGGGCTCCCAAAATTTTCTGATGTGTGCCCTGTGGTGCGAGTACACTCCTGCCAGGTTCCCAACCCCATGGGAATGTGGGCCTTCTGTTCTGTGGTCCCAACAGCTGTGTTGTTCACAGTTTCATGATGAGGGTCCTCTGTTGTGAGTTCACAACGGCCGGGACCCCATAGCCTCGCTGCTCCTTGCTGCATGCTAGGAGGTTCCAACTGCGGGATTCCTCACCTTTTTTATTCTATGGGTCCTCTGTTTTGAGGCTCCTCCTGCCTGCCTCACTCCGAGCCCCTTGGAGATGTGGGTCCTCTTGTTTAGGCCACATGTTCTGGGTTCCTCACCTTTCTATGATTTGGCCACACTGGTGTGAGGCCACTCCTGCCTGGATCAGATCCCCTTGGTGATGTGGGCCCTCTGGTGAGAGTCTGATCCTGGCTGGGTTCCTCACTCTTCTGTGAGGTGGGCCCTCTGCTGTGAGGTAACTCCTGCCTGGCTTGCTCCCGTTGCCCTGGTGACGTCGGACTTCTGGTGGCAGTTGGAGCCTTCTTGTACCCTCCTCTCCAAGGTGATGAGGGCCCTCTTGCGTCAGGCTCTAACTGCTGGGCTCCCCACGATTTCTGATGTGAGCCCAGTGATGCCAGGACACTCCTGTAAGGTTCCAATACTCATGGGGATGTGTGCCTTCTGCTCTGTGGTCGCAACGCCTGGGTTGCTCACAGTTTCGTTATGTTGGCACTCCGGTGTTAGTTCACTCAGGCCTAGATCCCATAGCCTCTGTGCTCTGGGCCGCCTGCTGGGAGGTTCCAACTGCTGGATTCCTCACCTTTCTTATACTTTGGGCCCTGTGTGGTGAAGCTCCTCCTGCCTGCCTCACACCGAGCCCCTTGGTGATGTAGGTCTTCTGGTTTGAGACCACGTGTGCCGTTTGTCTCACCTTTTAGGGATGTGGCCCTACTGGTGTGAGGACACTCCTGACTGGTTCCCATCCCCTTGTTGATGTGGGCCCTCTGGTGAGAGTCTGATCCTGGCTTGATTCCTCACACTTCTGTGAGGCGGGCCCTCTGCTGTGAGGTCACACCTGCCTGGCTGGCACACGACGCCTTGGCCACATGGGCCCTCTGGTTGCAGTTGGAGCGTGCTGGGAACCTCCTCCCATCGGTGATGAGGGCCCTCTGGCGTCCGGCCCTAACTGCTGGGCTCACCACATTTTCTGATGTGCGCCCACTTGTGCGATGACACTCCTGCCAGGTTCCCATCCCCATGCAGATTTGGGCCTTCTGTTCTGAGGTGCCAACGGCTGGCTTGCTCACAGTGTCAGGATGTGGGCCCTCTGCTGTGAGTTCACTCCGGCGTGCATCCCATAGCCTCGGTGCTCTGGGCCACCTGCTTGGAGCTTCCAACTGCAGGATTCCTTACCTTTTTTCTTCTATGGGCCGTGTGTTGTGAGACACTTCCTGCCTGCCTCACTCTGAGCCCCTTGTTGATGTGGGTCTTCTGGTTTGAGGCCACATGTGGTGGGTTCCTTGCCTTTCAATGATGTGGCCCCACTGGTGTGAGCACACTCCTGCCTGGTTCGCATCCCCTTGGTGATGTGGGCCCTCTGGTGAGAATCTGATCCGGGTTGGGTTCCTCACACTTCCGTGAGCTTGGCCCTCAGCTCTGAGGTCACTCCTGCCTGGCTGGCACACCCCGCCTTGGCGACGTCGGCCCTCTGGTGGCAGTTGGAGCCTGCTGGGAGCCTCCTCCCCTCAGTGATGAGAGCCCTTTGGCGTCAGGCCCTAACTGCTGGGTACCCACATTTTCTAATACGTACTAAGTGGTGCGAGGATACGCCTGCCACGTTCCCATCCCCATGGGGATGTGGGCGTTCTGCTCTGAGGTCCCAACGGCTGGGTTGCTCACAGTTTCATGATGTGGGCCCTCTGCTGTGAGTTCACTTTGGCCTGGATCCCATAGACTCGGTGCTCTGGGCCTCCTGCTGCGAGGTTCCAACTGCTGGATTCCTCACATTTTTTAATCTATGGGCCCTGTGTTGTTAGGCTAGTCCTGCCTGCCTCACTCCGAGCCCCTTGGAGATGTGGTTCCTCTGGTTTAGGCCACATGTTCTGGGTCCCTCACCTTTCCATTATTTGGCCACACTGGTGTGAGTATACTTCTGCCTGGTTCCGATCCCCTTGGTGATGCGGGCCCTCTGGTGAGAGTCTTATCCTGGCTGGGTTCCTCACCCTTCTGTGACGTATGCCCTCTGCTGTGATGTCACTCCTGCCTGGCTGGCGCACGTCACCTTGGCGACGTGGGCCCTCAGTTGGGATTTGGTGTCTGCTGGGAGTTTCCTCCCTTCGGTAATGAGGGCCCTCTGGCGTCAGGCCTTAAATCCTGGGCTCCCAAACTTTTCTGATGTGTGCCCTGTGGTGCGAGTACACTCCTGCCAGGTTCCCAACCCCATGGCAATGTGGGCCTTCTGCTCTGTGGACCCAATGGCTCGGCTATTCACAGTTTCATGATGAGGGCCCTCTTTTGTGAGCTCACACCGGCCGGGATCCCATAGCCTCGTCGTTGTTCCTTGCCGCCTGCTGGGATGTTCCAACTGCGGGATTCCTCACCTTTTTTATTCTATGGGCCCTCTGTTTTGAGACTACTCCTGCCTGCCTCCCTCCCAGCCCCTTGGTGATGTGTGTCCTCTGGTTTGAGGCCACATGTGGTGGTTTCCTCGCCTTTCAATGATGTGGCCCCACTGGACTGAGAACACTCCTGCCTGGTTCCCATCCTCTTGGTGATGTGGGCCCTCTGGTGAGAGTCTGATCCTGGTTGGGTTCCTCACACTTCCGTGAACTTGGCCCTCTGCTCTGAGGTCACTCCTGCCTGGCTGGCACACCCCGCCTTGGTGACGTCGGCCCTCTGGTGGCAGTTGGAGCGTGCTGGGAGCCTCCTTCCCTCAGTAATGAGGGCCCTTTGGCGTCAGGCCCTAACTGCTGTGTACCCACATTTTCTAATACGTACTAAGTGGTGCGAGGACACTCCTGCCAGGTTCCCATCCCCGTGGGGATGTGGGACTTCTGCTCTGATGTCCAAAAGGCTGGGTTGCTCAAAGTTTCATGATGTGGGCCCTCTGCTGTGAGTGCACTGCGGCCTGGATCCCATAGACTGGGTGCTCTGGGCCACCTGCTGGGAGGTTCGAACTGTTGGATTCCTCACATTTTTTATTCTATGGGCCCTGCGTTGTGAGGCTAGTCCTGCCTGCCTCACTCTGAACCCCTTGGAGATGTGGATCCTCTGGTTTAGGCCACGTGTTCTGGGTTCCTCACCTTTCTATGATTTGGCCACACTGGTGTGAGGCCACTCTTGCCTGGATCCGATCCCCTTGGTGATGCGGGCCCTCTGGTGAGACTCTTATCCTGGCTGGGTGCCTCACCCTTCTGGGACGTATGCCCTCTGCTGTGAGGTCACTCCTGCCTGGCTGGCGCACGTCACCTTGGCGACGTGGGCCCTCAGTTGGGAGTTGGTGCCTGCTGGGAGTCTCCTCCCCTCGGTAATGAGGGCCCTCTGACGTCAGGCCCTAACTCCTGGGCTCCCATACTTTTCTGATGTGTGCCCTCTGGTGGGAGTACACTCCTGCCAGGTTCCCAACCCCATGGGAATGTGGGCCTTCTTCTCTGTGGTCCCAACCGCTGGGTTGTTCACAGTTTCGTGATGAGGGCCTTCTGTTGTGAGTTCACACCGGCCGGGATCCCATAGCCTCGCTGCTCCTTGCCGCCTGCTGGGAGGTTCCAACTGCGGGTTACCTCACCTTTTTTATTTTATGGCCCTCTGTTTGAGACACCTCCTGCCTGCCTCACTCTGAGCCCCTTGTTGATGTGGGTCCTCTGGTTTAGGCCATATGTTCTGGGTTCCTCACATTTCTACGATTTGGCCACACTGGTGTGAGGCCACTCCTGCCTGGTTCTGATCCCCTTGGTGATGTGGGCCCTCTGGTGAGAGTCTTATCCTGGCTGGGTTCCTCCCCCTTCTGTGACATAGGCCCTCTGCTGTGAGGTCACTCCTGCCTGGCTAACGCACATCACCTTGGAGACGTGGGCCCTCAGGTGGGAGTTGGTGCCTTCTAGGAGTCTGCTCCCCTCGGTAATGAGGGCCGTCTGGCGTCAGGCCCTAACTCCTGGGCTCCCAAAATTTTCTGATGTGTGCCCTGTGGTGCGAGTACACTCCTGCCAGGTTCCCAACCCCATGGGAATGTGGGCCTTCTGTTCTGTGGTCCCAACAGCTGTGTTGTTCACAGTTTCATGATGAGGGTCCTCTGTTGTGAGTTCACAACGGCCGGGACCCCATAGCCTCGCTGCTCCTTGCTGCATGCTAGGAGGTTCCAACTGCGGGATTCCTCACCTTTTTTATTCTATGGGTCCTCTGTTTTGAGGCTCCTCCTGCCTGCCTCACTCCGAGCCCCTTGGAGATGTGGGTCCTCTTGTTTAGGCCACATGTTCTGGGTTCCTCACCTTTCTATGATTTGGCCACACTGGTGTGAGGCCACTCCTGCCTGGATCAGATCCCCTTGGTGATGTGGGCCCTCTGGTGAGAGTCTGATCCTGGCTGGGTTCCTCACTCTTCTGTGAGGTGGGCCCTCTGCTGTGAGGTAACTCCTGCCTGGCTTGCTCCCGTTGCCCTGGTGACGTCGGACTTCTGGTGGCAGTTGGAGCCTTCTTGTACCCTCCTCTCCAAGGTGATGAGGGCCCTCTTGCGTCAGGCTCTAACTGCTGGGCTCCCCACGATTTCTGATGTGAGCCCAGTGATGCCAGGACACTCCTGTAAGGTTCCAATACTCATGGGGATGTGTGCCTTCTGCTCTGTGGTCGCAACGCCTGGGTTGCTCACAGTTTCGTTATGTTGGCACTCCGGTGTTAGTTCACTCAGGCCTAGATCCCATAGCCTCTGTGCTCTGGGCCGCCTGCTGGGAGGTTCCAACTGCTGGATTCCTCACCTTTCTTATACTTTGGGCCCTGTGTGGTGAAGCTCCTCCTGCCTGCCTCACACCGAGCCCCTTGGTGATGTAGGTCTTCTGGTTTGAGACCACGTGTGCCGTTTGTCTCACCTTTTAGGGATGTGGCCCTACTGGTGTGAGGACACTCCTGACTGGTTCCCATCCCCTTGTTGATGTGGGCCCTCTGGTGAGAGTCTGATCCTGGCTTGATTCCTCACACTTCTGTGAGGCGGGCCCTCTGCTGTGAGGTCACACCTGCCTGGCTGGCACACGACGCCTTGGCCACATGGGCCCTCTGGTTGCAGTTGGAGCGTGCTGGGAACCTCCTCCCATCGGTGATGAGGGCCCTCTGGCGTCCGGCCCTAACTGCTGGGCTCACCACATTTTCTGATGTGCGCCCACTTGTGCGATGACACTCCTGCCAGGTTCCCATCCCCATGCAGATTTGGGCCTTCTGTTCTGAGGTGCCAACGGCTGGCTTGCTCACAGTGTCAGGATGTGGGCCCTCTGCTGTGAGTTCACTCCGGCGTGCATCCCATAGCCTCGGGGCTCTGGGCCACCTGCTTGGAGCTTCCAACTGCAGGATTCCTTACCTTTTTTCTTCTATGGGCCGTGTGTTGTGAGACACTTCCTGCCTGCCTCACTCTGAGCCCCTTGTTGATGTGGGTCTTCTGGTTTGAGGCCACATGTGGTGGGTTCCTTGCCTTTCAATGATGTGGCCCCACTGGTGTGAGCACACTCCTGCCTGGTTCGCATCCCCTTGGTGATGTGGGCCCTCTGGTGAGAATCTGATCCGGGTTGGGTTCCTCACACTTCCGTGAGCTTGGCCCTCAGCTCTGAGGTCACTCCTGCCTGGCTGGCACACCCCGCCTTGGCGACGTCGGCCCTCTGGTGGCAGTTGGAGCCTGCTGGGAGCCTCCTCCCCTCAGTGATGAGAGCCCTTTGGCGTCAGGCCCTAACTGCTGGGTACCCACATTTTCTAATACGTACTAAGTGGTGCGAGGATACGCCTGCCACGTTCCCATCCCCATGGGGATGTGGGCGTTCTGCTCTGAGGTCCCAACGGCTGGGTTGCTCACAGTTTCATGATGTGGGCCCTCTGCTGTGAGTTCACTTTGGCCTGGATCCCATAGACTCGGTGCTCTGGGCCTCCTGCTGCGAGGTTCCAACTGCTGGATTCCTCACATTTTTTAATCTATGGGCCCTGTGTTGTTAGGCTAGTCCTGCCTGCCTCACTCCGAGCCCCTTGGAGATGTGGTTCCTCTGGTTTAGGCCACATGTTCTGGGTCCCTCACCTTTCCATTATTTGGCCACACTGGTGTGAGTATACTTCTGCCTGGTTCCGATCCCCTTGGTGATGCGGGCCCTCTGGTGAGAGTCTTATCCTGGCTGGGTTCCTCACCCTTCTGTGACGTATGCCCTCTGCTGTGATGTCACTCCTGCCTGGCTGGCGCACGTCACCTTGGCGACGTGGGCCCTCAGTTGGGATTTGGTGTCTGCTGGGAGTTTCCTCCCTTCGGTAATGAGGGCCCTCTGGCGTCAGGCCTTAAATCCTGGGCTCCCAAACTTTTCTGATGTGTGCCCTGTGGTGCGAGTACACTCCTGCCAGGTTCCCAACCCCATGGCAATGTGGGCCTTCTGCTCTGTGGACCCAATGGCTCGGCTATTCACAGTTTCATGATGAGGGCCCTCTTTTGTGAGCTCACACCGGCCGGGATCCCATAGCCTCGTCGTTGTTCCTTGCCGCCTGCTGGGATGTTCCAACTGCGGGATTCCTCACCTTTTTTATTCTATGGGCCCTCTGTTTTGAGACTACTCCTGCCTGCCTCCCTCCCAGCCCCTTGGTGATGTGTGTCCTCTGGTTTGAGGCCACATGTGGTGGTTTCCTCGCCTTTCAATGATGTGGCCCCACTGGACTGAGAACACTCCTGCCTGGTTCCCATCCTCTTGGTGATGTGGGCCCTCTGGTGAGAGTCTGATCCTGGTTGGGTTCCTCACACTTCCGTGAACTTGGCCCTCTGCTCTGAGGTCACTCCTGCCTGGCTGGCACACCCCGCCTTGGTGACGTCGGCCCTCTGGTGGCAGTTGGAGCGTGCTGGGAGCCTCCTTCCCTCAGTAATGAGGGCCCTTTGGCGTCAGGCCCTAACTGCTGTGTACCCACATTTTCTAATACGTACTAAGTGGTGCGAGGACACTCCTGCCAGGTTCCCATCCCCGTGGGGATGTGGGACTTCTGCTCTGATGTCCAAAAGGCTGGGTTGCTCAAAGTTTCATGATGTGGGCCCTCTGCTGTGAGTGCACTGCGGCCTGGATCCCATAGACTGGGTGCTCTGGGCCACCTGCTGGGAGGTTCGAACTGTTGGATTCCTCACATTTTTTATTCTATGGGCCCTGCGTTGTGAGGCTAGTCCTGCCTGCCTCACTCTGAACCCCTTGGAGATGTGGATCCTCTGGTTTAGGCCACGTGTTCTGGGTTCCTCACCTTTCTATGATTTGGCCACACTGGTGTGAGGCCACTCTTGCCTGGATCCGATCCCCTTGGTGATGCGGGCCCTCTGGTGAGACTCTTATCCTGGCTGGGTGCCTCACCCTTCTGGGACGTATGCCCTCTGCTGTGAGGTCACTCCTGCCTGGCTGGCGCACGTCACCTTGGTGACGTGGGCCCTCAGTTGGGAGTTGGTGCCTGCTGGGAGTCTCCTCCCCTCGGTAATGAGGGCCCTCTGACGTCAGGCCCTAACTCCTGGGCTCCCATACTTTTCTGATGTGTGCCCTCTGGTGGGAGTACACTCCTGCCAGGTTCCCAACCCCATGGGAATGTGGGCCTTCTTCTCTGTGGTCCCAACCGCTGGGTTGTTCACAGTTTCGTGATGAGGGCCTTCTGTTGTGAGTTCACACCGGCCGGGATCCCATAGCCTCGCTGCTCCTTGCCGCCTGCTGGGAGGTTCCAACTGCGGGTTACCTCACCTTTTTTATTTTATGGCCCTCTGTTTGAGACACCTCCTGCCTGCCTCACTCTGAGCCCCTTGTTGATGTGGGTCCTCTGGTTTAGGCCATATGTTCTGGGTTCCTCACTTTTCTACGATTTGGCCACACTGGTGTGAGGCCACTCCTGCCTGGTTCTGATCCCCTTGGTGATGTGGGCCCTCTGGTGAGAGTCTTATCCTGGCTGGGTTCCTCCCCCTTCTGTGACATAGGCCCTCTGCTGTGAGGTCACTCCTGCCTGGCTAACGCACATCACCTTGGAGACGTGGGCCCTCAGGTGGGAGTTGGTGCCTTCTAGGAGTCTGCTCCCCTCGGTAATGAGGGCCGTCTGGCGTCAGGCCCTAACTCCTGGGCTCCCAAAATTTTCTGATGTGTGCCCTGTGGTGCGAGTACACTCCTGCCAGGTTCCCAACCCCATGGGAATGTGGGCCTTCTGTTCTGTGGTCCCAACAGCTGTGTTGTTCACAGTTTCATGATGAGGGTCCTCTGTTGTGAGTTCACAACGGCCGGGACCCCATAGCCTCGCTGCTCCTTGCTGCATGCTAGGAGGTTCCAACTGCGGGATTCCTCACCTTTTTTATTCTATGGGTCCTCTGTTTTGAGGCTCCTCCTGCCTGCCTCACTCCGAGCCCCTTGGAGATGTGGGTCCTCTTGTTTAGGCCACATGTTCTGGGTTCCTCACCTTTCTATGATTTGGCCACACTGGTGTGAGGCCACTCCTGCCTGGATCAGATCCCCTTGGTGATGTGGGCCCTCTGGTGAGAGTCTGATCCTGGCTGGGTTCCTCACTCTTCTGTGAGGTGGGCCCTCTGCTGTGAGGTAACTCCTGCCTGGCTTGCTCCCGTTGCCCTGGTGACGTCGGACTTCTGGTGGCAGTTGGAGCCTTCTTGTACCCTCCTCTCCAAGGTGATGAGGGCCCTCTTGCGTCAGGCTCTAACTGCTGGGCTCCCCACGATTTCTGATGTGAGCCCAGTGATGCCAGGACACTCCTGTAAGGTTCCAATACTCATGGGGATGTGTGCCTTCTGCTCTGTGGTCGCAACGCCTGGGTTGCTCACAGTTTCGTTATGTTGGCACTCCGGTGTTAGTTCACTCAGGCCTAGATCCCATAGCCTCTGTGCTCTGGGCCGCCTGCTGGGAGGTTCCAACTGCTGGATTCCTCACCTTTCTTATACTTTGGGCCCTGTGTGGTGAAGCTCCTCCTGCCTGCCTCACACCGAGCCCCTTGGTGATGTAGGTCTTCTGGTTTGAGACCACGTGTGCCGTTTGTCTCACCTTTTAGGGATGTGGCCCTACTGGTGTGAGGACACTCCTGACTGGTTCCCATCCCCTTGTTGATGTGGGCCCTCTGGTGAGAGTCTGATCCTGGCTTGATTCCTCACACTTCTGTGAGGCGGGCCCTCTGCTGTGAGGTCACACCTGCCTGGCTGGCACACGACGCCTTGGCCACATGGGCCCTCTGGTTGCAGTTGGAGCGTGCTGGGAACCTCCTCCCATCGGTGATGAGGGCCCTCTGGCGTCCGGCCCTAACTGCTGGGCTCACCACATTTTCTGATGTGCGCCCACTTGTGCGATGACACTCCTGCCAGGTTCCCATCCCCATGCAGATTTGGGCCTTCTGTTCTGAGGTGCCAACGGCTGGCTTGCTCACAGTGTCAGGATGTGGGCCCTCTGCTGTGAGTTCACTCCGGCGTGCATCCCATAGCCTCGGGGCTCTGGGCCACCTGCTTGGAGCTTCCAACTGCAGGATTCCTTACCTTTTTTCTTCTATGGGCCGTGTGTTGTGAGACACTTCCTGCCTGCCTCACTCTGAGCCCCTTGTTGATGTGGGTCTTCTGGTTTGAGGCCACATGTGGTGGGTTCCTTGCCTTTCAATGATGTGGCCCCACTGGTGTGAGCACACTCCTGCCTGGTTCGCATCCCCTTGGTGATGTGGGCCCTCTGGTGAGAATCTGATCCGGGTTGGGTTCCTCACACTTCCGTGAGCTTGGCCCTCAGCTCTGAGGTCACTCCTGCCTGGCTGGCACACCCCGCCTTGGCGACGTCGGCCCTCTGGTGGCAGTTGGAGCCTGCTGGGAGCCTCCTCCCCTCAGTGATGAGAGCCCTTTGGCGTCAGGCCCTAACTGCTGGGTACCCACATTTTCTAATACGTACTAAGTGGTGCGAGGATACGCCTGCCACGTTCCCATCCCCATGGGGATGTGGGCGTTCTGCTCTGAGGTCCCAACGGCTGGGTTGCTCACAGTTTCATGATGTGGGCCCTCTGCTGTGAGTTCACTTTGGCCTGGATCCCATAGACTCGGTGCTCTGGGCCTCCTGCTGCGAGGTTCCAACTGCTGGATTCCTCACATTTTTTAATCTATGGGCCCTGTGTTGTTAGGCTAGTCCTGCCTGCCTCACTCCGAGCCCCTTGGAGATGTGGTTCCTCTGGTTTAGGCCACATGTTCTGGGTCCCTCACCTTTCCATTATTTGGCCACACTGGTGTGAGTATACTTCTGCCTGGTTCCGATCCCCTTGGTGATGCGGGCCCTCTGGTGAGAGTCTTATCCTGGCTGGGTTCCTCACCCTTCTGTGACGTATGCCCTCTGCTGTGATGTCACTCCTGCCTGGCTGGGGCACGTCACCTTGGCGACGTGGGCCCTCAGTTGGGATTTGGTGTCTGCTGGGAGTTTCCTCCCTTCGGTAATGAGGGCCCTCTGGCGTCAGGCCTTAAATCCTGGGCTCCCAAACTTTTCTGATGTGTGCCCTGTGGTGCGAGTACACTCCTGCCAGGTTCCCAACCCCATGGCAATGTGGGCCTTCTGCTCTGTGGACCCAATGTCTGGGCTATTCACAGTTTCATGATGAGGGCCCTCTTTTGTGAGCTCACACCGGCCGGGATCCCATAGCCTCGTCGTTGTTCCTTGCCGCCTGCTGGGATGTTCCAACTGCGGGATTCCTCACCTTTTTTATTCTATGGGCCCTCTGTTTTGAGACTACTCCTGCCTGCCTCCCTCCCAGCCCCTTGGTGATGTGTGTCCTCTGGTTTGAGGCCACATGTGGTGGTTTCCTCGCCTTTCAATGATGTGGCCCCACTGGACTGAGAACACTCCTGCCTGGTTCCCATCCTCTTGGTGATGTGGGCCCTCTGGTGAGAGTCTGATCCTGGTTGGGTTCCTCACACTTCCGTGAACTTGGCCCTCTGCTCTGAGGTCACTCCTGCCTGGCTGGCACACCCCGCCTTGGTGACGTCGGCCCTCTGGTGGCAGTTGGAGCGTGCTGGGAGCCTCCTTCCCTCAGTAATGAGGGCCCTTTGGCGTCAGGCCCTAACTGCTGTGTACCCACATTTTCTAATACGTACTAAGTGGTGCGAGGACACTCCTGCCAGGTTCCCATCCCCGTGGGGATGTGGGACTTCTGCTCTGATGTCCAAAAGGCTGGGTTGCTCAAAGTTTCATGATGTGGGCCCTCTGCTGTGAGTGCACTGCGGCCTGGATCCCATAGACTGGGTGCTCTGGGCCACCTGCTGGGAGGTTCGAACTGTTGGATTCCTCACATTTTTTATTCTATGGGCCCTGCGTTGTGAGGCTAGTCCTGCCTGCCTCACTCTGAACCCCTTGGAGATGTGGATCCTCTGGTTTAGGCCACGTGTTCTGGGTTCCTCACCTTTCTATGATTTGGCCACACTGGTGTGAGGCCACTCTTGCCTGGATCCGATCCCCTTGGTGATGCGGGCCCTCTGGTGAGACTCTTATCCTGGCTGGGTGCCTCACCCTTCTGGGACGTATGCCCTCTGCTGTGAGGTCACTCCTGCCTGGCTGGCGCACGTCACCTTGGTGACGTGGGCCCTCAGTTGGGAGTTGGTGCCTGCTGGGAGTCTCCTCCCCTCGGTAATGAGGGCCCTCTGACGTCAGGCCCTAACTCCTGGGCTCCCATACTTTTCTGATGTGTGCCCTCTGGTGGGAGTACACTCCTGCCAGGTTCCCAACCCCATGGGAATGTGGGCCTTCTTCTCTGTGGTCCCAACCGCTGGGTTGTTCACAGTTTCGTGATGAGGGCCTTCTGTTGTGAGTTCACACCGGCCGGGATCCCATAGCCTCGCTGCTCCTTGCCGCCTGCTGGGAGGTTCCAACTGCGGGTTACCTCACCTTTTTTATTTTATGGCCCTCTGTTTGAGACACCTCCTGCCTGCCTCACTCTGAGCCCCTTGTTGATGTGGGTCCTCTGGTTTAGGCCATATGTTCTGGGTTCCTCACTTTTCTACGATTTGGCCACACTGGTGTGAGGCCACTCCTGCCTGGTTCTGATCCCCTTGGTGATGTGGGCCCTCTGGTGAGAGTCTTATCCTGGCTGGGTTCCTCCCCCTTCTGTGACATAGGCCCTCTGCTGTGAGGTCACTCCTGCCTGGCTAACGCACATCACCTTGGAGACGTGGGCCCTCAGGTGGGAGTTGGTGCCTTCTAGGAGTCTGCTCCCCTCGGTAATGAGGGCCGTCTGGCGTCAGGCCCTAACTCCTGGGCTCCCAAAATTTTCTGATGTGTGCCCTGTGGTGCGAGTACACTCCTGCCAGGTTCCCAACCCCATGGGAATGTGGGCCTTCTGTTCTGTGGTCCCAACAGCTGTGTTGTTCACAGTTTCATGATGAGGGTCCTCTGTTGTGAGTTCACAACGGCCGGGACCCCATAGCCTCGCTGCTCCTTGCTGCATGCTAGGAGGTTCCAACTGCGGGATTCCTCACCTTTTTTATTCTATGGGTCCTCTGTTTTGAGGCTCCTCCTGCCTGCCTCACTCCGAGCCCCTTGGAGATGTGGGTCCTCTTGTTTAGGCCACATGTTCTGGGTTCCTCACCTTTCTATGATTTGGCCACACTGGTGTGAGGCCACTCCTGCCTGGATCAGATCCCCTTGGTGATGTGGGCCCTCTGGTGAGAGTCTGATCCTGGCTGGGTTCCTCACTCTTCTGTGAGGTGGGCCCTCTGCTGTGAGGTAACTCCTGCCTGGCTTGCTCCCGTTGCCCTGGTGACGTCGGACTTCTGGTGGCAGTTGGAGCCTTCTTGTACCCTCCTCTCCAAGGTGATGAGGGCCCTCTTGCGTCAGGCTCTAACTGCTGGGCTCCCCACGATTTCTGATGTGAGCCCAGTGATGCCAGGACACTCCTGTAAGGTTCCAATACTCATGGGGATGTGTGCCTTCTGCTCTGTGGTCGCAACGCCTGGGTTGCTCACAGTTTCGTTATGTTGGCACTCCGGTGTTAGTTCACTCAGGCCTAGATCCCATAGCCTCTGTGCTCTGGGCCGCCTGCTGGGAGGTTCCAACTGCTGGATTCCTCACCTTTCTTATACTTTGGGCCCTGTGTGGTGAAGCTCCTCCTGCCTGCCTCACACCGAGCCCCTTGGTGATGTAGGTCTTCTGGTTTGAGACCACGTGTGCCGTTTGTCTCACCTTTTAGGGATGTGGCCCTACTGGTGTGAGGACACTCCTGACTGGTTCCCATCCCCTTGTTGATGTGGGCCCTCTGGTGAGAGTCTGATCCTGGCTTGATTCCTCACACTTCTGTGAGGCGGGCCCTCTGCTGTGAGGTCACACCTGCCTGGCTGGCACACGACGCCTTGGCCACATGGGCCCTCTGGTTGCAGTTGGAGCGTGCTGGGAACCTCCTCCCATCGGTGATGAGGGCCCTCTGGCGTCCGGCCCTAACTGCTGGGCTCACCACATTTTCTGATGTGCGCCCACTTGTGCGATGACACTCCTGCCAGGTTCCCATCCCCATGCAGATTTGGGCCTTCTGTTCTGAGGTGCCAACGGCTGGCTTGCTCACAGTGTCAGGATGTGGGCCCTCTGCTGTGAGTTCACTCCGGCGTGCATCCCATAGCCTCGGTGCTCTGGGCCACCTGCTTGGAGCTTCCAACTGCAGGATTCCTTACCTTTTTTCTTCTATGGGCCGTGTGTTGTGAGACACTTCCTGCCTGCCTCACTCTGAGCCCCTTGTTGATGTGGGTCTTCTGGTTTGAGGCCACATGTGGTGGGTTCCTTGCCTTTCAATGATGTGGCCCCACTGGTGTGAGCACACTCCTGCCTGGTTCGCATCCCCTTGGTGATGTGGGCCCTCTGGTGAGAATCTGATCCGGGTTGGGTTCCTCACACTTCCGTGAGCTTGGCCCTCAGCTCTGAGGTCACTCCTGCCTGGCTGGCACACCCCGCCTTGGCGACGTCGGCCCTCTGGTGGCAGTTGGAGCCTGCTGGGAGCCTCCTCCCCTCAGTGATGAGAGCCCTTTGGCGTCAGGCCCTAACTGCTGGGTACCCACATTTTCTAATACGTACTAAGTGGTGCGAGGATACGCCTGCCACGTTCCCATCCCCATGGGGATGTGGGCGTTCTGCTCTGAGGTCCCAACGGCTGGGTTGCTCACAGTTTCATGATGTGGGCCCTCTGCTGTGAGTTCACTTTGGCCTGGATCCCATAGACTCGGTGCTCTGGGCCTCCTGCTGCGAGGTTCCAACTGCTGGATTCCTCACATTTTTTAATCTATGGGCCCTGTGTTGTTAGGCTAGTCCTGCCTGCCTCACTCCGAGCCCCTTGGAGATGTGGTTCCTCTGGTTTAGGCCACATGTTCTGGGTCCCTCACCTTTCCATTATTTGGCCACACTGGTGTGAGTATACTTCTGCCTGGTTCCGATCCCCTTGGTGATGCGGGCCCTCTGGTGAGACTCTTATCCTGGCTGGGTTCCTCACCCTTCTGTGACGTATGCCCTCTGCTGTGATGTCACTCCTGCCTGGCTGGCGCACGTCACCTTGGCGACGTGGGCCCTCAGTTGGGATTTGGTGTCTGCTGGGAGTTTCCTCCCTTCGGTAATGAGGGCCCTCTGGCGTCAGGCCTTAAATCCTGGGCTCCCAAACTTTTCTGATGTGTGCCCTGTGGTGCGAGTACACTCCTGCCAGGTTCCCAACCCCATGGCAATGTGGGCCTTCTGCTCTGTGGACCCAATGGCTGGGCTATTCACAGTTTCATGATGAGGGCCCTCTTTTGTGAGCTCACACCGGCCGGGATCCCATAGCCTCGTCGTTGTTCCTTGCCGCCTGCTGGGATGTTCCAACTGCGGGATTCCTCACCTTTTTTATTCTATGGGCCCTCTGTTTTGAGACTACTCCTGCCTGCCTCCCTCCCAGCCCCTTGGTGATGTGTGTCCTCTGGTTTGAGGCCACATGTGGTGGTTTCCTCGCCTTTCAATGATGTGGCCCCACTGGACTGAGAACACTCCTGCCTGGTTCCCATCCTCTTGGTGATGTGGGCCCTCTGGTGAGAGTCTGATCCTGGTTGGGTTCCTCACACTTCCGTGAACTTGGCCCTCTGCTCTGAGGTCACTCCTGCCTGGCTGGCACACCCCGCCTTGGTGACGTCGGCCCTCTGGTGGCAGTTGGAGCGTGCTGGGAGCCTCCTTCCCTCAGTAATGAGGGCCCTTTGGCGTCAGGCCCTAACTGCTGTGTACCCACATTTTCTAATACGTACTAAGTGGTGCGAGGACACTCCTGCCAGGTTCCCATCCCCGTGGGGATGTGGGACTTCTGCTCTGATGTCCAAAAGGCTGGGTTGCTCAAAGTTTCATGATGTGGGCCCTCTGCTGTGAGTGCACTGCGGCCTGGATCCCATAGACTGGGTGCTCTGGGCCACCTGCTGGGAGGTTCGAACTGTTGGATTCCTCACATTTTTTATTCTATGGGCCCTGCGTTGTGAGGCTAGTCCTGCCTGCCTCACTCTGAACCCCTTGGAGATGTGGATCCTCTGGTTTAGGCCACGTGTTCTGGGTTCCTCACCTTTCTATGATTTGGCCACACTGGTGTGAGGCCACTCTTGCCTGGATCCGATCCCCTTGGTGATGCGGGCCCTCTGGTGAGACTCTTATCCTGGCTGGGTGCCTCACCCTTCTGGGACGTATGCCCTCTGCTGTGAGGTCACTCCTGCCTGGCTGGCGCACGTCACCTTGGCGACGTGGGCCCTCAGTTGGGAGTTGGTGCCTGCTGGGAGTCTCCTCCCCTCGGTAATGAGGGCCCTCTGACGTCAGGCCCTAACTCCTGGGCTCCCATACTTTTCTGATGTGTGCCCTCTGGTGGGAGTACACTCCTGCCAGGTTCCCAACCCCATGGGAATGTGGGCCTTCTTCTCTGTGGTCCCAACCGCTGGGTTGTTCACAGTTTCGTGATGAGGGCCTTCTGTTGTGAGTTCACACCGGCCGGGATCCCATAGCCTCGCTGCTCCTTGCCGCCTGCTGGGAGGTTCCAACTGCGGGTTACCTCACCTTTTTTATTTTATGGCCCTCTGTTTGAGACACCTCCTGCCTGCCTCACTCTGAGCCCCTTGTTGATGTGGGTCCTCTGGTTTAGGCCATATGTTCTGGGTTCCTCACTTTTCTACGATTTGGCCACACTGGTGTGAGGCCACTCCTGCCTGGTTCTGATCCCCTTGGTGATGTGGGCCCTCTGGTGAGAGTCTTATCCTGGCTGGGTTCCTCCCCCTTCTGTGACATAGGCCCTCTGCTGTGAGGTCACTCCTGCCTGGCTAACGCACATCACCTTGGAGACGTGGGCCCTCAGGTGGGAGTTGGTGCCTTCTAGGAGTCTGCTCCCCTCGGTAATGAGGGCCGTCTGGCGTCAGGCCCTAACTCCTGGGCTCCCAAAATTTTCTGATGTGTGCCCTGTGGTGCGAGTACACTCCTGCCAGGTTCCCAACCCCATGGGAATGTGGGCCTTCTGTTCTGTGGTCCCAACAGCTGTGTTGTTCACAGTTTCATGATGAGGGTCCTCTGTTGTGAGTTCACAACGGCCGGGACCCCATAGCCTCGCTGCTCCTTGCTGCATGCTAGGAGGTTCCAACTGCGGGATTCCTCACCTTTTTTATTCTATGGGTCCTCTGTTTTGAGGCTCCTCCTGCCTGCCTCACTCCGAGCCCCTTGGAGATGTGGGTCCTCTTGTTTAGGCCACATGTTCTGGGTTCCTCACCTTTCTATGATTTGGCCACACTGGTGTGAGGCCACTCCTGCCTGGATCAGATCCCCTTGGTGATGTGGGCCCTCTGGTGAGAGTCTGATCCTGGCTGGGTTCCTCACTCTTCTGTGAGGTGGGCCCTCTGCTGTGAGGTAACTCCTGCCTGGCTTGCTCCCGTTGCCCTGGTGACGTCGGACTTCTGGTGGCAGTTGGAGCCTTCTTGTACCCTCCTCTCCAAGGTGATGAGGGCCCTCTTGCGTCAGGCTCTAACTGCTGGGCTCCCCACGATTTCTGATGTGAGCCCAGTGATGCCAGGACACTCCTGTAAGGTTCCAATACTCATGGGGATGTGTGCCTTCTGCTCTGTGGTCGCAACGCCTGGGTTGCTCACAGTTTCGTTATGTTGGCACTCCGGTGTTAGTTCACTCAGGCCTAGATCCCATAGCCTCTGTGCTCTGGGCCGCCTGCTGGGAGGTTCCAACTGCTGGATTCCTCACCTTTCTTATACTTTGGGCCCTGTGTGGTGAAGCTCCTCCTGCCTGCCTCACACCGAGCCCCTTGGTGATGTAGGTCTTCTGGTTTGAGACCACGTGTGCCGTTTGTCTCACCTTTTAGGGATGTGGCCCTACTGGTGTGAGGACACTCCTGACTGGTTCCCATCCCCTTGTTGATGTGGGCCCTCTGGTGAGAGTCTGATCCTGGCTTGATTCCTCACACTTCTGTGAGGCGGGCCCTCTGCTGTGAGGTCACACCTGCCTGGCTGGCACACGACGCCTTGGCCACATGGGCCCTCTGGTTGCAGTTGGAGCGTGCTGGGAACCTCCTCCCATCGGTGATGAGGGCCCTCTGGCGTCCGGCCCTAACTGCTGGGCTCACCACATTTTCTGATGTGCGCCCACTTGTGCGATGACACTCCTGCCAGGTTCCCATCCCCATGCAGATTTGGGCCTTCTGTTCTGAGGTGCCAACGGCTGGCTTGCTCACAGTGTCAGGATGTGGGCCCTCTGCTGTGAGTTCACTCCGGCGTGCATCCCATAGCCTCGGTGCTCTGGGCCACCTGCTTGGAGCTTCCAACTGCAGGATTCCTTACCTTTTTTCTTCTATGGGCCGTGTGTTGTGAGACACTTCCTGCCTGCCTCACTCTGAGCCCCTTGTTGATGTGGGTCTTCTGGTTTGAGGCCACATGTGGTGGGTTCCTTGCCTTTCAATGATGTGGCCCCACTGGTGTGAGCACACTCCTGCCTGGTTCGCATCCCCTTGGTGATGTGGGCCCTCTGGTGAGAATCTGATCCGGGTTGGGTTCCTCACACTTCCGTGAGCTTGGCCCTCAGCTCTGAGGTCACTCCTGCCTGGCTGGCACACCCCGCCTTGGCGACGTCGGCCCTCTGGTGGCAGTTGGAGCCTGCTGGGAGCCTCCTCCCCTCAGTGATGAGAGCCCTTTGGCGTCAGGCCCTAACTGCTGGGTACCCACATTTTCTAATACGTACTAAGTGGTGCGAGGATACGCCTGCCACGTTCCCATCCCCATGGGGATGTGGGCGTTCTGCTCTGAGGTCCCAACGGCTGGGTTGCTCACAGTTTCATGATGTGGGCCCTCTGCTGTGAGTTCACTTTGGCCTGGATCCCATAGACTCGGTGCTCTGGGCCTCCTGCTGCGAGGTTCCAACTGCTGGATTCCTCACATTTTTTAATCTATGGGCCCTGTGTTGTTAGGCTAGTCCTGCCTGCCTCACTCCGAGCCCCTTGGAGATGTGGTTCCTCTGGTTTAGGCCACATGTTCTGGGTCCCTCACCTTTCCATTATTTGGCCACACTGGTGTGAGTATACTTCTGCCTGGTTCCGATCCCCTTGGTGATGCGGGCCCTCTGGTGAGACTCTTATCCTGGCTGGGTTCCTCACCCTTCTGTGACGTATGCCCTCTGCTGTGATGTCACTCCTGCCTGGCTGGCGCACGTCACCTTGGCGACGTGGGCCCTCAGTTGGGATTTGGTGTCTGCTGGGAGTTTCCTCCCTTCGGTAATGAGGGCCCTCTGGCGTCAGGCCTTAAATCCTGGGCTCCCAAACTTTTCTGATGTGTGCCCTGTGGTGCGAGTACACTCCTGCCAGGTTCCCAACCCCATGGCAATGTGGGCCTTCTGCTCTGTGGACCCAATGGCTGGGCTATTCACAGTTTCATGATGAGGGCCCTCTTTTGTGAGCTCACACCGGCCGGGATCCCATAGCCTCGTCGTTGTTCCTTGCCGCCTGCTGGGATGTTCCAACTGCGGGATTCCTCACCTTTTTTATTCTATGGGCCCTCTGTTTTGAGACTACTCCTGCCTGCCTCCCTCCCAGCCCCTTGGTGATGTGTGTCCTCTGGTTTGAGGCCACATGTGGTGGTTTCCTCGCCTTTCAATGATGTGGCCCCACTGGACTGAGAACACTCCTGCCTGGTTCCCATCCTCTTGGTGATGTGGGCCCTCTGGTGAGAGTCTGATCCTGGTTGGGTTCCTCACACTTCCGTGAACTTGGCCCTCTGCTCTGAGGTCACTCCTGCCTGGCTGGCACACCCCGCCTTGGTGACGTCGGCCCTCTGGTGGCAGTTGGAGCGTGCTGGGAGCCTCCTTCCCTCAGTAATGAGGGCCCTTTGGCGTCAGGCCCTAACTGCTGTGTACCCACATTTTCTAATACGTACTAAGTGGTGCGAGGACACTCCTGCCAGGTTCCCATCCCCGTGGGGATGTGGGACTTCTGCTCTGATGTCCAAACGGCTGGGTTGCTCAAAGTTTCATGATGTGGGCCCTCTGCTGTGAGTGCACTGCGGCCTGGATCCCATAGACTGGGTGCTCTGGGCCACCTGCTGGGAGGTTCGAACTGTTGGATTCCTCACATTTTTTATTCTATGGGCCCTGCGTTGTGAGGCTAGTCCTGCCTGCCTCACTCTGAACCCCTTGGAGATGTGGATCCTCTGGTTTAGGCCACGTGTTCTGGGTTCCTCACCTTTCTATGATTTGGCCACACTGGTGTGAGGCCACTCTTGCCTGGATCCGATCCCCTTGGTGATGCGGGCCCTCTGGTGAGACTCTTATCCTGGCTGGGTGCCTCACCCTTCTGGGACGTATGCCCTCTGCTGTGAGGTCACTCCTGCCTGGCTGGCGCACGTCACCTTGGCGACGTGGGCCCTCAGTTGGGAGTTGGTGCCTGCTGGGAGTCTCCTCCCCTCGGTAATGAGGGCCCTCTGACGTCAGGCCCTAACTCCTGGGCTCCCATACTTTTCTGATGTGTGCCCTCTGGTGGGAGTACACTCCTGCCAGGTTCCCAACCCCATGGGAATGTGGGCCTTCTTCTCTGTGGTCCCAACCGCTGGGTTGTTCACAGTTTCGTGATGAGGGCCTTCTGTTGTGAGTTCACACCGGCCGGGATCCCATAGCCTCGCTGCTCCTTGCCGCCTGCTGGGAGGTTCCAACTGCGGGTTACCTCACCTTTTTTATTTTATGGCCCTCTGTTTGAGACACCTCCTGCCTGCCTCACTCTGAGCCCCTTGTTGATGTGGGTCCTCTGGTTTAGGCCATATGTTCTGGGTTCCTCACTTTTCTACGATTTGGCCACACTGGTGTGAGGCCACTCCTGCCTGGTTCTGATCCCCTTGGTGATGTGGGCCCTCTGGTGAGAGTCTTATCCTGGCTGGGTTCCTCCCCCTTCTGTGACATAGGCCCTCTGCTGTGAGGTCACTCCTGCCTGGCTAACGCACATCACCTTGGAGACGTGGGCCCTCAGGTGGGAGTTGGTGCCTTCTAGGAGTCTGCTCCCCTCGGTAATGAGGGCCGTCTGGCGTCAGGCCCTAACTCCTGGGCTCCCAAAATTTTCTGATGTGTGCCCTGTGGTGCGAGTACACTCCTGCCAGGTTCCCAACCCCATGGGAATGTGGGCCTTCTGTTCTGTGGTCCCAACAGCTGTGTTGTTCACAGTTTCATGATGAGGGTCCTCTGTTGTGAGTTCACAACGGCCGGGACCCCATAGCCTCGCTGCTCCTTGCTGCATGCTAGGAGGTTCCAACTGCGGGATTCCTCACCTTTTTTATTCTATGGGTCCTCTGTTTTGAGGCTCCTCCTGCCTGCCTCACTCCGAGCCCCTTGGAGATGTGGGTCCTCTTGTTTAGGCCACATGTTCTGGGTTCCTCACCTTTCTATGATTTGGCCACACTGGTGTGAGGCCACTCCTGCCTGGATCAGATCCCCTTGGTGATGTGGGCCCTCTGGTGAGAGTCTGATCCTGGCTGGGTTCCTCACTCTTCTGTGAGGTGGGCCCTCTGCTGTGAGGTAACTCCTGCCTGGCTTGCTCCCGTTGCCCTGGTGACGTCGGACTTCTGGTGGCAGTTGGAGCCTTCTTGTACCCTCCTCTCCAAGGTGATGAGGGCCCTCTTGCGTCAGGCTCTAACTGCTGGGCTCCCCACGATTTCTGATGTGAGCCCAGTGATGCCAGGACACTCCTGTAAGGTTCCAATACTCATGGGGATGTGTGCCTTCTGCTCTGTGGTCGCAACGCCTGGGTTGCTCACAGTTTCGTTATGTTGGCACTCCGGTGTTAGTTCACTCAGGCCTAGATCCCATAGCCTCTGTGCTCTGGGCCGCCTGCTGGGAGGTTCCAACTGCTGGATTCCTCACCTTTCTTATACTTTGGGCCCTGTGTGGTGAAGCTCCTCCTGCCTGCCTCACACCGAGCCCCTTGGTGATGTAGGTCTTCTGGTTTGAGACCACGTGTGCCGTTTGTCTCACCTTTTAGGGATGTGGCCCTACTGGTGTGAGGACACTCCTGACTGGTTCCCATCCCCTTGTTGATGTGGGCCCTCTGGTGAGAGTCTGATCCTGGCTTGATTCCTCACACTTCTGTGAGGCGGGCCCTCTGCTGTGAGGTCACACCTGCCTGGCTGGCACACGACGCCTTGGCCACATGGGCCCTCTGGTTGCAGTTGGAGCGTGCTGGGAACCTCCTCCCATCGGTGATGAGGGCCCTCTGGCGTCCGGCCCTAACTGCTGGGCTCACCACATTTTCTGATGTGCGCCCACTTGTGCGATGACACTCCTGCCAGGTTCCCATCCCCATGCAGATTTGGGCCTTCTGTTCTGAGGTGCCAACGGCTGGCTTGCTCACAGTGTCAGGATGTGGGCCCTCTGCTGTGAGTTCACTCCGGCGTGCATCCCATAGCCTCGGTGCTCTGGGCCACCTGCTTGGAGCTTCCAACTGCAGGATTCCTTACCTTTTTTCTTCTATGGGCCGTGTGTTGTGAGACACTTCCTGCCTGCCTCACTCTGAGCCCCTTGTTGATGTGGGTCTTCTGGTTTGAGGCCACATGTGGTGGGTTCCTTGCCTTTCAATGATGTGGCCCCACTGGTGTGAGCACACTCCTGCCTGGTTCGCATCCCCTTGGTGATGTGGGCCCTCTGGTGAGAATCTGATCCGGGTTGGGTTCCTCACACTTCCGTGAGCTTGGCCCTCAGCTCTGAGGTCACTCCTGCCTGGCTGGCACACCCCGCCTTGGCGACGTCGGCCCTCTGGTGGCAGTTGGAGCCTGCTGGGAGCCTCCTCCCCTCAGTGATGAGAGCCCTTTGGCGTCAGGCCCTAACTGCTGGGTACCCACATTTTCTAATACGTACTAAGTGGTGCGAGGATACGCCTGCCACGTTCCCATCCCCATGGGGATGTGGGCGTTCTGCTCTGAGGTCCCAACGGCTGGGTTGCTCACAGTTTCATGATGTGGGCCCTCTGCTGTGAGTTCACTTTGGCCTGGATCCCATAGACTCGGTGCTCTGGGCCTCCTGCTGCGAGGTTCCAACTGCTGGATTCCTCACATTTTTTAATCTATGGGCCCTGTGTTGTTAGGCTAGTCCTGCCTGCCTCACTCCGAGCCCCTTGGAGATGTGGTTCCTCTGGTTTAGGCCACATGTTCTGGGTCCCTCACCTTTCCATTATTTGGCCACACTGGTGTGAGTATACTTCTGCCTGGTTCCGATCCCCTTGGTGATGCGGGCCCTCTGGTGAGACTCTTATCCTGGCTGGGTTCCTCACCCTTCTGTGACGTATGCCCTCTGCTGTGATGTCACTCCTGCCTGGCTGGCGCACGTCACCTTGGCGACGTGGGCCCTCAGTTGGGATTTGGTGTCTGCTGGGAGTTTCCTCCCTTCGGTAATGAGGGCCCTCTGGCGTCAGGCCTTAAATCCTGGGCTCCCAAACTTTTCTGATGTGTGCCCTGTGGTGCGAGTACACTCCTGCCAGGTTCCCAACCCCATGGCAATGTGGGCCTTCTGCTCTGTGGACCCAATGGCTGGGCTATTCACAGTTTCATGATGAGGGCCCTCTTTTGTGAGTTCACACCGGCCGGGATCCCATAGCCTCGTCGTTGTTCCTTGCCGCCTGCTGGGATGTTCCAACTGCGGGATTCCTCACCTTTTTTATTCTATGGGCCCTCTGTTTTGAGACTACTCCTGCCTGCCTCCCTCCCAGCCCCTTGGTGATGTGTGTCCTCTGGTTTGAGGCCACATGTGGTGGTTTCCTCGCCTTTCAATGATGTGGCCCCACTGGACTGAGAACACTCCTGCCTGGTTCCCATCCTCTTGGTGATGTGGGCCCTCTGGTGAGAGTCTGATCCTGGTTGGGTTCCTCACACTTCCGTGAACTTGGCCCTCTGCTCTGAGGTCACTCCTGCCTGGCTGGCACACCCCGCCTTGGTGACGTCGGCCCTCTGGTGGCAGTTGGAGCGTGCTGGGAGCCTCCTTCCCTCAGTAATGAGGGCCCTTTGGCGTCAGGCCCTAACTGCTGTGTACCCACATTTTCTAATACGTACTAAGTGGTGCGAGGACACTCCTGCCAGGTTCCCATCCCCGTGGGGATGTGGGACTTCTGCTCTGATGTCCAAACGGCTGGGTTGCTCAAAGTTTCATGATGTGGGCCCTCTGCTGTGAGTGCACTGCGGCCTGGATCCCATAGACTGGGTGCTCTGGGCCACCTGCTGGGAGGTTCGAACTGTTGGATTCCTCACATTTTTTATTCTATGGGCCCTGCGTTGTGAGGCTAGTCCTGCCTGCCTCACTCTGAACCCCTTGGAGATGTGGATCCTCTGGTTTAGGCCACGTGTTCTGGGTTCCTCACCTTTCTATGATTTGGCCACACTGGTGTGAGGCCACTCTTGCCTGGATCCGATCCCCTTGGTGATGCGGGCCCTCTGGTGAGACTCTTATCCTGGCTGGGTGCCTCACCCTTCTGGGACGTATGCCCTCTGCTGTGAGGTCACTCCTGCCTGGCTGGCGCACGTCACCTTGGCGACGTGGGCCCTCAGTTGGGAGTTGGTGCCTGCTGGGAGTCTCCTCCCCTCGGTAATGAGGGCCCTCTGACGTCAGGCCCTAACTCCTGGGCTCCCATACTTTTCTGATGTGTGCCCTCTGGTGGGAGTACACTCCTGCCAGGTTCCCAACCCCATGGGAATGTGGGCCTTCTTCTCTGTGGTCCCAACCGCTGGGTTGTTCACAGTTTCGTGATGAGGGCCTTCTGTTGTGAGTTCACACCGGCCGGGATCCCATAGCCTCGCTGCTCCTTGCCGCCTGCTGGGAGGTTCCAACTGCGGGTTACCTCACCTTTTTTATTTTATGGCCCTCTGTTTGAGACACCTCCTGCCTGCCTCACTCTGAGCCCCTTGTTGATGTGGGTCCTCTGGTTTAGGCCATATGTTCTGGGTTCCTCACTTTTCTACGATTTGGCCACACTGGTGTGAGGCCACTCCTGCCTGGTTCTGATCCCCTTGGTGATGTGGGCCCTCTGGTGAGAGTCTTATCCTGGCTGGGTTCCTCCCCCTTCTGTGACATAGGCCCTCTGCTGTGAGGTCACTCCTGCCTGGCTAACGCACATCACCTTGGAGACGTGGGCCCTCAGGTGGGAGTTGGTGCCTTCTAGGAGTCTGCTCCCCTCGGTAATGAGGGCCGTCTGGCGTCAGGCCCTAACTCCTGGGCTCCCAAAATTTTCTGATGTGTGCCCTGTGGTGCGAGTACACTCCTGCCAGGTTCCCAACCCCATGGGAATGTGGGCCTTCTGTTCTGTGGTCCCAACAGCTGTGTTGTTCACAGTTTCATGATGAGGGTCCTCTGTTGTGAGTTCACAACGGCCGGGACCCCATAGCCTCGCTGCTCCTTGCTGCATGCTAGGAGGTTCCAACTGCGGGATTCCTCACCTTTTTTATTCTATGGGTCCTCTGTTTTGAGGCTCCTCCTGCCTGCCTCACTCCGAGCCCCTTGGAGATGTGGGTCCTCTTGTTTAGGCCACATGTTCTGGGTTCCTCACCTTTCTATGATTTGGCCACACTGGTGTGAGGCCACTCCTGCCTGGATCAGATCCCCTTGGTGATGTGGGCCCTCTGGTGAGAGTCTGATCCTGGCTGGGTTCCTCACTCTTCTGTGAGGTGGGCCCTCTGCTGTGAGGTAACTCCTGCCTGGCTTGCTCCCGTTGCCCTGGTGACGTCGGACTTCTGGTGGCAGTTGGAGCCTTCTTGTACCCTCCTCTCCAAGGTGATGAGGGCCCTCTTGCGTCAGGCTCTAACTGCTGGGCTCCCCACGATTTCTGATGTGAGCCCAGTGATGCCAGGACACTCCTGTAAGGTTCCAATACTCATGGGGATGTGTGCCTTCTGCTCTGTGGTCGCAACGCCTGGGTTGCTCACAGTTTCGTTATGTTGGCACTCCGGTGTTAGTTCACTCAGGCCTAGATCCCATAGCCTCTGTGCTCTGGGCCGCCTGCTGGGAGGTTCCAACTGCTGGATTCCTCACCTTTCTTATACTTTGGGCCCTGTGTGGTGAAGCTCCTCCTGCCTGCCTCACACCGAGCCCCTTGGTGATGTAGGTCTTCTGGTTTGAGACCACGTGTGCCGTTTGTCTCACCTTTTAGGGATGTGGCCCTACTGGTGTGAGGACACTCCTGACTGGTTCCCATCCCCTTGTTGATGTGGGCCCTCTGGTGAGAGTCTGATCCTGGCTTGATTCCTCACACTTCTGTGAGGCGGGCCCTCTGCTGTGAGGTCACACCTGCCTGGCTGGCACACGACGCCTTGGCCACATGGGCCCTCTGGTTGCAGTTGGAGCGTGCTGGGAACCTCCTCCCATCGGTGATGAGGGCCCTCTGGCGTCCGGCCCTAACTGCTGGGCTCACCACATTTTCTGATGTGCGCCCACTTGTGCGATGACACTCCTGCCAGGTTCCCATCCCCATGCAGATTTGGGCCTTCTGTTCTGAGGTGCCAACGGCTGGCTTGCTCACAGTGTCAGGATGTGGGCCCTCTGCTGTGAGTTCACTCCGGCGTGCATCCCATAGCCTCGGGGCTCTGGGCCACCTGCTTGGAGCTTCCAACTGCAGGATTCCTTACCTTTTTTCTTCTATGGGCCGTGTGTTGTGAGACACTTCCTGCCTGCCTCACTCTGAGCCCCTTGTTGATGTGGGTCTTCTGGTTTGAGGCCACATGTGGTGGGTTCCTTGCCTTTCAATGATGTGGCCCCACTGGTGTGAGCACACTCCTGCCTGGTTCGCATCCCCTTGGTGATGTGGGCCCTCTGGTGAGAATCTGATCCGGGTTGGGTTCCTCACACTTCCGTGAGCTTGGCCCTCAGCTCTGAGGTCACTCCTGCCTGGCTGGCACACCCCGCCTTGGCGACGTCGGCCCTCTGGTGGCAGTTGGAGCCTGCTGGGAGCCTCCTCCCCTCAGTGATGAGAGCCCTTTGGCGTCAGGCCCTAACTGCTGGGTACCCACATTTTCTAATACGTACTAAGTGGTGCGAGGATACGCCTGCCACGTTCCCATCCCCATGGGGTTGTTGGCGTTCTGCTCTGAGGTCCCAACGGCTGGGTTGCTCACAGTTTCATGATGTGGGCCCTCTGCTGTGAGTTCACTTTGGCCTGGATCCCATAGACTCGGTGCTCTGGGCCTCCTGCTGCGAGGTTCCAACTGCTGGATTCCTCACATTTTTTAATCTATGGGCCCTGTGTTGTTAGGCTAGTCCTGCCTGCCTCACTCCGAGCCCCTTGGAGATGTGGTTCCTCTGGTTTAGGCCACATGTTCTGGGTCCCTCACCTTTCCATTATTTGGCCACACTGGTGTGAGTATACTTCTGCCTGGTTCCGATCCCCTTGGTGATGCGGGCCCTCTGGTGAGACTCTTATCCTGGCTGGGTTCCTCACCCTTCTGTGACGTATGCCCTCTGCTGTGATGTCACTCCTGCCTGGCTGGCGCACGTCACCTTGGCGACGTGGGCCCTCAGTTGGGATTTGGTGTCTGCTGGGAGTTTCCTCCCTTCGGTAATGAGGGCCCTCTGGCGTCAGGCCTTAAATCCTGGGCTCCCAAACTTTTCTGATGTGTGCCCTGTGGTGCGAGTACACTCCTGCCAGGTTCCCAACCCCATGGCAATGTGGGCCTTCTGCTCTGTGGACCCAATGGCTGGGCTATTCACAGTTTCATGATGAGGGCCCTCTTTTGTGAGTTCACACCGGCCGGGATCCCATAGCCTCGTCGTTGTTCCTTGCCGCCTGCTGGGATGTTCCAACTGCGGGATTCCTCACCTTTTTTATTCTATGGGCCCTCTGTTTTGAGACTACTCCTGCCTGCCTCCCTCCCAGCCCCTTGGTGATGTGTGTCCTCTGGTTTGAGGCCACATGTGGTGGTTTCCTCGCCTTTCAATGATGTGGCCCCACTGGACTGAGAACACTCCTGCCTGGTTCCCATCCTCTTGGTGATGTGGGCCCTCTGGTGAGAGTCTGATCCTGGTTGGGTTCCTCACACTTCCGTGAACTTGGCCCTCTGCTCTGAGGTCACTCCTGCCTGGCTGGCACACCCCGCCTTGGTGACGTCGGCCCTCTGGTGGCAGTTGGAGCGTGCTGGGAGCCTCCTTCCCTCAGTAATGAGGGCCCTTTGGCGTCAGGCCCTAACTGCTGTGTACCCACATTTTCTAATACGTACTAAGTGGTGCGAGGACACTCCTGCCAGGTTCCCATCCCCGTGGGGATGTGGGACTTCTGCTCTGATGTCCAAACGGCTGGGTTGCTCAAAGTTTCATGATGTGGGCCCTCTGCTGTGAGTGCACTGCGGCCTGGATCCCATAGACTGGGTGCTCTGGGCCACCTGCTGGGAGGTTCGAACTGTTGGATTCCTCACATTTTTTATTCTATGGGCCCTGCGTTGTGAGGCTAGTCCTGCCTGCCTCACTCTGAACCCCTTGGAGATGTGGATCCTCTGGTTTAGGCCACGTGTTCTGGGTTCCTCACCTTTCTATGATTTGGCCACACTGGTGTGAGGCCACTCTTGCCTGGATCCGATCCCCTTGGTGATGCGGGCCCTCTGGTGAGACTCTTATCCTGGCTGGGTGCCTCACCCTTCTGGGACGTATGCCCTCTGCTGTGAGGTCACTCCTGCCTGGCTGGCGCACGTCACCTTGGCGACGTGGGCCCTCAGTTGGGAGTTGGTGCCTGCTGGGAGTCTCCTCCCCTCGGTAATGAGGGCCCTCTGACGTCAGGCCCTAACTCCTGGGCTCCCATACTTTTCTGATGTGTGCCCTCTGGTGGGAGTACACTCCTGCCAGGTTCCCAACCCCATGGGAATGTGGGCCTTCTTCTCTGTGGTCCCAACCGCTGGGTTGTTCACAGTTTCGTGATGAGGGCCTTCTGTTGTGAGTTCACACCGGCCGGGATCCCATAGCCTCGCTGCTCCTTGCCGCCTGCTGGGAGGTTCCAACTGCGGGTTACCTCACCTTTTTTATTTTATGGCCCTCTGTTTGAGACACCTCCTGCCTGCCTCACTCTGAGCCCCTTGTTGATGTGGGTCCTCTGGTTTAGGCCATATGTTCTGGGTTCCTCACTTTTCTACGATTTGGCCACACTGGTGTGAGGCCACTCCTGCCTGGTTCTGATCCCCTTGGTGATGTGGGCCCTCTGGTGAGAGTCTTATCCTGGCTGGGTTCCTCCCCCTTCTGTGACATAGGCCCTCTGCTGTGAGGTCACTCCTGCCTGGCTAACGCACATCACCTTGGAGACGTGGGCCCTCAGGTGGGAGTTGGTGCCTTCTAGGAGTCTGCTCCCCTCGGTAATGAGGGCCGTCTGGCGTCAGGCCCTAACTCCTGGGCTCCCAAAATTTTCTGATGTGTGCCCTGTGGTGCGAGTACACTCCTGCCAGGTTCCCAACCCCATGGGAATGTGGGCCTTCTGTTCTGTGGTCCCAACAGCTGTGTTGTTCACAGTTTCATGATGAGGGTCCTCTGTTGTGAGTTCACAACGGCCGGGACCCCATAGCCTCGCTGCTCCTTGCTGCATGCTAGGAGGTTCCAACTGCGGGATTCCTCACCTTTTTTATTCTATGGGTCCTCTGTTTTGAGGCTCCTCCTGCCTGCCTCACTCCGAGCCCCTTGGAGATGTGGGTCCTCTTGTTTAGGCCACATGTTCTGGGTTCCTCACCTTTCTATGATTTGGCCACACTGGTGTGAGGCCACTCCTGCCTGGATCAGATCCCCTTGGTGATGTGGGCCCTCTGGTGAGAGTCTGATCCTGGCTGGGTTCCTCACTCTTCTGTGAGGTGGGCCCTCTGCTGTGAGGTAACTCCTGCCTGGCTTGCTCCCGTTGCCCTGGTGACGTCGGACTTCTGGTGGCAGTTGGAGCCTTCTTGTACCCTCCTCTCCAAGGTGATGAGGGCCCTCTTGCGTCAGGCTCTAACTGCTGGGCTCCCCACGATTTCTGATGTGAGCCCAGTGATGCCAGGACACTCCTGTAAGGTTCCAATACTCATGGGGATGTGTGCCTTCTGCTCTGTGGTCGCAACGCCTGGGTTGCTCACAGTTTCGTTATGTTGGCACTCCGGTGTTAGTTCACTCAGGCCTAGATCCCATAGCCTCTGTGCTCTGGGCCGCCTGCTGGGAGGTTCCAACTGCTGGATTCCTCACCTTTCTTATACTTTGGGCCCTGTGTGGTGAAGCTCCTCCTGCCTGCCTCACACCGAGCCCCTTGGTGATGTAGGTCTTCTGGTTTGAGACCACGTGTGCCGTTTGTCTCACCTTTTAGGGATGTGGCCCTACTGGTGTGAGGACACTCCTGACTGGTTCCCATCCCCTTGTTGATGTGGGCCCTCTGGTGAGAGTCTGATCCTGGCTTGATTCCTCACACTTCTGTGAGGCGGGCCCTCTGCTGTGAGGTCACACCTGCCTGGCTGGCACACGACGCCTTGGCCACATGGGCCCTCTGGTTGCAGTTGGAGCGTGCTGGGAACCTCCTCCCATCGGTGATGAGGGCCCTCTGGCGTCCGGCCCTAACTGCTGGGCTCACCACATTTTCTGATGTGCGCCCACTTGTGCGATGACACTCCTGCCAGGTTCCCATCCCCATGCAGATTTGGGCCTTCTGTTCTGAGGTGCCAACGGCTGGCTTGCTCACAGTGTCAGGATGTGGGCCCTCTGCTGTGAGTTCACTCCGGCGTGCATCCCATAGCCTCGGTGCTCTGGGCCACCTGCTTGGAGCTTCCAACTGCAGGATTCCTTACCTTTTTTCTTCTATGGGCCGTGTGTTGTGAGACACTTCCTGCCTGCCTCACTCTGAGCCCCTTGTTGATGTGGGTCTTCTGGTTTGAGGCCACATGTGGTGGGTTCCTTGCCTTTCAATGATGTGGCCCCACTGGTGTGAGCACACTCCTGCCTGGTTCGCATCCCCTTGGTGATGTGGGCCCTCTGGTGAGAATCTGATCCGGGTTGGGTTCCTCACACTTCCGTGAGCTTGGCCCTCAGCTCTGAGGTCACTCCTGCCTGGCTGGCACACCCCGCCTTGGCGACGTCGGCCCTCTGGTGGCAGTTGGAGCCTGCTGGGAGCCTCCTCCCCTCAGTGATGAGAGCCCTTTGGCGTCAGGCCCTAACTGCTGGGTACCCACATTTTCTAATACGTACTAAGTGGTGCGAGGATACGCCTGCCACGTTCCCATCCCCATGGGGATGTGGGCGTTCTGCTCTGAGGTCCCAACGGCTGGGTTGCTCACAGTTTCATGATGTGGGCCCTCTGCTGTGAGTTCACTTTGGCCTGGATCCCATAGACTCGGTGCTCTGGGCCTCCTGCTGCGAGGTTCCAACTGCTGGATTCCTCACATTTTTTAATCTATGGGCCCTGTGTTGTTAGGCTAGTCCTGCCTGCCTCACTCCGAGCCCCTTGGAGATGTGGTTCCTCTGGTTTAGGCCACATGTTCTGGGTCCCTCACCTTTCCATTATTTGGCCACACTGGTGTGAGTATACTTCTGCCTGGTTCCGATCCCCTTGGTGATGCGGGCCCTCTGGTGAGACTCTTATCCTGGCTGGGTTCCTCACCCTTCTGTGACGTATGCCCTCTGCTGTGATGTCACTCCTGCCTGGCTGGCGCACGTCACCTTGGCGACGTGGGCCCTCAGTTGGGATTTGGTGTCTGCTGGGAGTTTCCTCCCTTCGGTAATGAGGGCCCTCTGGCGTCAGGCCTTAAATCCTGGGCTCCCAAACTTTTCTGATGTGTGCCCTGTGGTGCGAGTACACTCCTGCCAGGTTCCCAACCCCATGGCAATGTGGGCCTTCTGCTCTGTGGACCCAATGGCTGGGCTATTCACAGTTTCATGATGAGGGCCCTCTTTTGTGAGTTCACACCGGCCGGGATCCCATAGCCTCGTCGTTGTTCCTTGCCGCCTGCTGGGATGTTCCAACTGCGGGATTCCTCACCTTTTTTATTCTATGGGCCCTCTGTTTTGAGACTACTCCTGCCTGCCTCCCTCCCAGCCCCTTGGTGATGTGTGTCCTCTGGTTTGAGGCCACATGTGGTGGTTTCCTCGCCTTTCAATGATGTGGCCCCACTGGACTGAGAACACTCCTGCCTGGTTCCCATCCTCTTGGTGATGTGGGCCCTCTGGTGAGAGTCTGATCCTGGTTGTGTTCCTCACACTTCCGTGAACTTGGCCCTCTGCTCTGAGGTCACTCCTGCCTGGCTGGCACACCCCGCCTTGGTGACGTCGGCCCTCTGGTGGCAGTTGGAGCGTGCTGGGAGCCTCCTTCCCTCAGTAATGAGGGCCCTTTGGCGTCAGGCCCTAACTGCTGTGTACCCACATTTTCTAATACGTACTAAGTGGTGCGAGGACACTCCTGCCAGGTTCCCATCCCCGTGGGGATGTGGGACTTCTGCTCTGATGTCCAAACGGCTGGGTTGCTCAAAGTTTCATGATGTGGGCCCTCTGCTGTGAGTGCACTGCGGCCTGGATCCCATAGACTGGGTGCTCTGGGCCACCTGCTGGGAGGTTCGAACTGTTGGATTCCTCACATTTTTTATTCTATGGGCCCTGCGTTGTGAGGCTAGTCCTGCCTGCCTCACTCTGAACCCCTTGGAGATGTGGATCCTCTGGTTTAGGCCACGTGTTCTGGGTTCCTCACCTTTCTATGATTTGGCCACACTGGTGTGAGGCCACTCTTGCCTGGATCCGATCCCCTTGGTGATGCGGGCCCTCTGGTGAGACTCTTATCCTGGCTGGGTGCCTCACCCTTCTGGGACGTATGCCCTCTGCTGTGAGGTCACTCCTGCCTGGCTGGCGCACGTCACCTTGGCGACGTGGGCCCTCAGTTGGGAGTTGGTGCCTGCTGGGAGTCTCCTCCCCTCGGTAATGAGGGCCCTCTGACGTCAGGCCCTAACTCCTGGGCTCCCATACTTTTCTGATGTGTGCCCTCTGGTGGGAGTACACTCCTGCCAGGTTCCCAACCCCATGGGAATGTGGGCCTTCTTCTCTGTGGTCCCAACCGCTGGGTTGTTCACAGTTTCGTGATGAGGGCCTTCTGTTGTGAGTTCACACCGGCCGGGATCCCATAGCCTCGCTGCTCCTTGCCGCCTGCTGGGAGGTTCCAACTGCGGGTTACCTCACCTTTTTTATTTTATGGCCCTCTGTTTGAGACACCTCCTGCCTGCCTCACTCTGAGCCCCTTGTTGATGTGGGTCCTCTGGTTTAGGCCATATGTTCTGGGTTCCTCACTTTTCTACGATTTGGCCACACTGGTGTGAGGCCACTCCTGCCTGGTTCTGATCCCCTTGGTGATGTGGGCCCTCTGGTGAGAGTCTTATCCTGGCTGGGTTCCTCCCCCTTCTGTGACATAGGCCCTCTGCTGTGAGGTCACTCCTGCCTGGCTAACGCACATCACCTTGGAGACGTGGGCCCTCAGGTGGGAGTTGGTGCCTTCTAGGAGTCTGCTCCCCTCGGTAATGAGGGCCGTCTGGCGTCAGGCCCTAACTCCTGGGCTCCCAAAATTTTCTGATGTGTGCCCTGTGGTGCGAGTACACTCCTGCCAGGTTCCCAACCCCATGGGAATGTGGGCCTTCTGTTCTGTGGTCCCAACAGCTGTGTTGTTCACAGTTTCATGATGAGGGTCCTCTGTTGTGAGTTCACAACGGCCGGGACCCCATAGCCTCGCTGCTCCTTGCTGCATGCTAGGAGGTTCCAACTGCGGGATTCCTCACCTTTTTTATTCTATGGGTCCTCTGTTTTGAGGCTCCTCCTGCCTGCCTCACTCCGAGCCCCTTGGAGATGTGGGTCCTCTTGTTTAGGCCACATGTTCTGGGTTCCTCACCTTTCTATGATTTGGCCACACTGGTGTGAGGCCACTCCTGCCTGGATCAGATCCCCTTGGTGATGTGGGCCCTCTGGTGAGAGTCTGATCCTGGCTGGGTTCCTCACTCTTCTGTGAGGTGGGCCCTCTGCTGTGAGGTAACTCCTGCCTGGCTTGCTCCCGTTGCCCTGGTGACGTCGGACTTCTGGTGGCAGTTGGAGCCTTCTTGTACCCTCCTCTCCAAGGTGATGAGGGCCCTCTTGCGTCAGGCTCTAACTGCTGGGCTCCCCACGATTTCTGATGTGAGCCCAGTGATGCCAGGACACTCCTGTAAGGTTCCAATACTCATGGGGATGTGTGCCTTCTGCTCTGTGGTCGCAACGCCTGGGTTGCTCACAGTTTCGTTATGTTGGCACTCCGGTGTTAGTTCACTCAGGCCTAGATCCCATAGCCTCTGTGCTCTGGGCCGCCTGCTGGGAGGTTCCAACTGCTGGATTCCTCACCTTTCTTATACTTTGGGCCCTGTGTGGTGAAGCTCCTCCTGCCTGCCTCACACCGAGCCCCTTGGTGATGTAGGTCTTCTGGTTTGAGACCACGTGTGCCGTTTGTCTCACCTTTTAGGGATGTGGCCCTACTGGTGTGAGGACACTCCTGACTGGTTCCCATCCCCTTGTTGATGTGGGCCCTCTGGTGAGAGTCTGATCCTGGCTTGATTCCTCACACTTCTGTGAGGCGGGCCCTCTGCTGTGAGGTCACACCTGCCTGGCTGGCACACGACGCCTTGGCCACATGGGCCCTCTGGTTGCAGTTGGAGCGTGCTGGGAACCTCCTCCCATCGGTGATGAGGGCCCTCTGGCGTCCGGCCCTAACTGCTGGGCTCACCACATTTTCTGATGTGCGCCCACTTGTGCGATGACACTCCTGCCAGGTTCCCATCCCCATGCAGATTTGGGCCTTCTGTTCTGAGGTGCCAACGGCTGGCTTGCTCACAGTGTCAGGATGTGGGCCCTCTGCTGTGAGTTCACTCCGGCGTGCATCCCATAGCCTCGGTGCTCTGGGCCACCTGCTTGGAGCTTCCAACTGCAGGATTCCTTACCTTTTTTCTTCTATGGGCCGTGTGTTGTGAGACACTTCCTGCCTGCCTCACTCTGAGCCCCTTGTTGATGTGGGTCTTCTGGTTTGAGGCCACATGTGGTGGGTTCCTTGCCTTTCAATGATGTGGCCCCACTGGTGTGAGCACACTCCTGCCTGGTTCGCATCCCCTTGGTGATGTGGGCCCTCTGGTGAGAATCTGATCCGGGTTGGGTTCCTCACACTTCCGTGAGCTTGGCCCTCAGCTCTGAGGTCACTCCTGCCTGGCTGGCACACCCCGCCTTGGCGACGTCGGCCCTCTGGTGGCAGTTGGAGCCTGCTGGGAGCCTCCTCCCCTCAGTGATGAGAGCCCTTTGGCGTCAGGCCCTAACTGCTGGGTACCCACATTTTCTAATACGTACTAAGTGGTGCGAGGATACGCCTGCCACGTTCCCATCCCCATGGGGATGTGGGCGTTCTGCTCTGAGGTCCCAACGGCTGGGTTGCTCACAGTTTCATGATGTGGGCCCTCTGCTGTGAGTTCACTTTGGCCTGGATCCCATAGACTCGGTGCTCTGGGCCTCCTGCTGCGAGGTTCCAACTGCTGGATTCCTCACATTTTTTAATCTATGGGCCCTGTGTTGTTAGGCTAGTCCTGCCTGCCTCACTCCGAGCCCCTTGGAGATGTGGTTCCTCTGGTTTAGGCCACATGTTCTGGGTCCCTCACCTTTCCATTATTTGGCCACACTGGTGTGAGTATACTTCTGCCTGGTTCCGATCCCCTTGGTGATGTGGGCCCTCTGGTGAGACTCTTATCCTGGCTGGGTTCCTCACCCTTCTGTGACGTATGCCCTCTGCTGTGATGTCACTCCTGCCTGGCTGGCGCACGTCACCTTGGCGACGTGGGCCCTCAGTTGGGATTTGGTGTCTGCTGGGAGTTTCCTCCCTTCGGTAATGAGGGCCCTCTGGCGTCAGGCCTTAAATCCTGGGCTCCCAAACTTTTCTGATGTGTGCCCTGTGGTGCGAGTACACTCCTGCCAGGTTCCCAACCCCATGGCAATGTGGGCCTTCTGCTCTGTGGACCCAATGGCTGGGCTATTCACAGTTTCATGATGAGGGCCCTCTTTTGTGAGTTCACACCGGCCGGGATCCCATAGCCTCGTCGTTGTTCCTTGCCGCCTGCTGGGATGTTCCAACTGCGGGATTCCTCACCTTTTTTATTCTATGGGCCCTCTGTTTTGAGACTACTCCTGCCTGCCTCCCTCCCAGCCCCTTGGTGATGTGTGTCCTCTGGTTTGAGGCCACATGTGGTGGTTTCCTCGCCTTTCAATGATGTGGCCCCACTGGACTGAGAACACTCCTGCCTGGTTCCCATCCTCTTGGTGATGTGGGCCCTCTGGTGAGAGTCTGATCCTGGTTGGGTTCCTCACACTTCCGTGAACTTGGCCCTCTGCTCTGAGGTCACTCCTGCCTGGCTGGCACACCCCGCCTTGGTGACGTCGGCCCTCTGGTGGCAGTTGGAGCGTGCTGGGAGCCTCCTTCCCTCAGTAATGAGGGCCCTTTGGCGTCAGGCCCTAACTGCTGTGTACCCACATTTTCTAATACGTACTAAGTGGTGCGAGGACACTCCTGCCAGGTTCCCATCCCCGTGGGGATGTGGGACTTCTGCTCTGATGTCCAAACGGCTGGGTTGCTCAAAGTTTCATGATGTGGGCCCTCTGCTGTGAGTGCACTGCGGCCTGGATCCCATAGACTGGGTGCTCTGGGCCACCTGCTGGGAGGTTCGAACTGTTGGATTCCTCACATTTTTTATTCTATGGGCCCTGCGTTGTGAGGCTAGTCCTGCCTGCCTCACTCTGAACCCCTTGGAGATGTGGATCCTCTGGTTTAGGCCACGTGTTCTGGGTTCCTCACCTTTCTATGATTTGGCCACACTGGTGTGAGGCCACTCTTGCCTGGATCCGATCCCCTTGGTGATGCGGGCCCTCTGGTGAGACTCTTATCCTGGCTGGGTGCCTCACCCTTCTGGGACGTATGCCCTCTGCTGTGAGGTCACTCCTGCCTGGCTGGCGCACGTCACCTTGGCGACGTGGGCCCTCAGTTGGGAGTTGGTGCCTGCTGGGAGTCTCCTCCCCTCGGTAATGAGGGCCCTCTGACGTCAGGCCCTAACTCCTGGGCTCCCATACTTTTCTGATGTGTGCCCTCTGGTGGGAGTACACTCCTGCCAGGTTCCCAACCCCATGGGAATGTGGGCCTTCTTCTCTGTGGTCCCAACCGCTGGGTTGTTCACAGTTTCGTGATGAGGGCCTTCTGTTGTGAGTTCACACCGGCCGGGATCCCATAGCCTCGCTGCTCCTTGCCGCCTGCTGGGAGGTTCCAACTGCGGGTTACCTCACCTTTTTTATTTTATGGCCCTCTGTTTGAGACACCTCCTGCCTGCCTCACTCTGAGCCCCTTGTTGATGTGGGTCCTCTGGTTTAGGCCATATGTTCTGGGTTCCTCACTTTTCTACGATTTGGCCACACTGGTGTGAGGCCACTCCTGCCTGGTTCTGATCCCCTTGGTGATGTGGGCCCTCTGGTGAGAGTCTTATCCTGGCTGGGTTCCTCCCCCTTCTGTGACATAGGCCCTCTGCTGTGAGGTCACTCCTGCCTGGCTAACGCACATCACCTTGGAGACGTGGGCCCTCAGGTGGGAGTTGGTGCCTTCTAGGAGTCTGCTCCCCTCGGTAATGAGGGCCGTCTGGCGTCAGGCCCTAACTCCTGGGCTCCCAAAATTTTCTGATGTGTGCCCTGTGGTGCGAGTACACTCCTGCCAGGTTCCCAACCCCATGGGAATGTGGGCCTTCTGTTCTGTGGTCCCAACAGCTGTGTTGTTCACAGTTTCATGATGAGGGTCCTCTGTTGTGAGTTCACAACGGCCGGGACCCCATAGCCTCGCTGCTCCTTGCTGCATGCTAGGAGGTTCCAACTGCGGGATTCCTCACCTTTTTTATTCTATGGGTCCTCTGTTTTGAGGCTCCTCCTGCCTGCCTCACTCCGAGCCCCTTGGAGATGTGGGTCCTCTTGTTTAGGCCACATGTTCTGGGTTCCTCACCTTTCTATGATTTGGCCACACTGGTGTGAGGCCACTCCTGCCTGGATCAGATCCCCTTGGTGATGTGGGCCCTCTGGTGAGAGTCTGATCCTGGCTGGGTTCCTCACTCTTCTGTGAGGTGGGCCCTCTGCTGTGAGGTAACTCCTGCCTGGCTTGCTCCCGTTGCCCTGGTGACGTCGGACTTCTGGTGGCAGTTGGAGCCTTCTTGTACCCTCCTCTCCAAGGTGATGAGGGCCCTCTTGCGTCAGGCTCTAACTGCTGGGCTCCCCACGATTTCTGATGTGAGCCCAGTGATGCCAGGACACTCCTGTAAGGTTCCAATACTCATGGGGATGTGTGCCTTCTGCTCTGTGGTCGCAACGCCTGGGTTGCTCACAGTTTCGTTATGTTGGCACTCCGGTGTTAGTTCACTCAGGCCTAGATCCCATAGCCTCTGTGCTCTGGGCCGCCTGCTGGGAGGTTCCAACTGCTGGATTCCTCACCTTTCTTATACTTTGGGCCCTGTGTGGTGAAGCTCCTCCTGCCTGCCTCACACCGAGCCCCTTGGTGATGTAGGTCTTCTGGTTTGAGACCACGTGTGCCGTTTGTCTCACCTTTTAGGGATGTGGCCCTACTGGTGTGAGGACACTCCTGACTGGTTCCCATCCCCTTGTTGATGTGGGCCCTCTGGTGAGAGTCTGATCCTGGCTTGATTCCTCACACTTCTGTGAGGCGGGCCCTCTGCTGTGAGGTCACACCTGCCTGGCTGGCACACGACGCCTTGGCCACATGGGCCCTCTGGTTGCAGTTGGAGCGTGCTGGGAACCTCCTCCCATCGGTGATGAGGGCCCTCTGGCGTCCGGCCCTAACTGCTGGGCTCACCACATTTTCTGATGTGCGCCCACTTGTGCGATGACACTCCTGCCAGGTTCCCATCCCCATGCAGATTTGGGCCTTCTGTTCTGAGGTGCCAACGGCTGGCTTGCTCACAGTGTCAGGATGTGGGCCCTCTGCTGTGAGTTCACTCCGGCGTGCATCCCATAGCCTCGGTGCTCTGGGCCACCTGCTTGGAGCTTCCAACTGCAGGATTCCTTACCTTTTTTCTTCTATGGGCCGTGTGTTGTGAGACACTTCCTGCCTGCCTCACTCTGAGCCCCTTGTTGATGTGGGTCTTCTGGTTTGAGGCCACATGTGGTGGGTTCCTTGCCTTTCAATGATGTGGCCCCACTGGTGTGAGCACACTCCTGCCTGGTTCGCATCCCCTTGGTGATGTGGGCCCTCTGGTGAGAATCTGATCCGGGTTGGGTTCCTCACACTTCCGTGAGCTTGGCCCTCAGCTCTGAGGTCACTCCTGCCTGGCTGGCACACCCCGCCTTGGCGACGTCGGCCCTCTGGTGGCAGTTGGAGCCTGCTGGGAGCCTCCTCCCCTCAGTGATGAGAGCCCTTTGGCGTCAGGCCCTAACTGCTGGGTACCCACATTTTCTAATACGTACTAAGTGGTGCGAGGATACGCCTGCCACGTTCCCATCCCCATGGGGATGTGGGCGTTCTGCTCTGAGGTCCCAACGGCTGGGTTGCTCACAGTTTCATGATGTGGGCCCTCTGCTGTGAGTTCACTTTGGCCTGGATCCCATAGACTCGGTGCTCTGGGCCTCCTGCTGCGAGGTTCCAACTGCTGGATTCCTCACATTTTTTAATCTATGGGCCCTGTGTTGTTAGGCTAGTCCTGCCTGCCTCACTCCGAGCCCCTTGGAGATGTGGTTCCTCTGGTTTAGGCCACATGTTCTGGGTCCCTCACCTTTCCATTATTTGGCCACACTGGTGTGAGTATACTTCTGCCTGGTTCCGATCCCCTTGGTGATGTGGGCCCTCTGGTGAGACTCTTATCCTGGCTGGGTTCCTCACCCTTCTGTGACGTATGCCCTCTGCTGTGATGTCACTCCTGCCTGGCTGGCGCACGTCACCTTGGCGACGTGGGCCCTCAGTTGGGATTTGGTGTCTGCTGGGAGTTTCCTCCCTTCGGTAATGAGGGCCCTCTGGCGTCAGGCCTTAAATCCTGGGCTCCCAAACTTTTCTGATGTGTGCCCTGTGGTGCGAGTACACTCCTGCCAGGTTCCCAACCCCATGGCAATGTGGGCCTTCTGCTCTGTGGACCCAATGGCTGGGCTATTCACAGTTTCATGATGAGGGCCCTCTTTTGTGAGTTCACACCGGCCGGGATCCCATAGCCTCGTCGTTGTTCCTTGCCGCCTGCTGGGATGTTCCAACTGCGGGATTCCTCACCTTTTTTATTCTATGGGCCCTCTGTTTTGAGACTACTCCTGCCTGCCTCCCTCCCAGCCCCTTGGTGATGTGTGTCCTCTGGTTTGAGGCCACATGTGGTGGTTTCCTCGCCTTTCAATGATGTGGCCCCACTGGACTGAGAACACTCCTGCCTGGTTCCCATCCTCTTGGTGATGTGGGCCCTCTGGTGAGAGTCTGATCCTGGTTGGGTTCCTCACACTTCCGTGAACTTGGCCCTCTGCTCTGAGGTCACTCCTGCCTGGCTGGCACACCCCGCCTTGGTGACGTCGGCCCTCTGGTGGCAGTTGGAGCGTGCTGGGAGCCTCCTTCCCTCAGTAATGAGGGCCCTTTGGCGTCAGGCCCTAACTGCTGTGTACCCACATTTTCTAATACGTACTAAGTGGTGCGAGGACACTCCTGCCAGGTTCCCATCCCCGTGGGGATGTGGGACTTCTGCTCTGATGTCCAAACGGCTGGGTTGCTCAAAGTTTCATGATGTGGGCCCTCTGCTGTGAGTGCACTGCGGCCTGGATCCCATAGACTGGGTGCTCTGGGCCACCTGCTGGGAGGTTCGAACTGTTGGATTCCTCACATTTTTTATTCTATGGGCCCTGCGTTGTGAGGCTAGTCCTGCCTGCCTCACTCTGAACCCCTTGGAGATGTGGATCCTCTGGTTTAGGCCACGTGTTCTGGGTTCCTCACCTTTCTATGATTTGGCCACACTGGTGTGAGGCCACTCTTGCCTGGATCCGATCCCCTTGGTGATGCGGGCCCTCTGGTGAGACTCTTATCCTGGCTGGGTGCCTCACCCTTCTGGGACGTATGCCCTCTGCTGTGAGGTCACTCCTGCCTGGCTGGCGCACGTCACCTTGGCGACGTGGGCCCTCAGTTGGGAGTTGGTGCCTGCTGGGAGTCTCCTCCCCTCGGTAATGAGGGCCCTCTGACGTCAGGCCCTAACTCCTGGGCTCCCATACTTTTCTGATGTGTGCCCTCTGGTGGGAGTACACTCCTGCCAGGTTCCCAACCCCATGGGAATGTGGGCCTTCTTCTCTGTGGTCCCAACCGCTGGGTTGTTCACAGTTTCGTGATGAGGGCCTTCTGTTGTGAGTTCACACCGGCCGGGATCCCATAGCCTCGCTGCTCCTTGCCGCCTGCTGGGAGGTTCCAACTGCGGGTTACCTCACCTTTTTTATTTTATGGCCCTCTGTTTGAGAAACCTCCTGCCTGCCTCACTCTGAGCCCCTTGTTGATGTGGGTCCTCTGGTTTAGGCCATATGTTCTGGGTTCCTCACTTTTCTACGATTTGGCCACACTGGTGTGAGGCCACTCCTGCCTGGTTCTGATCCCCTTGGTGATGTGGGCCCTCTGGTGAGAGTCTTATCCTGGCTGGGTTCCTCCCCCTTCTGTGACATAGGCTCTCTGCTGTGAGGTCACTCCTGCCTGGCTAACGCACATCACCTTGGAGACGTGGGCCCTCAGGTGGGAGTTGGTGCCTTCTAGGAGTCTGCTCCCCTCGGTAATGAGGGCCGTCTGGCGTCAGGCCCTAACTCCTGGGCTCCCAAAATTTTCTGATGTGTGCCCTGTGGTGCGAGTACACTCCTGCCAGGTTCCCAACCCCATGGGAATGTGGGCCTTCTGTTCTGTGGTCCCAACAGCTGTGTTGTTCACAGTTTCATGATGAGGGTCCTCTGTTGTGAGTTCACAACGGCCGGGACCCCATAGCCTCGCTGCTCCTTGCTGCATGCTAGGAGGTTCCAACTGCGGGATTCCTCACCTTTTTTATTCTATGGGTCCTCTGTTTTGAGGCTCCTCCTTCCTGCCTCACTCCGAGCCCCTTGGAGATGTGGGTCCTCTTGTTTAGGCCACATGTTCTGGGTTCCTCACCTTTCTATGATTTGGCCACACTGGTGTGAGGCCACTCCTGCCTGGATCAGATCCCCTTGGTGATGTGGGCCCTCTGGTGAGAGTCTGATCCTGGCTGGGTTCCTCACTCTTCTGTGAGGTGGGCCCTCTGCTGTGAGGTAACTCCTGCCTGGCTTGCTCCCGTTGCCCTGGTGACGTCGGACTTCTGGTGGCAGTTGGAGCCTTCTTGTACCCTCCTCTCCAAGGTGATGAGGGCCCTCTTGCGTCAGGCTCTAACTGCTGGGCTCCCCACGATTTCTGATGTGAGCCCAGTGATGCCAGGACACTCCTGTAAGGTTCCAATACTCATGGGGATGTGTGCCTTCTGCTCTGTGGTCGCAACGCCTGGGTTGCTCACAGTTTCGTTATGTTGGCACTCCGGTGTTAGTTCACTCAGGCCTAGATCCCATAGCCTCTGTGCTCTGGGCCGCCTGCTGGGAGGTTCCAACTGCTGGATTCCTCACCTTTCTTATACTTTGGGCCCTGTGTGGTGAAGCTCCTCCTGCCTGCCTCACACCGAGCCCCTTGGTGATGTAGGTCTTCTGGTTTGAGACCACGTGTGCCGTTTGTCTCACCTTTTAGGGATGTGGCCCTACTGGTGTGAGGACACTCCTGACTGGTTCCCATCCCCTTGTTGATGTGGGCCCTCTGGTGAGAGTCTGATCCTGGCTTGACTCCCCACACTTCTGTGAGGCGGGCCCTCTGCTGTGAGGTCACACCTGCCTGGCTGGCACACGACGCCTTGGCCACATGGGCCCTCTGGTTGCAGTTGGAGCGTGCTGGGAACCTCCTCCCATCGGTGATGAGGGCCCTCTGGCGTCTGGCCCTAACTGCTGGGCTCACCACATTTTCTGATGTGCGCCCACTTGTGCGATGACACTCCTGCCAGGTTCCCATCCCCATGCAGATTTGGGCCTTCTGTTCTGAGGTGCCAACGGCTGGCTTGCTCACAGTGTCAGGATGTGGGCCCTCTGCTGTGAGTTCACTCTGGCGTGCATCCCATAGCCTCGGTGCTCTGGGCCACCTGCTTGGAGCTTCCAACTGCAGGATTCCTTACCTTTTTTCTTCTATGGGCCGTGTGTTGTGAGACACTTCCTGCCTGCCTCACTCTGAGCCCCTTGTTGATGTGGGTCTTCTGGTTTGAGGCCACATGTGGTGGGTTCCTTGCCTTTCAATGATGTGGCCCCACTGGTGTGAGCACACTCCTGCCTGGTTCGCATCCCCTTGGTGATGTGGGCCCTCTGGTGAGAATCTGATCCGGGTTGGGTTCCTCACACTTCCGTGAGCTTGGCCCTCAGCTCTGAGGTCACTCCTGCCTGGCTGGCACACCCCGCCTTGGCGACGTCGGCCCTCTGGTGGCAGTTGGAGCCTGCTGGGAGCCTCCTCCCCTCAGTGATGAGAGCCCTTTGGCGTCAGGCCCTAACTGCTGGGTACCCACATTTTCTAATACGTACTAAGTGGTGCGAGGATACGCCTGCCACGTTCCGATCCCCATGGGGATGTGGGCGTTCTGCTCTGAGGTCCCAACGGCTGGGTTGCTCACAGTTTCATGATGTGGGCCCTCTGCTGTGAGTGCACTGCAGCCTGGATCCCATAGACTCGGTGCTCTGGGCCACCTGCTGCGAGGTTCCAACTGCTGGATTCCTCACATTTTTTAATCTATGGGCCCTGTGTTGTTAGGCTAGTCCTGCCTGCCTCACTCCGAGCCCCTTGGAGATGTGGTTCCTCTGGTTTAGGCCACATGTTCTGGGTTCCTCACCTTTCTATGATTTGGCCACACTGGTGTGAGGCCACTCTTGCCTGGATCCGATCCCCTTGGTGATGCGGGCCCTCTGGTGAGACTCTTATCCTGGCTGGGTGCCTCACCCTTCTGGGACGTATGCCCTCTGCTGTGAGGTCACTCCTGCCTGGCTGGCTCATGTCACTTTGGCGACGTGGGCCCTCAGTTGGGAGTTGGTGCCTGCTGGGAGTCTCCTCCCCTCGGTAATGAGGGCCCTCTGACGTCAGGCCCTAACTCCTGGGCTCCCATACTTTTCTGATGTGTGCCCTCTGGTGGGAGTACACTCCTGCCAGGTTCCCAACCACATGGGAATGTGGGCCTTCTTCTCTGTGGTCCCAACCGCTGGGTTGTTCACAGTTTCGTGATGAGGGCCTTCTGTTGTGAGTTCACACCCGCCGGGATCCCATAGCCTCGCTGCTCCTTGCCGCCTGCTGGGAGGTTCCAACTGCGGGTTACCTCACCTTTTTTATTTTATGGCCCTCTGTTTGAGACACCTCCTGCCTGCCTCACTCTGAGCCCCTTGTTGATGTGGGTCCTCTGGTTTAGGCCATATGTTCTGGGTTCCTCACTTTTCTACGATTTGGCCACACTGGTGTGAGGCCACTCCTGCCTGGTTCTGATCCCCTTGGTGATGTGGGCCCTCTGGTGAGAGTCTTATCCTGGCTGGGTTCCTCCCCCTTCTGTGACATAGGCCCTCTGCTGTGAGGTCACTCCTGCCTGGCTAACGCACATCACCTTGGAGACGTGGGCCCTCAGGTGGGAGTTGGTGCCTTCTAGGAGTCTGCTCCCCTCGGTAATTAGGGCCGTCTGGCGTCAGGCCCTAACTCCTGGGCTCCCAAAATTTTCTGATGTGTGCCCTGTGGTGCGAGTACACTCCTGCCAGGTTCCCAACCCCATGGGAATGTGGGCCTTCTGTTCTGTGGTCCCAAAAGCTGTGTTGTTCACAGTTTCATGATGAGGGTCCTCTGTTGTGAGTTCACAACGGCCGGGACCCCATAGCCTCGCTGCTCCTTGCTGCATGCTAGGAGGTTCCAACTGCGGGATTCCTCACCTTTTTTATTCTATGGGTCCTCTGTTTTGAGGCTCCTCCTGCCTGCCTCACTCCGAGCCCCTTGGAGATGTGGGTCCTCTTGTTTAGGCCACATGTTCTGGGTTCCTCACCTTTCTATGATTTGACCACACTGGTGTGAGGCCACTCCTGCCTGGATCAGATCCCCTTGGTGATGTGGGCCCTCTGGTGAGAGTCTGATCCTGGCTGGGTTCCTCACTCTTCTGTGAGGTGGGCCCTCTGCTGTGAGGTAACTCCTGCCTGGCTTGCTCCCGTTGCCCTGGTGACGTCGGACTTCTGGTGGCAGTTGGAGCCTTCTTGTACCCTCCTCTCCAAGGTGATGAGGGCCCTCTTGCGTCAGGCTCTAACTGCTGGGCTCCCCACGATTTCTGATGTGAGCCCAGTGATGCCAGGACACTCCTGTAAGGTTCCAATACTCATGGGGATGTGTGCCTTCTGCTCTGTGGTCGCAACGCCTGGGTTGCTCACAGTTTCGTTATGTTGGCACTCCGGTGTTAGTTCACTCAGGCCTAGATCCCATAGCCTCTGTCCTCTGGGCCGCCTGCTGGGAGGTTCCAACTGCTGGATTCCTCACCTTTCTTATACTTTGGGCCCTGTGTGGTGAAGCTCCTCCTGCCTGCCTCACACCGAGCCCCTTGGTGATGTAGGTCTTCTGGTTTGAGACCACGTGTGCCGTTTGTCTCACCTTTTAGGGATGTGGCCCTACTGGTGTGAGGACACTCCTGACTGGTTCCCATCCCCTTGTTGATGTGGGCCCTCTGGTGAGAGTCTGATCCTGGCTTGATTCCTCACACTTCTGTGAGGCGGGCCCTCTGCTGTGAGGTCACACCTGCCTGGCTGGCACACGACGCCTTGGCCACATGGGCCCTCTGGTTGCAGTTGGAGCGTGCTGGGAACCTCCTCCCATCGGTGATGAGGGCCCTCTGGCGTCCGGCCCTAACTGCTGGGCTCACCACATTTTCTGATGTGCGCCCACTTGTGCGATGACACTCCTGCCAGGTTCCCATCCCCATGCAGATTTGGGCCTTCTGTTCTGAGGTGCCAACGGCTGGCTTGCTCACAGTGTCAGGATGTGGGCCCTCTGCTCTGAGTTCACTCCGGCGTGCATCCCATAGCCTCGGTGCTCTGGGCCACCTGCTTGGAGCTTCCAACTGCAGGATTCCTTACCTTTTTTCTTCTATGGGCCGTGTGTTGTGAGACACTTCCTGCCTGCCTCACTCTGAGCCCCTTGTTGATGTGGGTCTTCTGGTTTGAGGCCACATGTGGTGGGTTCCTTGCCTTTCAATGATGTGGCCCCACTGGTGTGAGCACACTCCTGCCTGGTTCGCATCCCCTTGGTGATGTGGGCCCTCTGGTGAGAATCTGATCCGGGTTGGGTTCCTCACACTTCCGTGAGCTTGGCCCTCAGCTCTGAGGTCACTCCTGCCTGGCTGGCACACCCCGCCTTGGCGACGTCGGCCCTCTGGTGGCAGTTGGAGCCTGCTGGGAGCCTCCTCCCCTCAGTGATGAGAGCCCTTTGGCGTCAGGCCCTAACTGCTGGGTACCCACATTTTCTAATACGTACTAAGTGGTGCGAGGATACGCCTGCCACGTTCCCATCCCCATGGGGATGTGGGCGTTCTGCTCTGAGGTCCCAACGGCTGGGTTGCTCACAGTTTCATGATGTGGGCCCTCTGCTGTGAGTTCACTTTGGCCTGGATCCCATAGACTCGGTGCTCTGGGCCTCCTGCTGCGAGGTTCCAACTGCTGGATTCCTCACATTTTTTAATCTATGGGCCCTGTGTTGTTAGGCTAGTCCTGCCTGCCTCACTCCGAGCCCCTTGGAGATGTGGTTCCTCTGGTTTAGGCCACATGTTCTGGGTCCCTCACCTTTCCATTATTTGGCCACACTGGTGTGAGTATACTTCTGCCTGGTTCCGATCCCCTTGGTGATGCGGGCCCTCTGGTGAGAGTCTTATCCTGGCTGGGTTCCTCACCCTTCTGTGACGTATGCCCTCTGCTGTGATGTCACTCCTGCCTGGCTGGCGCACGTCACCTTGGCGACGTGGGCCCTCAGTTGGGATTTGGTGTCTGCTGGGAGTTTCCTCCCTTCGGTAATGAGGGCCCTCTGGCGTCAGGCCTTAAATCCTGGGCTCCCAAACTTTTCTGATGTGTGCCCTGTGGTGCGAGTACACTCCTGCCAGGTTCCCAACCCCATGGCAATGTGGGCCTTCTGCTCTGTGGACCCAATGGCTGGGCTATTCACAGTTTCATGATGAGGGCCCTCTTTTGTGAGTTCACACCGGCCGGGATCCCATAGCCTCGTCGTTGTTCCTTGCCGCCTGCTGGGATGTTCCAACTGCGGGATTCCTCACCTTTTTTATTCTATGGGCCCTCTGTTTTGAGACTACTCCTGCCTGCCTCCCTCCCAGCCCCTTGGTGATGTGTGTCCTCTGGTTTGAGGCCACATGTGGTGGTTTCCTCGCCTTTCAATGATGTGGCCCCACTGGACTGAGAACACTCCTGCCTGGTTCCCATCCTCTTGGTGATGTGGGCCCTCTGGTGAGAGTCTGATCCTGGTTGGGTTCCTCACACTTCCGTGAACTTGGCCCTCTGCTCTGAGGTCACTCCTGCCTGGCTGGCACACCCCGCCTTGGTGACGTCGGCCCTCTGGTGGCAGTTGGAGCGTGCTGGGAGCCTCCTTCCCTCAGTAATGAGGGCCCTTTGGCGTCAGGCCCTAACTGCTGTGTACCCACATTTTCTAATACGTACTAAGTGGTGCGAGGACACTCCTGCCAGGTTCCCATCCCCGTGGGGATGTGGGACTTCTGCTCTGATGTCCAAACGGCTGGGTTGCTCAAAGTTTCATGATGTGGGCCCTCTGCTGTGAGTGCACTGCGGCCTGGATCCCATAGACTGGGTGCTCTGGGCCACCTGCTGGGAGGTTCGAACTGTTGGATTCCTCACATTTTTTATTCTATGGGCCCTGCGTTGTGAGGCTAGTCCTGCCTGCCTCACTCTGAACCCCTTGGAGATGTGGATCCTCTGGTTTAGGCCACGTGTTCTGGGTTCCTCACCTTTCTATGATTTGGCCACACTGGTGTGAGGCCACTCTTGCCTGGATCCGATCCCCTTGGTGATGCGGGCCCTCTGGTGAGACTCTTATCCTGGCTGGGTGCCTCACCCTTCTGGGACGTATGCCCTCTGCTGTGAGGTCACTCCTGCCTGGCTGGCGCACGTCACCTTGGCGACGTGGGCCCTCAGTTGGGAGTTGGTGCCTGCTGGAAGTCTCCTCCCCTCGGTAATGAGGGCCCTCTGACGTCAGGCCCTAACTCCTGGGCTCCCATACTTTTCTGATGTGTGCCCTCTGGTGGGAGTACACTCCTGCCAGGTTCCCAACCCCATGGGAATGTGGGCCTTCTTCTCTGTGGTCCCAACCGCTGGGTTGTTCACAGTTTCGTGATGAGGGCCTTCTGTTGTGAGTTCACACCCGCCGGGATCCCATAGCCTCGCTGCTCCTTGCCGCCTGCTGGGAGGTTCCAACTGCGGGTTACCTCACCTTTTTTATTTTATGGCCCTCTGTTTGAGACACCTCCTGCCTGCCTCACTCTGAGCCCCTTGTTGATGTGGGTCCTCTGGTTTAGGCCATATGTTCTGGGTTCCTCACTTTTCTACGATTTGGCCACACTGGTGTGAGGCCACTCCTGCCTGGTTCTGATCCCCTTGGTGATGTGGGCCCTCTGGTGAGAGTCTTATCCTGGCTGGGTTCCTCCCCCTTCTGTGACATAGGCCCTCTGCTGTGAGGTCACTCCTGCCTGGCTAACGCACATCACCTTGGAGACGTGGGCCCTCAGGTGGGAGTTGGTGCCTTCTAGGAGTCTGCTCCCCTCGGTAATGAGGGCCGTCTGGCGTCAGGCCCTAACTCCTGGGCTCCCAAAATTTTCTGATGTGTGCCCTGTGGTGCGAGTACACTCCTGCCAGGTTCCCAACCCCATGGGAATGTGGGCCTTCTGTTCTGTGGTCCCAACAGCTGTGTTGTTCACAGTTTCATGATGAGGGTCCTCTGTTGTGAGTTCACAACGGCCGGGACCCCATAGCCTCGCTGCTCCTTGCTGCATGCTAGGAGGTTCCAACTGCGGGATTCCTCACCTTTTTTATTCTATGGGTCCTCTGTTTTGAGGCTCCTCCTGCCTGCCTCACTCCGAGCCCCTTGGAGATGTGGGTCCTCTTGTTTAGGCCACATGTTCTGGGTTCCTCACCTTTCTATGATTTGGCCACACTGGTGTGAGGCCACTCCTGCCTGGATCAGATCCCCTTGGTGATGTGGGCCCTCTGGTGAGAGTCTGATCCTGGCTGGGTTCCTCACTCTTCTGTGAGGTGGGCCCTCTGCTGTGAGGTAACTCCTGCCTGGCTTGCTCCCGTTGCCCTGGTGACGTCGGACTTCTGGTGGCAGTTGGAGCCTTCTTGTACCCTCCTCTCCAAGGTGATGAGGGCCCTCTTGCGTCAGGCTCTAACTGCTGGGCTCCCCACGATTTCTGATGTGAGCCCAGTGATGCCAGGACACTCCTGTAAGGTTCCAATACTCATGGGGATGTGTGCCTTCTGCTCTGTGGTCACAACGCCTGGGTTGCTCACAGTTTCGTTATGTTGGCACTCCGGTGTTAGTTCACTCAGGCCTAGATCCCATAGCCTCTGTGCTCTGGGCCGCCTGCTGGGAGGTTCCAACTGCTGGATTCCTCACCTTTCTTATACTTTGGGCCCTGTGTGGTGAAGCTCCTCCTGCCTGCCTCACACCGAGCCCCTTGGTGATGTAGGTCTTCTGGTTTGAGACCACGTGTGCCGTTTGTCTCACCTTTTAGGGATGTGGCCCTACTGGTGTGAGGACACTCCTGACTGGTTCCCATCCCCTTGTTGATGTGGGCCCTCTGGTGAGAGTCTGATCCTGGCTTGATTCCTCACACTTCTGTGAGGCGGGCCCTCTGCTGTGAGGTCACACCTGCCTGGCTGGCACACGACGCCTTGGCCACATGGGCCCTCTGGTTGCAGTTGGAGCGTGCTGGGAACCTCCTCCCATCGGTGATGAGGGCCCTCTGGCGTCCGGCCCTAACTGCTGGGCTCACCACATTTTCTGATGTGCGCCCACTTGTGCGATGACACTCCTGCCAGGTTCCCATCCCCATGCAGATTTGGGCCTTCTGTTCTGAGGTGCCAACGGCTGGCTTGCTCACAGTGTCAGGATGTGGGCCCTCTGCTGTGAGTTCACTCCGGCGTGCATCCCATAGCCTCGGTGCTCTGGGCCACCTGCTTGGAGCTTCCAACTGCAGGATTCCTTACCTTTTTTCTTCTATGGGCCGTGTGTTGTGAGACACTTCCTGCCTGCCTCACTCTGAGCCCCTTGTTGATGTGGGTCTTCTGGTTTGAGGCCACATGTGGTGGGTTCCTTGCCTTTCAATGATGTGGCCCCACTGGTGTGAGCACACTCCTGCCTGGTTCGCATCCCCTTGGTGATGTGGGCCCTCTGGTGAGAATCTGATCCGGGTTGGGTTCCTCACACTTCCGTGAGCTTGGCCCTCAGCTCTGAGGTCACTCCTGCCTGGCTGGCACACCCCGCCTTGGCGACGTCGGCCCTCTGGTGGCAGTTGGAGCCTGCTGGGAGCCTCCTCCCCTCAGTGATGAGAGCCCTTTGGCGTCAGGCCCTAACTGCTGGGTACCCACATTTTCTAATACGTACTAAGTGGTGCGAGGATACGCCTGCCACGTTCCCATCCCCATGGGGATGTGGGCGTTCTGCTCTGAGGTCCCAACGGCTGGGTTGCTCACAGTTTCATGATGTGGGCCCTCTGCTGTGAGTTCACTTTGGCCTGGATCCCATAGACTCGGTGCTCTGGGCCTCCTGCTGCGAGGTTCCAACTGCTGGATTCCTCACATTTTTTAATCTATGGGCCCTGTGTTGTTAGGCTAGTCCTGCCTGCCTCACTCCGAGCCCCTTGGAGATGTGGTTCCTCTGGTTTAGGCCACATGTTCTGGGTCCCTCACCTTTCCATTATTTGGCCACACTGGTGTGAGTATACTTCTGCCTGGTTCCGATCCCCTTGGTGATGCGGGCCCTCTGGTGAGAGTCTTATCCTGGCTGGGTTCCTCACCCTTCTGTGACGTATGCCCTCTGCTGTGATGTCACTCCTGCCTGGCTGGCGCACGTCACCTTGGCGACGTGGGCCCTCAGTTGGGATTTGGTGTCTGCTGGGAGTTTCCTCCCTTCGGTAATGAGGGCCCTCTGGCGTCAGGCCTTAAATCCTGGGCTCCCAAACTTTTCTGATGTGTGCCCTGTGGTGCGAGTACACTCCTGCCAGGTTCCCAACCCCATGGCAATGTGGGCCTTCTGCTCTGTGGACCCAATGGCTGGGCTATTCACAGTTTCATGATGAGGGCCCTCTTTTGTGAGTTCACACCGGCCGGGATCCCATAGCCTCGTCGTTGTTCCTTGCCGCCTGCTGGGATGTTCCAACTGCGGGATTCCTCACCTTTTTTATTCTATGGGCCCTCTGTTTTGAGACTACTCCTGCCTGCCTCCCTCCCAGCCCCTTGGTGATGTGTGTCCTCTGGTTTGAGGCCACACGTGGTGGTTTCCTCGCCTTTCAATGATGTGGCCCCACTGGACTGAGAACACTCCTGCCTGGTTCCCATCCTCTTGGTGATGTGGGCCCTCTGGTGAGAGTCTGATCCTGGTTGGGTTCCTCACACTTCCGTGAACTTGGCCCTCTGCTCTGAGGTCACTCCTGCCTGGCTGGCACACCCCGCCTTGGTGACGTCGGCCCTCTGGTGGCAGTTGGAGCGTGCTGGGAGCCTCCTTCCCTCAGTAATGAGGGCCCTTTGGCGTCAGGCCCTAACTGCTGTGTACCCACATTTTCTAATACGTACTAAGTGGTGCGAGGACACTCCTGCCAGGTTCCCATCCCCGTGGGGATGTGGGACTTCTGCTCTGATGTCCAAACGGCTGGGTTGCTCAAAGTTTCATGATGTGGGCCCTCTGCTGTGAGTGCACTGCGGCCTGGATCCCATAGACTGGGTGCTCTGGGCCACCTGCTGGGAGGTTCGAACTGTTGGATTCCTCACATTTTTTATTCTATGGGCCCTGCGTTGTGAGGCTAGTCCTGCCTGCCTCACTCTGAACCCCTTGGAGATGTGGATCCTCTGGTTTAGACCACGTGTTCTGGGTTCCTCACCTTTCTATGATTTGGCCACACTGGTGTGAGGCCACTCTTGCCTGGATCCGATCCCCTTGGTGATGCGGGCCCTCTGGTGAGACTCTTATCCTGGCTGGGTGCCTCACCCTTCTGGGACGTATGCCCTCTGCTGTGAGGTCACTCCTGCCTGGCTGGCGCACGTCACCTTGGCGACGTGGGCCCTCAGTTGGGAGTTGGTGCCTGCTGGGAGTCTCCTCCCCTCGGTAATGAGGGCCCTCTGACGTCAGGCCCTAACTCCTGGGCTCCCATACTTTTCTGATGTGTGCCCTCTGGTGGGAGTACACTCCTGCCAGGTTCCCAACCCCATGGGAATGTGGGCCTTCTTCTCTGTGGTCCCAACCGCTGGGTTGTTCACAGTTTCGTGATGAGGGCCTTCTGTTGTGAGTTCACACCGGCCGGGATCCCATAGCCTCGCTGCTCCTTGCCGCCTGCTGGGAGGTTCCAACTGCGGGTTACCTCACCTTTTTTATTTTATGGCCCTCTGTTTGAGACACCTCCTGCCTGCCTCACTCTGAGCCCCTTGTTGATGTGGGTCCTCTGGTTTAGGCCATATGTTCTGGGTTCCTCACTTTTCTACGATTTGGCCACACTGGTGTGAGGCCACTCCTGCCTGGTTCTGATCCCCTTGGTGATGTGGGCCCTCTGGTGAGAGTCTTATCCTGGCTGGGTTCCTCCCCCTTCTGTGACATAGGCCCTCTGCTGTGAGGTCACTCCTGCCTGGCTAACGCACATCACCTTGGAGACGTGGGCCCTCAGGTGGGAGTTGGTGCCTTCTAGGAGTCTGCTCCCCTCGGTAATGAGGGCCGTCTGGCGTCAGGCCCTAACTCCTGGGCTCCCAAAATTTTCTGATGTGTGCCCTGTGGTGCGAGTACACTCCTGCCAGGTTCCCAACCCCATGGGAATGTGGGCCTTCTGTTCTGTGGTCCCAACAGCTGTGTTGTTCACAGTTTCATGATGAGGGTCCTCTGTTGTGAGTTCACAACGGCCGGGACCCCATAGCCTCGCTGCTCCTTGCTGCATGCTAGGAGGTTCCAACTGCGGGATTCCTCACCTTTTTTATTCTATGGGTCCTCTGTTTTGAGGCTCCTCCTGCCTGCCTCACTCCGAGCCCCTTGGAGATGTGGGTCCTCTTGTTTAGGCCACATGTTCTGGGTTCCTCACCTTTCTATGATTTGGCCACACTGGTGTGAGGCCACTCCTGCCTGGATCAGATCCCCTTGGTGATGTGGGCCCTCTGGTGAGAGTCTGATCCTGGCTGGGTTCCTCACTCTTCTGTGAGGTGGGCCCTCTGCTGTGAGGTAACTCCTGCCTGGCTTGCTCCCGTTGCCCTGGTGACGTCGGACTTCTGGTGGCAGTTGGAGCCTTCTTGTACCCTCCTCTCCAAGGTGATGAGGGCCCTCTTGCATCAGGCTCTAACTGCTGGGCTCCCCACGATTTCTGATGTGAGCCCAGTGATGCCAGGACACTCCTGTAAGGTTCCAATACTCATGGGGATGTGTGCCTTCTGCTCTGTGGTCGCAACGCCTGGGTTGCTCACAGTTTCGTTATGTTGGCACTCCGGTGTTAGTTCACTCAGGCCTAGATCCCATAGCCTCTGTGCTCTGGGCCGCCTGCTGGGAGGTTCCAACTGCTGGATTCCTCACCTTTCTTATACTTTGGGCCCTGTGTGGTGAAGCTCCTCCTGCCTGCCTCACACCGAGCCCCTTGGTGATGTAGGTCTTCTGGTTTGAGACCACGTGTGCCGTTTGCCTCACCTTTTAGGGATGTGGCCCTACTGGTGTGAGGACACTCCTGACTGGTTCCCATCCCCTTGTTGATGTGGGCCCTCTGGTGAGAGTCTGATCCTGGCTTGATTCCTCACACTTCTGTGAGGCGGGCCCTCTGCTGTGAGGTCACACCTGCCTGGCTGGCACACGACGCCTTGGCCACATGGGCCCTCTGGTTGCAGTTGGAGCGTGCTGGGAACCTCCTCCCATCGGTGATGAGGGCCCTCTGGCGTCCGGCCCTAACTGCTGGGCTCACCACATTTTCTGATGTGCGCCCACTTGTGCGATGACACTCCTGCCAGGTTCCCATCCCCATGCAGATTTGGGCCTTCTGTTCTGAGGTGCCAACGGCTGGCTTGCTCACAGTGTCAGGATGTGGGCCCTCTGCTGTGAGTTCACTCCGGCGTGCATCCCATAGCCTCGGTGCTCTGGGCCACCTGCTTGGAGCTTCCAACTGCAGGATTCCTTACCTTTTTTCTTCTATGGGCCGTGTGTTGTGAGACACTTCCTGCCTGCCTCACTCTGAGCCCCTTGTTGATGTGGGTCTTCTGGTTTGAGGCCACATGTGGTGGGTTCCTTGCCTTTCAATGATGTGGCCCCACTGGTGTGAGCACACTCCTGCCTGGTTCGCATCCCCTTGGTGATGTGGGCCCTCTGGTGAGAATCTGATCCGGGTTGGGTTCCTCACACTTCCGTGAGCTTGGCCCTCAGCTCTGAGGTCACTCCTGCCTGGCTGGCACACCCCGCCTTGGCGACGTCGGCCCTCTGGTGGCAGTTGGAGCCTGCTGGGAGCCTCCTCCCCTCAGTGATGAGAGCCCTTTGGCGTCAGGCCCTAACTGCTGGGTACCCACATTTTCTAATACGTACTAAGTGGTGCGAGGATACGCCTGCCACGTTCCCATCCCCATGGGGATGTGGGCGTTCTGCTCTGAGGTCCCAACGGCTGGGTTGCTCACAGTTTCATGATGTGGGCCCTCTGCTGTGAGTTCACTTTGGCCTGGATCCCATAGACTCGGTGCTCTGGGCCTCCTGCTGCGAGGTTCCAACTGCTGGATTCCTCACATTTTTTAATCTATGGGCCCTGTGTTGTTAGGCTAGTCCTGCCTGCCTCACTCCGAGCCCCTTGGAGATGTGGTTCCTCTGGTTTAGGCCACATGTTCTGGGTCCCTCACCTTTCCATTATTTGGCCACACTGGTGTGAGTATACTTCTGCCTGGTTCCGATCCCCTTGGTGATGCGGGCCCTCTGGTGAGAGTCTTATCCTGGCTGGGTTCCTCACCCTTCTGTGACGTATGCCCTCTGCTGTGATGTCACTCCTGCCTGGCTGGCGCACGTCACCTTGGCGACGTGGGCCCTCAGTTGGGATTTGGTGTCTGCTGGGAGTTTCCTCCCTTCGGTAATGAGGGCCCTCTGGCGTCAGGCCTTAAATCCTGGGCTCCCAAACTTTTCTGATGTGTGCCCTGTGGTGCGAGTACACTCCTGCCAGGTTCCCAACCCCATGGCAATGTGGGCCTTCTGCTCTGTGGACCCAATGGCTGGGCTATTCACAGTTTCATGATGAGGGCCCTCTTTTGTGAGTTCACACCGGCCGGGATCCCATAGCCTCGTCGTTGTTCCTTGCCGCCTGCTGGGATGTTCCAACTGCGGGATTCCTCACCTTTTTTATTCTATGGGCCCTCTGTTTTGAGACTACTCCTGCCTGCCTCCCTCCCAGCCCCTTGGTGATGTGTGTCCTCTGGTTTGAGGCCACATGTGGTGGTTTCCTCGCCTTTCAATGATGTGGCCCCACTGGACTGAGAACACTCCTGCCTGGTTCCCATCCTCTTGGTGATGTGGGCCCTCTGGTGAGAGTCTGATCCTGGTTGGGTTCCTCACACTTCCGTGAACTTGGCCCTCTGCTCTGAGGTCACTCCTGCCTGGCTGGCACACCCCGCCTTGGTGACGTCGGCCCTCTGGTGGCAGTTGGAGCGTGCTGGGAGCCTCCTTCCCTCAGTAATGAGGGCCCTTTGGCGTCAGGCCCTAACTGCTGTGTACCCACATTTTCTAATACGTACTAAGTGGTGCGAGGACACTCCTGCCAGGTTCCCATCCCCGTGGGGATGTGGGACTTCTGCTCTGATGTCCAAACGGCTGGGTTGCTCAAAGTTTCATGATGTGGGCCCTCTGCTGTGAGTGCACTGCGGCCTGGATCCCATAGACTGGGTGCTCTGGGCCACCTGCTGGGAGGTTCGAACTGTTGGATTCCTCACATTTTTTATTCTATGGGCCCTGCGTTGTGAGGCTAGTCCTGCCTGCCTCACTCTGAACCCCTTGGAGATGTGGATCCTCTGGTTTAGGCCACGTGTTCTGGGTTCCTCACCTTTCTATGATTTGGCCACACTGGTGTGAGGCCACTCTTGCCTGGATCCGATCCCCTTGGTGATGCGGGCCCTCTGGTGAGACTCTTATCCTGGCTGGGTGCCTCACCCTTCTGGGACGTATGCCCTCTGCTGTGAGGTCACTCCTGCCTGGCTGGCGCACGTCACCTTGGCGACGTGGGCCCTCAGTTGGGAGTTGGTGCCTGCTGGGAGTCTCCTCCCCTCGGTAATGAGGGCCCTCTGACGTCAGGCCCTAACTCCTGGGCTCCCATACTTTTCTGATGTGTGCCCTCTGGTGGGAGTACACTCCTGCCAGGTTCCCAACCCCATGGGAATGTGGGCCTTCTTCTCTGTGGTCCCAACCGCTGGGTTGTTCACAGTTTCGTGATGAGGGCCTTCTGTTGTGAGTTCACACCGGCCGGGATCCCATAGCCTCGCTGCTCCTTGCCGCCTGCTGGGAGGTTCCAACTGCGGGTTACCTCACCTTTTTTATTTTATGGCCCTCTGTTTGAGACACCTCCTGCCTGCCTCACTCTGAGCCCCTTGTTGATGTGGGTCCTCTGGTTTAGGCCATATGTTCTGGGTTCCTCACTTTTCTACGATTTGGCCACACTGGTGTGAGGCCACTCCTGCCTGGTTCTGATCCCCTTGGTGATGTGGGCCCTCTGGTGAGAGTCTTATCCTGGCTGGGTTCCTCCCCCTTCTGTGACATAGGCCCTCTGCTGTGAGGTCACTCCTGCCTGGCTAACGCACATCACCTTGGAGACGTGGGCCCTCAGGTGGGAGTTGGTGCCTTCTAGGAGTCTGCTCCCCTCGGTAATGAGGGCCGTCTGGCGTCAGGCCCTAACTCCTGGGCTCCCAAAATTTTCTGATGTGTGCCCTGTGGTGCGAGTACACTCCTGCCAGGTTCCCAACCCCATGGGAATGTGGGCCTTCTGTTCTGTGGTCCCAACAGCTGTGTTGTTCACAGTTTCATGATGAGGGTCCTCTGTTGTGAGTTCACAACGGCCGGGACCCCATAGCCTCGCTGCTCCTTGCTGCATGCTAGGAGGTTCCAACTGCGGGATTCCTCACCTTTTTTATTCTATGGGTCCTCTGTTTTGAGGCTCCTCCTGCCTGCCTCACTCCGAGCCCCTTGGAGATGTGGGTCCTCTTGTTTAGGCCACATGTTCTGGGTTCCTCACCTTTCTATGATTTGGCCACACTGGTGTGAGGCCACTCCTGCCTGGATCAGATCCCCTTGGTGATGTGGGCCCTCTGGTGAGAGTCTGATCCTGGCTGGGTTCCTCACTCTTCTGTGAGGTGGGCCCTCTGCTGTGAGGTAACTCCTGCCTGGCTTGCTCCCGTTGCCCTGGTGACGTCGGACTTCTGGTGGCAGTTGGAGCCTTCTTGTACCCTCCTCTCCAAGGTGATGAGGGCCCTCTTGCGTCAGGCTCTAACTGCTGGGCTCCCCACGATTTCTGATGTGAGCCCAGTGATGCCAGGACACTCCTGTAAGGTTCCAATACTCATGGGGATGTGTGCCTTCTGCTCTGTGGTCGCAACGCCTGGGTTGCTCACAGTTTCGTTATGTTGGCACTCCGGTGTTAGTTCACTCAGGCCTAGATCCCATAGCCTCTGTGCTCTGGGCCGCCTGCTGGGAGGTTCCAACTGCTGGATTCCTCACCTTTCTTATACTTTGGGCCCTGTGTGGTGAAGCTCCTCCTGCCTGCCTCACACCGAGCCCCTTGGTGATGTAGGTCTTCTGGTTTGAGACCACGTGTGCCGTTTGCCTCACCTTTTAGGGATGTGGCCCTACTGGTGTGAGGACACTCCTGACTGGTTCCCATCCCCTTGTTGATGTGGGCCCTCTGGTGAGAGTCTGATCCTGGCTTGATTCCTCACACTTCTGTGAGGCGGGCCCTCTGCTGTGAGGTCACACCTGCCTGGCTGGCACACGACGCCTTGGCCACATGGGCCCTCTGGTTGCAGTTGGAGCGTGCTGGGAACCTCCTCCCATCGGTGATGAGGGCCCTCTGGCGTCCGGCCCTAACTGCTGGGCTCACCACATTTTCTGATGTGCGCCCACTTGTGCGATGACACTCCTGCCAGGTTCCCATCCCCATGCAGATTTGGGCCTTCTGTTCTGAGGTGCCAACGGCTGGCTTGCTCACAGTGTCAGGATGTGGGCCCTCTGCTGTGAGTTCACTCCGGCGTGCATCCCATAGCCTCGGTGCTCTGGGCCACCTGCTTGGAGCTTCCAACTGCAGGATTCCTTACCTTTTTTCTTCTATGGGCCGTGTGTTGTGAGACACTTCCTGCCTGCCTCACTCTGAGCCCCTTGTTGATGTGGGTCTTCTGGTTTGAGGCCACATGTGGTGGGTTCCTTGCCTTTCAATGATGTGGCCCCACTGGTGTGAGCACACTCCTGCCTGGTTCGCATCCCCTTGGTGATGTGGGCCCTCTGGTGAGAATCTGATCCGGGTTGGGTTCCTCACACTTCCGTGAGCTTGGCCCTCAGCTCTGAGGTCACTCCTGCCTGGCTGGCACACCCCGCCTTGGCGACGTCGGCCCTCTGGTGGCAGTTGGAGCCTGCTGGGAGCCTCCTCCCCTCAGTGATGAGAGCCCTTTGGCGTCAGGCCCTAACTGCTGGGTACCCACATTTTCTAATACGTACTAAGTGGTGCGAGGATACGCCTGCCACGTTCCCATCCCCATGGGGATGTGGGCGTTCTGCTCTGAGGTCCCAACGGCTGGGTTGCTCACAGTTTCATGATGTGGGCCCTCTGCTGTGAGTTCACTTTGGCCTGGATCCCATAGACTCGGTGCTCTGGGCCTCCTGCTGCGAGGTTCCAACTGCTGGATTCCTCACATTTTTTAATCTATGGGCCCTGTGTTGTTAGGCTAGTCCTGCCTGCCTCACTCCGAGCCCCTTGGAGATGTGGTTCCTCTGGTTTAGGCCACATGTTCTGGGTCCCTCACCTTTCCATTATTTGGCCACACTGGTGTGAGTATACTTCTGCCTGGTTCCGATCCCCTTGGTGATGCGGGCCCTCTGGTGAGAGTCTTATCCTGGCTGGGTTCCTCACCCTTCTGTGACGTATGCCCTCTGCTGTGATGTCACTCCTGCCTGGCTGGCGCACGTCACCTTGGCGACGTGGGCCCTCAGTTGGGATTTGGTGTCTGCTGGGAGTTTCCTCCCTTCGGTAATGAGGGCCCTCTGGCGTCAGGCCTTAAATCCTGGGCTCCCAAACTTTTCTGATGTGTGCCCTGTGGTGCGAGTACACTCCTGCCAGGTTCCCAACCCCATGGCAATGTGGGCCTTCTGCTCTGTGGACCCAATGGCTGGGCTATTCACAGTTTCATGATGAGGGCCCTCTTTTGTGAGTTCACACCGGCCGGGATCCCATAGCCTCGTCGTTGTTCCTTGCCGCCTGCTGGGATGTTCCAACTGCGGGATTCCTCACCTTTTTTATTCTATGGGCCCTCTGTTTTGAGACTACTCCTGCCTGCCTCCCTCCCAGCCCCTTGGTGATGTGTGTCCTCTGGTTTGAGGCCACATGTGGTGGTTTCCTCGCCTTTCAATGATGTGGCCCCACTGGACTGAGAACACTCCTGCCTGGTTCCCATCCTCTTGGTGATGTGGGCCCTCTGGTGAGAGTCTGATCCTGGTTGGGTTCCTCACACTTCCGTGAACTTGGCCCTCTGCTCTGAGGTCACTCCTGCCTGGCTGGCACACCCCGCCTTGGTGACGTCGGCCCTCTGGTGGCAGTTGGAGCGTGCTGGGAGCCTCCTTCCCTCAGTAATGAGGGCCCTTTGGCGTCAGGCCCTAACTGCTGTGTACCCACATTTTCTAATACGTACTAAGTGGTGCGAGGACACTCCTGCCAGGTTCCCATCCCCGTGGGGATGTGGGACTTCTGCTCTGATGTCCAAACGGCTGGGTTGCTCAAAGTTTCATGATGTGGGCCCTCTGCTGTGAGTGCACTGCGGCCTGGATCCCATAGACTGGGTGCTCTGGGCCACCTGCTGGGAGGTTCGAACTGTTGGATTCCTCACATTTTTTATTCTATGGGCCCTGCGTTGTGAGGCTAGTCCTGCCTGCCTCACTCTGAACCCCTTGGAGATGTGGATCCTCTGGTTTAGGCCACGTGTTCTGGGTTCCTCACCTTTCTATGATTTGGCCACACTGGTGTGAGGCCACTCTTGCCTGGATCCGATCCCCTTGGTGATGCGGGCCCTCTGGTGAGACTCTTATCCTGGCTGGGTGCCTCACCCTTCTGGGACGTATGCCCTCTGCTGTGAGGTCACTCCTGCCTGGCTGGCGCACGTCACCTTGGCGACGTGGGCCCTCAGTTGGGAGTTGGTGCCTGCTGGGAGTCTCCTCCCCTCGGTAATGAGGGCCCTCTGACGTCAGGCCCTAACTCCTGGGCTCCCATACTTTTCTGATGTGTGCCCTCTGGTGGGAGTACACTCCTGCCAGGTTCCCAACCCCATGGGAATGTGGGCCTTCTTCTCTGTGGTCCCAACCGCTGGGTTGTTCACAGTTTCGTGATGAGGGCCTTCTGTTGTGAGTTCACACCGGCCGGGATCCCATAGCCTCGCTGCTCCTTGCCGCCTGCTGGGAGGTTCCAACTGCGGGTTACCTCACCTTTTTTATTTTATGGCCCTCTGTTTGAGACACCTCCTGCCTGCCTCACTCTGAGCCCCTTGTTGATGTGGGTCCTCTGGTTTAGGCCATATGTTCTGGGTTCCTCACTTTTCTACGATTTGGCCACACTGGTGTGAGGCCACTCCTGCCTGGTTCTGATCCCCTTGGTGATGTGGGCCCTCTGGTGAGAGTCTTATCCTGGCTGGGTTCCTCCCCCTTCTGTGACATAGGCCCTCTGCTGTGAGGTCACTCCTGCCTGGCTAACGCACATCACCTTGGAGACGTGGGCCCTCAGGTGGGAGTTGGTGCCTTCTAGGAGTCTGCTCCCCTCGGTAATGAGGGCCGTCTGGCGTCAGGCCCTAACTCCTGGGCTCCCAAAATTTTCTGATGTGTGCCCTGTGGTGCGAGTACACTCCTGCCAGGTTCCCAACCCCATGGGAATGTGGGCCTTCTGTTCTGTGGTCCCAACAGCTGTGTTGTTCACAGTTTCATGATGAGGGTCCTCTGTTGTGAGTTCACAACGGCCGGGACCCCATAGCCTCGCTGCTCCTTGCTGCATGCTAGGAGGTTCCAACTGCGGGATTCCTCACCTTTTTTATTCTATGGGTCCTCTGTTTTGAGGCTCCTCCTGCCTGCCTCACTCCGAGCCCCTTGGAGATGTGGGTCCTCTTGTTTAGGCCACATGTTCTGGGTTCCTCACCTTTCTATGATTTGGCCACACTGGTGTGAGGCCACTCCTGCCTGGATCAGATCCCCTTGGTGATGTGGGCCCTCTGGTGAGAGTCTGATCCTGGCTGGGTTCCTCACTCTTCTGTGAGGTGGGCCCTCTGCTGTGAGGTAACTCCTGCCTGGCTTGCTCCCGTTGCCCTGGTGACGTCGGACTTCTGGTGGCAGTTGGAGCCTTCTTGTACCCTCCTCTCCAAGGTGATGAGGGCCCTCTTGCGTCAGGCTCTAACTGCTGGGCTCCCCACGATTTCTGATGTGAGCCCAGTGATGCCAGGACACTCCTGTAAGGTTCCAATACTCATGGGGATGTGTGCCTTCTGCTCTGTGGTCGCAACGCCTGGGTTGCTCACAGTTTCGTTATGTTGGCACTCCGGTGTTAGTTCACTCAGGCCTAGATCCCATAGCCTCTGTGCTCTGGGCCGCCTGCTGGGAGGTTCCAACTGCTGGATTCCTCACCTTTCTTATACTTTGGGCCCTGTGTGGTGAAGCTCCTCCTGCCTGCCTCACACCGAGCCCCTTGGTGATGTAGGTCTTCTGGTTTGAGACCACGTGTGCCGTTTGTCTCACCTTTTAGGGATGTGGCCCTACTGGTGTGAGGACACTCCTGACTGGTTCCCATCCCCTTGTTGATGTGGGCCCTCTGGTGAGAGTCTGATCCTGGCTTGATTCCTCACACTTCTGTGAGGCGGGCCCTCTGCTGTGAGGTCACACCTGCCTGGCTGGCACACGACGCCTTGGCCACATGGGCCCTCTGGTTGCAGTTGGAGCGTGCTGGGAACCTCCTCCCATCGGTGATGAGGGCCCTCTGGCGTCCGGCCCTAACTGCTGGGCTCACCACATTTTCTGATGTGCGCCCACTTGTGCGATGACACTCCTGCCAGGTTCCCATCCCCATGCAGATTTGGGCCTTCTGTTCTGAGGTGCCAACGGCTGGCTTGCTCACAGTGTCAGGATGTGGGCCCTCTGCTGTGAGTTCACTCCGGCGTGCATCCCATAGCCTCGGTGCTCTGGGCCACCTGCTTGGAGCTTCCAACTGCAGGATTCCTTACCTTTTTTCTTCTATGGGCCGTGTGTTGTGAGACACTTCCTGCCTGCCTCACTCTGAGCCCCTTGTTGATGTGGGTCTTCTGGTTTGAGGCCACATGTGGTGGGTTCCTTGCCTTTCAATGATGTGGCCCCACTGGTGTGAGCACACTCCTGCCTGGTTCGCATCCCCTTGGTGATGTGGGCCCTCTGGTGAGAATCTGATCCGGGTTGGGTTCCTCACACTTCCGTGAGCTTGGCCCTCAGCTCTGAGGTCACTCCTGCCTGGCTGGCACACCCCGCCTTGGCGACGTCGGCCCTCTGGTGGCAGTTGGAGCCTGCTGGGAGCCTCCTCCCCTCAGTGATGAGAGCCCTTTGGCGTCAGGCCCTAACTGCTGGGTACCCACATTTTCTAATACGTACTAAGTGGTGCGAGGATACGCCTGCCACGTTCCCATCCCCATGGGGATGTGGGCGTTCTGCTCTGAGGTCCCAACGGCTGGGTTGCTCACAGTTTCATGATGTGGGCCCTCTGCTGTGAGTTCACTTTGGCCTGGATCCCATAGACTCGGTGCTCTGGGCCTCCTGCTGCGAGGTTCCAACTGCTGGATTCCTCACATTTTTTAATCTATGGGCCCTGTGTTGTTAGGCTAGTCCTGCCTGCCTCACTCCGAGCCCCTTGGAGATGTGGTTCCTCTGGTTTAGGCCACATGTTCTGGGTCCCTCACCTTTCCATTATTTGGCCACACTGGTGTGAGTATACTTCTGCCTGGTTCCGATCCCCTTGGTGATGCGGGCCCTCTGGTGAGACTCTTATCCTGGCTGGGTTCCTCACCCTTCTGTGACGTATGCCCTCTGCTGTGATGTCACTCCTGCCTGGCTGGCGCACGTCACCTTGGCGACGTGGGCCCTCAGTTGGGATTTGGTGTCTGCTGGGAGTTTCCTCCCTTCGGTAATGAGGGCCCTCTGGCGTCAGGCCTTAAATCCTGGGCTCCCAAACTTTTCTGATGTGTGCCCTGTGGTGCGAGTACACTCCTGCCAGGTTCCCAACCCCATGGCAATGTGGGCCTTCTGCTCTGTGGACCCAATGGCTGGGCTATTCACAGTTTCATGATGAGGGCCCTCTTTTGTGAGCTCACACCGGCCGGGATCCCATAGCCTCGTCGTTGTTCCTTGCCGCCTGCTGGGATGTTCCAACTGCGGGATTCCTCACCTTTTTTATTCTATGGGCCCTCTGTTTTGAGACTACTCCTGCCTGCCTCCCTCCCAGCCCCTTGGTGATGTGTGTCCTCTGGTTTGAGGCCACATGTGGTGGTTTCCTCGCCTTTCAATGATGTGGCCCCACTGGACTGAGAACACTCCTGCCTGGTTCCCATCCTCTTGGTGATGTGGGCCCTCTGGTGAGAGTCTGATCCTGGTTGGGTTCCTCACACTTCCGTGAACTTGGCCCTCTGCTCTGAGGTCACTCCTGCCTGGCTGGCACACCCCGCCTTGGTGACGTCGGCCCTCTGGTGGCAGTTGGAGCGTGCTGGGAGCCTCCTTCCCTCAGTAATGAGGGCCCTTTGGCGTCAGGCCCTAACTGCTGTGTACCCACATTTTCTAATACGTACTAAGTGGTGCGAGGACACTCCTGCCAGGTTCCCATCCCCGTGGGGATGTGGGACTTCTGCTCTGATGTCCAAACGGCTGGGTTGCTCAAAGTTTCATGATGTGGGCCCTCTGCTGTGAGTGCACTGCGGCCTGGATCCCATAGACTGGGTGCTCTGGGCCACCTGCTGGGAGGTTCGAACTGTTGGATTCCTCACATTTTTTATTCTATGGGCCCTGCGTTGTGAGGCTAGTCCTGCCTGCCTCACTCTGAACCCCTTGGAGATGTGGATCCTCTGGTTTAGGCCACGTGTTCTGGGTTCCTCACCTTTCTATGATTTGGCCACACTGGTGTGAGGCCACTCTTGCCTGGATCCGATCCCCTTGGTGATGCGGGCCCTCTGGTGAGACTCTTATCCTGGCTGGGTGCCTCACCCTTCTGGGACGTATGCCCTCTGCTGTGAGGTCACTCCTGCCTGGCTGGCGCACGTCACCTTGGCGACGTGGGCCCTCAGTTGGGAGTTGGTGCCTGCTGGGAGTCTCCTCCCCTCGGTAATGAGGGCCCTCTGACGTCAGGCCCTAACTCCTGGGCTCCCATACTTTTCTGATGTGTGCCCTCTGGTGGGAGTACACTCCTGCCAGGTTCCCAACCCCATGGGAATGTGGGCCTTCTTCTCTGTGGTCCCAACCGCTGGGTTGTTCACAGTTTCGTGATGAGGGCCTTCTGTTGTGAGTTCACACCGGCCGGGATCCCATAGCCTCGCTGCTCCTTGCCGCCTGCTGGGAGGTTCCAACTGCGGGTTACCTCACCTTTTTTATTTTATGGCCCTCTGTTTGAGACACCTCCTGCCTGCCTCACTCTGAGCCCCTTGTTGATGTGGGTCCTCTGGTTTAGGCCATATGTTCTGGGTTCCTCACTTTTCTACGATTTGGCCACACTGGTGTGAGGCCACTCCTGCCTGGTTCTGATCCCCTTGGTGATGTGGGCCCTCTGGTGAGAGTCTTATCCTGGCTGGGTTCCTCCCCCTTCTGTGACATAGGCCCTCTGCTGTGAGGTCACTCCTGCCTGGCTAACGCACATCACCTTGGAGACGTGGGCCCTCAGGTGGGAGTTGGTGCCTTCTAGGAGTCTGCTCCCCTCGGTAATGAGGGCCGTCTGGCGTCAGGCCCTAACTCCTGGGCTCCCAAAATTTTCTGATGTGTGCCCTGTGGTGCGAGTACACTCCTGCCAGGTTCCCAACCCCATGGGAATGTGGGCCTTCTGTTCTGTGGTCCCAACAGCTGTGTTGTTCACAGTTTCATGATGAGGGTCCTCTGTTGTGAGTTCACAACGGCCGGGACCCCATAGCCTCGCTGCTCCTTGCTGCATGCTAGGAGGTTCCAACTGCGGGATTCCTCACCTTTTTTATTCTATGGGTCCTCTGTTTTGAGGCTCCTCCTGCCTGCCTCACTCCGAGCCCCTTGGAGATGTGGGTCCTCTTGTTTAGGCCACATGTTCTGGGTTCCTCACCTTTCTATGATTTGGCCACACTGGTGTGAGGCCACTCCTGCCTGGATCAGATCCCCTTGGTGATGTGGGCCCTCTGGTGAGAGTCTGATCCTGGCTGGGTTCCTCACTCTTCTGTGAGGTGGGCCCTCTGCTGTGAGGTAACTCCTGCCTGGCTTGCTCCCGTTGCCCTGGTGACGTCGGACTTCTGGTGGCAGTTGGAGCCTTCTTGTACCCTCCTCTCCAAGGTGATGAGGGCCCTCTTGCGTCAGGCTCTAACTGCTGGGCTCCCCACGATTTCTGATGTGAGCCCAGTGATGCCAGGACACTCCTGTAAGGTTCCAATACTCATGGGGATGTGTGCCTTCTGCTCTGTGGTCGCAACGCCTGGGTTGCTCACAGTTTCGTTATGTTGGCACTCCGGTGTTAGTTCACTCAGGCCTAGATCCCATAGCCTCTGTGCTCTGGGCCGCCTGCTGGGAGGTTCCAACTGCTGGATTCCTCACCTTTCTTATACTTTGGGCCCTGTGTGGTGAAGCTCCTCCTGCCTGCCTCACACCGAGCCCCTTGGTGATGTAGGTCTTCTGGTTTGAGACCACGTGTGCCGTTTGCCTCACCTTTTAGGGATGTGGCCCTACTGGTGTGAGGACACTCCTGACTGGTTCCCATCCCCTTGTTGATGTGGGCCCTCTGGTGAGAGTCTGATCCTGGCTTGATTCCTCACACTTCTGTGAGGCGGGCCCTCTGCTGTGAGGTCACACCTGCCTGGCTGGCACACGACGCCTTGGCCACATGGGCCCTCTGGTTGCAGTTGGAGCGTGCTGGGAACCTCCTCCCATCGGTGATGAGGGCCCTCTGGCGTCCGGCCCTAACTGCTGGGCTCACCACATTTTCTGATGTGCGCCCACTTGTGCGATGACACTCCTGCCAGGTTCCCATCCCCATGCAGATTTGGGCCTTCTGTTCTGAGGTGCCAACGGCTGGCTTGCTCACAGTGTCAGGATGTGGGCCCTCTGCTGTGAGTTCACTCCGGCGTGCATCCCATAGCCTCGGTGCTCTGGGCCACCTGCTTGGAGCTTCCAACTGCAGGATTCCTTACCTTTTTTCTTCTATGGGCCGTGTGTTGTGAGACACTTCCTGCCTGCCTCACTCTGAGCCCCTTGTTGATGTGGGTCTTCTGGTTTGAGGCCACATGTGGTGGGTTCCTTGCCTTTCAATGATGTGGCCCCACTGGTGTGAGCACACTCCTGCCTGGTTCGCATCCCCTTGGTGATGTGGGCCCTCTGGTGAGAATCTGATCCGGGTTGGGTTCCTCACACTTCCGTGAGCTTGGCCCTCAGCTCTGAGGTCACTCCTGCCTGGCTGGCACACCCCGCCTTGGCGACGTCGGCCCTCTGGTGGCAGTTGGAGCCTGCTGGGAGCCTCCTCCCCTCAGTGATGAGAGCCCTTTGGCGTCAGGCCCTAACTGCTGGGTACCCACATTTTCTAATACGTACTAAGTGGTGCGAGGATACGCCTGCCACGTTCCCATCCCCATGGGGATGTGGGCGTTCTGCTCTGAGGTCCCAACGGCTGGGTTGCTCACAGTTTCATGATGTGGGCCCTCTGCTGTGAGTTCACTTTGGCCTGGATCCCATAGACTCGGTGCTCTGGGCCTCCTGCTGCGAGGTTCCAACTGCTGGATTCCTCACATTTTTTAATCTATGGGCCCTGTGTTGTTAGGCTAGTCCTGCCTGCCTCACTCCGAGCCCCTTGGAGATGTGGTTCCTCTGGTTTAGGCCACATGTTCTGGGTCCCTCACCTTTCCATTATTTGGCCACACTGGTGTGAGTATACTTCTGCCTGGTTCCGATCCCCTTGGTGATGCGGGCCCTCTGGTGAGAGTCTTATCCTGGCTGGGTTCCTCACCCTTCTGTGACGTATGCCCTCTGCTGTGATGTCACTCCTGCCTGGCTGGCGCACGTCACCTTGGCGACGTGGGCCCTCAGTTGGGATTTGGTGTCTGCTGGGAGTTTCCTCCCTTCGGTAATGAGGGCCCTCTGGCGTCAGGCCTTAAATCCTGGGCTCCCAAACTTTTCTGATGTGTGCCCTGTGGTGCGAGTACACTCCTGCCAGGTTCCCAACCCCATGGCAATGTGGGCCTTCTGCTCTGTGGACCCAATGGCTGGGCTATTCACAGTTTCATGATGAGGGCCCTCTTTTGTGAGTTCACACCGGCCGGGATCCCATAGCCTCGTCGTTGTTCCTTGCCGCCTGCTGGGATGTTCCAACTGCGGGATTCCTCACCTTTTTTATTCTATGGGCCCTCTGTTTTGAGACTACTCCTGCCTGCCTCCCTCCCAGCCCCTTGGTGATGTGTGTCCTCTGGTTTGAGGCCACATGTGGTGGTTTCCTCGCCTTTCAATGATGTGGCCCCACTGGACTGAGAACACTCCTGCCTGGTTCCCATCCTCTTGGTGATGTGGGCCCTCTGGTGAGAGTCTGATCCTGGTTGGGTTCCTCACACTTCCGTGAACTTGGCCCTCTGCTCTGAGGTCACTCCTGCCTGGCTGGCACACCCCGCCTTGGTGACGTCGGCCCTCTGGTGGCAGTTGGAGCGTGCTGGGAGCCTCCTTCCCTCAGTAATGAGGGCCCTTTGGCGTCAGGCCCTAACTGCTGTGTACCCACATTTTCTAATACGTACTAAGTGGTGCGAGGACACTCCTGCCAGGTTCCCATCCCCGTGGGGATGTGGGACTTCTGCTCTGATGTCCAAACGGCTGGGTTGCTCAAAGTTTCATGATGTGGGCCCTCTGCTGTGAGTGCACTGCGGCCTGGATCCCATAGACTGGGTGCTCTGGGCCACCTGCTGGGAGGTTCGAACTGTTGGATTCCTCACATTTTTTATTCTATGGGCCCTGCGTTGTGAGGCTAGTCCTGCCTGCCTCACTCTGAACCCCTTGGAGATGTGGATCCTCTGGTTTAGGCCACGTGTTCTGGGTTCCTCACCTTTCTATGATTTGGCCACACTGGTGTGAGGCCACTCTTGCCTGGATCCGATCCCCTTGGTGATGCGGGCCCTCTGGTGAGACTCTTATCCTGGCTGGGTGCCTCACCCTTCTGGGACGTATGCCCTCTGCTGTGAGGTCACTCCTGCCTGGCTGGCGCACGTCACCTTGGCGACGTGGGCCCTCAGTTGGGAGTTGGTGCCTGCTGGGAGTCTCCTCCCCTCGGTAATGAGGGCCCTCTGACGTCAGGCCCTAACTCCTGGGCTCCCATACTTTTCTGATGTGTGCCCTCTGGTGGGAGTACACTCCTGCCAGGTTCCCAACCCCATGGGAATGTGGGCCTTCTTCTCTGTGGTCCCAACCGCTGGGTTGTTCACAGTTTCGTGATGAGGGCCTTCTGTTGTGAGTTCACACCGGCCGGGATCCCATAGCCTCGCTGCTCCTTGCCGCCTGCTGGGAGGTTCCAACTGCGGGTTACCTCACCTTTTTTATTTTATGGCCCTCTGTTTGAGACACCTCCTGCCTGCCTCACTCTGAGCCCCTTGTTGATGTGGGTCCTCTGGTTTAGGCCATATGTTCTGGGTTCCTCACTTTTCTACGATTTGGCCACACTGGTGTGAGGCCACTCCTGCCTGGTTCTGATCCCCTTGGTGATGTGGGCCCTCTGGTGAGAGTCTTATCCTGGCTGGGTTCCTCCCCCTTCTGTGACATAGGCCCTCTGCTGTGAGGTCACTCCTGCCTGGCTAACGCACATCACCTTGGAGACGTGGGCCCTCAGGTGGGAGTTGGTGCCTTCTAGGAGTCTGCTCCCCTCGGTAATGAGGGCCGTCTGGCGTCAGGCCCTAACTCCTGGGCTCCCAAAATTTTCTGATGTGTGCCCTGTGGTGCGAGTACACTCCTGCCAGGTTCCCAACCCCATGGGAATGTGGGCCTTCTGTTCTGTGGTCCCAACAGCTGTGTTGTTCACAGTTTCATGATGAGGGTCCTCTGTTGTGAGTTCACAACGGCCGGGACCCCATAGCCTCGCTGCTCCTTGCTGCATGCTAGGAGGTTCCAACTGCGGGATTCCTCACCTTTTTTATTCTATGGGTCCTCTGTTTTGAGGCTCCTCCTGCCTGCCTCACTCCGAGCCCCTTGGAGATGTGGGTCCTCTTGTTTAGGCCACATGTTCTGGGTTCCTCACCTTTCTATGATTTGGCCACACTGGTGTGAGGCCACTCCTGCCTGGATCAGATCCCCTTGGTGATGTGGGCCCTCTGGTGAGAGTCTGATCCTGGCTGGGTTCCTCACTCTTCTGTGAGGTGGGCCCTCTGCTGTGAGGTAACTCCTGCCTGGCTTGCTCCCGTTGCCCTGGTGACGTCGGACTTCTGGTGGCAGTTGGAGCCTTCTTGTACCCTCCTCTCCAAGGTGATGAGGGCCCTCTTGCGTCAGGCTCTAACTGCTGGGCTCCCCACGATTTCTGATGTGAGCCCAGTGATGCCAGGACACTCCTGTAAGGTTCCAATACTCATGGGGATGTGTGCCTTCTGCTCTGTGGTCGCAACGCCTGGGTTGCTCACAGTTTCGTTATGTTGGCACTCCGGTGTTAGTTCACTCAGGCCTAGATCCCATAGCCTCTGTGCTCTGGGCCGCCTGCTGGGAGGTTCCAACTGCTGGATTCCTCACCTTTCTTATACTTTGGGCCCTGTGTGGTGAAGCTCCTCCTGCCTGCCTCACACCGAGCCCCTTGGTGATGTAGGTCTTCTGGTTTGAGACCACGTGTGCCGTTTGCCTCACCTTTTAGGGATGTGGCCCTACTGGTGTGAGGACACTCCTGACTGGTTCCCATCCCCTTGTTGATGTGGGCCCTCTGGTGAGAGTCTGATCCTGGCTTGATTCCTCACACTTCTGTGAGGCGGGCCCTCTGCTGTGAGGTCACACCTGCCTGGCTGGCACACGACGCCTTGGCCACATGGGCCCTCTGGTTGCAGTTGGAGCGTGCTGGGAACCTCCTCCCATCGGTGATGAGGGCCCTCTGGCGTCCGGCCCTAACTGCTGGGCTCACCACATTTTCTGATGTGCGCCCACTTGTGCGATGACACTCCTGCCAGGTTCCCATCCCCATGCAGATTTGGGCCTTCTGTTCTGAGGTGCCAACGGCTGGCTTGCTCACAGTGTCAGGATGTGGGCCCTCTGCTGTGAGTTCACTCCGGCGTGCATCCCATAGCCTCGGTGCTCTGGGCCACCTGCTTGGAGCTTCCAACTGCAGGATTCCTTACCTTTTTTCTTCTATGGGCCGTGTGTTGTGAGACACTTCCTGCCTGCCTCACTCTGAGCCCCTTGTTGATGTGGGTCTTCTGGTTTGAGGCCACATGTGGTGGGTTCCTTGCCTTTCAATGATGTGGCCCCACTGGTGTGAGCACACTCCTGCCTGGTTCGCATCCCCTTGGTGATGTGGGCCCTCTGGTGAGAATCTGATCCGGGTTGGGCTCCTCACACTTCCGTGAGCTTGGCCCTCAGCTCTGAGGTCACTCCTGCCTGGCTGGCACACCCCGCCTTGGCGACGTCGGCCCTCTGGTGGCAGTTGGAGCCTGCTGGGAGCCTCCTCCCCTCAGTGATGAGAGCCCTTTGGCGTCAGGCCCTAACTGCTGGGTACCCACATTTTCTAATACGTACTAAGTGGTGCGAGGATACGCCTGCCACGTTCCCATCCCCATGGGGATGTGGGCGTTCTGCTCTGAGGTCCCAACGGCTGGGTTGCTCACAGTTTCATGATGTGGGCCCTCTGCTGTGAGTTCACTTTGGCCTGGATCCCATAGACTCGGTGCTCTGGGCCTCCTGCTGCGAGGTTCCAACTGCTGGATTCCTCACATTTTTTAATCTATGGGCCCTGTGTTGTTAGGCTAGTCCTGCCTGCCTCACTCCGAGCCCCTTGGAGATGTGGTTCCTCTGGTTTAGGCCACATGTTCTGGGTCCCTCACCTTTCCATTATTTGGCCACACTGGTGTGAGTATACTTCTGCCTGGTTCCGATCCCCTTGGTGATGCGGGCCCTCTGGTGAGAGTCTTATCCTGGCTGGGTTCCTCACCCTTCTGTGACGTATGCCCTCTGCTGTGATGTCACTCCTGCCTGGCTGGCGCACGTCACCTTGGCGACGTGGGCCCTCAGTTGGGATTTGGTGTCTGCTGGGAGTTTCCTCCCTTCGGTAATGAGGGCCCTCTGGCGTCAGGCCTTAAATCCTGGGCTCCCAAACTTTTCTGATGTGTGCCCTGTGGTGCGAGTACACTCCTGCCAGGTTCCCAACCCCATGGCAATGTGGGCCTTCTGCTCTGTGGACCCAATGGCTGGGCTATTCACAGTTTCATGATGAGGGCCCTCTTTTGTGAGTTCACACCGGCCGGGATCCCATAGCCTCGTCGTTGTTCCTTGCCGCCTGCTGGGATGTTCCAACTGCGGGATTCCTCACCTTTTTTATTCTATGGGCCCTCTGTTTTGAGACTACTCCTGCCTGCCTCCCTCCCAGCCCCTTGGTGATGTGTGTCCTCTGGTTTGAGGCCACATGTGGTGGTTTCCTCGCCTTTCAATGATGTGGCCCCACTGGACTGAGAACACTCCTGCCTGGTTCCCATCCTCTTGGTGATGTGGGCCCTCTGGTGAGAGTCTGATCCTGGTTGGGTTCCTCACACTTCCGTGAACTTGGCCCTCTGCTCTGAGGTCACTCCTGCCTGGCTGGCACACCCCGCCTTGGTGACGTCGGCCCTCTGGTGGCAGTTGGAGCGTGCTGGGAGCCTCCTTCCCTCAGTAATGAGGGCCCTTTGGCGTCAGGCCCTAACTGCTGTGTACCCACATTTTCTAATACGTACTAAGTGGTGCGAGGACACTCCTGCCAGGTTCCCATCCCCGTGGGGATGTGGGACTTCTGCTCTGATGTCCAAACGGCTGGGTTGCTCAAAGTTTCATGATGTGGGCCCTCTGCTGTGAGTGCACTGCGGCCTGGATCCCATAGACTGGGTGCTCTGGGCCACCTGCTGGGAGGTTCGAACTGTTGGATTCCTCACATTTTTTATTCTATGGGCCCTGCGTTGTGAGGCTAGTCCTGCCTGCCTCACTCTGAACCCCTTGGAGATGTGGATCCTCTGGTTTAGGCCACGTGTTCTGGGTTCCTCACCTTTCTATGATTTGGCCACACTGGTGTGAGGCCACTCTTGCCTGGATCCGATCCCCTTGGTGATGCGGGCCCTCTGGTGAGACTCTTATCCTGGCTGGGTGCCTCACCCTTCTGGGACGTATGCCCTCTGCTGTGAGGTCACTCCTGCCTGGCTGGCGCACGTCACCTTGGCGACGTGGGCCCTCAGTTGGGAGTTGGTGCCTGCTGGGAGTCTCCTCCCCTCGGTAATGAGGGCCCTCTGACGTCAGGCCCTAACTCCTGGGCTCCCATACTTTTCTGATGTGTGCCCTCTGGTGGGAGTACACTCCTGCCAGGTTCCCAACCCCATGGGAATGTGGGCCTTCTTCTCTGTGGTCCCAACCGCTGGGTTGTTCACAGTTTCGTGATGAGGGCCTTCTGTTGTGAGTTCACACCGGCCGGGATCCCATAGCCTCGCTGCTCCTTGCCGCCTGCTGGGAGGTTCCAACTGCGGGTTACCTCACCTTTTTTATTTTATGGCCCTCTGTTTGAGACACCTCCTGCCTGCCTCACTCTGAGCCCCTTGTTGATGTGGGTCCTCTGGTTTAGGCCATATGTTCTGGGTTCCTCACTTTTCTACGATTTGGCCACACTGGTGTGAGGCCACTCCTGCCTGGTTCTGATCCCCTTGGTGATGTGGGCCCTCTGGTGAGAGTCTTATCCTGGCTGGGTTCCTCCCCCTTCTGTGACATAGGCCCTCTGCTGTGAGGTCACTCCTGCCTGGCTAACGCACATCACCTTGGAGACGTGGGCCCTCAGGTGGGAGTTGGTGCCTTCTAGGAGTCTGCTCCCCTCGGTAATGAGGGCCGTCTGGCGTCAGGCCCTAACTCCTGGGCTCCCAAAATTTTCTGATGTGTGCCCTGTGGTGCGAGTACACTCCTGCCAGGTTCCCAACCCCATGGGAATGTGGGCCTTCTGTTCTGTGGTCCCAACAGCTGTGTTGTTCACAGTTTCATGATGAGGGTCCTCTGTTGTGAGTTCACAACGGCCGGGACCCCATAGCCTCGCTGCTCCTTGCTGCATGCTAGGAGGTTCCAACTGCGGGATTCCTCACCTTTTTTATTCTATGGGTCCTCTGTTTTGAGGCTCCTCCTGCCTGCCTCACTCCGAGCCCCTTGGAGATGTGGGTCCTCTTGTTTAGGCCACATGTTCTGGGTTCCTCACCTTTCTATGATTTGGCCACACTGGTGTGAGGCCACTCCTGCCTGGATCAGATCCCCTTGGTGATGTGGGCCCTCTGGTGAGAGTCTGATCCTGGCTGGGTTCCTCACTCTTCTGTGAGGTGGGCCCTCTGCTGTGAGGTAACTCCTGCCTGGCTTGCTCCCGTTGCCCTGGTGACGTCGGACTTCTGGTGGCAGTTGGAGCCTTCTTGTACCCTCCTCTCCAAGGTGATGAGGGCCCTCTTGCGTCAGGCTCTAACTGCTGGGCTCCCCACGATTTCTGATGTGAGCCCAGTGATGCCAGGACACTCCTGTAAGGTTCCAATACTCATGGGGATGTGTGCCTTCTGCTCTGTGGTCGCAACGCCTGGGTTGCTCACAGTTTCGTTATGTTGGCACTCCGGTGTTAGTTCACTCAGGCCTAGATCCCATAGCCTCTGTGCTCTGGGCCGCCTGCTGGGAGGTTCCAACTGCTGGATTCCTCACCTTTCTTATACTTTGGGCCCTGTGTGGTGAAGCTCCTCCTGCCTGCCTCACACCGAGCCCCTTGGTGATGTAGGTCTTCTGGTTTGAGACCACGTGTGCCGTTTGTCTCACCTTTTAGGGATGTGGCCCTACTGGTGTGAGGACACTCCTGACTGGTTCCCATCCCCTTGTTGATGTGGGCCCTCTGGTGAGAGTCTGATCCTGGCTTGATTCCTCACACTTCTGTGAGGCGGGCCCTCTGCTGTGAGGTCACACCTGCCTGGCTGGCACACGACGCCTTGGCCACATGGGCCCTCTGGTTGCAGTTGGAGCGTGCTGGGAACCTCCTCCCATCGGTGATGAGGGCCCTCTGGCGTCCGGCCCTAACTGCTGGGCTCACCACATTTTCTGATGTGCGCCCACTTGTGCGATGACACTCCTGCCAGGTTCCCATCCCCATGCAGATTTGGGCCTTCTGTTCTGAGGTGCCAACGGCTGGCTTGCTCACAGTGTCAGGATGTGGGCCCTCTGCTGTGAGTTCACTCCGGCGTGCATCCCATAGCCTCGGGGCTCTGGGCCACCTGCTTGGAGCTTCCAACTGCAGGATTCCTTACCTTTTTTCTTCTATGGGCCGTGTGTTGTGAGACACTTCCTGCCTGCCTCACTCTGAGCCCCTTGTTGATGTGGGTCTTCTGGTTTGAGGCCACATGTGGTGGGTTCCTTGCCTTTCAATGATGTGGCCCCACTGGTGTGAGCACACTCCTGCCTGGTTCGCATCCCCTTGGTGATGTGGGCCCTCTGGTGAGAATCTGATCCGGGTTGGGTTCCTCACACTTCCGTGAGCTTGGCCCTCAGCTCTGAGGTCACTCCTGCCTGGCTGGCACACCCCGCCTTGGCGACGTCGGCCCTCTGGTGGCAGTTGGAGCCTGCTGGGAGCCTCCTCCCCTCAGTGATGAGAGCCCTTTGGCGTCAGGCCCTAACTGCTGGGTACCCACATTTTCTAATACGTACTAAGTGGTGCGAGGATACGCCTGCCACGTTCCCATCCCCATGGGGTTGTGGGCGTTCTGCTCTGAGGTCCCAACGGCTGGGTTGCTCACAGTTTCATGATGTGGGCCCTCTGCTGTGAGTTCACTTTGGCCTGGATCCCATAGACTCGGTGCTCTGGGCCTCCTGCTGCGAGGTTCCAACTGCTGGATTCCTCACATTTTTTAATCTATGGGCCCTGTGTTGTTAGGCTAGTCCTGCCTGCCTCACTCCGAGCCCCTTGGAGATGTGGTTCCTCTGGTTTAGGCCACATGTTCTGGGTCCCTCACCTTTCCATTATTTGGCCACACTGGTGTGAGTATACTTCTGCCTGGTTCCGATCCCCTTGGTGATGCGGGCCCTCTGGTGAGACTCTTATCCTGGCTGGGTTCCTCACCCTTCTGTGACGTATGCCCTCTGCTGTGATGTCACTCCTGCCTGGCTGGCGCACGTCACCTTGGCGACGTGGGCCCTCAGTTGGGATTTGGTGTCTGCTGGGAGTTTCCTCCCTTCGGTAATGAGGGCCCTCTGGCGTCAGGCCTTAAATCCTGGGCTCCCAAACTTTTCTGATGTGTGCCCTGTGGTGCGAGTACACTCCTGCCAGGTTCCCAACCCCATGGCAATGTGGGCCTTCTGCTCTGTGGACCCAATGGCTGGGCTATTCACAGTTTCATGATGAGGGCCCTCTTTTGTGAGTTCACACCGGCCGGGATCCCATAGCCTCGTCGTTGTTCCTTGCCGCCTGCTGGGATGTTCCAACTGCGGGATTCCTCACCTTTTTTATTCTATGGGCCCTCTGTTTTGAGACTACTCCTGCCTGCCTCCCTCCCAGCCCCTTGGTGATGTGTGTCCTCTGGTTTGAGGCCACATGTGGTGGTTTCCTCGCCTTTCAATGATGTGGCCCCACTGGACTGAGAACACTCCTGCCTGGTTCCCATCCTCTTGGTGATGTGGGCCCTCTGGTGAGAGTCTGATCCTGGTTGGGTTCCTCACACTTCCGTGAACTTGGCCCTCTGCTCTGAGGTCACTCCTGCCTGGCTGGCACACCCCGCCTTGGTGACGTCGGCCCTCTGGTGGCAGTTGGAGCGTGCTGGGAGCCTCCTTCCCTCAGTAATGAGGGCCCTTTGGCGTCAGGCCCTAACTGCTGTGTACCCACATTTTCTAATACGTACTAAGTGGTGCGAGGACACTCCTGCCAGGTTCCCATCCCCGTGGGGATGTGGGACTTCTGCTCTGATGTCCAAACGGCTGGGTTGCTCAAAGTTTCATGATGTGGGCCCTCTGCTGTGAGTGCACTGCGGCCTGGATCCCATAGACTGGGTGCTCTGGGCCACCTGCTGGGAGGTTCGAACTGTTGGATTCCTCACATTTTTTATTCTATGGGCCCTGCGTTGTGAGGCTAGTCCTGCCTGCCTCACTCTGAACCCCTTGGAGATGTGGATCCTCTGGTTTAGGCCACGTGTTCTGGGTTCCTCACCTTTCTATGATTTGGCCACACTGGTGTGAGGCCACTCTTGCCTGGATCCGATCCCCTTGGTGATGCGGGCCCTCTGGTGAGACTCTTATCCTGGCTGGGTGCCTCACCCTTCTGGGACGTATGCCCTCTGCTGTGAGGTCACTCCTGCCTGGCTGGCGCACGTCACCTTGGCGACGTGGGCCCTCAGTTGGGAGTTGGTGCCTGCTGGGAGTCTCCTCCCCTCGGTAATGAGGGCCCTCTGACGTCAGGCCCTAACTCCTGGGCTCCCATACTTTTCTGATGTGTGCCCTCTGGTGGGAGTACACTCCTGCCAGGTTCCCAACCCCATGGGAATGTGGGCCTTCTTCTCTGTGGTCCCAACCGCTGGGTTGTTCACAGTTTCGTGATGAGGGCCTTCTGTTGTGAGTTCACACCGGCCGGGATCCCATAGCCTCGCTGCTCCTTGCCGCCTGCTGGGAGGTTCCAACTGCGGGTTACCTCACCTTTTTTATTTTATGGCCCTCTGTTTGAGACACCTCCTGCCTGCCTCACTCTGAGCCCCTTGTTGATGTGGGTCCTCTGGTTTAGGCCATATGTTCTGGGTTCCTCACTTTTCTACGATTTGGCCACACTGGTGTGAGGCCACTCCTGCCTGGTTCTGATCCCCTTGGTGATGTGGGCCCTCTGGTGAGAGTCTTATCCTGGCTGGGTTCCTCCCCCTTCTGTGACATAGGCCCTCTGCTGTGAGGTCACTCCTGCCTGGCTAACGCACATCACCTTGGAGACGTGGGCCCTCAGGTGGGAGTTGGTGCCTTCTAGGAGTCTGCTCCCCTCGGTAATGAGGGCCGTCTGGCGTCAGGCCCTAACTCCTGGGCTCCCAAAATTTTCTGATGTGTGCCCTGTGGTGCGAGTACACTCCTGCCAGGTTCCCAACCCCATGGGAATGTGGGCCTTCTGTTCTGTGGTCCCAACAGCTGTGTTGTTCACAGTTTCATGATGAGGGTCCTCTGTTGTGAGTTCACAACGGCCGGGACCCCATAGCCTCGCTGCTCCTTGCTGCATGCTAGGAGGTTCCAACTGCGGGATTCCTCACCTTTTTTATTCTATGGGTCCTCTGTTTTGAGGCTCCTCCTGCCTGCCTCACTCCGAGCCCCTTGGAGATGTGGGTCCTCTTGTTTAGGCCACATGTTCTGGGTTCCTCACCTTTCTATGATTTGGCCACACTGGTGTGAGGCCACTCCTGCCTGGATCAGATCCCCTTGGTGATGTGGGCCCTCTGGTGAGAGTCTGATCCTGGCTGGGTTCCTCACTCTTCTGTGAGGTGGGCCCTCTGCTGTGAGGTAACTCCTGCCTGGCTTGCTCCCGTTGCCCTGGTGACGTCGGACTTCTGGTGGCAGTTGGAGCCTTCTTGTACCCTCCTCTCCAAGGTGATGAGGGCCCTCTTGCGTCAGGCTCTAACTGCTGGGCTCCCCACGATTTCTGATGTGAGCCCAGTGATGCCAGGACACTCCTGTAAGGTTCCAATACTCATGGGGATGTGTGCCTTCTGCTCTGTGGTCGCAACGCCTGGGTTGCTCACAGTTTCGTTATGTTGGCACTCCGGTGTTAGTTCACTCAGGCCTAGATCCCATAGCCTCTGTGCTCTGGGCCGCCTGCTGGGAGGTTCCAACTGCTGGATTCCTCACCTTTCTTATACTTTGGGCCCTGTGTGGTGAAGCTCCTCCTGCCTGCCTCACACCGAGCCCCTTGGTGATGTAGGTCTTCTGGTTTGAGACCACGTGTGCCGTTTGTCTCACCTTTTAGGGATGTGGCCCTACTGGTGTGAGGACACTCCTGACTGGTTCCCATCCCCTTGTTGATGTGGGCCCTCTGGTGAGAGTCTGATCCTGGCTTGATTCCTCACACTTCTGTGAGGCGGGCCCTCTGCTGTGAGGTCACACCTGCCTGGCTGGCACACGACGCCTTGGCCACATGGGCCCTCTGGTTGCAGTTGGAGCGTGCTGGGAACCTCCTCCCATCGGTGATGAGGGCCCTCTGGCGTCCGGCCCTAACTGCTGGGCTCACCACATTTTCTGATGTGCGCCCACTTGTGCGATGACACTCCTGCCAGGTTCCCATCCCCATGCAGATTTGGGCCTTCTGTTCTGAGGTGCCAACGGCTGGCTTGCTCACAGTGTCAGGATGTGGGCCCTCTGCTGTGAGTTCACTCCGGCGTGCATCCCATAGCCTCGGTGCTCTGGGCCACCTGCTTGGAGCTTCCAACTGCAGGATTCCTTACCTTTTTTCTTCTATGGGCCGTGTGTTGTGAGACACTTCCTGCCTGCCTCACTCTGAGCCCCTTGTTGATGTGGGTCTTCTGGTTTGAGGCCACATGTGGTGGGTTCCTTGCCTTTCAATGATGTGGCCCCACTGGTGTGAGCACACTCCTGCCTGGTTCGCATCCCCTTGGTGATGTGGGCCCTCTGGTGAGAATCTGATCCGGGTTGGGTTCCTCACACTTCCGTGAGCTTGGCCCTCAGCTCTGAGGTCACTCCTGCCTGGCTGGCACACCCCGCCTTGGCGACGTCGGCCCTCTGGTGGCAGTTGGAGCCTGCTGGGAGCCTCCTCCCCTCAGTGATGAGAGCCCTTTGGCGTCAGGCCCTAACTGCTGGGTACCCACATTTTCTAATACGTACTAAGTGGTGCGAGGATACGCCTGCCACGTTCCCATCCCCATGGGGATGTGGGCGTTCTGCTCTGAGGTCCCAACGGCTGGGTTGCTCACAGTTTCATGATGTGGGCCCTCTGCTGTGAGTTCACTTTGGCCTGGATCCCATACACTCGGTGCTCTGGGCCTCCTGCTGCGAGGTTCCAACTGCTGGATTCCTCACATTTTTTAATCTATGGGCCCTGTGTTGTTAGGCTAGTCCTGCCTGCCTCACTCCGAGCCCCTTGGAGATGTGGTTCCTCTGGTTTAGGCCACATGTTCTGGGTCCCTCACCTTTCCATTATTTGGCCACACTGGTGTGAGTATACTTCTGCCTGGTTCCGATCCCCTTGGTGATGCGGGCCCTCTGGTGAGACTCTTATCCTGGCTGGGTTCCTCACCCTTCTGTGACGTATGCCCTCTGCTGTGATGTCACTCCTGCCTGGCTGGCGCACGTCACCTTGGCGACGTGGGCCCTCAGTTGGGATTTGGTGTCTGCTGGGAGTTTCCTCCCTTCGGTAATGAGGGCCCTCTGGCGTCAGGCCTTAAATCCTGGGCTCCCAAACTTTTCTGATGTGTGCCCTGTGGTGCGAGTACACTCCTGCCAGGTTCCCAACCCCATGGCAATGTGGGCCTTCTGCTCTGTGGACCCAATGGCTGGGCTATTCACAGTTTCATGATGAGGGCCCTCTTTTGTGAGTTCACACCGGCCGGGATCCCATAGCCTCGTCGTTGTTCCTTGCCGCCTGCTGGGATGTTCCAACTGCGGGATTCCTCACCTTTTTTATTCTATGGGCCCTCTGTTTTGAGACTACTCCTGCCTGCCTCCCTCCCAGCCCCTTGGTGATGTGTGTCCTCTGGTTTGAGGCCACATGTGGTGGTTTCCTCGCCTTTCAATGATGTGGCCCCACTGGACTGAGAACACTCCTGCCTGGTTCCCATCCTCTTGGTGATGTGGGCCCTCTGGTGAGAGTCTGATCCTGGTTGGGTTCCTCACACTTCCGTGAACTTGGCCCTCTGCTCTGAGGTCACTCCTGCCTGGCTGGCACACCCCGCCTTGGTGACGTCGGCCCTCTGGTGGCAGTTGGAGCGTGCTGGGAGCCTCCTTCCCTCAGTAATGAGGGCCCTTTGGCGTCAGGCCCTAACTGCTGTGTACCCACATTTTCTAATACGTACTAAGTGGTGCGAGGACACTCCTGCCAGGTTCCCATCCCCGTGGGGATGTGGGACTTCTGCTCTGATGTCCAAACGGCTGGGTTGCTCAAAGTTTCATGATGTGGGCCCTCTGCTGTGAGTGCACTGCGGCCTGGATCCCATAGACTGGGTGCTCTGGGCCACCTGCTGGGAGGTTCGAACTGTTGGATTCCTCACATTTTTTATTCTATGGGCCCTGCGTTGTGAGGCTAGTCCTGCCTGCCTCACTCTGAACCCCTTGGAGATGTGGATCCTCTGGTTTAGGCCACGTGTTCTGGGTTCCTCACCTTTCTATGATTTGGCCACACTGGTGTGAGGCCACTCTTGCCTGGATCCGATCCCCTTGGTGATGCGGGCCCTCTGGTGAGACTCTTATCCTGGCTGGGTGCCTCACCCTTCTGGGACGTATGCCCTCTGCTGTGAGGTCACTCCTGCCTGGCTGGCGCACGTCACCTTGGCGACGTGGGCCCTCAGTTGGGAGTTGGTGCCTGCTGGGAGTCTCCTCCCCTCGGTAATGAGGGCCCTCTGACGTCAGGCCCTAACTCCTGGGCTCCCATACTTTTCTGATGTGTGCCCTCTGGTGGGAGTACACTCCTGCCAGGTTCCCAACCCCATGGGAATGTGGGCCTTCTTCTCTGTGGTCCCAACCGCTGGGTTGTTCACAGTTTCGTGATGAGGGCCTTCTGTTGTGAGTTCACACCGGCCGGGATCCCATAGCCTCGCTGCTCCTTGCCGCCTGCTGGGAGGTTCCAACTGCGGGTTACCTCACCTTTTTTATTTTATGGCCCTCTGTTTGAGACACCTCCTGCCTGCCTCACTCTGAGCCCCTTGTTGATGTGGGTCCTCTGGTTTAGGCCATATGTTCTGGGTTCCTCACTTTTCTACGATTTGGCCACACTGGTGTGAGGCCACTCCTGCCTGGTTCTGATCCCCTTGGTGATGTGGGCCCTCTGGTGAGAGTCTTATCCTGGCTGGGTTCCTCCCCCTTCTGTGACATAGGCCCTCTGCTGTGAGGTCACTCCTGCCTGGCTAACGCACATCACCTTGGAGACGTGGGCCCTCAGGTGGGAGTTGGTGCCTTCTAGGAGTCTGCTCCCCTCGGTAATGAGGGCCGTCTGGCGTCAGGCCCTAACTCCTGGGCTCCCAAAATTTTCTGATGTGTGCCCTGTGGTGCGAGTACACTCCTGCCAGGTTCCCAACCCCATGGGAATGTGGGCCTTCTGTTCTGTGGTCCCAACAGCTGTGTTGTTCACAGTTTCATGATGAGGGTCCTCTGTTGTGAGTTCACAACGGCCGGGACCCCATAGCCTCGCTGCTCCTTGCTGCATGCTAGGAGGTTCCAACTGCGGGATTCCTCACCTTTTTTATTCTATGGGTCCTCTGTTTTGAGGCTCCTCCTGCCTGCCTCACTCCGAGCCCCTTGGAGATGTGGGTCCTCTTGTTTAGGCCACATGTTCTGGGTTCCTCACCTTTCTATGATTTGGCCACACTGGTGTGAGGCCACTCCTGCCTGGATCAGATCCCCTTGGTGATGTGGGCCCTCTGGTGAGAGTCTGATCCTGGCTGGGTTCCTCACTCTTCTGTGAGGTGGGCCCTCTGCTGTGAGGTAACTCCTGCCTGGCTTGCTCCCGTTGCCCTGGTGACGTCGGACTTCTGGTGGCAGTTGGAGCCTTCTTGTACCCTCCTCTCCAAGGTGATGAGGGCCCTCTTGCGTCAGGCTCTAACTGCTGGGCTCCCCACGATTTCTGATGTGAGCCCAGTGATGCCAGGACACTCCTGTAAGGTTCCAATACTCATGGGGATGTGTGCCTTCTGCTCTGTGGTCGCAACGCCTGGGTTGCTCACAGTTTCGTTATGTTGGCACTCCGGTGTTAGTTCACTCAGGCCTAGATCCCATAGCCTCTGCGCTCTGGGCCGCCTGCTGGGAGGTTCCAACTGCTGGATTCCTCACCTTTCTTATACTTTGGGCCCTGTGTGGTGAAGCTCCTCCTGCCTGCCTCACACCGAGCCCCTTGGTGATGTAGGTCTTCTGGTTTGAGACCACGTGTGCCGTTTGTCTCACCTTTTAGGGATGTGGCCCTACTGGTGTGAGGACACTCCTGACTGGTTCCCATCCCCTTGTTGATGTGGGCCCTCTGGTGAGAGTCTGATCCTGGCTTGATTCCTCACACTTCTGTGAGGCGGGCCCTCTGCTGTGAGGTCACACCTGCCTGGCTGGCACACGACGCCTTGGCCACATGGGCCCTCTGGTTGCAGTTGGAGCGTGCTGGGAACCTCCTCCCATCGGTGATGAGGGCCCTCTGGCGTCCGGCCCTAACTGCTGGGCTCACCACATTTTCTGATGTGCGCCCACTTGTGCGATGACACTCCTGCCAGGTTCCCATCCCCATGCAGATTTGGGCCTTCTGTTCTGAGGTGCCAACGGCTGGCTTGCTCACAGTGTCAGGATGTGGGCCCTCTGCTGTGAGTTCACTCCGGCGTGCATCCCATAGCCTCGGTGCTCTGGGCCACCTGCTTGGAGCTTCCAACTGCAGGATTCCTTACCTTTTTTCTTCTATGGGCCGTGTGTTGTGAGACACTTCCTGCCTGCCTCACTCTGAGCCCCTTGTTGATGTGGGTCTTCTGGTTTGAGGCCACATGTGGTGGGTTCCTTGCCTTTCAATGATGTGGCCCCACTGGTGTGAGCACACTCCTGCCTGGTTCGCATCCCCTTGGTGATGTGGGCCCTCTGGTGAGAATCTGATCCGGGTTGGGTTCCTCACACTTCCGTGAGCTTGGCCCTCAGCTCTGAGGTCACTCCTGCCTGGCTGGCACACCCCGCCTTGGCGACGTCGGCCCTCTGGTGGCAGTTGGAGCCTGCTGGGAGCCTCCTCCCCTCAGTGATGAGAGCCCTTTGGCGTCAGGCCCTAACTGCTGGGTACCCACATTTTCTAATACGTACTAAGTGGTGCGAGGATACGCCTGCCACGTTCCCATCCCCATGGGGATGTGGGCGTTCTGCTCTGAGGTCCCAACGGCTGGGTTGCTCACAGTTTCATGATGTGGGCCCTCTGCTGTGAGTTCACTTTGGCCTGGATCCCATACACTCGGTGCTCTGGGCCTCCTGCTGCGAGGTTCCAACTGCTGGATTCCTCACATTTTTTAATCTATGGGCCCTGTGTTGTTAGGCTAGTCCTGCCTGCCTCACTCCGAGCCCCTTGGAGATGTGGTTCCTCTGGTTTAGGCCACATGTTCTGGGTCCCTCACCTTTCCATTATTTGGCCACACTGGTGTGAGTATACTTCTGCCTGGTTCCGATCCCCTTGGTGATGCGGGCCCTCTGGTGAGAGTCTTATCCTGGCTGGGTTCCTCACCCTTCTGTGACGTATGCCCTCTGCTGTGATGTCACTCCTGCCTGGCTGGCGCACGTCACCTTGGCGACGTGGGCCCTCAGTTGGGATTTGGTGTCTGCTGGGAGTTTCCTCCCTTCGGTAATGAGGGCCCTCTGGCGTCAGGCCTTAAATCCTGGGCTCCCAAACTTTTCTGATGTGTGCCCTGTGGTGCGAGTACACTCCTGCCAGGTTCCCAACCCCATGGCAATGTGGGCCTTCTGCTCTGTGGACCCAATGGCTGGGCTATTCACAGTTTCATGATGAGGGCCCTCTTTTGTGAGTTCACACCGGCCGGGATCCCATAGCCTCGTCGTTGTTCCTTGCCGCCTGCTGGGATGTTCCAACTGCGGGATTCCTCACCTTTTTTATTCTATGGGCCCTCTGTTTTGAGACTACTCCTGCCTGCCTCCCTCCCAGCCCCTTGGTGATGTGTGTCCTCTGGTTTGAGGCCACATGTGGTGGTTTCCTCGCCTTTCAATGATGTGGCCCCACTGGACTGAGAACACTCCTGCCTGGTTCCCATCCTCTTGGTGATGTGGGCCCTCTGGTGAGAGTCTGATCCTGGTTGGGTTCCTCACACTTCCGTGAACTTGGCCCTCTGCTCTGAGGTCACTCCTGCCTGGCTGGCACACCCCGCCTTGGTGACGTCGGCCCTCTGGTGGCAGTTGGAGCGTGCTGGGAGCCTCCTTCCCTCAGTAATGAGGGCCCTTTGGCGTCAGGCCCTAACTGCTGTGTACCCACATTTTCTAATACGTACTAAGTGGTGCGAGGACACTCCTGCCAGGTTCCCATCCCCGTGGGGATGTGGGACTTCTGCTCTGATGTCCAAACGGCTGGGTTGCTCAAAGTTTCATGATGTGGGCCCTCTGCTGTGAGTGCACTGCGGCCTGGATCCCATAGACTGGGTGCTCTGGGCCACCTGCTGGGAGGTTCGAACTGTTGGATTCCTCACATTTTTTATTCTATGGGCCCTGCGTTGTGAGGCTAGTCCTGCCTGCCTCACTCTGAACCCCTTGGAGATGTGGATCCTCTGGTTTAGGCCACGTGTTCTGGGTTCCTCACCTTTCTATGATTTGGCCACACTGGTGTGAGGCCACTCTTGCCTGGATCCGATCCCCTTGGTGATGCGGGCCCTCTGGTGAGACTCTTATCCTGGCTGGGTGCCTCACCCTTCTGGGACGTATGCCCTCTGCTGTGAGGTCACTCCTGCCTGGCTGGCGCACGTCACCTTGGCGACGTGGGCCCTCAGTTGGGAGTTGGTGCCTGCTGGGAGTCTCCTCCCCTCGGTAATGAGGGCCCTCTGACGTCAGGCCCTAACTCCTGGGCTCCCATACTTTTCTGATGTGTGCCCTCTGGTGGGAGTACACTCCTGCCAGGTTCCCAACCCCATGGGAATGTGGGCCTTCTTCTCTGTGGTCCCAACCGCTGGGTTGTTCACAGTTTCGTGATGAGGGCCTTCTGTTGTGAGTTCACACCGGCCGGGATCCCATAGCCTCGCTGCTCCTTGCCGCCTGCTGGGAGGTTCCAACTGCGGGTTACCTCACCTTTTTTATTTTATGGCCCTCTGTTTGAGACACCTCCTGCCTGCCTCACTCTGAGCCCCTTGTTGATGTGGGTCCTCTGGTTTAGGCCATATGTTCTGGGTTCCTCACTTTTCTACGATTTGGCCACACTGGTGTGAGGCCACTCCTGCCTGGTTCTGATCCCCTTGGTGATGTGGGCCCTCTGGTGAGAGTCTTATCCTGGCTGGGTTCCTCCCCCTTCTGTGACATAGGCCCTCTGCTGTGAGGTCACTCCTGCCTGGCTAACGCACATCACCTTGGAGACGTGGGCCCTCAGGTGGGAGTTGGTGCCTTCTAGGAGTCTGCTCCCCTCGGTAATGAGGGCCGTCTGGCGTCAGGCCCTAACTCCTGGGCTCCCAAAATTTTCTGATGTGTGCCCTGTGGTGCGAGTACACTCCTGCCAGGTTCCCAACCCCATGGGAATGTGGGCCTTCTGTTCTGTGGTCCCAACAGCTGTGTTGTTCACAGTTTCATGATGAGGGTCCTCTGTTGTGAGTTCACAACGGCCGGGACCCCATAGCCTCGCTGCTCCTTGCTGCATGCTAGGAGGTTCCAACTGCGGGATTCCTCACCTTTTTTATTCTATGGGTCCTCTGTTTTGAGGCTCCTCCTGCCTGCCTCACTCCGAGCCCCTTGGAGATGTGGGTCCTCTTGTTTAGGCCAAATGTTCTGGGTTCCTCACCTTTCTATGATTTGGCCACACTGGTGTGAGGCCACTCCTGCCTGGATCAGATCCCCTTGGTGATGTGGGCCCTCTGGTGAGAGTCTGATCCTGGCTGGGTTCCTCACTCTTCTGTGAGGTGGGCCCTCTGCTGTGAGGTAACTCCTGCCTGGCTTGCTCCCGTTGCCCTGGTGACGTCGGACTTCTGGTGGCAGTTGGAGCCTTCTTGTACCCTCCTCTCCAAGGTGATGAGGGCCCTCTTGCGTCAGGCTCTAACTGCTGGGCTCCCCACGATTTCTGATGTGAGCCCAGTGATGCCAGGACACTCCTGTAAGGTTCCAATACTCATGGGGATGTGTGCCTTCTGCTCTGTGGTCGCAACGCCTGGGTTGCTCACAGTTTCGTTATGTTGGCACTCCGGTGTTAGTTCACTCAGGCCTAGATCCCATAGCCTCTGCGCTCTGGGCCGCCTGCTGGGAGGTTCCAACTGCTGGATTCCTCACCTTTCTTATACTTTGGGCCCTGTGTGGTGAAGCTCCTCCTGCCTGCCTCACACCGAGCCCCTTGGTGATGTAGGTCTTCTGGTTTGAGACCACGTGTGCCGTTTGTCTCACCTTTTAGGGATGTGGCCCTACTGGTGTGAGGACACTCCTGACTGGTTCCCATCCCCTTGTTGATGTGGGCCCTCTGGTGAGAGTCTGATCCTGGCTTGATTCCTCACACTTCTGTGAGGCGGGCCCTCTGCTGTGAGGTCACACCTGCCTGGCTGGCACACGACGCCTTGGCCACATGGGCCCTCTGGTTGCAGTTGGAGCGTGCTGGGAACCTCCTCCCATCGGTGATGAGGGCCCTCTGGCGTCCGGCCCTAACTGCTGGGCTCACCACATTTTCTGATGTGCGCCCACTTGTGCGATGACACTCCTGCCAGGTTCCCATCCCCATGCAGATTTGGGCCTTCTGTTCTGAGGTGCCAACGGCTGGCTTGCTCACAGTGTCAGGATGTGGGCCCTCTGCTGTGAGTTCACTCCGGCGTGCATCCCATAGCCTCGGTGCTCTGGGCCACCTGCTTGGAGCTTCCAACTGCAGGATTCCTTACCTTTTTTCTTCTATGGGCCGTGTGTTGTGAGACACTTCCTGCCTGCCTCACTCTGAGCCCCTTGTTGATGTGGGTCTTCTGGTTTGAGGCCACATGTGGTGGGTTCCTTGCCTTTCAATGATGTGGCCCCACTGGTGTGAGCACACTCCTGCCTGGTTCGCATCCCCTTGGTGATGTGGGCCCTCTGGTGAGAATCTGATCCGGGTTGGGTTCCTCACACTTCCGTGAGCTTGGCCCTCAGCTCTGAGGTCACTCCTGCCTGGCTGGCACACCCCGCCTTGGCGACGTCGGCCCTCTGGTGGCAGTTGGAGCCTGCTGGGAGCCTCCTCCCCTCAGTGATGAGAGCCCTTTGGCGTCAGGCCCTAACTGCTGGGTACCCACATTTTCTAATACGTACTAAGTGGTGCGAGGATACGCCTGCCACGTTCCCATCCCCATGGGGATGTGGGCGTTCTGCTCTGAGGTCCCAACGGCTGGGTTGCTCACAGTTTCATGATGTGGGCCCTCTGCTGTGAGTTCACTTTGGCCTGGATCCCATACACTCGGTGCTCTGGGCCTCCTGCTGCGAGGTTCCAACTGCTGGATTCCTCACATTTTTTAATCTATGGGCCCTGTGTTGTTAGGCTAGTCCTGCCTGCCTCACTCCGAGCCCCTTGGAGATGTGGTTCCTCTGGTTTAGGCCACATGTTCTGGGTCCCTCACCTTTCCATTATTTGGCCACACTGGTGTGAGTATACTTCTGCCTGGTTCCGATCCCCTTGGTGATGCGGGCCCTCTGGTGAGAGTCTTATCCTGGCTGGGTTCCTCACCCTTCTGTGACGTATGCCCTCTGCTGTGATGTCACTCCTGCCTGGCTGGCGCACGTCACCTTGGCGACGTGGGCCCTCAGTTGGGATTTGGTGTCTGCTGGGAGTTTCCTCCCTTCGGTAATGAGGGCCCTCTGGCGTCAGGCCTTAAATCCTGGGCTCCCAAACTTTTCTGATGTGTGCCCTGTGGTGCGAGTACACTCCTGCCAGGTTCCCAACCCCATGGCAATGTGGGCCTTCTGCTCTGTGGACCCAATGGCTGGGCTATTCACAGTTTCATGATGAGGGCCCTCTTTTGTGAGTTCACACCGGCCGGGATCCCATAGCCTCGTCGTTGTTCCTTGCCGCCTGCTGGGATGTTCCAACTGCGGGATTCCTCACCTTTTTTATTCTATGGGCCCTCTGTTTTGAGACTACTCCTGCCTGCCTCCCTCCCAGCCCCTTGGTGATGTGTGTCCTCTGGTTTGAGGCCACATGTGGTGGTTTCCTCGCCTTTCAATGATGTGGCCCCACTGGACTGAGAACACTCCTGCCTGGTTCCCATCCTCTTGGTGATGTGGGCCCTCTGGTGAGAGTCTGATCCTGGTTGGGTTCCTCACACTTCCGTGAACTTGGCCCTCTGCTCTGAGGTCACTCCTGCCTGGCTGGCACACCCCGCCTTGGTGACGTCGGCCCTCTGGTGGCAGTTGGAGCGTGCTGGGAGCCTCCTTCCCTCAGTAATGAGGGCCCTTTGGCGTCAGGCCCTAACTGCTGTGTACCCACATTTTCTAATACGTACTAAGTGGTGCGAGGACACTCCTGCCAGGTTCCCATCCCCGTGGGGATGTGGGACTTCTGCTCTGATGTCCAAACGGCTGGGTTGCTCAAAGTTTCATGATGTGGGCCCTCTGCTGTGAGTGCACTGCGGCCTGGATCCCATAGACTGGGTGCTCTGGGCCACCTGCTGGGAGGTTCGAACTGTTGGATTCCTCACATTTTTTATTCTATGGGCCCTGCGTTGTGAGGCTAGTCCTGCCTGCCTCACTCTGAACCCCTTGGAGATGTGGATCCTCTGGTTTAGGCCACGTGTTCTGGGTTCCTCACCTTTCTATGATTTGGCCACACTGGTGTGAGGCCACTCTTGCCTGGATCCGATCCCCTTGGTGATGCGGGCCCTCTGGTGAGACTCTTATCCTGGCTGGGTGCCTCACCCTTCTGGGACGTATGCCCTCTGCTGTGAGGTCACTCCTGCCTGGCTGGCGCACGTCACCTTGGCGACGTGGGCCCTCAGTTGGGAGTTGGTGCCTGCTGGGAGTCTCCTCCCCTCGGTAATGAGGGCCCTCTGACGTCAGGCCCTAACTCCTGGGCTCCCATACTTTTCTGATGTGTGCCCTCTGGTGGGAGTACACTCCTGCCAGGTTCCCAACCCCATGGGAATGTGGGCCTTCTTCTCTGTGGTCCCAACCGCTGGGTTGTTCACAGTTTCGTGATGAGGGCCTTCTGTTGTGAGTTCACACCGGCCGGGATCCCATAGCCTCGCTGCTCCTTGCCGCCTGCTGGGAGGTTCCAACTGCGGGTTACCTCACCTTTTTTATTTTATGGCCCTCTGTTTGAGACACCTCCTGCCTGCCTCACTCTGAGCCCCTTGTTGATGTGGGTCCTCTGGTTTAGGCCATATGTTCTGGGTTCCTCACTTTTCTACGATTTGGCCACACTGGTGTGAGGCCACTCCTGCCTGGTTCTGATCCCCTTGGTGATGTGGGCCCTCTGGTGAGAGTCTTATCCTGGCTGGGTTCCTCCCCCTTCTGTGACATAGGCCCTCTGCTGTGAGGTCACTCCTGCCTGGCTAACGCACATCACCTTGGAGACGTGGGCCCTCAGGTGGGAGTTGGTGCCTTCTAGGAGTCTGCTCCCCTCGGTAATGAGGGCCGTCTGGCGTCAGGCCCTAACTCCTGGGCTCCCAAAATTTTCTGATGTGTGCCCTGTGGTGCGAGTACACTCCTGCCAGGTTCCCAACCCCATGGGAATGTGGGCCTTCTGTTCTGTGGTCCCAACAGCTGTGTTGTTCACAGTTTCATGATGAGGGTCCTCTGTTGTGAGTTCACAACGGCCGGGACCCCATAGCCTCGCTGCTCCTTGCTGCATGCTAGGAGGTTCCAACTGCGGGATTCCTCACCTTTTTTATTCTATGGGTCCTCTGTTTTGAGGCTCCTCCTGCCTGCCTCACTCCGAGCCCCTTGGAGATGTGGGTCCTCTTGTTTAGGCCACATGTTCTGGGTTCCTCACCTTTCTATGATTTGGCCACACTGGTGTGAGGCCACTCCTGCCTGGATCAGATCCCCTTGGTGATGTGGGCCCTCTGGTGAGAGTCTGATCCTGGCTGGGTTCCTCACTCTTCTGTGAGGTGGGCCCTCTGCTGTGAGGTAACTCCTGCCTGGCTTGCTCCCGTTGCCCTGGTGACGTCGGACTTCTGGTGGCAGTTGGAGCCTTCTTGTACCCTCCTCTCCAAGGTGATGAGGGCCCTCTTGCGTCAGGCTCTAACTGCTGGGCTCCCCACGATTTCTGATGTGAGCCCAGTGATGCCAGGACACTCCTGTAAGGTTCCAATACTCATGGGGATGTGTGCCTTCTGCTCTGTGGTCGCAACGCCTGGGTTGCTCACAGTTTCGTTATGTTGGCACTCCGGTGTTAGTTCACTCAGGCCTAGATCCCATAGCCTCTGCGCTCTGGGCCGCCTGCTGGGAGGTTCCAACTGCTGGATTCCTCACCTTTCTTATACTTTGGGCCCTGTGTGGTGAAGCTCCTCCTGCCTGCCTCACACCGAGCCCCTTGGTGATGTAGGTCTTCTGGTTTGAGACCACGTGTGCCGTTTGTCTCACCTTTTAGGGATGTGGACCTACTGGTGTGAGGACACTCCTGACTGGTTCCCATCCCCTTGTTGATGTGGGCCCTCTGGTGAGAGTCTGATCCTGGCTTGATTCCTCACACTTCTGTGAGGCGGGCCCTCTGCTGTGAGGTCACACCTGCCTGGCTGGCACACGACGCCTTGGCCACATGGGCCCTCTGGTTGCAGTTGGAGCGTGCTGGGAACCTCCTCCCATCGGTGATGAGGGCCCTCTGGCGTCCGGCCCTAACTGCTGGGCTCACCACATTTTCTGATGTGCGCCCACTTGTGCGATGACACTCCTGCCAGGTTCCCATCCCCATGCAGATTTGGGCCTTCTGTTCTGAGGTGCCAACGGCTGGCTTGCTCACAGTGTCAGGATGTGGGCCCTCTGCTGTGAGTTCACTCCGGCGTGCATCCCATAGCCTCGGTGCTCTGGGCCACCTGCTTGGAGCTTCCAACTGCAGGATTCCTTACCTTTTTTCTTCTATGGGCCGTGTGTTGTGAGACACTTCCTGCCTGCCTCACTCTGAGCCCCTTGTTGATGTGGGTCTTCTGGTTTGAGGCCACATGTGGTGGGTTCCTTGCCTTTCAATGATGTGGCCCCACTGGTGTGAGCACACTCCTGCCTGGTTCGCATCCCCTTGGTGATGTGGGCCCTCTGGTGAGAATCTGATCCGGGTTGGGTTCCTCACACTTCCGTGAGCTTGGCCCTCAGCTCTGAGGTCACTCCTGCCTGGCTGGCACACCCCGCCTTGGCGACGTCGGCCCTCTGGTGGCAGTTGGAGCCTGCTGGGAGCCTCCTCCCCTCAGTGATGAGAGCCCTTTGGCGTCAGGCCCTAACTGCTGGGTACCCACATTTTCTAATACGTACTAAGTGGTGCGAGGATACGCCTGCCACGTTCCCATCCCCATGGGGATGTGGGCGTTCTGCTCTGAGGTCCCAACGGCTGGGTTGCTCACAGTTTCATGATGTGGGCCCTCTGCTGTGAGTTCACTTTGGCCTGGATCCCATAGACTCGGTGCTCTGGGCCTCCTGCTGCGAGGTTCCAACTGCTGGATTCCTCACATTTTTTAATCTATGGGCCCTGTGTTGTTAGGCTAGTCCTGCCTGCCTCACTCCGAGCCCCTTGGAGATGTGGTTCCTCTGGTTTAGGCCACATGTTCTGGGTCCCTCACCTTTCCATTATTTGGCCACACTGGTGTGAGTATACTTCTGCCTGGTTCCGATCCCCTTGGTGATGCGGGCCCTCTGGTGAGAGTCTTATCCTGGCTGGGTTCCTCACCCTTCTGTGACGTATGCCCTCTGCTGTGATGTCACTCCTGCCTGGCTGGCGCACGTCACCTTGGCGACGTGGGCCCTCAGTTGGGATTTGGTGTCTGCTGGGAGTTTCCTCCCTTCGGTAATGAGGGCCCTCTGGCGTCAGGCCTTAAATCCTGGGCTCCCAAACTTTTCTGATGTGTGCCCTGTGGTGCGAGTACACTCCTGCCAGGTTCCCAACCCCATGGCAATGTGGGCCTTCTGCTCTGTGGACCCAATGGCTGGGCTATTCACAGTTTCATGATGAGGGCCCTCTTTTGTGAGTTCACACCGGCCGGGATCCCATAGCCTCGTCGTTGTTCCTTGCCGCCTGCTGGGATGTTCCAACTGCGGGATTCCTCACCTTTTTTATTCTATGGGCCCTCTGTTTTGAGACTACTCCTGCCTGCCTCCCTCCCAGCCCCTTGGTGATGTGTGTCCTCTGGTTTGAGGCCACATGTGGTGGTTTCCTCGCCTTTCAATGATGTGGCCCCACTGGACTGAGAACACTCCTGCCTGGTTCCCATCCTCTTGGTGATGTGGGCCCTCTGGTGAGAGTCTGATCCTGGTTGGGTTCCTCACACTTCCGTGAACTTGGCCCTCTGCTCTGAGGTCACTCCTGCCTGGCTGGCACACCCCGCCTTGGTGACGTCGGCCCTCTGGTGGCAGTTGGAGCGTGCTGGGAGCCTCCTTCCCTCAGTAATGAGGGCCCTTTGGCGTCAGGCCCTAACTGCTGTGTACCCACATTTTCTAATACGTACTAAGTGGTGCGAGGACACTCCTGCCAGGTTCCCATCCCCGTGGGGATGTGGGACTTCTGCTCTGATGTCCAAACGGCTGGGTTGCTCAAAGTTTCATGATGTGGGCCCTCTGCTGTGAGTGCACTGCGGCCTGGATCCCATAGACTGGGTGCTCTGGGCCACCTGCTGGGAGGTTCGAACTGTTGGATTCCTCACATTTTTTATTCTATGGGCCCTGCGTTGTGAGGCTAGTCCTGCCTGCCTCACTCTGAACCCCTTGGAGATGTGGATCCTCTGGTTTAGGCCACGTGTTCTGGGTTCCTCACCTTTCTATGATTTGGCCACACTGGTGTGAGGCCACTCTTGCCTGGATCCGATCCCCTTGGTGATGCGGGCCCTCTGGTGAGACTCTTATCCTGGCTGGGTGCCTCACCCTTCTGGGACGTATGCCCTCTGCTGTGAGGTCACTCCTGCCTGGCTGGCGCACGTCACCTTGGCGACGTGGGCCCTCAGTTGGGAGTTGGTGCCTGCTGGGAGTCTCCTCCCCTCGGTAATGAGGGCCCTCTGACGTCAGGCCCTAACTCCTGGGCTCCCATACTTTTCTGATGTGTGCCCTCTGGTGGGAGTACACTCCTGCCAGGTTCCCAACCCCATGGGAATGTGGGCCTTCTTCTCTGTGGTCCCAACCGCTGGGTTGTTCACAGTTTCGTGATGAGGGCCTTCTGTTGTGAGTTCACACCGGCCGGGATCCCATAGCCTCGCTGCTCCTTGCCGCCTGCTGGGAGGTTCCAACTGCGGGTTACCTCACCTTTTTTATTTTATGGCCCTCTGTTTGAGACACCTCCTGCCTGCCTCACTCTGAGCCCCTTGTTGATGTGGGTCCTCTGGTTTAGGCCATATGTTCTGGGTTCCTCACTTTTCTACGATTTGGCCACACTGGTGTGAGGCCACTCCTGCCTGGTTCTGATCCCCTTGGTGATGTGGGCCCTCTGGTGAGAGTCTTATCCTGGCTGGGTTCCTCCCCCTTCTGTGACATAGGCCCTCTGCTGTGAGGTCACTCCTGCCTGGCTAACGCACATCACCTTGGAGACGTGGGCCCTCAGGTGGGAGTTGGTGCCTTCTAGGAGTCTGCTCCCCTCGGTAATGAGGGCCGTCTGGCGTCAGGCCCTAACTCCTGGGCTCCCAAAATTTTCTGATGTGTGCCCTGTGGTGCGAGTACACTCCTGCCAGGTTCCCAACCCCATGGGAATGTGGGCCTTCTGTTCTGTGGTCCCAACAGCTGTGTTGTTCACAGTTTCATGATGAGGGTCCTCTGTTGTGAGTTCACAACGGCCGGGACCCCATAGCCTCGCTGCTCCTTGCTGCATGCTAGGAGGTTCCAACTGCGGGATTCCTCACCTTTTTTATTCTATGGGTCCTCTGTTTTGAGGCTCCTCCTGCCTGCCTCACTCCGAGCCCCTTGGAGATGTGGGTCCTCTTGTTTAGGCCACATGTTCTGGGTTCCTCACCTTTCTATGATTTGGCCACACTGGTGTGAGGCCACTCCTGCCTGGATCAGATCCCCTTGGTGATGTGGGCCCTCTGGTGAGAGTCTGATCCTGGCTGGGTTCCTCACTCTTCTGTGAGGTGGGCCCTCTGCTGTGAGGTAACTCCTGCCTGGCTTGCTCCCGTTGCCCTGGTGACGTCGGACTTCTGGTGGCAGTTGGAGCCTTCTTGTACCCTCCTCTCCAAGGTGATGAGGGCCCTCTTGCGTCAGGCTCTAACTGCTGGGCTCCCCACGATTTCTGATGTGAGCCCAGTGATGCCAGGACACTCCTGTAAGGTTCCAATACTCATGGGGATGTGTGCCTTCTGCTCTGTGGTCGCAACGCCTGGGTTGCTCACAGTTTCGTTATGTTGGCACTCCGGTGTTAGTTCACTCAGGCCTAGATCCCATAGCCTCTGTGCTCTGGGCCGCCTGCTGGGAGGTTCCAACTGCTGGATTCCTCACCTTTCTTATACTTTGGGCCCTGTGTGGTGAAGCTCCTCCTGCCTGCCTCACACCGAGCCCCTTGGTGATGTAGGTCTTCTGGTTTGAGACCACGTGTGCCGTTTGCCTCACCTTTTAGGGATGTGGCCCTACTGGTGTGAGGACACTCCTGACTGGTTCCCATCCCCTTGTTGATGTGGGCCCTCTGGTGAGAGTCTGATCCTGGCTTGATTCCTCACACTTCTGTGAGGCGGGCCCTCTGCTGTGAGGTCACACCTGCCTGGCTGGCACACGACGCCTTGGCCACATGGGCCCTCTGGTTGCAGTTGGAGCGTGCTGGGAACCTCCTCCCATCGGTGATGAGGGCCCTCTGGCGTCCGGCCCTAACTGCTGGGCTCACCACATTTTCTGATGTGCGCCCACTTGTGCGATGACACTCCTGCCAGGTTCCCATCCCCATGCAGATTTGGGCCTTCTGTTCTGAGGTGCCAACGGCTGGCTTGCTCACAGTGTCAGGATGTGGGCCCTCTGCTGTGAGTTCACTCCGGCGTGCATCCCATAGCCTCGGTGCTCTGGGCCACCTGCTTGGAGCTTCCAACTGCAGGATTCCTTACCTTTTTTCTTCTATGGGCCGTGTGTTGTGAGACACTTCCTGCCTGCCTCACTCTGAGCCCCTTGTTGATGTGGGTCTTCTGGTTTGAGGCCACATGTGGTGGGTTCCTTGCCTTTCAATGATGTGGCCCCACTGGTGTGAGCACACTCCTGCCTGGTTCGCATCCCCTTGGTGATGTGGGCCCTCTGGTGAGAATCTGATCCGGGTTGGGTTCCTCACACTTCCGTGAGCTTGGCCCTCAGCTCTGAGGTCACTCCTGCCTGGCTGGCACACCCCGCCTTGGCGACGTCGGCCCTCTGGTGGCAGTTGGAGCCTGCTGGGAGCCTCCTCCCCTCAGTGATGAGAGCCCTTTGGCGTCAGGCCCTAACTGCTGGGTACCCACATTTTCTAATACGTACTAAGTGGTGCGAGGATACGCCTGCCACGTTCCCATCCCCATGGGGATGTGGGCGTTCTGCTCTGAGGTCCCAACGGCTGGGTTGCTCACAGTTTCATGATGTGGGCCCTCTGCTGTGAGTTCACTTTGGCCTGGATCCCATAGACTCGGTGCTCTGGGCCTCCTGCTGCGAGGTTCCAACTGCTGGATTCCTCACATTTTTTAATCTATGGGCCCTGTGTTGTTAGGCTAGTCCTGCCTGCCTCACTCCGAGCCCCTTGGAGATGTGGTTCCTCTGGTTTAGGCCACATGTTCTGGGTCCCTCACCTTTCCATTATTTGGCCACACTGGTGTGAGTATACTTCTGCCTGGTTCCGATCCCCTTGGTGATGCGGGCCCTCTGGTGAGACTCTTATCCTGGCTGGGTTCCTCACCCTTCTGTGACGTATGCCCTCTGCTGTGATGTCACTCCTGCCTGGCTGGCGCACGTCACCTTGGCGACGTGGGCCCTCAGTTGGGATTTGGTGTCTGCTGGGAGTTTCCTCCCTTCGGTAATGAGGGCCCTCTGGCGTCAGGCCTTAAATCCTGGGCTCCCAAACTTTTCTGATGTGTGCCCTGTGGTGCGAGTACACTCCTGCCAGGTTCCCAACCCCATGGCAATGTGGGCCTTCTGCTCTGTGGACCCAATGGCTGGGCTATTCACAGTTTCATGATGAGGGCCCTCTTTTGTGAGTTCACACCGGCCGGGATCCCATAGCCTCGTCGTTGTTCCTTGCCGCCTGCTGGGATGTTCCAACTGCGGGATTCCTCACCTTTTTTATTCTATGGGCCCTCTGTTTTGAGACTACTCCTGCCTGCCTCCCTCCCAGCCCCTTGGTGATGTGTGTCCTCTGGTTTGAGGCCACATGTGGTGGTTTCCTCGCCTTTCAATGATGTGGCCCCACTGGACTGAGAACACTCCTGCCTGGTTCCCATCCTCTTGGTGATGTGGGCCCTCTGGTGAGAGTCTGATCCTGGTTGGGTTCCTCACACTTCCGTGAACTTGGCCCTCTGCTCTGAGGTCACTCCTGCCTGGCTGGCACACCCCGCCTTGGTGACGTCGGCCCTCTGGTGGCAGTTGGAGCGTGCTGGGAGCCTCCTTCCCTCAGTAATGAGGGCCCTTTGGCGTCAGGCCCTAACTGCTGTGTACCCACATTTTCTAATACGTACTAAGTGGTGCGAGGACACTCCTGCCAGGTTCCCATCCCCGTGGGGATGTGGGACTTCTGCTCTGATGTCCAAACGGCTGGGTTGCTCAAAGTTTCATGATGTGGGCCCTCTGCTGTGAGTGCACTGCGGCCTGGATCCCATAGACTGGGTGCTCTGGGCCACCTGCTGGGAGGTTCGAACTGTTGGATTCCTCACATTTTTTATTCTATGGGCCCTGCGTTGTGAGGCTAGTCCTGCCTGCCTCACTCTGAACCCCTTGGAGATGTGGATCCTCTGGTTTAGGCCACGTGTTCTGGGTTCCTCACCTTTCTATGATTTGGCCACACTGGTGTGAGGCCACTCTTGCCTGGATCCGATCCCCTTGGTGATGCGGGCCCTCTGGTGAGACTCTTATCCTGGCTGGGTGCCTCACCCTTCTGGGACGTATGCCCTCTGCTGTGAGGTCACTCCTGCCTGGCTGGCGCACGTCACCTTGGCGACGTGGGCCCTCAGTTGGGAGTTGGTGCCTGCTGGGAGTCTCCTCCCCTCGGTAATGAGGGCCCTCTGACGTCAGGCCCTAACTCCTGGGCTCCCATACTTTTCTGATGTGTGCCCTCTGGTGGGAGTACACTCCTGCCAGGTTCCCAACCCCATGGGAATGTGGGCCTTCTTCTCTGTGGTCCCAACCGCTGGGTTGTTCACAGTTTCGTGATGAGGGCCTTCTGTTGTGAGTTCACACCGGCCGGGATCCCATAGCCTCGCTGCTCCTTGCCGCCTGCTGGGAGGTTCCAACTGCGGGTTACCTCACCTTTTTTATTTTATGGCCCTCTGTTTGAGACACCTCCTGCCTGCCTCACTCTGAGCCCCTTGTTGATGTGGGTCCTCTGGTTTAGGCCATATGTTCTGGGTTCCTCACTTTTCTACGATTTGGCCACACTGGTGTGAGGCCACTCCTGCCTGGTTCTGATCCCCTTGGTGATGTGGGCCCTCTGGTGAGAGTCTTATCCTGGCTGGGTTCCTCCCCCTTCTGTGACATAGGCCCTCTGCTGTGAGGTCACTCCTGCCTGGCTAACGCACATCACCTTGGAGACGTGGGCCCTCAGGTGGGAGTTGGTGCCTTCTAGGAGTCTGCTCCCCTCGGTAATGAGGGCCGTCTGGCGTCAGGCCCTAACTCCTGGGCTCCCAAAATTTTCTGATGTGTGCCCTGTGGTGCGAGTACACTCCTGCCAGGTTCCCAACCCCATGGGAATGTGGGCCTTCTGTTCTGTGGTCCCAACAGCTGTGTTGTTCACAGTTTCATGATGAGGGTCCTCTGTTGTGAGTTCACAACGGCCGGGACCCCATAGCCTCGCTGCTCCTTGCTGCATGCTAGGAGGTTCCAACTGCGGGATTCCTCACCTTTTTTATTCTATGGGTCCTCTGTTTTGAGGCTCCTCCTGCCTGCCTCACTCCGAGCCCCTTGGAGATGTGGGTCCTCTTGTTTAGGCCACATGTTCTGGGTTCCTCACCTTTCTATGATTTGGCCACACTGGTGTGAGGCCACTCCTGCCTGGATCAGATCCCCTTGGTGATGTGGGCCCTCTGGTGAGAGTCTGATCCTGGCTGGGTTCCTCACTCTTCTGTGAGGTGGGCCCTCTGCTGTGAGGTAACTCCTGCCTGGCTTGCTCCCGTTGCCCTGGTGACGTCGGACTTCTGGTGGCAGTTGGAGCCTTCTTGTACCCTCCTCTCCAAGGTGATGAGGGCCCTCTTGCGTCAGGCTCTAACTGCTGGGCTCCCCACGATTTCTGATGTGAGCCCAGTGATGCCAGGACACTCCTGTAAGGTTCCAATACTCATGGGGATGTGTGCCTTCTGCTCTGTGGTCGCAACGCCTGGATTGCTCACAGTTTCGTTATGTTGGCACTCCGGTGTTAGTTCACTCAGGCCTAGATCCCATAGCCTCTGTGCTCTGGGCCGCCTGCTGGGAGGTTCCAACTGCTGGATTCCTCACCTTTCTTATACTTTGGGCCCTGTGTGGTGAAGCTCCTCCTGCCTGCCTCACACCGAGCCCCTTGGTGATGTAGGTCTTCTGGTTTGAGACCACGTGTGCCGTTTGCCTCACCTTTTAGGGATGTGGCCCTACTGGTGTGAGGACACTCCTGACTGGTTCCCATCCCCTTGTTGATGTGGGCCCTCTGGTGAGAGTCTGATCCTGGCTTGATTCCTCACACTTCTGTGAGGCGGGCCCTCTGCTGTGAGGTCACACCTGCCTGGCTGGCACACGACGCCTTGGCCACATGGGCCCTCTGGTTGCAGTTGGAGCGTGCTGGGAACCTCCTCCCATCGGTGATGAGGGCCCTCTGGCGTCCGGCCCTAACTGCTGGGCTCACCACATTTTCTGATGTGCGCCCACTTGTGCGATGACACTCCTGCCAGGTTCCCATCCCCATGCAGATTTGGGCCTTCTGTTCTGAGGTGCCAACGGCTGGCTTGCTCACAGTGTCAGGATGTGGGCCCTCTGCTGTGAGTTCACTCCGGCGTGCATCCCATAGCCTCGGTGCTCTGGGCCACCTGCTTGGAGCTTCCAACTGCAGGATTCCTTACCTTTTTTCTTCTATGGGCCGTGTGTTGTGAGACACTTCCTGCCTGCCTCACTCTGAGCCCCTTGTTGATGTGGGTCTTCTGGTTTGAGGCCACATGTGGTGGGTTCCTTGCCTTTCAATGATGTGGCCCCACTGGTGTGAGCACACTCCTGCCTGGTTCGCATCCCCTTGGTGATGTGGGCCCTCTGGTGAGAATCTGATCCGGGTTGGGTTCCTCACACTTCCGTGAGCTTGGCCCTCAGCTCTGAGGTCACTCCTGCCTGGCTGGCACACCCCGCCTTGGCGACGTCGGCCCTCTGGTGGCAGTTGGAGCCTGCTGGGAGCCTCCTCCCCTCAGTGATGAGAGCCCTTTGGCGTCAGGCCCTAACTGCTGGGTACCCACATTTTCTAATACGTACTAAGTGGTGCGAGGATACGCCTGCCACGTTCCCATCCCCATGGGGATGTGGGCGTTCTGCTCTGAGGTCCCAACGGCTGGGTTGCTCACAGTTTCATGATGTGGGCCCTCTGCTGTGAGTTCACTTTGGCCTGGATCCCATAGACTCGGTGCTCTGGGCCTCCTGCTGCGAGGTTCCAACTGCTGGATTCCTCACATTTTTTAATCTATGGGCCCTGTGTTGTTAGGCTAGTCCTGCCTGCCTCACTCCGAGCCCCTTGGAGATGTGGTTCCTCTGGTTTAGGCCACATGTTCTGGGTCCCTCACCTTTCCATTATTTGGCCACACTGGTGTGAGTATACTTCTGCCTGGTTCCGATCCCCTTGGTGATGCGGGCCCTCTGGTGAGAGTCTTATCCTGGCTGGGTTCCTCACCCTTCTGTGACGTATGCCCTCTGCTGTGATGTCACTCCTGCCTGGCTGGCGCACGTCACCTTGGCGACGTGGGCCCTCAGTTGGGATTTGGTGTCTGCTGGGAGTTTCCTCCCTTCGGTAATGAGGGCCCTCTGGCGTCAGGCCTTAAATCCTGGGCTCCCAAACTTTTCTGATGTGTGCCCTGTGGTGCGAGTACACTCCTGCCAGGTTCCCAACCCCATGGCAATGTGGGCCTTCTGCTCTGTGGACCCAATGGCTGGGCTATTCACAGTTTCATGATGAGGGCCCTCTTTTGTGAGTTCACACCGGCCGGGATCCCATAGCCTCGTCGTTGTTCCTTGCCGCCTGCTGGGATGTTCCAACTGCGGGATTCCTCACCTTTTTTATTCTATGGGCCCTCTGTTTTGAGACTACTCCTGCCTGCCTCCCTCCCAGCCCCTTGGTGATGTGTGTCCTCTGGTTTGAGGCCACATGTGGTGGTTTCCTCGCCTTTCAATGATGTGGCCCCACTGGACTGAGAACACTCCTGCCTGGTTCCCATCCTCTTGGTGATGTGGGCCCTCTGGTGAGAGTCTGATCCTGGTTGGGTTCCTCACACTTCCGTGAACTTGGCCCTCTGCTCTGAGGTCACTCCTGCCTGGCTGGCACACCCCGCCTTGGTGACGTCGGCCCTCTGGTGGCAGTTGGAGCGTGCTGGGAGCCTCCTTCCCTCAGTAATGAGGGCCCTTTGGCGTCAGGCCCTAACTGCTGTGTACCCACATTTTCTAATACGTACTAAGTGGTGCGAGGACACTCCTGCCAGGTTCCCATCCCCGTGGGGATGTGGGACTTCTGCTCTGATGTCCAAACGGCTGGGTTGCTCAAAGTTTCATGATGTGGGCCCTCTGCTGTGAGTGCACTGCGGCCTGGATCCCATAGACTGGGTGCTCTGGGCCACCTGCTGGGAGGTTCGAACTGTTGGATTCCTCACATTTTTTATTCTATGGGCCCTGCGTTGTGAGGCTAGTCCTGCCTGCCTCACTCTGAACCCCTTGGAGATGTGGATCCTCTGGTTTAGGCCACGTGTTCTGGGTTCCTCACCTTTCTATGATTTGGCCACACTGGTGTGAGGCCACTCTTGCCTGGATCCGATCCCCTTGGTGATGCGGGCCCTCTGGTGAGACTCTTATCCTGGCTGGGTGCCTCACCCTTCTGGGACGTATGCCCTCTGCTGTGAGGTCACTCCTGCCTGGCTGGCGCACGTCACCTTGGCGACGTGGGCCCTCAGTTGGGAGTTGGTGCCTGCTGGGAGTCTCCTCCCCTCGGTAATGAGGGCCCTCTGACGTCAGGCCCTAACTCCTGGGCTCCCATACTTTTCTGATGTGTGCCCTCTGGTGGGAGTACACTCCTGCCAGGTTCCCAACCCCATGGGAATGTGGGCCTTCTTCTCTGTGGTCCCAACCGCTGGGTTGTTCACAGTTTCGTGATGAGGGCCTTCTGTTGTGAGTTCACACCGGCCGGGATCCCATAGCCTCGCTGCTCCTTGCCGCCTGCTGGGAGGTTCCAACTGCGGGTTACCTCACCTTTTTTATTTTATGGCCCTCTGTTTGAGACACCTCCTGCCTGCCTCACTCTGAGCCCCTTGTTGATGTGGGTCCTCTGGTTTAGGCCATATGTTCTGGGTTCCTCACTTTTCTACGATTTGGCCACACTGGTGTGAGGCCACTCCTGCCTGGTTCTGATCCCCTTGGTGATGTGGGCCCTCTGGTGAGAGTCTTATCCTGGCTGGGTTCCTCCCCCTTCTGTGACATAGGCCCTCTGCTGTGAGGTCACTCCTGCCTGGCTAACGCACATCACCTTGGAGACGTGGGCCCTCAGGTGGGAGTTGGTGCCTTCTAGGAGTCTGCTCCCCTCGGTAATGAGGGCCGTCTGGCGTCAGGCCCTAACTCCTGGGCTCCCAAAATTTTCTGATGTGTGCCCTGTGGTGCGAGTACACTCCTGCCAGGTTCCCAACCCCATGGGAGTGTGGGCCTTCTGTTCTGTGGTCCCAACAGCTGTGTTGTTCACAGTTTCATGATGAGGGTCCTCTGTTGTGAGTTCACAACGGCCGGGACCCCATAGCCTCGCTGCTCCTTGCTGCATGCTAGGAGGTTCCAACTGCGGGATTCCTCACCTTTTTTATTCTATGGGTCCTCTGTTTTGAGGCTCCTCCTGCCTGCCTCACTCCGAGCCCCTTGGAGATGTGGGTCCTCTTGTTTAGGCCACATGTTCTGGGTTCCTCACCTTTCTATGATTTGGCCACACTGGTGTGAGGCCACTCCTGCCTGGATCAGATCCCCTTGGTGATGTGGGCCCTCTGGTGAGAGTCTGATCCTGGCTGGGTTCCTCACTCTTCTGTGAGGTGGGCCCTCTGCTGTGAGGTAACTCCTGCCTGGCTTGCTCCCGTTGCCCTGGTGACGTCGGACTTCTGGTGGCAGTTGGAGCCTTCTTGTACCCTCCTCTCCAAGGTGATGAGGGCCCTCTTGCGTCAGGCTCTAACTGCTGGGCTCCCCACGATTTCTGATGTGAGCCCAGTGATGCCAGGACACTCCTGTAAGGTTCCAATACTCATGGGGCTGTGTGCCTTCTGCTCTGTGGTCGCAACGCCTGGATTGCTCACAGTTTCGTTATGTTGGCACTCCGGTGTTAGTTCACTCAGGCCTAGATCCCATAGCCTCTGTGCTCTGGGCCGCCTGCTGGGAGGTTCCAACTGCTGGATTCCTCACCTTTCTTATACTTTGGGCCCTGTGTGGTGAAGCTCCTCCTGCCTGCCTCACACCGAGCCCCTTGGTGATGTAGGTCTTCTGGTTTGAGACCACGTGTGCCGTTTGCCTCACCTTTTAGGGATGTGGCCCTACTGGTGTGAGGACACTCCTGACTGGTTCCCATCCCCTTGTTGATGTGGGCCCTCTGGTGAGAGTCTGATCCTGGCTTGATTCCTCACACTTCTGTGAGGCGGGCCCTCTGCTGTGAGGTCACACCTGCCTGGCTGGCACACGACGCCTTGGCCACATGGGCCCTCTGGTTGCAGTTGGAGCGTGCTGGGAACCTCCTCCCATCGGTGATGAGGGCCCTCTGGCGTCCGGCCCTAACTGCTGGGCTCACCACATTTTCTGATGTGCGCCCACTTGTGCGATGACACTCCTGCCAGGTTCCCATCCCCATGCAGATTTGGGCCTTCTGTTCTGAGGTGCCAACGGCTGGCTTGCTCACAGTGTCAGGATGTGGGCCCTCTGCTGTGAGTTCACTCCGGCGTGCATCCCATAGCCTCGGTGCTCTGGGCCACCTGCTTGGAGCTTCCAACTGCAGGATTCCTTACCTTTTTTCTTCTATGGGCCGTGTGTTGTGAGACACTTCCTGCCTGCCTCACTCTGAGCCCCTTGTTGATGTGGGTCTTCTGGTTTGAGGCCACATGTGGTGGGTTCCTTGCCTTTCAATGATGTGGCCCCACTGGTGTGAGCACACTCCTGCCTGGTTCGCATCCCCTTGGTGATGTGGGCCCTCTGGTGAGAATCTGATCCGGGTTGGGTTCCTCACACTTCCGTGAGCTTGGCCCTCAGCTCTGAGGTCACTCCTGCCTGGCTGGCACACCCCGCCTTGGCGACGTCGGCCCTCTGGTGGCAGTTGGAGCCTGCTGGGAGCCTCCTCCCCTCAGTGATGAGAGCCCTTTGGCGTCAGGCCCTAACTGCTGGGTACCCACATTTTCTAATACGTACTAAGTGGTGCGAGGATACGCCTGCCACGTTCCCATCCCCATGGGGATGTGGGCGTTCTGCTCTGAGGTCCCAACGGCTGGGTTGCTCACAGTTTCATGATGTGGGCCCTCTGCTGTGAGTGCACTGCGGCCTGGATCCCATAGACTCGGTGCTCTGGGCCTCCTGCTGCGAGGTTCCAACTGCTGGATTCCTCACATTTTTTAATCTATGGGCCCTGTGTTGTTAGGCTAGTCCTGCCTGCCTCACTCCGAGCCCCTTGGAGATGTGGTTCCTCTGGTTTAGGCCACATGTTCTGGGTCCCTCACCTTTCCATTATTTGGCCACACTGGTGTGAGTATACTTCTGCCTGGTTCCGATCCCCTTGGTGATGCGGGCCCTCTGGTGAGAGTCTTATCCTGGCTGGGTTCCTCACCCTTCTGTGACGTATGCCCTCTGCTGTGATGTCACTCCTGCCTGGCTGGCGCACGTCACCTTGGCGACGTGGGCCCTCAGTTGGGATTTGGTGTCTGCTGGGAGTTTCCTCCCTTCGGTAATGAGGGCCCTCTGGCGTCAGGCCTTAAATCCTGGGCTCCCAAACTTTTCTGATGTGTGCCCTGTGGTGCGAGTACACTCCTGCCAGGTTCCCAACCCCATGGCAATGTGGGCCTTCTGCTCTGTGGACCCAATGGCTGGGCTATTCACAGTTTCATGATGAGGGCCCTCTTTTGTGAGTTCACACCGGCCGGGATCCCATAGCCTCGTCGTTGTTCCTTGCCGCCTGCTGGGATGTTCCAACTGCGGGATTCCTCACCTTTTTTATTCTATGGGCCCTCTGTTTTGAGACTACTCCTGCCTGCCTCCCTCCCAGCCCCTTGGTGATGTGTGTCCTCTGGTTTGAGGCCACATGTGGTGGTTTCCTCGCCTTTCAATGATGTGGCCCCACTGGACTGAGAACACTCCTGCCTGGTTCCCATCCTCTTGGTGATGTGGGCCCTCTGGTGAGAGTCTGATCCTGGTTGGGTTCCTCACACTTCCGTGAACTTGGCCCTCTGCTCTGAGGTCACTCCTGCCTGGCTGGCACACCCCGCCTTGGTGACGTCGGCCCTCTGGTGGCAGTTGGAGCGTGCTGGGAGCCTCCTTCCCTCAGTAATGAGGGCCCTTTGGCGTCAGGCCCTAACTGCTGTGTACCCACATTTTCTAATACGTACTAAGTGGTGCGAGGACACTCCTGCCAGGTTCCCATCCCCGTGGGGATGTGGGACTTCTGCTCTGATGTCCAAACGGCTGGGTTGCTCAAAGTTTCATGATGTGGGCCCTCTGCTGTGAGTGCACTGCGGCCTGGATCCCATAGACTGGGTGCTCTGGGCCACCTGCTGAGAGGTTCGAACTGTTGGATTCCTCACATTTTTTATTCTATGGGCCCTGCGTTGTGAGGCTAGTCCTGCCTGCCTCACTCTGAACCCCTTGGAGATGTGGATCCTCTGGTTTAGGCCACGTGTTCTGGGTTCCTCACCTTTCTATGATTTGGCCACACTGGTGTGAGGCCACTCTTGCCTGGATCCGATCCCCTTGGTGATGCGGGCCCTCTGGTGAGACTCTTATCCTGGCTGGGTGCCTCACCCTTCTGGGACGTATGCCCTCTGCTGTGAGGTCACTCCTGCCTGGCTGGCGCACGTCACCTTGGCGACGTGGGCCCTCAGTTGGGAGTTGGTGCCTGCTGGGAGTCTCCTCCCCTCGGTAATGAGGGCCCTCTGACGTCAGGCCCTAACTCCTGGGCTCCCATACTTTTCTGATGTGTGCCCTCTGGTGGGAGTACACTCCTGCCAGGTTCCCAACCCCATGGGAATGTGGGCCTTCTTCTCTGTGGTCCCAACCGCTGGGTTGTTCACAGTTTCGTGATGAGGGCCTTCTGTTGTGAGTTCACACCGGCCGGGATCCCATAGCCTCGCTGCTCCTTGCCGCCTGCTGGGAGGTTCCAACTGCGGGTTACCTCACCTTTTTTATTTTATGGCCCTCTGTTTGAGACACCTCCTGCCTGCCTCACTCTGAGCCCCTTGTTGATGTGGGTCCTCTGGTTTAGGCCATATGTTCTGGGTTCCTCACTTTTCTACGATTTGGCCACACTGGTGTGAGGCCACTCCTGCCTGGTTCTGATCCCCTTGGTGATGTGGGCCCTCTGGTGAGAGTCTTATCCTGGCTGGGTTCCTCCCCCTTCTGTGACATAGGCCCTCTGCTGTGAGGTCACTCCTGCCTGGCTAACGCACATCACCTTGGAGACGTGGGCCCTCAGGTGGGAGTTGGTGCCTTCTAGGAGTCTGCTCCCCTCGGTAATGAGGGCCGTCTGGCGTCAGGCCCTAACTCCTGGGCTCCCAAAATTTTCTGATGTGTGCCCTGTGGTGCGAGTACACTCCTGCCAGGTTCCCAACCCCATGGGAATGTGGGCCTTCTGTTCTGTGGTCCCAACAGCTGTGTTGTTCACAGTTTCATGATGAGGGTCCTCTGTTGTGAGTTCACAACGGCCGGGACCCCATAGCCTCGCTGCTCCTTGCTGCATGCTAGGAGGTTCCAACTGCGGGATTCCTCACCTTTTTTATTCTATGGGTCCTCTGTTTTGAGGCTCCTCCTGCCTGCCTCACTCCGAGCCCCTTGGAGATGTGGGTCCTCTTGTTTAGGCCACATGTTCTGGGTTCCTCACCTTTCTATGATTTGGCCACACTGGTGTGAGGCCACTCCTGCCTGGATCAGATCCCCTTGGTGATGTGGGCCCTCTGGTGAGAGTCTGATCCTGGCTGGGTTCCTCACTCTTCTGTGAGGTGGGCCCTCTGCTGTGAGGTAACTCCTGCCTGGCTTGCTCCCGTTGCCCTGGTGACGTCGGACTTCTGGTGGCAGTTGGAGCCTTCTTGTACCCTCCTCTCCAAGGTGATGAGGGCCCTCTTGCGTCAGGCTCTAACTGCTGGGCTCCCCACGATTTCTGATGTGAGCCCAGTGATGCCAGGACACTCCTGTAAGGTTCCAATACTCATGGGGATGTGTGCCTTCTGCTCTGTGGTCGCAACGCCTGGGTTGCTCACAGTTTCGTTATGTTGGCACTCCGGTGTTAGTTCACTCAGGCCTAGATCCCATAGCCTCTGTGCTCTGGGCCGCCTGCTGGGAGGTTCCAACTGCTGGATTCCTCACCTTTCTTATACTTTGGGCCCTGTGTGGTGAAGCTCCTCCTGCCTGCCTCACACCGAGCCCCTTGGTGATGTAGGTCTTCTGGTTTGAGACCACGTGTGCCGTTTGTCTCACCTTTTAGGGATGTGGCCCTACTGGTGTGAGGACACTCCTGACTGGTTCCCATCCCCTTGTTGATGTGGGCCCTCTGGTGAGAGTCTGATCCTGGCTTGATTCCTCACACTTCTGTGAGGCGGGCCCTCTGCTGTGAGGTCACACCTGCCTGGCTGGCACACGACGCCTTGGCCACATGGGCCCTCTGGTTGCAGTTGGAGCGTGCTGGGAACCTCCTCCCATCGGTGATGAGGGCCCTCTGGCGTCCGGCCCTAACTGCTGGGCTCACCACATTTTCTGATGTGCGCCCACTTGTGCGATGACACTCCTGCCAGGTTCCCATCCCCATGCAGATTTGGGCCTTCTGTTCTGAGGTGCCAACGGCTGGCTTGCTCACAGTGTCAGGATGTGGGCCCTCTGCTGTGAGTTCACTCCGGCGTGCATCCCATAGCCTCGGTGCTCTGGGCCACCTGCTTGGAGCTTCCAACTGCAGGATTCCTTACCTTTTTTCTTCTATGGGCCGTGTGTTGTGAGACACTTCCTGCCTGCCTCACTCTGAGCCCCTTGTTGATGTGGGTCTTCTGGTTTGAGGCCACATGTGGTGGGTTCCTTGCCTTTCAATGATGTGGCCCCACTGGTGTGAGCACACTCCTGCCTGGTTCGCATCCCCTTGGTGATGTGGGCCCTCTGGTGAGAATCTGATCCGGGTTGGGTTCCTCACACTTCCGTGAGCTTGGCCCTCAGCTCTGAGGTCACTCCTGCCTGGCTGGCACACCCCGCCTTGGCGACGTCGGCCCTCTGGTGGCAGTTGGAGCCTGCTGGGAGCCTCCTCCCCTCAGTGATGAGAGCCCTTTGGCGTCAGGCCCTAACTGCTGGGTACCCACATTTTCTAATACGTACTAAGTGGTGCGAGGATACGCCTGCCACGTTCCCATCCCCATGGGGATGTGGGCGTTCTGCTCTGAGGTCCCAACGGCTGGGTTGCTCACAGTTTCATGATGTGGGCCCTCTGCTGTGAGTGCACTGCGGCCTGGATCCCATAGACTCGGTGCTCTGGGCCTCCTGCTGCGAGGTTCCAACTGCTGGATTCCTCACATTTTTTAATCTATGGGCCCTGTGTTGTTAGGCTAGTCCTGCCTGCCTCACTCCGAGCCCCTTGGAGATGTGGTTCCTCTGGTTTAGGCCACATGTTCTGGGTCCCTCACCTTTCCATTATTTGGCCACACTGGTGTGAGTATACTTCTGCCTGGTTCCGATCCCCTTGGTGATGCGGGCCCTCTGGTGAGAGTCTTATCCTGGCTGGGTTCCTCACCCTTCTGTGACGTATGCCCTCTGCTGTGATGTCACTCCTGCCTGGCTGGCGCACGTCACCTTGGCGACGTGGGCCCTCAGTTGGGATTTGGTGTCTGCTGGGAGTTTCCTCCCTTCGGTAATGAGGGCCCTCTGGCGTCAGGCCTTAAATCCTGGGCTCCCAAACTTTTCTGATGTGTGCCCTGTGGTGCGAGTACACTCCTGCCAGGTTCCCAACCCCATGGCAATGTGGGCCTTCTGCTCTGTGGACCCAATGGCTGGGCTATTCACAGTTTCATGATGAGGGCCCTCTTTTGTGAGTTCACACCGGCCGGGATCCCATAGCCTCGTCGTTGTTCCTTGCCGCCTGCTGGGATGTTCCAACTGCGGGATTCCTCACCTTTTTTATTCTATGGGCCCTCTGTTTTGAGACTACTCCTGCCTGCCTCCCTCCCAGCCCCTTGGTGATGTGTGTCCTCTGGTTTGAGGCCACATGTGGTGGTTTCCTCGCCTTTCAATGATGTGGCCCCACTGGACTGAGAACACTCCTGCCTGGTTCCCATCCTCTTGGTGATGTGGGCCCTCTGGTGAGAGTCTGATCCTGGTTGGGTTCCTCACACTTCCGTGAACTTGGCCCTCTGCTCTGAGGTCACTCCTGCCTGGCTGGCACACCCCGCCTTGGTGACGTCGGCCCTCTGGTGGCAGTTGGAGCGTGCTGGGAGCCTCCTTCCCTCAGTAATGAGGGCCCTTTGGCGTCAGGCCCTAACTGCTGTGTACCCACATTTTCTAATACGTACTAAGTGGTGCGAGGACACTCCTGCCAGGTTCCCATCCCCGTGGGGATGTGGGACTTCTGCTCTGATGTCCAAACGGCTGGGTTGCTCAAAGTTTCATGATGTGGGCCCTCTGCTGTGAGTGCACTGCGGCCTGGATCCCATAGACTGGGTGCTCTGGGCCACCTGCTGGGAGGTTCGAACTGTTGGATTCCTCACATTTTTTATTCTATGGGCCCTGCGTTGTGAGGCTAGTCCTGCCTGCCTCACTCTGAACCCCTTGGAGATGTGGATCCTCTGGTTTAGGCCACGTGTTCTGGGTTCCTCACCTTTCTATGATTTGGCCACACTGGTGTGAGGCCACTCTTGCCTGGATCCGATCCCCTTGGTGATGCGGGCCCTCTGGTGAGACTCTTATCCTGGCTGGGTGCCTCACCCTTCTGGGACGTATGCCCTCTGCTGTGAGGTCACTCCTGCCTGGCTGGCGCACGTCACCTTGGCGACGTGGGCCCTCAGTTGGGAGTTGGTGCCTGCTGGGAGTCTCCTCCCCTCGGTAATGAGGGCCCTCTGACGTCAGGCCCTAACTCCTGGGCTCCCATACTTTTCTGATGTGTGCCCTCTGGTGGGAGTACACTCCTGCCAGGTTCCCAACCCCATGGGAATGTGGGCCTTCTTCTCTGTGGTCCCAACCGCTGGGTTGTTCACAGTTTCGTGATGAGGGCCTTCTGTTGTGAGTTCACACCGGCCGGGATCCCATAGCCTCGCTGCTCCTTGCCGCCTGCTGGGAGGTTCCAACTGCGGGTTACCTCACCTTTTTTATTTTATGGCCCTCTGTTTGAGACACCTCCTGCCTGCCTCACTCTGAGCCCCTTGTTGATGTGGGTCCTCTGGTTTAGGCCATATGTTCTGGGTTCCTCACTTTTCTACGATTTGGCCACACTGGTGTGAGGCCACTCCTGCCTGGTTCTGATCCCCTTGGTGATGTGGGCCCTCTGGTGAGAGTCTTATCCTGGCTGGGTTCCTCCCCCTTCTGTGACATAGGCCCTCTGCTGTGAGGTCACTCCTGCCTGGCTAACGCACATCACCTTGGAGACGTGGGCCCTCAGGTGGGAGTTGGTGCCTTCTAGGAGTCTGCTCCCCTCGGTAATGAGGGCCGTCTGGCGTCAGGCCCTAACTCCTGGGCTCCCAAAATTTTCTGATGTGTGCCCTGTGGTGCGAGTACACTCCTGCCAGGTTCCCAACCCCATGGGAGTGTGGGCCTTCTGTTCTGTGGTCCCAACAGCTGTGTTGTTCACAGTTTCATGATGAGGGTCCTCTGTTGTGAGTTCACAACGGCCGGGACCCCATAGCCTCGCTGCTCCTTGCTGCATGCTAGGAGGTTCCAACTGCGGGATTCCTCACCTTTTTTATTCTATGGGTCCTCTGTTTTGAGGCTCCTCCTGCCTGCCTCACTCCGAGCCCCTTGGAGATGTGGGTCCTCTTGTTTAGGCCACATGTTCTGGGTTCCTCACCTTTCTATGATTTGGCCACACTGGTGTGAGGCCACTCCTGCCTGGATCAGATCCCCTTGGTGATGTGGGCCCTCTGGTGAGAGTCTGATCCTGGCTGGGTTCCTCACTCTTCTGTGAGGTGGGCCCTCTGCTGTGAGGTAACTCCTGCCTGGCTTGCTCCCGTTGCCCTGGTGACGTCGGACTTCTGGTGGCAGTTGGAGCCTTCTTGTACCCTCCTCTCCAAGGTGATGAGGGCCCTCTTGCGTCAGGCTCTAACTGCTGGGCTCCCCACGATTTCTGATGTGAGCCCAGTGATGCCAGGACACTCCTGTAAGGTTCCAATACTCATGGGGATGTGTGCCTTCTGCTCTGTGGTCGCAACGCCTGGGTTGCTCACAGTTTCGTTATGTTGGCACTCCGGTGTTAGTTCACTCAGGCCTAGATCCCATAGCCTCTGTGCTCTGGGCCGCCTGCTGGGAGGTTCCAACTGCTGGATTCCTCACCTTTCTTATACTTTGGGCCCTGTGTGGTGAAGCTCCTCCTGCCTGCCTCACACCGAGCCCCTTGGTGATGTAGGTCTTCTGGTTTGAGACCACGTGTGCCGTTTGTCTCACCTTTTAGGGATGTGGCCCTACTGGTGTGAGGACACTCCTGACTGGTTCCCATCCCCTTGTTGATGTGGGCCCTCTGGTGAGAGTCTGATCCTGGCTTGATTCCCCACACTTCTGTGAGGCGGGCCCTCTGCTGTGAGGTCACACCTGCCTGGCTGGCACACGACGCCTTGGCCACATGGGCCCTCTGGTTGCAGTTGGAGCGTGCTGGGAACCTCCTCCCATCGGTGATGAGGGCCCTCTGGCGTCCGGCCCTAACTGCTGGGCTCACCACATTTTCTGATGTGCGCCCACTTGTGCGATGACACTCCTGCCAGGTTCCCATCCCCATGCAGATTTGGGCCTTCTGTTCTGAGGTGCCAACGGCTGGCTTGCTCACAGTGTCAGGATGTGGGCCCTCTGCTGTGAGTTCACTCCGGCGTGCATCCCATAGCCTCGGTGCTCTGGGCCACCTGCTTGGAGCTTCCAACTGCAGGATTCCTTACCTTTTTTCTTCTATGGGCCGTGTGTTGTGAGACACTTCCTGCCTGCCTCACTCTGAGCCCCTTGTTGATGTGGGTCTTCTGGTTTGAGGCCACATGTGGTGGGTTCCTTGCCTTTCAATGATGTGGCCCCACTGGTGTGAGCACACTCCTGCCTGGTTCGCATCCCCTTGGTGATGTGGGCCCTCTGGTGAGAATCTGATCCGGGTTGGGTTCCTCACACTTCCGTGAGCTTGGCCCTCAGCTCTGAGGTCACTCCTGCCTGGCTGGCACACCCCGCCTTGGCGACGTCGGCCCTCTGGTGGCAGTTGGAGCCTGCTGGGAGCCTCCTCCCCTCAGTGATGAGAGCCCTTTGGCGTCAGGCCCTAACTGCTGGGTACCCACATTTTCTAATACGTACTAAGTGGTGCGAGGATACGCCTGCCACGTTCCCATCCCCATGGGGATGTGGGCGTTCTGCTCTGAGGTCCCAACGGCTGGGTTGCTCACAGTTTCATGATGTGGGCCCTCTGCTGTGAGTGCACTGCGGCCTGGATCCCATAGACTCGGTGCTCTGGGCCTCCTGCTGCGAGGTTCCAACTGCTGGATTCCTCACATTTTTTAATCTATGGGCCCTGTGTTGTTAGGCTAGTCCTGCCTGCCTCACTCCGAGCCCCTTGGAGATGTGGTTCCTCTGGTTTAGGCCACATGTTCTGGGTCCCTCACCTTTCCATTATTTGGCCACACTGGTGTGAGTATACTTCTGCCTGGTTCCGATCCCCTTGGTGATGCGGGCCCTCTGGTGAGAGTCTTATCCTGGCTGGGTTCCTCACCCTTCTGTGACGTATGCCCTCTGCTGTGATGTCACTCCTGCCTGGCTGGCGCACGTCACCTTGGCGACGTGGGCCCTCAGTTGGGATTTGGTGTCTGCTGGGAGTTTCCTCCCTTCAGTAATGAGGGCCCTCTGGCGTCAGGCCTTAAATCCTGGGCTCCCAAACTTTTCTGATGTGTGCCCTGTGGTGCGAGTACACTCCTGCCAGGTTCCCAACCCCATGGCAATGTGGGCCTTCTGCTCTGTGGACCCAATGGCTGGGCTATTCACAGTTTCATGATGAGGGCCCTCTTTTGTGAGTTCACACCGGCCGGGATCCCATAGCCTCGTCGTTGTTCCTTGCCGCCTGCTGGGATGTTCCAACTGCGGGATTCCTCACCTTTTTTATTCTATGGGCCCTCTGTTTTGAGACTACTCCTGCCTGCCTCCCTCCCAGCCCCTTGGTGATGTGTGTCCTCTGGTTTGAGGCCACATGTGGTGGTTTCCTCGCCTTTCAATGATGTGGCCCCACTGGTGTGAGGACACTCCTGCCTGGTTCCTATCCCCTTGATGATGTGGGCCCTCTGGTGAGAGTCTGATCCTGGCTGGGTTCCTCACCCTTCTGTGAGGGGGGCCCTCTGCTGTGAGGTCACTCCTGTCTGGCTGGCACACCCCACCTGGGCAACATCGGCCCTCTTGTGGCAGTTGGAGCCTGCTGGGAACCTCCCCTCGGTTAAGGGGGCCCTCTTGCCTCAGGCCCTAACTGCTGGGTACCCACATTTTCTGATACGTGCTAAGTGGTGCGAGGACACTCCTGCGAGGTTCCCATCCCCATGGGCATGTGGGCCTTCTGCTCTAAGGTCCCAACACCTGTGTTGTTCACCGTTTCATGATGTTGGCTCTCTGGTGTTAGTTCACCCAGGCCTAGATCCCATAGCCTCTGTGCTCTGAGCGGCCTGCTGGGAGGTTCCTACTGCTGGATTCCTTACCTTTTTTATTCTTTGGGTCCTGTGTTTTCATGCTCCTACTTCCTGACTCACTCCCAGCCCATTTGTGATGTCGGTCCTCTGGTTTAAGGCCACATGTACCGGTTTCCTCACCTTTATTGATGTGGCCCCACTGGTGTGAGGACACTCCTGCCTTGTTCCCATCCCCTTGGTGATGTGGGCCCTCTGGTGAGAGTCTGATCCTGTCTGGATTCCTCACACTTCTGGGAGGTGGGCCCTCTGCTGTGAGGTCACTCCTGCCTGGCTGGCACACGTCAACGTGGTGACGTGGGCCCTCAGTTGGGAGTTGGTGCCTGCTGGGAGTCTCCTCCTCTTGGTAATGAGGGCCCTCTGGCGTCAGACCCTAACTCCTGGGCTCCCAAAATTTTCTGATGTGCACCCTGTGGTGCGAGTACACTCCTGCCAGAATCCCAACCCCATGGGAATGTGGGCCTTCTGCTCTAAGGTCCCAACGGCTGGGTTGCTCACAGTTTCATAATGAGGGCCCTCTGTTTTGAGTTCAGTCAGGCCTGGATCCCATAGCCTCGCTGCTCCTGGCCACCTGCTGGGAGGTTCCAACTGCGGGATCCCTCACCTTTTTTACGCTATGGGCCCTCTGTTTGGAGGCTCCTCCTGCCTGCCTCACTCCCAGCCCCTTGGTGATGTGTGTCCGGTAGTTTGAGGCCACGTGTGCTGGGTCCATCACATTTCGGTGATGTGACCACACTGGTGTGAGAACACTCCTGCCTGGTTTCCATTCCCTTGGTGATGTGGGCCCTCTGGTGAGAGTCTGATCCTCTTTGGGTTCCTCACACTTTTGTGTGGTTGGCCCTCTGCTCTGAGGTCACTCCTGCCTTCCTGGCACACCCCGCATTGGCGACGTCGGCCTTCTGGTAGCAGTTGGAGCTTGCTGGGAGCCTCCTCTCCTCAGTGATGAGGGCCCTCTGGCGTCCGGCCCTAACTGCTGGGCTCCCCACCTTTTCTGATGTGTGCCCACTGGTGCGATGACACTCCTGCTTGGTTCCCTTCCCCATGGGGATGTGGGCCTTGTGCTCTGAGGTTACAACGGCTGGGTTGCTTACAGTATCACGATGAGGGCCCTCTCTTGTGAGTTCATCACTGCCTGGATCCCATAGCCTCGGTGCTCTGGGCCGCCTGCTGGGATGTTCCAACTGCTGGATTCCTCACCTTTTTTATACAATGGGCCATGTGTTTTGAGGTTAATCCTGCCTGCCTCGCTCCGAGACCCATGGTGATGTGGGTCCTCTGGTTTGAGGCCACATGTGCTGGGTACCTCAACTTTCGATGATGTGGCCCCACGGGTGTGAGGACACTCCTGCCTGGTTCCCAGCCCCTTGCTTATGTGGGCACTCTGGTGAGAGTCTGATCTTGACTGGGTTCCTTACCCTTCTGTGAGGTGGGCCCTCTGATGTGAGGTCACTCCTGCCTGGATGTCTCATGTCGCCTTGGCGACGTAGGCCCTCTGTTGGCCACTGAAGCATGCTGGGAGCCTCCTACCCTCTTTAATAAGGGCCCTGGAAGAAACGCATATGCCCTTTTTGACCAAGTGCATCATTGTCGAGGTTCTGCCTCTTCTCCTATACTTTCAGAGGACTTCCCGTCTACCTCCTGAAATCGTATTCCTGGAATTCTGCCCCGCGTTCAAGTCCTCTTTGCAGCCTTACTTCAATATATTTTTGGACGATAGCTGTCATTTATAACTCTGCAGGTTTGTGAATTACAGTGCCCCTGAGCTCCTTTCTTCAACTCGCTTTCTTGTGAGCTGGCCGCAAAACCGCAGGATTGCTTCAGGCCCTAATCTGGTTCCGACACGGCATGCTGAGCCTTTGGCTAATTCCTCTTCCTGGTGGGAAATGAGCGTTAAATTTGTTCGTGCAGACACCTACAGCTAATCTCTCATTGGTTCTCCCTATTCCTGTTCATCTTGCGCAGAAATTCCAAACTGTGCCAAACAGGAGGTTAAAGGCACTGACTCTCCAAGTGGGGAGAGTGTTAGTAAAGCGTCTGGAATGGTAAAACCGAGTACGAGGGGACGAAAACTGAGACGCATTTAAAAAGTTTTCCCGGTCACACGGTGGACCATATTCTGGGTTGCCCATGCATGTTTTACCTGAAGGAAGAATCCCTTAAACCTGGAGAGTTGGGACCCATGGAATGGGTACCACGCAGTATGACTTCAAAGGGTTGCCTTTGCTCACCGAACGTCACCAATGCTATCAGCCCAAAGTGTCCAGCCTTATGTCTCACTCAGCTCGGGGTGTAGATGTGGTAAATCCACGTTGCATCACAAGCCCTGAATGAATTATTTAAGAATTGCTCTCTATTTCACTGTCATTGTGTTTTGTTTTTGTAATTTATTTTGATATTGGGATTTATCGGATTTTCACTGCTGCGTTTATGCCGCTGTACACATGCTTGATTCTCTTATGGAGACATATAAATCCATGGGTTTTCAGATTCTTTCTAGTCAGGTATATTCCTAGGCATTGAATATTGGATGTTGAGTCCATTTCGTGGAGCAAGGAGTAGGTCCTGACTATTACATATTTGCTTATGGAAAGGTATCTGTGCTAATTTCAATCTCTGGTTTTATGCAGCACCACAACTCACCTTTCCCCTTAAGCAAGCATAAGTTGGTTTTCTAAATTTGAGACCCTTTTCTGTTTTGTAATTGAGTTCATGTGCAGCCATGTTTGCATTCCGTGTATTTGAGATATCTTATGGTGTTTCTTTTTCTGTGTGACTTAGTTAACTTAGAATGATCGTACCTGAATCCACTCATTATGCCGCGACGGGCCTCATGACATAGATTTCATTGCTGAGTGATATTCCATTGTACGTACGTACAACAACTTCTTTATCCATTTTTTGCTTTCTGGGATATTTCACTTGTACCGTAAATGAGGTTCTTGTAAGCAGAGCCGTCCAAAATTTATGGGTGGCTGTGTCTTTTTGATTTTAATTTCCCTAAGCTATAGAACCATAAGTTGAAGTGCCGTAGGCTCCGTTGCTTAGTTTTTTAGGTGTTTGAGGAAACACCATACACTTCTCCAGAGTGGCTGTTGGCAATTTACATCCCGCCCATCAGCATAACAAGGCTCCCTGTTCTCCATGGCCTGTCCTGCCTTTCTGGATTTTTCACTTTTTTCAGATGTCCCTTTTGACAGGGGGGCAGTGAGACTTCATTGTAATGCAGATTTCTTTACAGGCTTGCTTGTTTGGCCAAAAAGGGCGTATGTGTTTTTTCTTGAATATATTCAGGAAAACACGCATATGCCCTTTTTGACCAAGTGCATCATTGTCGACTTTCTGTCTCTTTCCTTATGCTTTAAATGCAATTCCAGTCTGCCCCTGAACTCCTTTTCCTGCAATTCTGCCCCGCTTTCAAGTCCTCTACGCAGCCTTACTTCAATACATTTTTGGACAATAGCTGACATTTATAACTCTGCAGGTTTGTGAATGACAGTGCGCCTGAGCTCCTTTCTTCTACTCGCTTTCTTGTGAGCTGGCCGCAAACCCGCAGGATTGTTTCATGCCCTAATCTGGTTCCGGCACAGCATGCTGATCCTTTGGTAAATTCCTCTTCCTGGTGGGAAATGAGTGTTATATTTGAACGTGCAGACACCTAGAGCTAGTCTCTCATTGGTTCTCCCTATTCTTGTTCATCTTGCGCAGAAATTGCAAACTGTGCCAAACAGGAGGTTAAAGGCACTGACTCTCTAAGTGGGGAGAGTATTAGTAAAGGGTCTTCAATCGTGAACCCGAGTAAAAGGGGACGAAAACTGAGATGCATTTGAAAAGGTTTCCCGGTCACACGGTGCACCATACTGTGGGTTTCCCATGCATGTTTTAGCTGAAGGAAGAATCCCTTAAACCTGGAGAGTTGGGACCCATGGAATGGGTACCATGCAGTATGACTTCAAAGGGCCTGCATTTTCTCAACGAACCTCACCAATGATATCAGGCCGAAGTGTACAGCCTTATGTCTCACTCAGCTCTGGTTGTAGATGTGGTAAATCCAGGTTGCATCACAAGCCCTGAATGAATTATTTAAGAATTGCTCTCTATTTCACTGTCATTGTGTTTGTTTTTGTAATTCATTTTGATAATGGGTTTTATCGGATTTTCTCTGCTGCATTCATGCCTCTGTACACACACTTGAGTCTCTTACGGAGACATATAAATCCATGGGTTTGAAGATACTTACTAGTCAGGTGTATTCCTAGGCGTTGAATATGGGGTGTTTAGTCCATTTCGTTGAGCAAGGGCTAGGTCTTGACTATTACATATTTGGCTTATGGAAAGGTATCTGTGCTAATTTCTATCTCTGGTTTTATGCAGCACCCCAACTCACTTTTCCCCTTAAGCAAGCATAAGGTGGTTTTCTAAATTTGAGACCCTGTTCTGTTTTGTAATTCAGTTCATGTGTAGCCAAGTTTACATTCCGTGTATTAGTGATATCTTATGATGTTTCATTTTCTGTGTGACTTATTTCACTTAGAATCATCGTACCTGAATCCACTCATTATGCCGCGACGGGCCTGATGACATAGATTTCATTGCTGAGTGAGATTCCATTTTACGTACGTACCACAACTTCTTTATCCATTTTTCACATTCTGGGATATTTAACTTGTACCGTAGACGAGGTTCTTGTAAACAGAGCCGTCCAAAATTTTGGGGTGGCTGTGTGTTTTTGATGTTAATTTCCCTAATCTATAGGACCATAAGTGGCAGTGCTATAGGCTCCGTTGCTTTGTTTTTTAGGTTTTTGAGGAAACACCATACACATCTCCAGAGTGGATGTTGGCAATTTACATCTCGCCCATCAGCATAACAAGGCTCCATGTTCTCCATGGCCTGTGCTGTCTTTCTGGATTTTACACTTTTTTCAGATTGCGCTTTTGACCGGGGGGCAGTGAGACTTCATTGTAGTGCAGATTTCTTTAACATGCTTGCTTGGTTGGCCAAAAAGGGCGTATGCGTTTTTTCCTGAATATATTCAAGAAAAATCGCATACGCCCTTTTTGGCCAAGTGCATCATTGTCGACGTTCTGCCTCTTTTCCTATGCTTTAAATGCAATTCCAGTCTACCCCCTGAAATCGTTTTCCTGTAATTCTGCCCCGCTTTCAAGTCCTCTTCACAGCCTTCCTTCAATATATTTTTGGACGATAGCTGTCATTTATAACTCTGCAGGTTTGTGAATTACAGTGCCCCTGAGCTCCTTTCTTCAACTTGCTTTCTTGTGAGCTGGCCGCAAACCCGCAGGATTGCTTCAGGCCCTAATCTGGTTCCGACACGGCATGCTGAGCCATTGGTTAATTCCTCTTCCTGGTGGGAAATGAGCATTAAATTTCCAGTGCAGACACCTACAGCTAGTCTCTCATTGGTTCTCCCTATTCCTGTTCGTCTTGCGCAGAAATTGCAAACTGTGCCAAACAGGAGGTTAAAGGCACTGACTCTCAAAATGGGGAGAGTGTTAGTAAAGGTCTGGAATGGTGAACCCGAGTAAAAGGGGACGAAAACTGAGATGCATTTGAAAACGTTTCCTGGTCACACGGTGCACCATACTGTGGGTTTCCCATGCACGTTTTAGCTGAAGGAAGAATCCCTTAAAACAGGAGAGTTGGGACCCATGGAATGGGTACCATGCAGTATGACTTCAAAGGGTCTGCATTTGCTCATCGAACCTCACCAATGCTATCAGCCCGAAGTGTCTAACCTTATGTCTCACTCAGCTCTGGGTGTAGATGTGGTAAATCCAGGTTGCATCACATGCCCTGAATGAATTATTTAAGAATTGCTCTCTATTTCACTGTCATTGTGTTTTGTTTTTGTAATTCATTTTGATAATGGGATTTATTGGATTTTCTCTGCTGCGTTCATGCAGCTGTACACACGCTTGATTGTCTTATGGAGACATATAAATCCATGGGTTTGAAGATTCTTACTAGTCAGGTGTATTCCTAGGTGTTGAATATGAAGTGTTTAGTCCATTTCGTTGAGCAAGGGGTAGGTCTTGACTATTGCATATTTGGCTTATGGAAAGGTATCTGTGCTAATTTCTATCTCTGGTTTTATGCAGCACCCCAACTCACTTTTCCCCTTAAGCAAGCATAAGGTGGTTTTCTAAATTTGAGACCCTGTTCTGTTTTGTAATTCAGTTCATGTGTAGCCAAGTTTACATTCCGTGTATTAGTGATAACTTATGATGTTTCATTTTCTGTGTGACTTATTTCACTTAGAATCATCGTACCTGAATCCACTCATTATGCCGCGACGGGCCTGATGAAATAGATTTCATTGGTGAGTGATATTCCTTTGTACGTACGTACCACACTTCTTTATCCATTTTTCGCTTTCTGGGATATTTAACTTGTACCGTAGACGAGGTTCTTGTAAACAGAGCCGTAAACAGAAACTTTGGGGTGGCTGTGTGTTTTGATTTTAATTTCGCTAAGCTATAGGAAAATAAGTGGTAATGCCGTAGGCTCCGTTGCTTTGTTTTTTAGGTTTTTGAGGAAACACCATACACATCTCCAGAGTGGCTGTTGGCAATTTACATCCCACCCATCAGCATAACAAGGCTCCCTGTTCTCCATGGCCTGTGCTGCCTTTCTGGATTTTACACTTTTTTCAGATGGCCCTTTTGAACGGGGGGCAGTGAGACTTCATTGTAGTGCAGATTTCTTTAACATGCTTGCTTGGTTGGCCAAAAAGGGCGTATGCGTTTTTTCCTGAATATATTCAGGAAAAAACGCATACGCCCTTTTTGGCCAAGTGCATCATTGTCGACGTTCTGCCTCTTTTCCTATGCTTTAAATGCAATTCCAGTCTACCCCCTGAAATCGTTTTCTTGCCATTCTGCCCCGCTTTCAAATCCTCTTCGCATCCTTTCTCCAATATATTTTTGGGTGATAGCTGTCATTTATAACTCTGCAGGTTTGTGAATTACAGTGTCCCTGAGCTCCTTTCTTCAACTCGCTTTCTTGTGAGCTGGCCGCAAACCCGCAGGATTGCTTCAGGCCCTAATCTGGTTCCGGCACGGCATGCTGAGCCTTTGGTTAATTCCTCTTCCTGGTGGGTAATGAGCGTTAAATTTGCCCGTGCAGACACCTTCACACGAGTCGTCATGGTGCCACTTTGCCCCGGTTATCTCTATGGAGGTTGGAGTTGGAGGGCCTCCTCGCTCAAGGTCAGTGTGCCCATGGAGCCAACCCTGCAACTTCAGGGCATGGTTGGGTGTTAGGATCACCACGTGGGGTCCTTTTCCCTTAGGAGGGAGGTGGCCTTTTGGGCTGCTGATTTCCAGGTTTTCAGATACTGCCAGTATCTTGGCCAGATGTGGCGGTGGGCCAAGCCCCTTGGTGACCGTAGTTTATCCTACCTGGATCGCATTCTTGCATTGTTCCATTTCAAGTGGTCCCAGGTTTTGCACTAATACTCCAATGGCGATTCACCGTTCACCAGGAATGTAAAGGTCAAAGGGTTTAGCTAAATTAGGGAGTTCCAGGGCAAGGGTCTGAATTGACTGCTCTTTCCATTCTTGAAAGGCCACTTCTGCATTCTATTCAAAAGGATCATCATCTTTTCCTTTCAGTGTTTCATATAGAGGCCCAGCTAGTAGACTGTAGTTAGGGATCCAGAAGCAGCAAACCCTGGCCTCCCCAGGAACCCCTAAGCTGTCTTCTAGTTTCAGAAATGGGTAAGGCTGTAAATTGTTTCTTCCCTTTCCTGGGATGGGCTTCTCCGACCTTCTGTGAGAATGAAGCCCAGGCAGGTCACCGTAGTCTGTGATATTTGAGCTTTGTCTTGGACAACTTGTATCCTTTATTGGCTTGGTAGTTCAGAGGTCTCCTTAGTAGGGCTGGCGATCAGAATGTCGTCTGCATATTGAAGGAGTGTTTCCTTTTCCAGAGGTAGAACTTTTAGTTCTTTAGCTGAGCTTTCCCCAAAGATGGTGTGGGAATTTTTGAACCCTTGGGGCAACACGGCCCGGAAGTATTGTTTTAGTTGTATGTTGAGTCCTGCCACTCACAAGCCAAAATTTCTTGTGACTCTGGGACTAATAGAATACAAAAGAAGGCATCATTGAAGACTAATACAGAATACCATGTCCTGGTGGTTGGTAGAATGACCAGCAGGGTGTAGGATTTAGGAACTACTGGAGGTATATCCTCGGTGGCTTCACTGACTGTCCTGACATCCTTTACCAGGACTCCAGCAGCCCATGGGGCTCTCGAGGTCAGGCCAATCCCAGGATATGGAGCTCACCTGGGCAGGTACCCCACCCCCACCCCAGCCCACGGGGCTCTCGTGTTCAGGCCCCTCCCAGGATATGGGGTTCCCTGGGCAGGTTCCCCTGCAGCCCATGGGGCTCTCGTGGTCAGGCCCCTCCCAGGATACAGAGCTACCCTTGCAGGTACCATGGCAGGGCTGGGAACACAGGAACCGTGCATATCGCCCTCATTGCAGAGCACTCCCAGCTCACCTGTCACTCAGATCTGACACAGAGCACCTCAGAGCAGGACTTGAACTAACAAACAGCAGCTCCGACAGGTCTGTGACCCTGGGCATCACTCTGTGTGGCCTCCCTCCACCTGGTCTTCCAGAGACTTCCACTGCACCCGGGGCACCAGGCCTCTGTCTCCACCCACCAGCCACCCCTCCTCTCCCTGACTCCTGGGTTCCTCTCATTAGGAGAGGGTTTTCTTGAAGTTGTCTCCCACTCATGGGCCAGATAATATAATTAGAAAACAAGCCAGAGCTGCAGCCCCTTGTCTATCCTGACTCTCAGGAGCCCACACCTGTTCCTTGGACCTGGCCGATTCAGCAAGTTCCAGTTTCTGCAACTGTGAGCCCCTGAGGGGTGATTATTGGCTGGCCTGGGAAGCCCGACCGTGCCGGCCAGCCCTCCCCAGGTGTGCCTGGGTTCAGATCAATATAAACACCGCTCCAGGCAGCAAGAGCCCCTGCAGCTGTGCCTGACGCCATTTTCTCTGCCCTGTCAGCAGTCTTGGGGCTGGACTGGTGGGAGGGAGTGAGAGGCCACGGCTTTGTGGGTGGCCCAGTGTGAGTGGGGCTCTGCTGGACTTTCTGCAGCAGTTGCCAAGATGCCACCTGCTAAAGAAGAGGATGTGTCACCCATACCTGCCGCTGGAATTTCTCCCTGGGCAGAGGTGAGTGAGGAAGAAAGCAGTGGGGGCCGGGACAGCAGGGGTATCTCAGGCAGGGAAATGGAAAGCTTCCAGAAGAGCACCCAGGGCCAGGACCATCCTGGCTGGCCTGCAGGCACCAAGTCGGCTGGCATGCTGTCACTCATGTGGCTCCATGGCCCTTCCTCTAGGCTTTCAAGTCCTTGTACATATTCAGGTGTTTTACCTGGGAAGGGTGGGAACATTTCAGCAGCAGCTGGCCTGGGGCTCAGCCCACGTTTACTCACAGATGCCTCGGCACGGTCCCCCAGCTTTGCAATGAGGACGCTTGTTGTGTGGGGCCTGCTGGCTGAATGGGAGATGATTCCCCACCACTGACCAACTTCAGAATTGTTTACAACTGGAGCAAGTGCCCTGATACGGTTTTCCTCTGTGTAACTGGTGGGTTCTGTTTTTTTTTCTTTTTTTCGTTTTTGGTTCAAGGTAGATTTTATTCCTCTTTTTTGTATTTACAGATATAAGCATGGAAATAATTTATTCATATAAATACATGTATGTGAAGGGAAGAATATTTTTTCTGTTTTACTTTTTGTAATTTGAACTTTATTTTATTTTTTTATACAGCAGGTTCTTTTTGGTTATCTATTTTATACATATAAATGTATACATGCCAATCCCAATCTCTCAACTCCTCCCACCACCACCCCCCAACAGCTTTCCCCCCTTGGTGTCCATACGTTTGTTGTCTACATCTGTTGCTCTATTTCTGCCTTGAAAAACGGTTCATCTGTAAAATTTGTCTAGGTTCCACATATATGCATTAATAGACAAGATTTGCTTTTCTCTTTCTGACTTACTTCACTCTGTATGACAGTCTCTAGATCCATCAACGTCTCTACAAATGACCCAATTTCATTCCTTTTTATGGCTTAGTAATATTCCATTTTATATATGTACCACATCTTTATGCATTCGTCTGTCTGTGGGCATTTAGGTTGCTTCCATTACCTGGATATTGTAAATAGTGATGCAATGAACATTGCGGTGAATGTCTCTTTTTGATTTATGGTTTTGTCTGGGTATATGCCCAGTAGTGGGATTGCTGTATCATATGGTAATTCTATTCTTAGTTTTATAAGAAACTCCATAATGTTCTCCACAGTGACTGTATCAATTTACATTCCCAACAATAGTGGAAGAGGGTTCCTTATCTCCACACCCTTTCCAGCACTTGTTGTTTGTAGATTTTCTGATGATGCCCATTCTAACAGGTGTGAGGTGATACACCATGGATGAGTCTATTTCGTTGAGCAAAGAGTAGGTCTTGTCTATTACATATTTGGCTTATGGAACGGTATGTGTGCTAATTTCAATCTCTGGTTTTATACAGCACCCCAACTCAACTTTCCCCTTAAGCAAGCATAAGTTTTTATCTAAATGTGAGACTCTGTTCGGTTTTGGAATTCAGTTTATGTGTAGCCAAGTTTACACTCTCTCTATTAGTGATATCTTATGATAATTCTCTTTCTCTGTGTGACCTATTTCTCTTAGAATCATCATACTTAAATCCACTCAATTTGCTGCTACAGGCCTGATGACATTGATTTCATTGCTGAGTGATATTCCGTTGTACGTAAGTAGCACAACTCCTTTATCCATTTTTTTCTTTCTGGGATATTTAATTTGTACTGGACTCAAGGTTCTTGTAAACACAGCAGCCCTAAATTTGGTGTTGGCTGTGTCTTGTTGATTTTAATTTTCCTAAGCTATAGGGCCATAAGTGGAAGTGCCCTAGGGTCTGTAGCTTTGTTTTTCAGATGTTTCAGGATACACCATAAACATCTCCAGAGTGTCTGTTGGCAATTTACATCCCGCCCATCAGCATAACAAGGCTCCCTGTTCTCCATGGCCTGTCCTGTGTTTCTGGTTTTTACACTTTTTTCAGATGGCCCTTTTGACGAATGGGAAATGAGACTTCATTGTAGTGCGGATTTCCATTTCTCGAGTGCTTGGTTGGCCAAAAAGGGCATATGTGTTTTTTCCTGAATATATTCAGGAAAAAATGTTTACGCACTTTTGTCCAAGTGCATCACTGTCAAAGATCTGCCGCTTTTCACATGCTTTAAATGCAATTCCAATCTACCTCCTGAAATATGATTCCTGCAATTCTGCCTCGTTTTCAAGTCCTCTTTGCAGACTTACTTCAATATATTTTTGCCAATAGCTGTCATTTATAACACTGCAGGTTTGTGAATTACAGTGCCCGTGATTTCCTTTCTTAACTCGTTTCCTTGAAAACTGGCCACAGAACCGCAGGTTTGCTTCAGGCCGTAATCAGGGTCCGGCACGGCACTCTGAGACTTTGGTTCATTCCACTTCCTGGTGGGAAATTAGAGTTAAATGTGCCCCTCCAGACACCTGCCTCACTCCTAGCCCCTTGGTGATGTGTGTCCTGTGGTTTGAGGCCACATGTGCTGGGCTCCTCACCTTTGACTGATGTGGCCCCACTGGTGTGAGGACACTCCTGCCTGGTTCCCATCCCCTTGGTGATGTGGGCCCTCCGGTGAGAGTCTGATCCTGGTTGAGTTCCTCACACTTCTGTGAGGTGGGCCCTCTTCTCTGAGGTCACTCCTGCCTGGCTGGCCCACCCCGCCTTGGCGACGTCGGCCCTCTGGTGGGATTTGGTGCCTGCTGGGTGTCTCCTCCCCTCGGTAATGAGGGCCCTCTGGCGTCAGGCCCTAACTCCTGGGCTCCCAATATTTTCTGATATGCGCCCTGTGGTTCGAGTACACTCCTGCCAGGTTCCCAACGCCATGGGAATGTGGGCCTTCTGCTCTGAGGTCCGAACCGTGGGTTGCTCAGTTTCATGATGAGGGCCCTCTGCTGCGAGTCCTCAACGGCCTGGATCCCATAGCCTCGCTGCTCCTGGCCACCTGCTGGGAGGTTACAACTGCGGGATTCCTCACCTTTTTTCTTCTATGGGCCCTCTGTTTTGAGACTCCTCCTGCCTGCCTCACTCCCAGCCCCTTGGTGATGTGTGTCCTCTGGTTTGAGGCCACGTATGCTGGGTCCCTCGCCTTTCGATGATGTGGCCCCACTGGTGTGAGGACACTCCTGCCTGGTTCCTATCCCCTTGATGATGTGGGCCCTCTGGTGAGAGTCTGATCCTGGCTGGGTTCCTCACCCTTCTGTGAGGGGGGCCCTCTGCTGTGAGGTCACTCCTGCCTGGCTGGCACACCCCACCTGGGCAACATCGGCCCTCTTGTTGCAGTTGGAACATGCTGGGAACCTCCCCTCGGTGATGGGGGCCCTCTTGCCTCAGGCCCTAACTGCTGGGTACCCACATTTTCTGATACATGCTAAGTGGTGCGAGGACATTCCTGCGAGGTTCCCATCCCCATGAGCATGTGGGCCTTCTGCTCTAAGGTCCCAACACCTGTGTTGTTCACCGTTTCATGATGTTGTCTCTCTGGTGTTTGTTCACCCAGGCCTAGATCCCATAGCCTCTGTGCTCTGAGCGGCCTGCTGGGAGGTTCCTACTGCTGGATTCCTTACCTTTTTTATTCTTTGGGTCCTGTGTTTTCATGCTCCTACTTCCTGACTCACTCCCAGCCCATTTGTGATGTAGGTCCTCTGGTTTAAGGCCACATGTACCGGTTTCCTCACCTTTATTGATGTGGCCTCACTGGTGTGAGGACACTCCTGCCTGGTTCCCATCCCCTTGGTGATGGGGGCCCTCTGGTGAGAGTCTGATCCTGTCTGGATTCCTCACACTTCTGGGAGGTGGGCCCTCTGCTGTGAGGTCACTCCTGCCTGGCTGGCACACGTCACGTTGGCGATGTGGGCCCTCAGTTGGGAGTTGGTGCCTGCTGGGAGTCTCCTCCCCTCGGTAATGAGGGCCCTCTGGCGTCAGGCCCTAACTGCTGGGTACCCACATTTTCTGATACGTGCTAAGTTGTGCGAGGACACTCGTGCCATGTTCCCAACCCCATGGAGATGTGGGCCTTCTGCTCTGAAGTCCAAACGGCTGGGTTGCTCACAGTATCATGATGTGGGCCCTCTGCTGTGAGTTCACTGTGGCCTGGATCGCATAGACTCGGTGCTCTGGGACGCCTGCTGGGAAGTTCCCACTGCAGGATTCCTCAGCTTTTTTATTCTATTCGCCCTGTGTTGTGAGGCTACTCATGCCTGCCTCACTCCGAACCCCTTGGAGATCTGGGTCCTCTGGTTTAGGCCACATGTGCTGGGTTCCTCACCTTTCTATGATGTGGCCACCCTGGTGTGAAGACAGTCCTGCCTGGTTCTGATGCCCTTGGTGATGTGGGCCCTCTGGTGAGAGTCTTACCCTGGCTTTGTTCCTCACCATTCTGTGAGGTAGGCCCTCAGCTGTGAGGTCACTCCTGCCTGGTTGTTGCATGTCCCCTTGGCGACATGGTCCCTCCGTAGGGAGTTGGTGCCTGCTTGGGGTCTCCTCCCCTTGGTAATGAGGGCCCTCTGGCATCAGGCCCTACTTTCTGGGTTCCCAAAATTCTCTGATGTGCGCCCTGTGGTGCGAGTACACTTCTGCCAAGTTCCCAACCACATGGGAATGTGGGCCTTCTGCTCTAAGGTCCCAACGGCTGGGTTGCTCACAGTTTCATGATGAGGGCCCTCTGTTTTGAGTTCAGTCAGGCCTGGATCCCATAGCCTCGCTGCTCCTGGCCGCCTGCTGGGAGGTTCCAACTGCGGGATTCCTCACCTTTTTTACGCAATGGGCCCTCTGTTTTGAGGCTCCTCCTGCCTGCCCCACTCCCAGCCCCTTGGTGATGTGTGTCCTGTAGTTTGAGGCCACTTGTGCTGGGTCCGTCACATTTCGGTGATGTGGCCCCACTGGTGTGAGGACACTCCTGCCTGGTTTCCATTCCCTTGGTGATGTGGGCCCTCTGGTGAGAGTCTGATCCTCTTTGGGTTCCTCACACTTTTGTGTGGTTGGCCCTCTGCTCTGAGGTCACTCCTGCCTGGCTGGCACACCGCGCATTGGCGACGTCGGCCCTCTGGTAGCAGTTGGAGCTTGCTGGGAGCCTCCTCTCCTCAGTGATGAGGGCCCTCTGGCGTCCGGCCCTAACTGCTGGGCTCCCCACCTTTTCTGTTGTGTGCCCACTGGTGCGATGACACTCCTGCTTGTTTCCCTTCCCCATGGGGATGTGGGCCTTGTGCTCTGAGGTCACAACGGCTGGGTTGCTTACAGTATCACGATGAGGGCCCTCTGTTGTGAGTTCATCACTGCCTGGATCCCATAGCCTCGGTGGTCTTGGCCGCCTGCTGGGATGTTCCAACTGCTGGATTCCTCACCTTTTTATACAATGGGCCATGTGTTGTGAGGTTAATCCTGCCTGCCTCGCTCTGAGACCCATGGTGATGTGGGTCTTCTGGTTTGAGGCCACATGTGCTGGGTACCTCAACTTTCGATGATGTGGCCCCACGGGTGTGAGGACACTCGTGCCTGATTCCCAGCGCCTTGCTTATGTGGGCACTCTGGTGAGAGTCTGATCTTGACTGGGTTCCTTACCCTTCTGTGAGGAGGGCGCTCTGATGTGAGGTCACTCCTGCCTGGATGGCTCATGTCGCCTTGGCGACGTATGCCCTCTGTTGGCCACTGAAGCATGCTGGGAGCCTCCTACCCTCTTTAATGAGGGCCCTGGAAGAAACGCATATACCCTTTTTGACCAAGTGCATCATTGTCGAAGTTCTGCCTCTTCTCCTATACTTTCAGAGGACTTCCCGTCTACCTCCTGAAATCGTATTCCTGGAATTCTGCCCCGCGTTCAAGTCCTCTTTGCAGCCTTACTTCAATATATTTTTGGACGATAGCTGTCATTTATAACTCTGCAGGTTTGTGAATTACAGTGCCCCTGAGCTCCATTCTTCAACTCGCTTTCTTGTGAGCTGGCCGCAAAACCGCAGGATTGCTTCAGGCCCTAATCTGGTTCCGGCACGGCATGTTGAGCCTTTGGCTAATTCCTCTTCCTGATGGGAAATGAGCGTTAAATTTGCTCGTGCAGACACCTACAGCTAATCTCTCATTGGTTCTCCCTATTCCTGTTCATCTTGCGCAGAAATTCCAAACTGTGCCAAACAGGAGGTTAAAGGCACTGACTCTCCAAGTGGGGAAAGAGTTAGTAAAGCGTCTGGAATTGTAAAACCGAGTATGAGGGGACGAAAACTGAGATGCATTTAAAAAGGTTTCCCGGTCACAGGTGGACCATATTCTGGGTTTCTCATGCGTGTTTTACCTGAAGGAAGAATCTCTTAAACCTGGAGAGGTGGTACCCATGGAATGGGTGCCATGCAGTATGACTTGAAAGGGCCTGCATTTTCTCAACGAACCTCACCAATGCTATCAGCCCAAAGTGTCGAACCTTATGTCTCACTCAGCTCTAGGTGTAGATGTGGTAAATCCAGGTTGCATCACAAGACCTGAATGAATTATTTAAGAATTGCTCTCTATTTCACTGTCATTGTGTTTGTTTTTGTAGTTTATTTTGATAATGGGATTTATCGGATTTTCTCTGCTGCCTTCATGCAGCTGTACACACACTTGATTCTCTTATGGAGACATATAAATCCATGGGTTTGAAGATTCTTACTAGTCATGTGTAATCCTAGGAGTTGAATATGGTGTGTTTAGTCCATTTGGTTGAGCAAGGGCTAGGTCTTGACTATTACATATTTGGCTTATGGAAAGGTATGTGTGCTAATTTCTATCTCTGGTTTTATGCAGCACCCCACCTCACCTTTCCGCATAAGCAAGCATAAGTTGGTTTTCTAAATTTGAGACCCTGTTCTGTTTTGTAATTCAGTTCATGTGTAGCCATGTTTACATTCCGTTTATTAGTGATATCTTATGATGTTTCATTTTCTGTGTGACTTATTTCACGTAGAATCATCGTACCTGGATCCACTCAATATGCCGCGAAGGGCCTGATGACATAGATTTTATTGCTGAGTGATATTCCATTGTATGTACGTACCACAACATCTTTAACCATTTTTCACATTCTGGGATATTTAACTTGTACCGTAGACGAGGTTCTTGTAAACAGAGCCGTCCCAAACTTTGGGGTGGCTGTGTGTTTTTGATTTTAATTTCCCTAAGCTATCCGACCATAAGTGGAAGTGCCATAGGCTGTGTTGCTATGTTTCCTAAGTGTTTCAGGAAACACCATACATTTCTCCAGAGTAGCTGTTGGCAATTTACATCTCGCCCATCAGCATAACAAATCTCCCTGTTCTCCATGACCTGTCCTGCCTTCTGGATTTTACACTTTTTTCAGATGGCCCTTTTGACCGGGGGGCAGTGAGACTTCATTGTAGTGCAGATTTCCTTGACACGCTTGCTTGGTTGGCCAAAAAGGGCGTATGCGTTTTTTCCTGAATATATTCAGGAAAAAACGCATACGCCCTTTTTGGCCAAGTGCATCATTGTCGACATTCTGCCTCTTTTCCTATGCTTTAAGTGCAATTCCAGTCTACCCCCTGAAATCGTTTTCCTGAACTTCTGCCCTGATTTCAAGTCCTCTTCGAAGACTTACTTCAGTATATTTTTGGACGATAGCTGTCATTCATAACTCTGCAGGTTTGTGAATTACAGTGCCCCTGAGCTCGTTTCTTCAACTCGCTTTCTGTGAGCTGGCCGCAAAAACTCAGGATTGCTTCCGGCCCTAATCTGTTTCCGGCAGGGAATGCTGAGCCTTTGGTTAATTCCTCTTCCTGGTGGGAAATGAGCGTTCCATTTGCCCGTGCAGACACCTACAGCTAGTCTCTCATTGGTTCTCCCTATTCCTGTTCATCTTGCGCAGAAATTGCAAACTGTGCCAAACAGGAGGATAAAGGCACTGACTCTCCAAGTGGGGAGAGTGTTAGTAAAGCGTCTGGAATGGTGAACCCGAGTACCAGGGTTCGAAAACTGAGATGCATTTGAAAAAATTTCCCAATCACACGGTGGACCATAAACTGGGTTTCCCATGCATGTTTTAGCTGAAGGAAGAATCCCTTAAACCTGGAGAGTTGGGACCCATGGAATGGGTACCATGCAATATGACTTCAAAGGGTCTGCGTTTGCTCACCGAACCTCACCAATGCTATCAGCCTGAAGTGTGCAGCCTTATGTCTCACCCAGCTCTGGATGTAGATGTGGTAAATCCAGGTTGCATCACAAGCCCTGAATGAATTATTTAAGAATTGCTCTCTATTTCACTGTCATTGTGTTTTGTTTTTGAAATTTATTTTGATAATGGGATTTATCGGATTTTCACTGCTGCCTTTAGGCCGCTGTACACACGCTTGATTTCCTTATGGAGACATATAAATCCATGGGTTTTAAGATTCTTCCCTGTCAGGTATCTTCCCAGGCGTTGAATATGGGGTGTTGAGTCCATTTCGTTGAGCAAGGAGTAGGTCTTGTCTATTATATATTTGGCTTATGGAACGGTATCTGTGCTAATTTCAATCTCTGGTTTTATGCAGCACCCCAACTCACCTTTCCCCATAAGCAAGCATAAGTTGGTTTTCTAAATTTGGGACCCTGTTCTGTTTTGTAATTCAGTTCATGTGTAGCCAAGTTTACATTCCGTGTGTTAATGATATCTTATGATGTTTCTTTTTCTGTGTGACTTATTTCTCATAGAATCATCGTACCTGAATCCACTCATTATGCCGCTACGGGCCTGATGACGTAGATTTCATTGCTGAGTGATATTCCATTGTACGTGCGTACCAAAACTTCTTTATGCATTTTTTGCTTTCTCGGATATTTAACTTGTACCGTAGACGAGGTTCTTGTAAACAGAGCCGTCCGAAAGTTTGGGGTGGCTGTGTGTTTTTGATTTTAATTTCCGTAAGCTATCCGACCATAAGTGGAAGTGCCATAGGCTGTGTTGCTTTGTTTCCTTCGTGTTTCAGGAAACACCATACACTTCTCCAGAGTGGCTGTTGGCAAATTACAGCCCGCCCATCAGCATAACAAGGCTCCCTGTTCTCCATGACCTTTCCTGCCTTTCTGGATTTTACACTTTTTTCAGATGGCCCTTTTGACCGGGGGGCAGTGAGACTTCATTGTAGTGCAGATTTCCTTTACACGCTTGCTTGGTTAGCCAAAAAGGGCGTATGCGTTTTTTCCTGAATATATTCAGGAAAAAACGCATACGCCCTTTTTGTCCAAGTGCATCATTGTCGACATTCTGCCTATTTTCCTATGCTTTAAGTGCAATACCAGTCTACCCCCTGAAATCGTTTTCCTGAAATTCTGCCCCGCTTTCCAGTCCTCTTCGAAGACTTACTTCAATACATTTTTGGACGATAGCTGTCATTCATTACTCTGCAGGTTTGTGAATTACAGTGCCCCTGAGCTCCTTTCTTCAACTCGCTTTCTTGTGAGCTTGCCGCAAACCCGCAGGATTTCTTCAGGCCCTAATCTGGTTCCGGCATTGCATGCTGAGCCTTTGGTTAATTCCTCTTCCTGGTGGGAAATGAGCGTTAAATTTGCACGTGCAGACACCTTCACATGAGTCGTCATGGTGCCCCATTGCCCCGGTTATCTCTATGGAGGTTGGAGTTGGAGGGCCTCCTCTCTCAAGATCAGTGTGCCCACGGAGCCAACCCTGCAACTTCAGGGCATGGTTGGGGGTTAGGATCACCACGAGGGTTCCTTTTCCCTTAGGAAGGAGGTGGCCATTTGGGCTGCTGATTTCCAGGTTATCAGATACTGCCAGTATCTTGGTCAGATGTGGAGGTGGGCCAAGCCCCTTGGTGACCGTAGTTTATCCTACCTGGATCGCATTCTTGCATTGTTCCATTTCAAGTGGTCCCAGGTTTTGCACTAATACTCCAATGGCGATTCACCGTTCACCAGGAATGTAAAGGTCAAAGGGTTTAGCTAAATTAGGGAGTTCCAGGGCAAGGGTCTGAATTGACTGCTCTTTCCATTCTTGAAAGGCCACTTCTGCATTCTATTCAAAAGGATCATCACCTTTTCCTTTCAGTGTTTCATATAGAGGCCGAGCTAGTAGACTGTAGTTAGGGATCCAGAAGCAGCAAACCCTGGCCTCCCCAGGAACCCCTAAGCTGTCTTCTAGTTTTAGAAATGGGTAAGGCTGTAAATTGTTTCTTCCCTTTCCTGGGATGGGCTTCTCCGACCTTCTGTGAGAATGAAGCCCAGGCAGGTCACCGTAGTCTGTGATATTTGAGCTTTGTCTTGGACAACTTGTATCCTTTATTCGCTTGGTAGTTCAGAGGTCTCCTTAGTAGGGCTGGCGATCAGAATGTCGTCTGCATATTGAAGGAGTGTTTCCTTTTCCAGACGTAGAACTTTTAGGTCTTTAGCTGAGCTTTCCCCAAAGATGGTGTGGGAATTTTTGAACCCTTGGGGCAACACGGCCCGGAAGTATTGTTTTAGTTGTATGTTGAGTCCTGCCACTCGCAAGCCAAAATTTCTTGTGACTCTGGGACTAATAGAATACAAAAGAAGGCATCATTGAAGACTAATACAGAATACCATGTGTTGGTGGTTGGTAGAATGACCAGCAGGGTGTAGGGTTTAGGAACTACTGGAGGTATATCCTCGGTGGCTTCACTGACTGTCCTGACATCCTTTACCAGGACTCCAGCAGCCCATGGGGCTCTCGAGGTCAGGCCAATCCCAGGATATGGAGCTCACCTGGGCAGGTACCCCACCCCCACCCCAGCCCACGGGGCTCTCGTGTTCAGGCCCCTCCCAGGATATGGGGTTCCCTGGGCAGGTTCCCCTGCAGCCCATGGGGCTCTCGTGGTCAGGCCCCTCCCAGGATACAGAGCTACCCTTGCAGGTACCATGGCAGGGCTGGGAACACAGGAACCGTGCATATCGCCCTCATTGCAGAGCACTCCCAGCTCACCTGTCACTCAGATCTGACACAGAGCACCTCAGAGCAGGACTTGAACTAACAAACAGCAGCTCCGACAGGTCTGTGACCCTGGGCATCACTCTGTGTGGCCTCCCTCCACCTGGTCTTCCAGAGACTTCCACTGCACCCGGGGCACCAGGCCTCTGTCTCCACCCACCAGCCACCCCTCCTCTCCCTGACTCCTGGGTTCCTCTCATTAGGAGAGGGTTTTCTTGAAGTTGTCTCCCACTCATGGGCCAGATAATATAATTAGAAAACAAGCCAGAGCTGCAGCCCCTTGTCTATCCTGACTCTCAGGAGCCCACACCTGTTCCTTGGACCTGGCCGATTCAGCAAGTTCCAGTTTCTGCAACTGTGAGCCCCTGAGGGGTGATTATTGGCTGGCCTGGGAAGCCCGACCGTGCCGGCCAGCCCTCCCCAGGTGTGCCTGGGTTCAGATCAATATAAACACCGCTCCAGGCAGCAAGAGCCCCTGCAGCTGTGCCTGACGCCATTTTCTCTGCCCTGTCAGCAGTCTTGGGGCTGGACTGGTGGGAGGGAGTGAGAGGCCACGGCTTTGTGGGTGGCCCAGTGTGAGTGGGGCTCTGCTGGACTTTCTGCAGCAGTTGCCAAGATGCCACCTGCTAAAGAAGAGGATGTGTCACCCATACCTGCCGCTGGAATTTCTCCCTGGGCAGAGGTGAGTGAGGAAGAAAGCAGTGGGGGCCGGGACAGCAGGGGTATCTCAGGCAGGGAAATGGAAAGCTTCCAGAAGAGCACCCAGGGCCAGGACCATCCTGGCTGGCCTGCAGGCACCAAGTCGGCTGGCATGCTGTCGCTCATGTGGCTCCATGGCCCTTCCTCTAGGCTTTCAAGTCCTTGTACATATTCAGGTGTTTTACCTGGGAAGGGTGGGAACATTTCAGCAGCAGCTGGCCTGGGGCTCAGCCCACGTTTACTCACAGATGCCTCGGCACGGTCCCCCAGCTTTGCAATGAGGACGCTTGTTGTGTGGGGCCTGCTGGCTGAATGGGAGATGATTCCCCACCACTGACCAACTTCAGAATTGTTTACAACTGGAGCAAGTGCCCTGATACGGTTTTCCTCTGTGTAGCTGGTGGGTTCTGTTTTTTTTTCTTTTTTTCGTTTTTGGTTCAAGGTAGATTTTATTCCTCTTTTTTGTATTTACAGATATAAGCATGGAAATAATTTATTCATATAAATACATGTATGTGAAGGGAAGAATAATTTTTCTGTTTTACTTTTTGTAATTTGAATTTTATTTTATTTGTTTATACAGCAGGTTCTTTTTGGTTATCTATTTTATACATATAAATGTATACATGCCAATCCCAATCTCTCAACTCCTCCCACCACCACCCCCCAACAGCTTTCCCCCCTTGGTGTCCATACGTTTGTTGTCTACATCTGTTGCTCTATTTCTGCCTTGCAAAACGGTTCATCTGTACAATTTGTCTAGGTTCCACATATAGGCATTAATAGACAAGATTTGTTTTTCTCTTTCTGACTTACTTCACTCTGTATGACAGTCTCTAGATCCATCAACGTCTCTACAAATGACCCAATTTCATTCCTTTTTATGGCTTAGTAATATTCCATTTTATATATGTACCACATCTTTATGCATTCGTCTGTCTGTGGGCATTTAGGTTGCTTCCATTACCTGGATATTGTAAATAGTGATGCAATGAACATTGCGGTGAATGTCTCTTTTTGATTTCTGGTTTTATCTGGGTATATGCCCAGTAGTGGGATTGCTGTATCATATGGTAATTCTATTCTTAGTTTTATAAGAAACTCCATAACGTTCTCCACAGTGACTGTATCAAATTACATTCCCAACAATAGTGGAAGAGGGTTCCTTAACTCCACACCCTTTCCAGCATTTGTTTTTTGTAGATTTTCTGATTATGCCCATTCTAACAGGTGTGAGGTGATACACCATGGATGAGTCTATTTCGTTGAGCAAAGAGTAGGTCTTGTCTATTACATATTTGGCTTATGGAACGGTATCTGTGCTAATTTCAATCTCTGGTTTTATGCAGCACCCCAACTCACCTTTCCCCAAAAGCAAGCATAAGTTGGTTTTCTAAATTTGAGACCCTGTTCTGTTTTGTAAATCAGTTTATGTGTAGCCAAGTTTACATTCCGTGTATTACTGATATATTATGTTGTTTCTTTTTCTGTGTGACTTATTTCTCGTAGAATCATCGTACCTGAATCCACTCATTATGCCGCTACGGGCCTGAAGACGTAGATTTCATTGCTGAGTGATATTCCATTGTACGTGCGTACCAAAACTTCTTTATCCATTTTTTCCTTTCTCGGATATTTAACTTGTACCGTAGACAAGGTTCTTGTAAACAGAGCCATCCCAAATTTTGGGGTGGCTGTGTGTTTGTGATTTTAATTTCCCTAATCTATAGGACCATAAGTGGAAGTGACATAGGCTGTGTTGCTTTGTTTCCTACGTGTTTCAGGATACACCATACATTTCTCCAGAGTGGCTGTTGGCAATTTACATCCCGACCATCAGCATAACAAGGCTCCCTGTTCTCCAAGACCTGTCCTGCCTTTCTGGATTTTAAACTTTTTTCAGATGGCCCTTTTGACCGGGGGGCAGTAAGACTTCATTGTAGTGCAGATTTCCTTTACACGCTTGCTTGGTTGGCCAAAAAGGGCGTATGCGTTTTTTCCTGAATATATTCAGGAAAAAACGCATACGCCCTTTTTGTCCAAGTGCATCATTGTCGACATTCTGCCTATTTTCCTATGCTTTAAGTGCAATACCAGTCTACCCCCTGAAATCGTTTTCCTGAAATTCTGCCCTGCTTTCAAGTCCTCTTGGAAGACTTCCTTCAGTACATTTTTGGACGATAGCTGTCATTCATAACTCTGCATGTTTGTGAATTACTGTGCCCCTGAACTCATTTCTTCAACTCGCTTTCTTGTGAGCTGGCCGCAAAACCGCAGGATTGCTTCAGGCCCTAATCTGTTTCCGGCCGGGCACGCTGAGCCTTTGTTTAATTCCTCTTCCTGGTGGGAAATGAGCGTTCAATTTGCCCGTGCAGACACCAACAGCTAGTCTCTCTTTGGTTCTCCCTATTCCTGTTCATCTTGCGCAGAAATTGCAAACTGTGCCAAACAAGAGGTTAAAGGCACTGACTCTCCAAGTGGGGAGAGTGTTAGTAAAGCGTCTGGAATGGTGAACCCGAGTACCAGGGGACGAAAACTGAGATGCATTTGTAAACGTTTCCCAATCACACAGCGGACGATAGTCTGGGTTTCCCATGCATGTTTTAGCTGAAGGAAGAATCCCTTAAACCTGGAGAGTTGGGACCCATGGAATGGGTACCATGCAGTATGACTTCAAAGGGTCTGCGTCTGCTCACCGAACCTCACCAATGCTATCAGCCCGAAGTGTCCAGCCTTATGTCTCACCCAGCTCTGGGTGTAGATGTGGTTAATCCAGGTTGCATCACAAGCCCTGAATGAATTATTTAAGAATTGCTCTCTATTTCACTGTCATTGTGTTTTGTTTTTGAAATTTATTTTGATAATGGGATTTATCGGATTTGCACTGCTGCATTTAGGCCGCTGTACACACGCTTGTTTTCCTTACGGAGACATATAAATCCATGGGTTTTAAGATTCTTACTTGTCAGGTATCTTCCCAGGCGTTGAATATGGGGTGTTGAGTCCATTTCGTTGAGCAAGGAGTAGGTCTTGTCTATTATATATTTGGCTTATGGAACGGTATCTGTGCTAATTTCAATCTCTGGTTTTATGCAGCACCCCAACTCACCTTTCCCCATAAGCAAGCATAAGTTGGTTTTCTAAATTTGAGACCCTGTTCTGTTTTGTAATTCAGTTTATGTGTAGCCAAGTTTACATTCCGTGTATTAGTGGTATCTTATGATGTTTCTTTTTTTGTGTGACTTATTTCTCGTAGAATCATCGTACCTGAATCCACTCATTATGCCGCTACGGACCTGAAGACGTAGATTTCATTGCTGAGTGATATTCCATTGTACGTGCATACCACAACTTCTTTATCCATTTTTTGCTTTTTCGGATATTTAACATGTACCGTAGACGAGGTTCTTGTAAACAGAGCCGTCCCAAACTTTGGGGTGGCTGTGTGTTTTTGATTTTAATTTCCCTAAGCTATAGGACCATAAGTGGAAGTGCCATAGGCTGTGTTGCTTTGTTTCCTTCGTGTTTCACCAAACACCATACACTTCTCCAGATTGGCTGTTGGCAATTTATATCCCGCCCATCAGCGTAACAAGGCTCCCAGTTCTCCATGACCTGTCCTGCCTTTCTGGATTTTACACTTTTTTCTGATGGCCCTTTTGACCGGGGGGCAGTGAGACTTCATTGTAGTGCAGATTTCCTTTACACGCTTGCTTGGTTGGCCAAAAAGGGCGTATGCGTTTTTTCCTGAATATATTCAGGAAAAAACGCATACGCCCTTTTTGGCCAAGTGCATCATTGTCGACATTCTGCCTCTTTTCCTATGCTTTAAGTGCAATTCCAGTCTATCCCCTGAAATCGTTTCTCTGAAATTCTGCCCCGCTTTCAAGTCCTCTTGGAAGACTTACTTCAGTACATTTTTGGACGATAGCTGTCATTCATAACACTGCAGGTTTGTGAATTACAGTGCCCCTGAGCTCCTTTCTTCAACTCGCTTTCTTGTGAGCTGGCCGCAAAACCGCAGGATTGCTTCAGGCCCTAATCTCTTTCCGGCCGGGCACGCTGAGCCTTTGGTTAATTCCTCATCCTGGTGGGAAATGAGCGTTCCATTTGCCCGTGCAGGCACCTACAGCTAGTCTCTCATTGGTTCTCCCTATGCCTGTTCATCTTGCGCAGAAATTGCAAACTGTACCAAACAGGAGTTTAAAGGCACTGACTCTCCAAGTGGGAAGAGTGTTAGTAAAGCGTCTGGAATGGTGAACCCGAGTACCAGGGGACGAAACCTGAGATGCATTTGAAAATGTTTCCCGGTCACACAGTACACTGTACTGTGGGTTTCCCATGCATGTTTTAGCTGAAGGAAGTATCCCTTAAACCTGGAGAGTTGGGACCCATGGAATGGGTACCATGCAGTATGACTTCAAAGGGTCTGCGTTTGCTCACCGAACCTCACCAATGCTATCAGCCCGAAGTGTCCAGCCTTATGTCTCACCCAGCTCTGGGTGTAGATGTGGTAAATCCAGGTGGCATCACAAGCCCTGAATGAATTATTTAAGAATTGCTCTCTATTTCACTGTCATTGTGTTTTGTTTTTGAAATTCATTTTGATAATGGGATTTATCGGATGTTCACTGCTGCGTTTAGGCCGCTGTACACACGCTTGATTTCCTTATGGAGACATATAAATCCATGGGTTTTAAGATTCTTACTTGTCAGGTATCTTCCCAGGCGTTGAATATGGGGTGTTGAGTCCATTTCGTTGAGCAAGGAGTAGGTCTTGTCTATTATATATTTGGCTTATGGAACGGTATTTGTGCTAATTTCAATCTCTGGTATTATGCAGCACCTCAACTCACTTTTCCCCATAAGCAAGCATAAGTTGGTTTTCTAAATTTGAGACCCTGTTCTGTTTTGTAATTCAGTTCATGTGTAGCCAAGGTGACATTCCGTGTATTAGTGATATCTTATGATGTTTCTTTTTCTGTGTGACTTATTTCTCGAAGAATCATCGTACCTGAATCCACTCATTATGCCGTTAGGACCTGATGACGTAGATTTCATTGCTGAGTGATATTCCACTGTACGTGCGTACCACAACTTCTTTATGCATTTTTTGATTTCTTGGATATTTAACTTGTACCGTAAACAAGGTTCTTGTAAACAGAGCCATCCCAAACTTTGGGGTGGCTGTGTGTTTTTGATTTTAATTTCCCTAAGCTATAGGACCATAAGTGGAAGTGCCATAGGCTGTGTTGCTTTGTTTCCTACGTGTTTCAGGAAACACCATACACTTCTCCAGAGTGGCTGTTGGCAATTTACATCCCGCCCATCCGCATAACAAGGCTCCCTGTTCTCCATGACCTGTCCTGCCTTTCTGGATTTTACACTTTTTTCAGATGGCCCTTTTGACCACGGGGCAGTGAGACTTCATTGTAGTGACGATTTCATTTACACGCTTGCTTGGTTGGCCAAAAAGGGCGTTTGCGTTTTTTCCTGAATATATTCAGGAAAAAACGCATATGCCCTTTTTAGCCAAGTGCATCATTGTCGACATTCTGCCTCTGTTCCTATGCTTTAAGCGCAATTCCTGTCTACCCCCTGAAATCGTGTTCCTGAAATTCTGCCCCGCTTTCAAGTCCTCTTCGAAGACTTACTTCAGTACATTTTGGACGATAGCTGTCATTCATAACTCTGCAGGTTTGTGAATTACAGTGCCCCTGAGCTCCTTTCTTCAACTCGCTTCCATGTGAGCTGGCCGCCAATCCGCAGTATTGCTTCAGGCCCTAATCTGTTTCCGGCAGGGCACGTTGAGCCTTTGGTTAATTCCTCTTCCTGGTGGGAAATGTGCTTCCATTTGCCCGTGCAGGCATCTACAGCTAGTCTCTCATTGGTTCTCCCTATTCCTGTTCATCTTGCGCAGAAATTGCAAACTGTGCCAAACAGGAGGTGAAAGGCACTGACTCTCCAAGTGAGGAGAGTGTTAGTAAAGCGTCTGGAATGGTGAACTTGAGTACCAGGGGACGAAAACTGAGATGCATTTGAAAACGTTTCCCAATCACACGGTTGAACATACTCTGGGTTTCCCATGCATGTTTTAACTGAAGAAGAATTCCTAAACCTGGAGAGTTGGGACCCATGGAATGGGTACCATGCAGTATGACTTCAAAGGGTCTGCGTTTGCTCACCGAACTTCACCAATGCTATCAGCCCAAAGTGTCCAGCCTTATGTCTCACCCAGCTCTGGGTGTAGATGTGGTAAATCCAGGTTGCATCACAAGCCCTGAATGAATTATTTAAGAATTGCTCTCTATTTCACTGTCATTGTGTTTTGTTTTTGAAATTCATTTTGATAATGGGATTTATCGGATATTCACTGCTGCATTTAGGCCGCTCTACACACGCTTGATTTCCTTATGGAGACATATAAATCCATGGGTATTAAGATTCTTCCTTGTCAGGTATCTTCCCAGGCGTTGAATATGGGGTGTTGAGTCCATTTCGTTGAGCAAGGAGTAGGTCTTGTCTATTATATATTTGGCTTATGGAACGGTATCTGTGCTAATTTCAATCTCTGGTTTTATGCAGCACCCCAACTCACCTTTCCCCATAAGCAAGCATAAGTTGGTTTTCTAAATTTGAGACCCTGTTCTGTTTTGTAATTCAGTTTATGGGTAGCCAAGTTTACATTCCGTGTATTAGTGATATCTTATGATGTTTCTTTTTCTGTGTGACTTATTTCTCGTAGAATCATCATACCTGAATCCACTCATTATGCCGCTGCGGGCCTGATGACGTAGATTTCATTGCTGAGTGATATTCCATTGTACGTGCGTATCACAACTTCTTTATCAATTTTTTACTTTCTGGGATATTTTACTTGTACCGTAGACGAGGTTCTTGTAAACAGAGCCGTCCCGAACTCTGGGGTGGCTGTGTGTTTTTGATTTTAATTTCCCTAAGCTATAGCACCATAAGTGGAAGTGCCATAGGCTGTGTTGTTTTGTTAACTACGTGTTTCAGGAAACACCATACACTTTTCCAGAGTGGATGTTGGCAATTTAAATCCGCCCATCAGCATAACAAGGCTCCCTGTTCTCCATGACCTGTCCTGCCTTTCTGGATTTTACACTTTTTTCAGATGGCCCTTTTGACCGGGGGGTAGTAAGACTTCATTGTAGTGCAGATTTCCTTTACACGCTTGCTTGGTTGGCCAAAAAGGGCGTATGCGTTTTTTCCTGAATATATTCAGGAAAAAACGCATACGCCCTTTTTGGCCAAGTGCATCATTGTCGACATTCTGCCTCTTTTCCTATGCTTTAAGTGCAATTCCAGTCTACCCCCTGAAATCGTTTTCCTGAAATTCTGCCCCGCTTTCAAGTCCTCTTGGAAGACTTACTTCAGTACATTTTTGGACGATAGCTCTCATTCATGACTCTGCATGTTTGTGAATTACAGTGCCCCTGAACTCATTTCTTCAACTCGCTTTCTTGTGAGCTGGCCGCAAAACCGCAGGATTGCTTCAGGCCCTAATCTGTTTCCGGCCGGGCACGCTGAGCCTTTGGTTAATTCCTCTTCCTGGTGGGATATGAGCATTCAACTTGCCCGTGCAGACACCAACAGCTAGTCTCTCATTGGTTCTCCCTATTCCTGTTCATCTTGCGCAGAAATTGCAAACTGTACCAAACAGGAGTTTAAAGGCACTGACTCTCCAAGTGGGAAGAGTGTTAGTAAAGCGTCTGGAATGGTGAACCCGAGTACCAGGGGACGAAACCTGAGATGCATTTGAAAACGTTTCCCGGTCACACAGTGCACTGTACTGTGGGTTTCCCATGCATGTTTTAGCTGAAGGAAGTATCCCTTAAACCTGGAGAGTTGGGACCCATGGAATGGGTACCATGCAGTATGACTTCAAAGGGTCTGCGTTTGCTCACCGAACCTCACCAATGCTATCAGCCCGATGTGTCCAGCCTTATGTCTCACCCAGCTCTGGGTGTAGATGTGGTAAATCCAGGTTGCATCACAAGCCCTGAATGAATTATGTAAGAATTGCTCTCTATTTCACTGTCATTGTGTTTTGTTTTTGAAATTTATTTTGATAATGGGATTTATCGGATGTTCACTGCTGCGTTTAGGCCGTTGTACACACGCTTGATTTCCTTATGGAGACATATAAATCCATGGGTTTTAAGATTCTTACTTGTCAGGTATCTTGCCAGGCGTTGAATATGGGGTGTTGAGTCCATTTTGTTGAGTAAGGAGTAGGTCTTGTCTATTATATATTTGGCTTATGGAACGGTATCTGTGCTAATTTCAATCTCTGGTTTTATGCAGCACCCCAACTCACCTTTCCCCATAAGCAAGCATAAGTTGGTTTTCTAAATTTGAGACCCTGTTCTGTTTTGTAATTCAGTTTATGTGTAGCCAAGTTTACATTCCGTGTATTACTGATATATTATGATGTTTCTTTTTCTGTGTGACTTATTTCTTGTAGAATCATCGTACCTGAATCCACTCATTATTCCGCTACGGACCTGATGACGTAGATTTCATTGCTGAGTGATATTCCATTGTACGTGCGTACCACAACTTCTTTACCCATTTTTTGCTTTCTCAGATATTTAACATGTACCGTAGACGAGGTTCTTGTAAACAGAGCCGTCCCAAACTTTGGGGTGGCTGTGTGTTTCTGATTTTAATTTCCCTAAGCTATAGGACCATAAGTGGAAGTGCCATAGGCTGTGTTGCTTTGTTTCCTTCGTGTTTCACGAAACACCATACACTTCCCCAGATTGGCTGTTGGCAATTTATATCCCGCCCATCAGCGTAACAAGGCTCCCTGTTCTCCATGACCTGTCCTGCCTTTGTGGATTTTACACATTTTTCAGATGGCCCTTTTGACCGGGGGGCAGTGAGACTTCATTGTAGTGCAGATTTCTTTACATGCTTGCTTGGTTGGCCAAAAAGGGCGTATGCGTTTTTTCCTGAATATATTCAGGAAAAAACGCATACGCCCTTTTTGGCCAAGTGCATCATTGTCGACATTCTGCCTCGTTTCCTATGCTTTAAGTGCAATTGCAGTCTATCCCCTGAAATCGTTTCTCTGAAATTCTGCCCCGCTTTCAAGTCCTCTTGGAAGACTTACTTCAGTACATTTGCCGACGATACCTGTCATTCATAACTCTGCAGGTTTGTGAATTACAGTGCCCCTGAGCTCCTTTCTTCAACTCGCTTTCTTGTGAGCTGGCCGCAAAACCGCAGGATTGCTTCAGGCCCTATTCTGTTTCCGGCCGTGCACGCTGAGCCTTTGGTTAATTCCTCATCCTGGTGGGAAATGAGCGTTCCATTTGCCCGTGCAGGCACCTACAGCTAGTCTCTCATTGGTTCTCCCTATGCCTGTTCATCTTGCGCAGAAATTGCAAACTGTACCAAACAGGAGTTTAAAGGCACTGACTCTCCAAGTGGGAAGAGTATTAGTAAAGCGTCTGGAATGGTGAACCCGAGTACAAGGGGACGAAACCTGAGATGCATTTGAAAACGTTTCCCGGTCACACAGTGCACTGTACTGTGGGTTTCCCATGCATGTTTTAGCTGAAGGAAGTATCCCTTAAACCTGGAGAGTTGGGACCCATGGAATGGGTACCATGCAGTATGACTTCAAAGCGTCTGCATTTGCTCATCGAACCTCACCAATGCTGTCAGCCCGAAGTGTCCAGCCTTATGTCTCACTCAGCTCTGGGTGTAGATGTGGTAAATCCAGGTTGCATCACAAGCCCTGAATGAATTATTTAAGAATTGCTCTCTATTTCACTGTCATTGTGTTTGTTTTTGTAATTCATTTTGATAATGGGTTTTATCGGATTTTCTCTGCTGCATTCATGCCGCTGTACACACACCTGAGTCTCTTACGGAGACATATAAATCCATGGGTTTGAAGGTTCTTACTAGTCATGTGTAATCCTAGGCGTTGAATATGGGGTGTTTAGTCCATTTCGTTGAGCAAGGGCTAGGTCTTGACTATTACATATTTGGCTTATGGAAAGGTATCTGTGCTAATTTCTATCTCTGGTTTTATGCAGCACCACAACTCACCTTTCCCCTTAAGCAAGCATAAGTTGGTTTTCTAAATTTGAGACCCTGCTGTGTTTTGTAATTCAGTTCATGTGTAGCCAAGTTTACATTCCGTGTATTAGTGATATCTTATGATGTTTCATTTTCTGTGTGACTTATTTCACTAAGAATCATCGTACGTGAATCCACTCATTATGCCGCAACGGGCCTGATGACATAGATTTCATTGGTGAGTGATATTCCTTTGTACGTACGTACCACACTTCTTTATCCATTTTTCGCTTTCTGGGATATTTAACTTGTACCGTAGACGAGGTTCTTGTAAACAGAGCCGTAAACAGAAACTTTGCGGTGGCTGTGTGTTTTTGATTTTAATTTCCCTAAGCTATAGGAAAATAACTGGTAATGCCGTAGGCTCTGTTGCTTTGTTTTTTAGGTTTTTGAGGAAACACCATACACATCTCCAGAGTGGCTGTTGGCAATTTACATCCCGCCCATCAGCATAACAAGGCTCCCTGTTCTCCATGGCCTGTGCTGCCTTTCTGGATTTTACAATTTTTTCAGATGGCCCTTTTGAACGGGGGGCAGTGAGACTTCATTGTAGTGCAGATTTCTTTAACATGCTTGCTTGGTTGGCCAAAAAGGGCGTATGCGTTTTTTCCTGAATATATTCAGGAAAAAACGAATACGCCCTTTTTGGCCAAGTGCATCATTGTCGACGTTCTGCCTCATTTCCTATGCTTTAAATGCAATTCCAGTCTACCCCCTGAAATCGTTTTCTTGCAATTCTGCCCCGCTTTCAAGTCCTCTTCGCAGCCTTCCTTCAGTATATTTTTGGGTGATAGCTGTCATTTATAACTCTGCAGGTTTGTGAATTACAGTGTCCCTGAGCTCCTTTCTTCAACTCGATTTCTTGTGAGCTGGCCGCAAACCCGCAGGATTGCTTCAGGCCCTAATCTGGTTCCGGCACGGCATGCTGAGCCTTTGGTTAATTCCTCTTCCTGGTGGGAAATGAGCGTTAAATTTGCCCGTGCAGACACCTTCACACGAGTCTTCATGGTGCCACTTTGCCCCGGTTATCTCTATGGAGGTTGGAGTTGGAGGGCCTCCTCGCTCAAGGTCAGTGTGCCCATGGAGCCAACCCTGCAACTTCAGGGCATGGTTGGGTGTTAGGATCACCACGTGGGGTCCTTTTCCCTTAGGAGGGAGGTGGCCTTTTGGGCTGCTGATTTCCAGGTTTTCAGATACTGCCAGTATCTTGGCCAGATGTGGCGGTGGGCCAAGCCCCTTGGTGACCGTAGTTTATCCTACCTGGATCGCATTCTTGCATTGTTCCATTTCAAGTGGTCCCAGGTTTTGCACTAATACACCAATGGTGATTCACCGTTCACCAGGAATGTAAAGGTCAAAGGGTTTAGCTAAATTAGGGAGTTCCAGGGCAAGGGTCTGAATTGACTGCTCTTTCCATTCTTGAAAGGCCACTTCTGCATTCTATTCAAAAGGATCATCATCTTTTCCTTTCAGTGTTTCATATAGAGGCCCAGCTAGTAGACTGTAGTTAGGGATCCAGAAGCAGCAAACCCTGGCCTCCCCAGGAACCCCTAAGCTGTCTTCTAGTTTCAGAAATGGGTAAGGCTGTAAATTGTTTCTTCCCTTTCCTGGGATGGGCTTCTCCGACCTTCTGTGAGAATGAAGCCCAGGCAGGTCACCGTAGTCTGTGATATTTGAGCTTTGTCTTGGACAACTTGTATCCTTTATTGGCTTGGTAGTTCAGAGGTCTCCTTAGTAGGGCTGGCGATCAGAATGTCGTCTGCATATTGAAGGAGTGTTTCCTTTTCCAGAGGTAGAACTTTTAGTTCTTTAGCTGAGCTTTCCCCAAAGATGGTGTGGGAATTTTTGAACCCTTGGGGCAACACGGCCCGGAAGTATTGTTTTAGTTGTATGTTGAGTCCTGCCACTCACAAGCCAAAATTTCTTGTGACTCTGGGACTAATAGAATACAAAAGAAGGCATCATTGAAGACTAATACAGAATACCATGTCCTGGTGGTTGGTAGAATGACCAGCAGGGTGTAGGATTTAGGAACTACTGGAGGTATATCCTCGGTGGCTTCACTGACTGTCCTGACATCCTTTACCAGGACTCCAGCAGCCCATGGGGCTCTCGAGGTCAGGCCAATCCCAGGATATGGAGCTCACCTGGGCAGGTACCCCACCCCCACCCCAGCCCATGGGGCTCTCGTGTTCAGGCCCCTCCCAGGATATGGGGTTCCCTGGGCAGGATCCCCTGCAGCCCATGGGGCTCTCGTGGTCAGGCCCCTCCCAGGATACAGAGCTACCCTTACAGGTACCATGGCAAGGCTGGGAACACAGGAACCGTGCATATCGCCCTCATTGCAGAGCACTCCCAGCTCACCTGTCACTCAGATCTGACACAGAGCACCTCAGAGCAGGACTTGAACTAACAAACAGCAGCTCCGACAGGTCTGTGACCCTGGGCATCACTCTGTGTGGCCTCCCTCCACCTGGTCTTCCAGAGACTTCCACTGCACCCGGGGCACCAGGCCTCTGTCTCCACCCACCAGCCACCCCTCCTCTCCCTGACTCCTGGGTTCCTCTCATTAGGAGAGGGTTTTCTTGAAGTTGTCTCCCACTCATGGGCCAGATAATATAATTAGAAAACAAGCCAGAGCTGCAGCCCCTTGTCTATCCTGACTCTCAGGAGCCCACACCTGTTCCTTGGACCTGGCCGATTCAGCAAGTTCCAGTTTCTGCAACTGTGAGCCCCTGAGGGGTGATTATTGGCTGGCCTGGGAAGCCCGACCGTGCCGGCCAGCCCTCCCCAGGTGTGCCTGGGTTCAGATCAATATAAACACCGCTCCAGGCAGCAAGAGCCCCTGCAGCTGTGCCTGACGCCATTTTCTCTGCCCTGTCAGCAGTCTTGGGGCTGGACTGGTGGGAGGGAGTGAGAGGCCACGGCTTTGTGGGTGGCCCAGTGTGAGTGGGGCTCTGCTGGACTTTCTGCAGCAGTTGCCAAGATGTCACCTGCTAAAGAAGAGGATGTGTCACCCATACCTGCCGCTGGAATTTCTCCCTGGGCAGAGGTGAGTGAGGAAGAAAGCAGTGGGGGCCGGGACAGCAGGGGTATCTCAGGCAGGGAAATGGAAAGCTTCCAGAAGAGCACCCAGGGCCAGGACCATCCTGGCTGGCCTGCAGGCACCAAGTCGGCTGGCATGCTGTCACTCATGTGGCTCCATGGCCCTTCCTCTAGGCTTTCAAGTCCTTGTACATATTCAGGTGTTTTACCTGGGAAGGGTGGGAACATTTCAGCAGCAGCTGGCCTGGGGCTCAGCCCACGTTTACTCACAGATGCCTCGGCACGGTCCCCCAGCTTTGCAATGAGGACGCTTGTTGCGTGGGGCCTGCTGGCTGAATGGGAGATGATTCCCCACCACTGACCAACTTCAGAATTGTTTACAACTGGAGCAAGTGCCCTGATACGGTTTTCCTCTGTGTAACTGGTGGGTTCTGTTTTTTTTTCTTTTTTTCGTTTTTGGTTCAAGGTAGATTTTATTCCTCTTTTTTGTATTTACAGATATAAGCATGGAAATAATTTATTCATATAAATACATGTATGTGAAGGGAAGAATGTTTTTTCTGTTTTACTTTTTGTAATTTGAATTTTATTTTATTTTTTTATACAGCAGGTTCTTTTTGGTTATCTATTTTATACATATAAATGTATACATGCCAATCCCAATCTCTCAACTCCTCCCACCACCACCCCCCAACAGCTTTCCCCCCTTGGTGTCCATACGTTTGTTGTCTACATCTGTTGCTCTATTTCTGCCTGGCAAAACGGTTCATCTGTACAATTTTTCTAGGTTCCACATATATGCATTAATAGACAAGATTTGTTTTTCTCTTTCTGACTTACTTCACTCTGTATGACAGTCTCTAGATCCATCAACGTCTCTACAAATGACCCAATTTCATTCCTTTTTATGGCTTAGTAATATTCCATTTTATATATGTACCACATCTTTATGCATTCGTCTGTCTGTGGGCATTTAGGTTGCTTCCATTACCTGGATATTGTAAATAGTGATGCAATGAACATTGCGGTGAATGTCTCTTTTTGATTTATGGTTTTGTCTGGGTATATGCCCAGTAGTGGGATTGCTGTATCATATGGTAATTCTATTCTTAGTTTTATAAGAAACTCCATAACGTTCTCCACAGTGACTGTATCAATTTACATTCCCAACAATAGTGGAAGAGGGTTCCTTATCTCCACACCCTTTCCAGCACTTGTTGTTTGTAGATTTTCTGATGATGCCCATTCTAACAGGTGTGAGGTGATACACCATGGATGAGTCTATTTCGTTGAGCAAAGAGTAGGTCTTGTCTATTACATATTTGGCTTATGGAACGGTATGTGTGCTAATTTCAATCTCTGGTTTTATACAGCACCCCAACTCAACTTTCCCCTTAAGCAAGCATAAGTTTTTATCTAAATGTGAGACTCTGTTCTGTTTTGGAATTCAGTTTATGTGTAGCCAAGTTTACACTCTCTCTATTAGTGATATCTTATGATAATTCTCTTTCTCTGTGTGACCTATTTCTCTTAGAATCATCATACTTAAATCCACTCAATTTGCTGCTACAGGCCTGATGACATTGATTTCATTGCTGAGTGATATTCCGTTGTACGTAAGTAGCACAACTCCTTTATCCATTTTTTTCTTTCTGGGATATTTAATTTGTACTGGACTCAAGGTTCTTGTAAACACAGCAGCCCTAAATTTGGTGTTGGCTGTGTCTTGTTGATTTTAATTTTCCTAAGCTATAGGGCCAAAAGTGGAAGTGCCCTAGGGTCTGTAGCTTTGTTTTTCAGATGTTTCAGGATACACCATAAACATCTCCAGAGTGTCTGTTGGCAATTTACATCCCGCCCATCAGCATAACAAGGCTCCCTGTTCTCCATGGCCTGTCCTGTGTTTCTGGTTTTTACACTTTTTTCAGATGGCCCTTTTGACGAATGGGAAATGAGACTTCATTGTAGTGCGGATTTCCATTTCTCGAGTGCTTGGTTGGCCAAAAAGGGCATATGTGTTTTTTCCTGAATATATTCAGGAAAAAATGTTTACGCACTTTTGTCCAAGTGCATCACTGTCAAAGATCTGCCGCTTTTCACATGCTTTAAATGAAATTCCAATCTACCTCCTGAAATATGATTCCTGCAATTCTGCCTCGTTTTCAAGTCCTCTTTGCAGACTTACTTCCATATAATTTTGCCAATAGCTGTCATTTATAACACTGCAGGTTTGTGAATTACAGTGCCCGTGATTTCCTTTCTTAACTCGCTTCCTTGAAAACTGGCCACAGAACCGCAGGTTTGCTTCAGGCCGTAATCAGGGTCCGGCACGGCACTCTGAGACTTTGGTTCATTCCACTTCCTGGTGGGAAATTAGAGTTAAATGTGCCCCTCCAGACACCTGCCTCACTCCTAGCCCCTTGGTGATGTGTGTCCTGTGGTTTGAGGCCACATGTGCTGGGTTCCTCACCTTTGGCTGATGTGGCCCCACTGGTGTGAGGACACTCCTGCCTGGTTCCCATCCCCTTGGTGATGTGGGCCCTCCGGTGAGAGTCTGATCCTGGTTGGGTTCCTCACACTTCTGTGAGGTGGGCCCTCTTCTCTGAGGTCACTCCTGCCTGGCTGGCACACCCCGCCTTGGCGACGTCGGCCCTCTGGTGGGATTTGGTGCCTGCTGGGTGTCTCCTCCCCTCGGTAATGAGGGCCCTCTGGCGTCAGACCCTAACTCCTGGGCTCCCAATATTTTCTGATATGCGCCCTGTGGTTCGAGTACACTCCTGCCAGGTTCCCAACCCCATGGGAATGTGGGCCTTCTGCTCTGAGGTCCCAACCGTGGGTTGCTCATTTTCATGATGAGGGCCCTCTGCTGTGAGTTCTCTCCGGCCTGGATCCCATAGCCTCGCTGCTCCTGGCCACCTGCTGGGAGGTTACAACTGCGGGATTCCTCACCTTTTTTCTTCTATGGGCCCTCTGTTTTGAGACTCCTCCTGCCTGCCTCACTCCCAACCCCTTGGTGATGTGTGTCCTCTGGTTTGAGGCCACGTATGCTGGGTCCCTCGCCTTTCGATGATGTGGCCCCACTGGTGTGAGGACACTCCTGCCTGGTTCCTATCCCCTTGATGATGTGGGCCCTCTGGTGAGAGTCTGATCCTGGCTGGGTTCCTCACCCTTCTGTGAGGGGGGCCCTCTGCTGTGAGGTCACTCCTGCCTGGCTGGCACACCCCACCTGGGCAACATCGGCCCTCTTGTGGCAGTTGGAGCCTGCTGGGAACCTCCCCTCGGTGATGGGGGCCCTCTTGCCTCAGGCCCTAACTGCTGGGTACCCACATTTTCTGATACGTGCTAAGTGGTGCGAGGACACTCCTGCGAGGTTCCCATCCCCATGGGCATGTGGGCCTTCTGCTCTAAGGTCCCAACACCTGTGTTGTTCACCGTTTCATGATGTTGGCTCTCTGGTGTTAGTTCACCCAGGCCTAGATCCCATAGCCTCTGTGCTCTGAGCGGCCTGCTGGGAGGTTCCTACTGCTGGATTCCTTACCTTTTTTATTCTTTGGGTCCTGTGTTTTCATGCTCCTACTTCCTGACTCACTCACAGCCCATTTGTGATGTAGGTCCTCTTGTTTAAGGCCACATGTACCAGTTTCCTCACCTTTATTGATGTGGCCCCACTGGTGTGAGGACACTCCTGCCTGGTTCCCATCCCCTTGGTGATGTGGGCCCTCTGGTGAGAGTCTGATCCTGTCTGGATTCCTCACACTTCTGTGAGGTGGGCCCTCTGCTGTGAGGTAACTCCTGCCTGGCTTGCTCCCATTGCCTTGGTGACGTCGGCCCTCTGGTGGCATTTGGAGCCTGCTGGTAGCCTCCTCTCCTCCGTGATGAGGGCCCTCTGGCGCCAGGCCATAACTGCTGGGTTCCCACATTTTCTGATACGTGCTAAGTTGTGCGAGGACACTCCTGCGAGGTTCCCATCCCCATGGGGATGTGGGCCTTCTGCTCTGAGGTCCCACTGGCTGGGTTGCTCACAGTTTCATGATGTGGGCCCTCTGCTGTGAGTTCACTGTGGCCTGGATCCCATAGACTCCATGCTCTGGGCCACCTGCTGGGAGGTTCAAACTGCTGGATTCCTCACATTTTTTATTCTGTGGGCCCTGTGTTGTTAGGCTACTCCTGCCTGCCTCACTCGGAGCACCTTGGAAATGTGGGTCCTCTGGTTTAGGCCACATGTGCTGGGTTCCTCACCTTTCTATAATGTGGCCACACTGGTGTGAGGACACTCCTGCCTTGTTCCGATCCCCTTGGTGATGTGGGCCCTCTGGTGAGAGTCTTATCCTGGCTGGGTTCCTCACCCTTCTGTGAGGTAGGCCCTCTGCTGTGAGGTCACTCCTGCCTGGCTGGCACACGTCAACGTGGCGACGTGGGCCCTCAGTTGGGAGTTGGTGCCTGCTGGGAGTCTCCTCCCCTCGGTAATGAGGGCCCTCTGGCGTCAGACCCTAACTCCTGGGCTCCCAAAATTTTCTGATGTGCGCCCTGTGGTGCGAGTACACTCCTGCCAGGATCCCAACCCCATGGGAATGTGGGCCTTCTGCTCTAAGGTCCCAACGGCTGGGTTGCTCACAGTTTCATGATGAGGGCCCTCTGTTTTGAGTTCAGTCAGGCCTGGATCCCATAGCCTCACTGCTCCTGGCCACCTGCTGGGAGGTTCCAACTGCGGGATCCCTCACCTTTTTTACGCTATGGGCCCTCTGTTTGGAGGCTCCTCCTGCCTGCCTCACTCCCAGCCCCTTGGTGATGTGTGTCCTCTGGTTTGAGGCCACGTGTGCTGGGTCCGTCACATTTCGGTGATGTGACCACACTGGTGTGAGAACACTCCTGCCTGGTTTCCATTCCCTTGGTGATGTGGGCCCTCCGGTGAGAGTCTGATCCTCTTTGGGTTCCTCACACTTTTGTGTGGTTGGCCCTCTGCTCTGAGGTCACTCCTGCCTGGCTGGCACACCCTGCATTGGCGACGTCGGCCTTCTGGTAGCAGTTGGAGCTTGCTGGGAGCCTCCTCTCCTCAGTGATGAGGGCCCTCTGGCGTCCGGCCCTAACTGCTGGGCTCCCCACCTTTTCTGATGTGTGCCCACTGGTGCGATGACACTCCTGCTTGGTTCCCTTCCCCATGGGGATGTGGGCCTTGTGCTCTGAGGTTACAACGGCTGGGTTGCTTACAGTATCACGATGAGGGCCCTCTCTTGTGAGTTCATCACTGCCTGGATCCCATAGCCTCGGTGCTCTGGGCCGCCTGCTGGGATGTTCCAACTGCTGGATTCCTCACCTTTTTTATACAATGGGCCATGTGTTTTGAGGTTAATCCTGCCTGCCTCGCTCCGAGACCCATGGTGATGTGGGTCCTCTGGTTTGAGGCCACATGTGCTGGGTACCTCAACTTTCGATGATGTGGCCCCACGGGTGTGAGGACACTCCTGCCTGGTTCCCAGCCCCTTGCTTATGTGGGCACTCTGGTGAGAGTCTGATCTTGACTGGGTTCCTTACCCTTCTGTGAGGTGGGCCCTCTGATGTGAGGTCACTCCTGCCTGGATGGCTCATGTCGCCTTGGCGACGTAGGCCCTCTGTTGGCCACTGAAGCATGCTGGGAGCCTCCTACCCTCTTTAATAAGGGCCCTGGAAGAAACGCATATGCCCTTTTTGACCAAGTGCATCATTGTCGAGGTTCTGCCTCTTCTCCTATACTTTCAGAGGACTTCCCGTCTACCTCCTGAAATCGTATTCCTGGAATTCTGCCCCGCGTTCAAGTCCTCTTTGCAGCCTTACTTCAATATATTTTTGGACGATAGCTGTCATTTATAACTCTGCAGGTTTGTGAATTACAGTGCCCCTGAGCTCCTTTCTTCAACTCGCTTTCTTGTGAGCTGGCCGCAAAACCGCAGGATTGCTTCAGGCCCTAATCTGGTTCCGACACGGCATGCTGAGCCTTTGGCTAATTCCTCTTCCTGGTGGGAAATGAGCGTTAAATTTGTTCGTGCAGACACCTACAGCTAATCTCTCATTGGTTCTCCCTATTCCTGTTCATCTTGCGCAGAAATTGCAAACTGTGCCAAACAGGAGGTTAAAGGCACTGACTCTCCAAGTGGGGAGAGTGTTAGTAAAGCGTCTGGAATGGTAAAACCGAGTACGAGGGGACGAAAACTGAGACGCATTTAAAAAGTTTTCCCGGTCACACGGTGGACCATATTCTGGGTTGCCCATGCATGTTTTACCTGAAGGAAGAATCCCTTCAACCTGGAGAGTTGAGACCCATGGAATGGGTACCACGCAGTATGACTTCAAAGGGTTGCCTTTGCTCACCGAACGTCACCAATGCTATCAGCCCGAAGTGTCCAGCCTTATGTCTCACTCAGCTCGGGGTGTAGATGTGGTAAATCCACGTTGCATCACAAGCCCTGAATGAATTATTTAAGAATTGCTCTCTATTTCACTGTCATTGTGTTTTGTTTTTGTAATTTATTTTGATAATGGGATTTATCGGATTTTCACTGCTGCGTTTATGCCGCTGTACACATGCTTGATTCTCTTATGGAGACATATAAATCCATGGGTTTTCAGATTCTTACTAGTCAGGTATATTCCTAGGCATTGAATATGGGGTGTTGAGTCCATTTCGTGGAGCAAGGAGTAGGTCCTGACTATTACATATTTGCTTATGGAAAGGTATCTGTGCTAATTTCAATCTCTGGTTTTATGCAGCACCACAACTCACCTTTCCCCTTAAGCAAGCATAAGTTGGTTTTCTAAATTTGAGACCCTTTTCTGTTTTGTAATTGAGTTCATGTGCAGCCATGTTTGCATTCCGTGTATTTGAGATATCTTATGGTGTTTCTTTTTCTGTGTGACTTAGTTAACTTAGAATGATCGTACCTGAATCCACTCATTATGCCACTACGGGCCTCATGACATAGATTTCATTGCTGAGTGATATTCCATTGTATGTACGTACAACAACTTCTTTATCCATTTTTTGCTTTCTGGGATATTTCACTTGTACCGTAAATGAGGTTCTTGTAAGCAGAGCCGTCCAAAATTTATGGATGGCTGTGTCTTTTTGATTTTAATTTCCCTAAGCTATAGAACCATAAGTTGAAGTGCCGTAGGCTCCGTTGCTTAGTTTTTTAGGTGTTTGAGGAAACACCATACACTTCTCCAGAGTGGCTGTTGGCAAGTTACATCCCGCCCATCAGCATAACAAGGCTCCCTGTTCTCCATGGCCTGTCCTGCCTTTCTGGATTTTTCACTTTTTTCAGATGTCCCTTTTGACAGGGGGGCAGTGAGACTTCATTGTAATGCAGATTTCTTTACAGGCTTGCTTGTTTGGCCAAAAAGGGCGTATGTGTTTTTTCTTGAATATATTCAGGAAAAAACGCATACGCCCTTTTTGACCAAGTGCATCATTGTCGACTTTCTGTCTCTTTCCTTATGCTTTAAATGCAATTCCAGTCTGCCCCTGAACTCGTTTTCCTGCAATTCTGCCCCGCTTTCAAGTCCTCTACGCAGCCTTACTTCAATACATTTTTGGACAATAGCTGACATTTATAACTCTGCAGGTTTGTGAATGACAGTGCGCCTGAGCTCCTTTCTTCTACTCGCTTTCTTGTGAGCTGGCCGCAAACCCGCAGGATTGCTTCAAGCCCTAATCTGGTTCCGGCACAGCATGCTGATCCTTTGGTAAATTCCTCTTCCTGGTGGGAAATGAGTGTTATATTTGAACGTGCAGACACCTAGAGCTAGTCTCTCATTGGTTCTCCCTATTCTTGTTCATCTTGCGCAGAAATTGCAAACTGTGCCAAACAGGAGGTTAAAGGCACTGACTCTCTAAGTGGGGAGAGTATTAGTAAAGGGTCTTCAATCGTGAACCCGAGTAAAAGGGGACGAAAACTGAGATGCATTTGAAAAGGTTTCCCGGTCACACGGTGCACCATACTGTGGGTTTCCCATGCATGTTTTAGCTGAAGGAAGAATCCCTTAAACCTGGAGAGTTGGGACCCATGGAATGGGTACCATGCAGTATGACTTCAAAGGGCCTGCATTTTCTCAACGAACCTCACCAATGCTATCAGGCTGAAGTGTACAGCCTTATGTCTCACTCAGCTCTGGTTGTAGATGTGGTAAATCCAGGTTGCATCACAAGCCCTGAATGAATTATTTAAGAATTGCTCTCTATTTCACTGTCATTGTGTTTGTTTTTGTAATTCATTTTGATAATGGGATTTATCGGATTTTCTCTGCTGCATTCATGCCGCTGTACACACACTTGAGTCTCTTATGGAGACATATAAATCCATGGGTTTGAAGATACTTACTAGTCAGGTGTATTCCTAGGCGTTGAATATGGGGTGTTTAGTCCATTTCGTTGAGCAAGGGCTAGGTCTTGACTATTACATATTTGGCTTATGGAAAGGTATCTGTGCTAATTTCTATCTCTGGTTTTATGCAGCACCCCAACTCACTTTTCCCCTTAAGCAAGCATAAGGTGGTTTTCTAAATTTGAGACCCTGTTCTGTTTTGTAATTCAGTTCATGTGTAGCCAAGTTTACATTCCGTGTATTAGTGATATCTTATGATGTTTCATTTTCTGTGTGACTTATTTCACTTAGAATCATCGTACCTGAATCCACTCATTATGCCACGATGGGCCTGATGACATAGATTTCATTGCTGAGTGATATTCCATTGAATGTGTGTACCACAACTTCTTTATCCATTTTTCACATTCTGGGATATTTAACTTGTACCGTAGACGAGATTCCTGTAAACAGAGCCGTCTGAAACTTTGGGGTGGCTGTCTGTTTTTGATTTTAATTTCCGTGATCTATAAGACCATAAGTGGAAGTGCCGTAGTCTCCGTTGCTTTGTTTCTTAGGTGTTTCAGGAAACACCATACACTTCTCCAGAGTGGCTGTTGGCAATTTACATCCCGCCCATCAGCATAACAAGGCTCCCTGTTCTCCGTGGCCTGTGCTGTCTTTCTGGATTTTACACTTTTTTCAGATGGCCCTTTTGACCTGGGGGCAGTGAGACTTCTTTGTAGTGCAGATTTCTTTAACATGCTGGCTTGGTTGGCCAAAAAGGGCGTATGCGTTTTTTCCTGAATATATTCAGGAAAAACCGCATACGCCCTTTTTGGCCAAGTGCATCATTGTCGACGTTCTGCCTCTTTTCCTATGCTTTAAATGCAATTCCAGTCTACCCCCTGAAATCGTTTTCCTGCAATTCTGCCCCGCTTTCCAGTCCTCTTCGCAGCCTTCCTTCAATATATTTTTGGACGATAGCTGTCATTTATAACTCTGCAGGTTTGTGAATTACAGTGCCCCTGAGCTCCTTTCTTCAACTCGCTTTCTTGTGAGCTGGCCGCAAACCCGCAAGAATGCTTCCGGTCCTAATCTGGTTCCGGCACGGCATGCTGAGCCTTTGGTTAATTCCTCTTCCTGGTGGGAAATGAGCGTTCCATTTGCCCGTCCAGACACCTACAGCTAGTCTCTCATTGGTTCTCCCTATTCCTGTTCATGTTGCGCAGAAATTGCAAACTGTGCCAAACAGGAGGTTAAAGGCACTGACTCTCCAAGTGGGGAGAGTGTTAGTAAACGGTCTGGAATGGTGAACCCGAGTAAAAGGGGACGAAAACTGAGATGCATTTGAAAACGTTTCCCGGTCACACAGTGCACTGTACTGTGGGTTTCCCATGCATGTTTTAGCTGAAGGAAGAATCCCTTAAACCTGGAGAGTTGGGACCCATGGAATGGGTACCATGCAGTATGACTTCAAAGGGTCTGCATTTGCTCATCGAACCTCACCAATGCTGTCAGCCCGAAGTGTCCAGCCTTATGTCTCACTCAGCTCTGGGTGTAGATGTGGTAAATCCAGGTTGCATCACAAGCCCTGAATGAATTATTTAAGAATTGCTCTCTATTTCACTGTCATTGTGTTTGTTTTTGTAATTCATTTTGATAATGGGTTTTATCGGATTTTCTCTGCTGCATTCATGCCGCTGTACACACACTTGAGTCTCTTACGGAGACATATAAATCCATGGGTTTGAAGGTTCTTACTAGTCATGTGTAATCCTAGGCGTTGAATATGGGGTGTTTAGTCCATTTCGTTGAGCAAGGGCTAGGTCTTGACTATTACATATTTGGCTTATGGAAAGGTATCTGTGCTAATTTCTATCTCTGGTTTTATGCAGCACCACAACTCACCTTTCCCCTTAAGCAAGCATAAGTTGGTTTTCTAAATTTGAGACCCTGTTCTGTTTTGTAATTCAGTTCATGTGTAGCCAAGTTTACATTCCGTGTATTAGTGATATCTTATGATGTTTCATTTTCTGTGTGACTTATTTCACTTAGAATCATCGTACCTGAATCCACTCATTATGCCGCGACGGGCCTGATGACATAGATTTCATTGGTGAGTGATATTCCTTTGTACGTACGTACCACACTTCTTTATCCATTTTTCGCTTTCTGGGATATTTAACTTGTACCGTAGACGAGGTTCTTGTAAACAGAGCCGTAAACAGAAACTTTGCGGTGGCTGTGTGTTTTTGATTTTAATTTCCCTAAGCTATAGGAAAATAACTGGTAATGCCGTAGGCTCCGTTGCTTTGTTTTTTAGGTTTTTGAGGAAACACCATACACATCTCCAGAGTGGCTGTTGGCAATTTACATCCCGCCCATCAGCATAACAAGGCTCCCTGTTCTCCATGGCCTGTGCTGCCTTTCTGGATTTTACACTTTTTTCAGATGGCCCTTTTGAACGGGGGGCAGTGAGACTTCATTGTAGTGCAGATTTCTTTAACATGCTTGCTTGGTTGGCCAAAAAGTGCGTATGCGTTTTTTCCTGAATATATTCAGGAAAAAACGCATACGCCCTTTTTGGCCAAGTGCATCATTGTCGACGTTCTGCCTCTTTTCCTATGCTTTAAATGCAATTCCAGTCTACCCCCTGAAATCGTTTTCTTGCAATTCTGCCCCGCTTTCAAGTCCTCTTCGCAGCCTTCCTTCAATATATTTTTGGGTGATAGCTGTCATTTATAACTCTGCAGGTTTGTGAATTACAGTGTCCCTGAGCTCCTTTCTTCAACTCGATTTCTTGTGAGCTGGCCGCAAACCCGCAGGATTGCTTCAGGCCCTAATCTGGTTCCGGCACGGCATGCTGAGCCTTTGGTTAATTCCTCTTCCTGGTGGGAAATGAGCGTTAAATTTGCCCGTGCAGACACCTTCACACGAGTCTTCATGGTGCCACTTTGCCCCGGTTATCTCTATGGAGGTTGGAGTTGGAGGGCCTCCTCGCTCAAGGTCAGTGTGCCCATGGAGCCAACCCTGCAACTTCAGGGCATGGTTGGGTGTTAGGATCACCACGTGGGGTCCTTTTCCCTTAGGAGGGAGGTGGCCTTTTGGGCTGCTGATTTCCAGGTTTTCAGATACTGCCAGTATCTTGGCCAGATGTGGCGGTGGGCCAAGCCCCTTGGTGACCGTAGTTTATCCTACCTGGATCGCATTCTTGCATTGTTCCATTTCAAGTGGTCCCAGGTTTTGCACTAATACTCCAATGGCGATTCACCGTTCACCAGGAATGTAAAGGTCAAAGGGTTTAGCTAAATTAGGGAGTTCCAGGGCAAGGGTCTGAATTGACTGCTCTTTCCATTCTTGAAAGGCCACTTCTGCATTCTATTCAAAAGGATCATCATCTTTTCCTTTCAGTGTTTCATATAGAGGCCCAGCTAGTAGACTGTAGTTAGGGATCCAGAAGCAGCAAACACTGGCCTCCCCAGGAACCCCTAAGCTGTCTTCTAGTTTCAGAAATGGGTAAGGCTGTAAATTGTTTCTTCCCTTTCCTGGGATGGGCTTCTCCGACCTTCTGTGAGAATGAAGCCCAGGCAGGTCACCATAGTCTGTGATATTTGAGCTTTTTCTTGGACAACTTGTATCCTTTATTGGCTTGGTAGTTCAGAGGTCTCCTTAGTAGGGCTGGCGATCAGAATGTCGTCTGCATATTGAAGGAGTGTTTCCTTTTCCAGAGGTAGAACTTTTAGTTCTTTAGCTGAGCTTTCCCCAAAGATGGTGTGGGAATTTTTGAACCCTTGGGGCAACACGGCCCGGAAGTATTGTTTTAGTTGTATGTTGAGTCCTGCCACTCACAAGCCAAAATTTCTTGTGACTCTGGGACTAATAGAATACAAAAGAAGGCATCATTGAAGACTAATACAGAATACCATGTCCTGGTGGTTGGTAGAATGACCAGCAGGGTGTAGGATTTAGGAACTACTGGAGGTATATCCTCGGTGGCTTCACTGACTGTCCTGACATCCTTTACCAGGACTCCAGCAGCCCATGGGGCTCTCGAGGTCAGGCCAATCCCAGGATATGGAGCTCACCTGGGCAGGTACCCCACCCCCACCCCAGCCCATGGGGCTCTCGTGTTCAGGCCCCTCCCAGGATATGGGGTTCCCTGGGCAGGTTCCCCTGCAGCCCATGGGGCTCTCGTGGTCAGGCCCCTCCCAGGATACAGAGCTACCCTTGCAGGTACCATGGCAGGGCTGGGAACACAGGAACCGTGCATATCGCCCTCATTGCAGAGCACTCCCAGCTCACCTGTCACTCAGATCTGACACAGAGCACCTCAGAGCAGGACTTGAACTAACAAACAGCAGCTCCGACAGGTCTGTGACCCTGGGCATCACTCTGTGTGGCCTCCCTCCACCTGGTCTTCCAGAGACTTCCACTGCACCCGGGGCACCAGGCCTCTGTCTCCACCCACCAGCCACCCCTCCTCTCCCTGACTCCTGGGTTCCTCTCATTAGGAGAGGGTTTTCTTGAAGTTGTCTCCCACTCATGGGCCAGATAATATAATTAGAAAACAAGCCAGAGCTGCAGCCCCTTGTCTATCCTGACTCTCAGGAGCCCACACCTGTTCCTTGGACCTGGCCGATTCAGCAAGTTCCAGTTTCTGCAACTGTGAGCCCCTGAGGGGTGATTATTGGCTGGCCTGGGAAGCCCGACCGTGCCGGCCAGCCCTCCCCAGGTGTGCCTGGGTTCAGATCAATATAAACACCGCTCCAGGCAGCAAGAGCCCCTGCAGCTGTGCCTGACGCCATTTTCTCTGCCCTGTCAGCAGTCTTGGGGCTGGACTGGTGGGAGGGAGTGAGAGGCCACGGCTTTGTGGGTGGCCCAGTGTGAGTGGGGCTCTGCTGGACTTTCTGCAGCAGTTGCCAAGATGCCACCTGCTAAAGAAGAGGATGTGTCACCCATACCTGCCGCTGGAATTTCTCCCTGGGCAGAGGTGAGTGAGGAAGAAAGCAGTGGGGGCCGGGACAGCAGGGGTATCTCAGGCAGGGAAATGGAAAGCTTCCAGAAGAGCACCCAGGGCCAGGACCATCCTGGCTGGCCTGCAGGCACCAAGTCGGCTGGCATGCTGTCACTCATGTGGCTCCATGGCCCTTCCTCTAGGCTTTCAAGTCCTTGTACATATTCAGGTGTTTTACCTGGGAAGGGTGGGAACATTTCAGCAGCAGCTGGCCTGGGGCTCAGCCCACGTTTACTCACAGATGCCTCGGCACGGTCCCCCAGCTTTGCAATGAGGACGCTTGTTGCGTGGGGCCTGCTGGCTGAATGGGAGATGATTCCCCACCACTGACCAACTTCAGAATTGTTTACAACTGGAGCAAGTGCCCTGATACGGTTTTCCTCTGTGTAACTGGTGGGTTCTGTTTTTTTTTCTTTTTTTCGTTTTTGGTTCAAGGTAGATTTTATTCCTCTTTTTTGTATTTACAGATATAAGCATGGAAATAATTTATTCATATAAATACATGTATGTGAAGGGAAGAATGTTTTTTCTGTTTTACTTTTTGTAATTTGAATTTTATTTTATTTTTTTATACAGCAGGTTCTTTTTGGTTATCTATTTTATACATATAAATGTATACATGCCAATCCCAATCTCTCAACTCCTCCCACCACCACCCCCCAACAGCTTTCCCCCCTTGGTGTCCATACGTTTGTTGTCTACATCTGTTGCTCTATTTCTGCCTGGCAAAACGGTTCATCTGTACAATTTTTCTAGGTTCCACATATATGCATTAATAGACAAGATTTGTTTTTCTCTTTCTGACTTACTTCACTCTGTATGACAGTCTCTAGATCCATCAACGTCTCTACAAGTGACCCAATTTAATTCCTTTTTATGGCTTAGTAATATTCCATTTTATATATGTACCACATCTTTATGCATTCGTCTGTCTGTGGGCATTTAGGTTGCTTCCATTACCTGGATATTGTAAATAGTGATGCAATGAACATTGCGGTGAATGTCTCTTTTTGATTTATGGTTTTGTCTGGGTATATGCCCAGTAGTGGGATTGCTGTATCATATGGTAATTCTATTCTTAGTTTTATAAGAAACTCCATAATGTTCTCCACAGTGACTGTATCAATTTACATTCCCAACAATAGTGGAAGAGGGTTCCTTATCTCCACACCCTTTCCAGCATTTGTTGTTTGTAGATTTTCTGATGATGCCCATTCTAACAGGTGTGAGGTGATACACCATGGATGAGTCTATTTCGTTGAGCAAAGAGTAGGTCTTGTCTATTACATATTTGGCTTATGGAACGGTATGTGTGCTAATTTCAATCTCTGGTTTTATACAGCACCCCAACTCAACTTTCCCCTTAAGCAAGCATAAGTTTTTATCTAAATGTGAGACTCTGTTCGGTTTTGGAATTCAGTTTATGTGTAGCCAAGTTTACACTCTCTCTATTAGTGATATCTTATGATAATTCTCTTTCTCTGTGTGACCTATTTCTCTTAGAATCCTCATACTTAAATCCACTCAATTTGCTGCTAGAGGCCTGATGACATTGATTTCATTGCTGAGTGATATTCCGTTGTACGTAAGTAGCACAACTCCTTTATCCATTTTTTTCTTTCTGGGATATTTAATTTGTACTGGACTCAAGGTTCTTGTAAACACAGCAGCCCTAAATTTTGTGTTGGCTGTGTCTTGTTGATTTTAATTTTCCTAAGCTATAGGGCCAAAAGTGGAAGTGCCCTAGTGTCTGTAGCTTTGTTTTTCAGATGTTTCAGGATACACCATAAACATCTCCAGAGTGTCTGTTGGCAATTTACATCCCGCCCATCAGCATAACAAGGCTCCCTGTTCTCCATGGCCTGTCCTGTGTTTCTGGTTTTTACACTTTTTTCAGATGGCCCTTTTGACGAATGGGAAATGAGACTTCATTGTAGTGCGGATTTCCATTTCTCGAGTGCTTGGTTGGCCAAAAAGGGCATATGTGTTTTTTCCTGAATATATTCAGGAAAAAATGTTTACGCACTTTTGTCCAAGTGCATCACTGTCAAAGATCTGCCGCTTTTCACATGCTTTAAATGCAATTCCAATCTACCTCCTGAAATATGATTCCTGCAATTCTGCCTCGTTTTCAAGTCCTCTTTGCAGACTTACTTCCATATAATTTTGCCAATAGCTGTCATTTATAACACTGCAGGTTTGTGAATTACAGTGCCCGTGATTTCCTTTCTTAACTCGTTTCCTTGAAAACTGGCCACAGAACCGCAGGTTTGCTTCAGGCCGTAATCAGGGTCCGGCACGGCACTCTGAGACTTTGGTTCATTCCACTTCCTGGTGGGAAATTAGAGTTAAATGTGCCCCTCCAGACACCTGCCTCACTCCTAGCCCCTTGGTGATGTGTGTCCTGTGGTTTGAGGCCACATGTGCTGGGTTCCTCACCTTTGGCTGATGTGGCCCCACTGGTGTGAGGACACTCCTGCCTGGTTCCCATCCCCTTGGTGATGTGGGCCCTCCGGTGAGAGTCTGATCCTGGTTGGGTTCCTCACACTTCTGTGAGGTGGGCCCTCTTCTCTGAGGTCACTCCTGCCTGGCTGGCACACCCCGCCTTGGCGACGTCGGCCCTCTGGTGGGATTTGGTGCCTGCTGGGTGTCTCCTCCCCTCGGTAATGAGGGCCCTCTGGCGTCAGACCCTAACTCCTGGGCTCCGAATATTTTCTGATATGCGCCCTGTGGTTCGAGTACACTCCTGCCAGGTTCCCAACCCCATGGGAATGTGGGCCTTCGGCTCTGAGGTCCCAACCGTGGGTTGCTCATTTTCATGATGAGGGCCCTCTGCTGTGAGTTCTCTCCGGCCTGGATCCCATAGCCTCGCTGCTCCTGGCCACCTGCTGGGAGGTTACAACTGCGGGATTCCTCACCTTTTTTCTTCTATGGGCCCTCTGTTTTGAGACTCCTCCTGCCTGCCTCACTCCCAACCCCTTGGTGATGTGTGTCCTCTGGTTTGAGGCCACGTATGCTGGGTCCCTCGCCTTTCGATGATGTGGCCCCACTGGTGTGAGGACACTCCTGCCTGGTTCCTATCCCCTTGATGATGTGGGCCCTCTGGTGAGAGTCTGATCCTGGCTGGGTTCCTCACCCTTCTGTGAGGGGGGCCCTCTGCTGTGAGGTCACTCCTGCCTGGCTGGCACACCCCACCTGGGCAACATCGGCCCTCTTGTGGCAGTTGGAGCCTGCTGGGAACCTCCCCTCGGTGATGGGGGCCCTCTTGCCTCAGGCCCTAACTGCTGGGTACCCACATTTTCTGATACGTGCTAAGTGGTGCGAGGACACTCCTGCGAGGTTCCCATCCCCATGGGCATGTGGGCCTTCTGCTCTAAGGTCCCAACACCTGTGTTGTTCACCGTTTCATGATGTTGGCTCTCTGGTGTTAGTTCACCCAGGCCTAGATCCCATAGCCTCTGTGCTCTGAGCGGCCTGCTGGGAGGTTCCTACTGCTGGATTCCTTACCTTTTTTATTCTTTGGGTCCTGTGTTTTCATGCTCCTACTTCCTGACTCACTCACAGCCCATTTGTGATGTAGGTCCTCTTGTTTAAGGCCACATGTACCAGTTTCCTCACCTTTATTGATGTGGCCCCACTGGTGTGAGGACACTCCTGCCTGGTTCCCATCCCCTTGGTGATGTGGGCCCTCTGGTGAGAGTCTGATCCTGTCTGGATTCCTCACACTTCTGTGAGGTGGGCCCTCTGCTGTGAGGTAACTCCTGCCTGGCTTGCTCCCATTGCCTTGGTGACGTCGGCCCTCTGGTGGCATTTGGAGCCTGCTGGTAGCCTCCTCTCCTCCGTGATGAGGGCCCTCTGGCGCCAGGCCATAACTGCTGGGTTCCCACATTTTCTGATACGTGCTAAGTTGTGCGAGGACACTCCTGCGAGGTTCCCATCCCCATGGGGATGTGGGCCTTCTGCTCTGAGGTCCCACTGGCTGGGTTGCTCACAGTTTCATGATGTGGGCCCTCTGCTGTGAGTTCACTGTGGCCTGGATCCCATAGACTCCATGCTCTGGGCCACCTGCTGGGAGGTTCAAACTGCTGGATTCCTCACATTTTTTATTCTGTGGGCCCTGTGTTGTTAGGCTACTCCTGCCTGCCTCACTCGGAGCACCTTGGAAATGTGGGTCCTCTGGTTTAGGCCACATGTGCTGGGTTCCTCACCTTTCTATAATGTGGCCACACTGGTGTGAGGACACTCCTGCCTTGTTCCGATCCCCTTGGTGATGTGGGCCCTCTGGTGAGAGTCTTATCCTGGCTGGGTTCCTCACCCTTCTGTGAGGTAGGCCCTCTGCTGTGAGGTCACTCCTGCCTGGCTGGCACACGTCAACGTGGCGACGTGGGCCCTCAGTTGGGAGTTGGTGCCTGCTGGGAGTCTCCTCCCCTCGGTAATGAGGGCCCTCTGGCGTCAGACCCTAACTCCTGGGCTCCCAAAATTTTCTGATGTGCGCCCTGTGGTGCGAGTACACTCCTGCCAGGATCCCAACCCCATGGGAATGTGGGCCTTCTGCTCTAAGGTCCCAACGGCTGGGTTGCTCACAGTTTCATGATGAGGGCCCTCTGTTTTGAGTTCAGTCAGGCCTGGATCCCATAGCCTCACTGCTCCTGGCCACCTGCTGGGAGGTTCCAACTGCGGGATCCCTCACCTTTTTTACGCTATGGGCCCTCTGTTTGGAGGCTCCTCCTGCCTGCCTCACTCCCAGCCCCTTGGTGATGTGTGTCCTCTGGTTTGAGGCCACGTGTGCTGGGTCCGTCACATTTCGGTGATGTGACCACACTGGTGTGAGAACACTCCTGCCTGGTTTCCATTCCCTTGGTGATGTGGGCCCTCCGGTGAGAGTCTGATCCTCTTTGGGTTCCTCACACTTTTGTGTGGTTGGCCCTCTGCTCTGAGGTCACTCCTGCCTGGCTGGCACACCCTGCATTGGCGACGTCGGCCTTCTGGTAGCAGTTGGAGCTTGCTGGGAGCCTCCTCTCCTCAGTGATGAGGGCCCTCTGGCGTCCGGCCCTAACTGCTGGGCTCCCCACCTTTTCTGATGTGTGCCCACTGGTGCGATGACACTCCTGCTTGGTTCCCTTCCCCATGGGGATGTGGGCCTTGTGCTCTGAGGTTACAACGGCTGGGTTGCTTACAGTATCACGATGAGGGCCCTCTCTTGTGAGTTCATCACTGCCTGGATCCCATAGCCTCGGTGCTCTGGGCCGCCTGCTGGGATGTTCCAACTGCTGGATTCCTCACCTTTTTTATACAATGGGCCATGTGTTTTGAGGTTAATCCTGCCTGCCTCGCTCCGAGACCCATGGTGATGTGGGTCCTCTGGTTTGAGGCCACATGTGCTGGGTACCTCAACTTTCGATGATGTGGCCCCACGGGTGTGAGGACACTCCTGCCTGGTTCCCAGCCCCTTGCTTATGTGGGCACTCTGGTGAGAGTCTGATCTTGACTGGGTTCCTTACCCTTCTGTGAGGTGGGCCCTCTGATGTGAGGTCACTCCTGCCTGGATGGCTCATGTCGCCTTGGCGACGTAGGCCCTCTGTTGGCCACTGAAGCATGCTGGGAGCCTCCTACCCTCTTTAATAAGGGCCCTGGAAGAAACGCATATGCCCTTTTTGACCAAGTGCATCATTGTCGAGGTTCTGCCTCTTCTCCTATACTTTCAGAGGACTTCCCGTCTACCTCCTGAAATCGTATTCCTGGAATTCTGCCCCGCGTTCAAGTCCTCTTTGCAGCCTTACTTCAATATATTTTTGGACGATAGCTGTCATTTATAACTCTGCAGGTTTGTGAATTACAGTGCCCCTGAGCTCCTTTCTTCAACTCGCTTTCTTGTGAGCTGGCCGCAAAACCGCAGGATTGCTTCAGGCCCTAATCTGGTTCCGACACGGCATGCTGAGCCTTTGGCTAATTCCTCTTCCTGGTGGGAAATGAGCGTTAAATTTGTTCGTGCAGACACCTACAGCTAATCTCTCATTGGTTCTCCCTATTCCTGTTCATCTTGCGCAGAAATTGCAAACTGTGCCAAACAGGAGGTTAAAGGCACTGACTCTCCAAGTGGGGAGAGTGTTAGTAAAGCGTCTGGAATAGTAAAACCGAGTACGAGGGGACGAAAACTGAGACGCATTTAAAAAGTTTTCCCGGTCACACGGTGGACCATATTCTGGGTTGCCCATGCATGTTTTACCTGAAGGAAGAATCCCTTCAACCTGGAGAGTTGAGACCCATGGAATGGGTACCACGCAGTATGACTTCAAAGGGTTGCCTTTGCTCACCGAACGTCACCAATGCTATCAGCCCGAAGTGTCCAGCCTTATGTCTCACTCAGCTCGGGGTGTAGATGTGGTAAATCCACGTTGCATCACAAGCCCTGAATGAATTATTTAAGAATTGCTCTCTATTTCACTGTCATTGTGTTTTGTTTTTGTAATTTATTTTGATAATGGGATTTATCGGATTTTCACTGCTGCGTTTATGCCGCTGTACACATGCTTGATTCTCTTATGGAGACATATAAATCCATGGGTTTTCAGATTCTTACTAGTCAGGTATATTCCTAGGCATTGAATATGGGGTGTTGAGTCCATTTCGTGGAGCAAGGAGTAGGTCCTGACTATTACATATTTGCTTATGGAAAGGTATCTGTGCTAATTTCAATCTCTGGTTTTATGCAGCACCACAACTCACCTTTCCCCTTAAGCAAGCATAAGTTGGTTTTCTAAATTTGAGACCCTTTTCTGTTTTGTAATTGAGTTCATGTGCAGCCATGTTTGCATTCCGTGTATTTGAGATATCTTATGGTGTTTCTTTTTCTGTGTGACTTAGTTAACTTAGAATGATCGTACCTGAATCCACTCATTATGCCACTACGGGCCTCATGACATAGATTTCATTGCTGAGTGATATTCCATTGTATGTACGTACAACAACTTCTTTATCCATTTTTTGCTTTCTGGGATATTTCACCTGTACCGTAAATGAGGTTCTTGTAAGCAGAGCCGTCCAAAATTTATGGATGGCTGTGTCTTTTTGATTTTAATTTCCCTAAGCTATAGAACCATAAGTTGAAGTGCCGTAGGCTCCGTTGCTTAGTTTTTTAGGTGTTTGAGGAAACACCATACACTTCTCCAGAGTGGCTGTTGGCAAGTTACATCCCGCCCATCAGCATAACAAGGCTCCCTGTTCTCCATGGCCTGTCCTGCCTTTCTGGATTTTTCACTTTTTTCAGATGTCCCTTTTGACAGGGGGGCAGTGAGACTTCATTGTAATGCAGATTTCTTTACAGGCTTGCTTGTTTGGCCAAAAAGGGCGTATGTGTTTTTTCTTGAATATATTCAGGAAAAAACGCATACGCCCTTTTTGACCAAGTGCATCATTGTCGACTTTCTGTCTCTTTCCTTATGCTTTAAATGCAATTCCAGTCTGCCCCTGAACTCGTTTTCCTGCAATTCTGCCCCGCTTTCAAGTCCTCTACGCAGCCTTACTTCAATACATTTTTGGACAATAGCTGACATTTATAACTCTGCAGGTTTGTGAATGACAGTGCGCCTGAGCTCCTTTCTTCTACTCGCTTTCTTGTGAGCTGGCCGCAAACCCGCAGGATTGCTTCAAGCCCTAATCTGGTTCCGGCACAGCATGCTGATCCTTTGGTAAATTCCTCTTCCTGGTGGGAAATGAGTGTTATATTTGAACGTGCAGACACCTAGAGCTAGTCTCTCATTGGTTCTCCCTATTCTTGTTCATCTTGCGCAGAAATTGCAAACTGTGCCAAACAGGAGGTTAAAGGCACTGACTCTCTAAGTGGGGAGAGTATTAGTAAAGGGTCTTCAATCGTGAACCCGAGTAAAAGGGGACGAAAACTGAGATGCATTTGAAAAGGTTTCCCGGTCACACGGTGCACCATACTGTGGGTTTCCCATGCATGTTTTAGCTGAAGGAAGAATCCCTTAAACCTGGAGAGTTGGGACCCATGGAATGGGTACCATGCAGTATGACTTCAAAGGGCCTGCATTTTCTCAACGAACCTCACCAATGCTATCAGGCTGAAGTGTACAGCCTTATGTCTCACTCAGCTCTGGTTGTAGATGTGGTAAATCCAGGTTGCATCACAAGCCCTGAATGAATTATTTAAGAATTGCTCTCTATTTCACTGTCATTGTGTTTGTTTTTGTAATTCATTTTGATAATGGGATTTATCGGATTTTCTCTGCTGCATTCATGCCGCTGTACACACACTTGAGTCTCTTATGGAGACATATAAATCCATGGGTTTGAAGATACTTACTAGTCAGGTGTATTCCTAGGCGTTGAATATGGGGTGTTTAGTCCATTTCGTTGAGCAAGGGCTAGGTCTTGACTATTACATATTTGGCTTATGGAAAGGTATCTGTGCTAATTTCTATCTCTGGTTTTATGCAGCACCCCAACTCACTTTTCCCCTTAAGCAAGCATAAGGTGGTTTTCTAAATTTGAGACCCTGTTCTGTTTTGTAATTCAGTTCATGTGTAGCCAAGTTTACATTCCGTGTATTAGTGATATCTTATGATGTTTCATTTTCTGTGTGACTTATTTCACTTAGAATCATCGTACCTGAATCCACTCATTATGCCACGATGGGCCTGATGACATAGATTTCATTGCTGAGTGATATTCCATTGAATGTGTGTACCACAACTTCTTTATCCATTTTTCACATTCTGGGATATTTAACTTGTACCGTAGACGAGATTCCTGTAAACAGAGCCGTCTGAAACTTTGGGGTGGCTGTCTGTTTTTGATTTTAATTTCCGTGATCTATAAGACCATAAGTGGAAGTGCCGTAGTCTCCGTTGCTTTGTTTCTTAGGTGTTTCAGGAAACACCATACACTTCTCCAGAGTGGCTGTTGGCAATTTACATCCCGCCCATCAGCATAACAAGGCTCCCTGTTCTCCGTGGCCTGTGCTGTCTTTCTGGATTTTACACTTTTTTCAGATGGCCCTTTTGACCTGGGGGCAGTGAGACTTCTTTGTAGTGCAGATTTCTTTAACATGCTGGCTTGGTTGGCCAAAAAGGGCGTATGCGTTTTTTCCTGAATATATTCAGGAAAAACCGCATACGCCCTTTTTGGCCAAGTGCATCATTGTCGACGTTCTGCCTCTTTTCCTATGCTTTAAATGCAATTCCAGTCTACCCCCTGAAATCGTTTTCCTGCAATTCTGCCCCGCTTTCCAGTCCTCTTCGCAGCCTTCCTTCAATATATTTTTGGACGATAGCTGTCATTTATAACTCTGCAGGTTTGTGAATTACAGTGCCCCTGAGCTCCTTTCTTCAACTCGCTTTCTTGTGAGCTGGCCGCAAACCCGCAAGAATGCTTCCGGTCCTAATCTGGTTCCGGCACGGCATGCTGAGCCTTTGGTTAATTCCTCTTCCTGGTGGGAAATGAGCGTTCCATTTGCCCGTCCAGACACCTACAGCTAGTCTCTCATTGGTTCTCCCTATTCCTGTTCATGTTGCGCAGAAATTGCAAACTGTGCCAAACAGGAGGTTAAAGGCACTGACTCTCCAAGTGGGGAGAGTGTTAGTAAACGGTCTGGAATGGTGAACCCGAGTAAAAGGGGACGAAAACTGAGATGCATTTGAAAACGTTTCCCGGTCACACAGTGCACTGTACTGTGGGTTTCCCATGCATGTTTTAGCTGAAGGAAGAATCCCTTAAACCTGGAGAGTTGGGACCCATGGAATGGGTACCATGCAGTATGACTTCAAAGGGTCTGCATTTGCTCATCGAACCTCACCAATGCTGTCAGCCCGAAGTGTCCAGCCTTATGTCTCACTCAGCTCTGGGTGTAGATGTGGTAAATCCAGGTTGCATCACAAGCCCTGAATGAATTATTTAAGAATTGCTCTCTATTTCACTGTCATTGTGTTTGTTTTTGTAATTCATTTTGATAATGGGTTTTATCGGATTTTCTCTGCTGCATTCATGCCGCTGTACACACACTTGAGTCTCTTACGGAGACATATAAATCCATGGGTTTGAAGGTTCTTACTAGTCATGTGTAATCCTAGGCGTTGAATATGGGGTGTTTAGTCCATTTCGTTGAGCAAGGGCTAGGTCTTGACTATTACATATTTGGCTTATGGAAAGGTATCTGTGCTAATTTCTATCTCTGGTTTTATGCAGCACCACAACTCACCTTTCCCCTTAAGCAAGCATAAGTTGGTTTTCTAAATTTGAGACCCTGTTCTGTTTTGTAATTCAGTTCATGTGTAGCCAAGTTTACATTCCGTGTATTAGTGATATCTTATGATGTTTCATTTTCTGTGTGACTTATTTCACTTAGAATCATCGTACCTGAATCCACTCATTATGCCGCGACGGGCCTGATGACATAGATTTCATTGGTGAGTGATATTCCTTTGTACGTACGTACCACACTTCTTTATCCATTTTTCGCTTTCTGGGATATTTAACTTGTACCGTAGACGAGGTTCTTGTAAACAGAGCCGTAAACAGAAACTTTGCGGTGGCTGTGTGTTTTTGATTTTAATTTCCCTAAGCTATAGGAAAATAACTGGTAATGCCGTAGGCTCCGTTGCTTTGTTTTTTAGGTTTTTGAGGAAACACCATACACATCTCCAGAGTGGCTGTTGGCAATTTACATCCCGCCCATCAGCATAACAAGGCTCCCTGTTCTCCATGGCCTGTGCTGCCTTTCTGGATTTTACACTTTTTTCAGATGGCCCTTTTGAACGGGGGGCAGTGAGACTTCATTGTAGTGCAGATTTCTTTAACATGCTTGCTTGGTTGGCCAAAAAGTGCGTATGCGTTTTTTCCTGAATATATTCAGGAAAAAACGCATACGCCCTTTTTGGCCAAGTGCATCATTGTCGACGTTCTGCCTCTTTTCCTATGCTTTAAATGCAATTCCAGTCTACCCCCTGAAATCGTTTTCTTGCAATTCTGCCCCGCTTTCAAGTCCTCTTCGCAGCCTTCCTTCAATATATTTTTGGGTGATAGCTGTCATTTATAACTCTGCAGGTTTGTGAATTACAGTGTCCCTGAGCTCCTTTCTTCAACTCGATTTCTTGTGAGCTGGCCGCAAACCCGCAGGATTGCTTCAGGCCCTAATCTGGTTCCGGCACGGCATGCTGAGCCTTTGGTTAATTCCTCTTCCTGGTGGGAAATGAGCGTTAAATTTGCCCGTGCAGACACCTTCACACGAGTCTTCATGGTGCCACTTTGCCCCGGTTATCTCTATGGAGGTTGGAGTTGGAGGGCCTCCTCGCTCAAGGTCAGTGTGCCCATGGAGCCAACCCTGCAACTTCAGGGCATGGTTGGGTGTTAGGATCACCACGTGGGGTCCTTTTCCCTTAGGAGGGAGGTGGCCTTTTGGGCTGCTGATTTCCAGGTTTTCAGATACTGCCAGTATCTTGGCCAGATGTGGCGGTGGGCCAAGCCCCTTGGTGACCGTAGTTTATCCTACCTGGATCGCATTCTTGCATTGTTCCATTTCAAGTGGTCCCAGGTTTTGCACTAATACTCCAATGGCGATTCACCGTTCACCAGGAATGTAAAGGTCAAAGGGTTTAGCTAAATTAGGGAGTTCCAGGGCAAGGGTCTGAATTGACTGCTCTTTCCATTCTTGAAAGGCCACTTCTGCATTCTATTCAAAAGGATCATCATCTTTTCCTTTCAGTGTTTCATATAGAGGCCCAGCTAGTAGACTGTAGTTAGGGATCCAGAAGCAGCAAACACTGGCCTCCCCAGGAACCCCTAAGCTGTCTTCTAGTTTCAGAAATGGGTAAGGCTGTAAATTGTTTCTTCCCTTTCCTGGGATGGGCTTCTCCGACCTTCTGTGAGAATGAAGCCCAGGCAGGTCACCATAGTCTGTGATATTTGAGCTTTTTCTTGGACAACTTGTATCCTTTATTGGCTTGGTAGTTCAGAGGTCTCCTTAGTAGGGCTGGCGATCAGAATGTCGTCTGCATATTGAAGGAGTGTTTCCTTTTCCAGAGGTAGAACTTTTAGTTCTTTAGCTGAGCTTTCCCCAAAGATGGTGTGGGAATTTTTGAACCCTTGGGGCAACACGGCCCGGAAGTATTGTTTTAGTTGTATGTTGAGTCCTGCCACTCACAAGCCAAAATTTCTTGTGACTCTGGGACTAATAGAATACAAAAGAAGGCATCATTGAAGACTAATACAGAATACCATGTCCTGGTGGTTGGTAGAATGACCAGCAGGGTGTAGGATTTAGGAACTACTGGAGGTATATCCTCGGTGGCTTCACTGACTGTCCTGACATCCTTTACCAGGACTCCAGCAGCCCATGGGGCTCTCGAGGTCAGGCCAATCCCAGGATATGGAGCTCACCTGGGCAGGTACCCCACCCCCACCCCAGCCCATGGGGCTCTCGTGTTCAGGCCCCTCCCAGGATATGGGGTTCCCTGGGCAGGTTCCCCTGCAGCCCATGGGGCTCTCGTGGTCAGGCCCCTCCCAGGATACAGAGCTACCCTTGCAGGTACCATGGCAGGGCTGGGAACACAGGAACCGTGCATATCGCCCTCATTGCAGAGCACTCCCAGCTCACCTGTCACTCAGATCTGACACAGAGCACCTCAGAGCAGGACTTGAACTAACAAACAGCAGCTCCGACAGGTCTGTGACCCTGGGCATCACTCTGTGTGGCCTCCCTCCACCTGGTCTTCCAGAGACTTCCACTGCACCCGGGGCACCAGGCCTCTGTCTCCACCCACCAGCCACCCCTCCTCTCCCTGACTCCTGGGTTCCTCTCATTAGGAGAGGGTTTTCTTGAAGTTGTCTCCCACTCATGGGCCAGATAATATAATTAGAAAACAAGCCAGAGCTGCAGCCCCTTGTCTATCCTGACTCTCAGGAGCCCACACCTGTTCCTTGGACCTGGCCGATTCAGCAAGTTCCAGTTTCTGCAACTGTGAGCCCCTGAGGGGTGATTATTGGCTGGCCTGGGAAGCCCGACCGTGCCGGCCAGCCCTCCCCAGGTGTGCCTGGGTTCAGATCAATATAAACACCGCTCCAGGCAGCAAGAGCCCCTGCAGCTGTGCCTGACGCCATTTTCTCTGCCCTGTCAGCAGTCTTGGGGCTGGACTGGTGGGAGGGAGTGAGAGGCCACGGCTTTGTGGGTGGCCCAGTGTGAGTGGGGCTCTGCTGGACTTTCTGCAGCAGTTGCCAAGATGCCACCTGCTAAAGAAGAGGATGTGTCACCCATACCTGCCGCTGGAATTTCTCCCTGGGCAGAGGTGAGTGAGGAAGAAAGCAGTGGGGGCCGGGACAGCAGGGGTATCTCAGGCAGGGAAATGGAAAGCTTCCAGAAGAGCACCCAGGGCCAGGACCATCCTGGCTGGCCTGCAGGCACCAAGTCGGCTGGCATGCTGTCACTCATGTGGCTCCATGGCCCTTCCTCTAGGCTTTCAAGTCCTTGTACATATTCAGGTGTTTTACCTGGGAAGGGTGGGAACATTTCAGCAGCAGCTGGCCTGGGGCTCAGCCCACGTTTACTCACAGATGCCTCGGCACGGTCCCCCAGCTTTGCAATGAGGACGCTTGTTGCGTGGGGCCTGCTGGCTGAATGGGAGATGATTCCCCACCACTGACCAACTTCAGAATTGTTTACAACTGGAGCAAGTGCCCTGATACGGTTTTCCTCTGTGTAACTGGTGGGTTCTGTTTTTTTTTCTTTTTTTCGTTTTTGGTTCAAGGTAGATTTTATTCCTCTTTTTTGTATTTACAGATATAAGCATGGAAATAATTTATTCATATAAATACATGTATGTGAAGGGAAGAATGTTTTTTCTGTTTTACTTTTTGTAATTTGAATTTTATTTTATTTTTTTATACAGCAGGTTCTTTTTGGTTATCTATTTTATACATATAAATGTATACATGCCAATCCCAATCTCTCAACTCCTCCCACCACCACCCCCCAACAGCTTTCCCCCCTTGGTGTCCATACGTTTGTTGTCTACATCTGTTGCTCTATTTCTGCCTGGCAAAACGGTTCATCTGTACAATTTTTCTAGGTTCCACATATATGCATTAATAGACAAGATTTGTTTTTCTCTTTCTGACTTACTTCACTCTGTATGACAGTCTCTAGATCCATCAACGTCTCTACAAGTGACCCAATTTAATTCCTTTTTATGGCTTAGTAATATTCCATTTTATATATGTACCACATCTTTATGCATTCGTCTGTCTGTGGGCATTTAGGTTGCTTCCATTACCTGGATATTGTAAATAGTGATGCAATGAACATTGCGGTGAATGTCTCTTTTTGATTTATGGTTTTGTCTGGGTATATGCCCAGTAGTGGGATTGCTGTATCATATGGTAATTCTATTCTTAGTTTTATAAGAAACTCCATAATGTTCTCCACAGTGACTGTATCAATTTACATTCCCAACAATAGTGGAAGAGGGTTCCTTATCTCCACACCCTTTCCAGCATTTGTTGTTTGTAGATTTTCTGATGATGCCCATTCTAACAGGTGTGAGGTGATACACCATGGATGAGTCTATTTCGTTGAGCAAAGAGTAGGTCTTGTCTATTACATATTTGGCTTATGGAACGGTATGTGTGCTAATTTCAATCTCTGGTTTTATACAGCACCCCAACTCAACTTTCCCCTTAAGCAAGCATAAGTTTTTATCTAAATGTGAGACTCTGTTCGGTTTTGGAATTCAGTTTATGTGTAGCCAAGTTTACACTCTCTCTATTAGTGATATCTTATGATAATTATCTTTCTCTGTGTGACCTATTTCTCTTAGAATCCTCATACTTAAATCCACTCAATTTGCTGCTAGAGGCCTGATGACATTGATTTCATTGCTGAGTGATATTCCGTTGTACGTAAGTAGCACAACTCCTTTATCCATTTTTTTCTTTCTGGGATATTTAATTTGTACTGGACTCAAGGTTCTTGTAAACACAGCAGCCCTAAATTTTGTGTTGGCTGTGTCTTGTTGATTTTAATTTTCCTAAGCTATAGGGCCAAAAGTGGAAGTGCCCTAGTGTCTGTAGCTTTGTTTTTCAGATGTTTCAGGATACACCATAAACATCTCCAGAGTGTCTGTTGGCAATTTACATCCCGCCCATCAGCATAACAAGGCTCCCTGTTCTCCATGGCCTGTCCTGTGTTTCTGGTTTTTACACTTTTTTCAGATGGCCCTTTTGACGAATGGGAAATGAGACTTCATTGTAGTGCGGATTTCCATTTCTCGAGTGCTTGGTTGGCCAAAAAGGGCATATGTGTTTTTTCCTGAATATATTCAGGAAAAAATGTTTACGCACTTTTGTCCAAGTGCATCACTGTCAAAGATCTGCCGCTTTTCACATGCTTTAAATGCAATTCCAATCTACCTCCTGAAATATGATTCCTGCAATTCTGCCTCGTTTTCAAGTCCTCTTTGCAGACTTACTTCCATATAATTTTGCCAATAGCTGTCATTTATAACACTGCAGGTTTGTGAATTACAGTGCCCGTGATTTCCTTTCTTAACTCGTTTCCTTGAAAACTGGCCACAGAACCGCAGGTTTGCTTCAGGCCGTAATCAGGGTCCGGCACGGCACTCTGAGACTTTGGTTCATTCCACTTCCTGGTGGGAAATTAGAGTTAAATGTGCCCCTCCAGACACCTGCCTCACTCCTAGCCCCTTGGTGATGTGTGTCCTGTGGTTTGAGGCCACATGTGCTGGGTTCCTCACCTTTGGCTGATGTGGCCCCACTGGTGTGAGGACACTCCTGCCTGGTTCCCATCCCCTTGGTGATGTGGGCCCTCCGGTGAGAGTCTGATCCTGGTTGGGTTCCTCACACTTCTGTGAGGTGGGCCCTCTTCTCTGAGGTCACTCCTGCCTGGCTGGCACACCCCGCCTTGGCGACGTCGGCCCTCTGGTGGGATTTGGTGCCTGCTGGGTGTCTCCTCCCCTCGGTAATGAGGGCCCTCTGGCGTCAGACCCTAACTCCTGGGCTCCGAATATTTTCTGATATGCGCCCTGTGGTTCGAGTACACTCCTGCCAGGTTCCCAACCCCATGGGAATGTGGGCCTTCGGCTCTGAGGTCCCAACCGTGGGTTGCTCATTTTCATGATGAGGGCCCTCTGCTGTGAGTTCTCTCCGGCCTGGATCCCATAGCCTCGCTGCTCCTGGCCACCTGCTGGGAGGTTACAACTGCGGGATTCCTCACCTTTTTTCTTCTATGGGCCCTCTGTTTTGAGACTCCTCCTGCCTGCCTCACTCCCAACCCCTTGGTGATGTGTGTCCTCTGGTTTGAGGCCACGTATGCTGGGTCCCTCGCCTTTCGATGATGTGGCCCCACTGGTGTGAGGACACTCCTGCCTGGTTCCTATCCCCTTGATGATGTGGGCCCTCTGGTGAGAGTCTGATCCTGGCTGGGTTCCTCACCCTTCTGTGAGGGGGGCCCTCTGCTGTGAGGTCACTCCTGCCTGGCTGGCACACCCCACCTGGGCAACATCGGCCCTCTTGTGGCAGTTGGAGCCTGCTGGGAACCTCCCCTCGGTGATGGGGGCCCTCTTGCCTCAGGCCCTAACTGCTGGGTACCCACATTTTCTGATACGTGCTAAGTGGTGCGAGGACACTCCTGCGAGGTTCCCATCCCCATGGGCATGTGGGCCTTCTGCTCTAAGGTCCCAACACCTGTGTTGTTCACCGTTTCATGATGTTGGCTCTCTGGTGTTAGTTCACCCAGGCCTAGATCCCATAGCCTCTGTGCTCTGAGCGGCCTGCTGGGAGGTTCCTACTGCTGGATTCCTTACCTTTTTTATTCTTTGGGTCCTGTGTTTTCATGCTCCTACTTCCTGACTCACTCACAGCCCATTTGTGATGTAGGTCCTCTTGTTTAAGGCCACATGTACCAGTTTCCTCACCTTTATTGATGTGGCCCCACTGGTGTGAGGACACTCCTGCCTGGTTCCCATCCCCTTGGTGATGTGGGCCCTCTGGTGAGAGTCTGATCCTGTCTGGATTCCTCACACTTCTGTGAGGTGGGCCCTCTGCTGTGAGGTAACTCCTGCCTGGCTTGCTCCCATTGCCTTGGTGACGTCGGCCCTCTGGTGGCATTTGGAGCCTGCTGGTAGCCTCCTCTCCTCCGTGATGAGGGCCCTCTGGCGCCAGGCCATAACTGCTGGGTTCCCACATTTTCTGATACGTGCTAAGTTGTGCGAGGACACTCCTGCGAGGTTCCCATCCCCATGGGGATGTGGGCCTTCTGCTCTGAGGTCCCACTGGCTGGGTTGCTCACAGTTTCATGATGTGGGCCCTCTGCTGTGAGTTCACTGTGGCCTGGATCCCATAGACTCCATGCTCTGGGCCACCTGCTGGGAGGTTCAAACTGCTGGATTCCTCACATTTTTTATTCTGTGGGCCCTGTGTTGTTAGGCTACTCCTGCCTGCCTCACTCGGAGCACCTTGGAAATGTGGGTCCTCTGGTTTAGGCCACATGTGCTGGGTTCCTCACCTTTCTATAATGTGGCCACACTGGTGTGAGGACACTCCTGCCTTGTTCCGATCCCCTTGGTGATGTGGGCCCTCTGGTGAGAGTCTTATCCTGGCTGGGTTCCTCACCCTTCTGTGAGGTAGGCCCTCTGCTGTGAGGTCACTCCTGCCTGGCTGGCACACGTCAACGTGGCGACGTGGGCCCTCAGTTGGGAGTTGGTGCCTGCTGGGAGTCTCCTCCCCTCGGTAATGAGGGCCCTCTGGCGTCAGACCCTAACTCCTGGGCTCCCAAAATTTTCTGATGTGCGCCCTGTGGTGCGAGTACACTCCTGCCAGGATCCCAACCCCATGGGAATGTGGGCCTTCTGCTCTAAGGTCCCAACGGCTGGGTTGCTCACAGTTTCATGATGAGGGCCCTCTGTTTTGAGTTCAGTCAGGCCTGGATCCCATAGCCTCACTGCTCCTGGCCACCTGCTGGGAGGTTCCAACTGCGGGATCCCTCACCTTTTTTACGCTATGGGCCCTCTGTTTGGAGGCTCCTCCTGCCTGCCTCACTCCCAGCCCCTTGGTGATGTGTGTCCTCTGGTTTGAGGCCACGTGTGCTGGGTCCGTCACATTTCGGTGATGTGACCACACTGGTGTGAGAACACTCCTGCCTGGTTTCCATTCCCTTGGTGATGTGGGCCCTCCGGTGAGAGTCTGATCCTCTTTGGGTTCCTCACACTTTTGTGTGGTTGGCCCTCTGCTCTGAGGTCACTCCTGCCTGGCTGGCACACCCTGCATTGGCGACGTCGGCCTTCTGGTAGCAGTTGGAGCTTGCTGGGAGCCTCCTCTCCTCAGTGATGAGGGCCCTCTGGCGTCCGGCCCTAACTGCTGGGCTCCCCACCTTTTCTGATGTGTGCCCACTGGTGCGATGACACTCCTGCTTGGTTCCCTTCCCCATGGGGATGTGGGCCTTGTGCTCTGAGGTTACAACGGCTGGGTTGCTTACAGTATCACGATGAGGGCCCTCTCTTGTGAGTTCATCACTGCCTGGATCCCATAGCCTCGGTGCTCTGGGCCGCCTGCTGGGATGTTCCAACTGCTGGATTCCTCACCTTTTTTATACAATGGGCCATGTGTTTTGAGGTTAATCCTGCCTGCCTCGCTCCGAGACCCATGGTGATGTGGGTCCTCTGGTTTGAGGCCACATGTGCTGGGTACCTCAACTTTCGATGATGTGGCCCCACGGGTGTGAGGACACTCCTGCCTGGTTCCCAGCCCCTTGCTTATGTGGGCACTCTGGTGAGAGTCTGATCTTGACTGGGTTCCTTACCCTTCTGTGAGGTGGGCCCTCTGATGTGAGGTCACTCCTGCCTGGATGGCTCATGTCGCCTTGGCGACGTAGGCCCTCTGTTGGCCACTGAAGCATGCTGGGAGCCTCCTACCCTCTTTAATAAGGGCCCTGGAAGAAACGCATATGCCCTTTTTGACCAAGTGCATCATTGTCGAGGTTCTGCCTCTTCTCCTATACTTTCAGAGGACTTCCCGTCTACCTCCTGAAATCGTATTCCTGGAATTCTGCCCCGCGTTCAAGTCCTCTTTGCAGCCTTACTTCAATATATTTTTGGACGATAGCTGTCATTTATAACTCTGCAGGTTTGTGAATTACAGTGCCCCTGAGCTCCTTTCTTCAACTCGCTTTCTTGTGAGCTGGCCGCAAAACCGCAGGATTGCTTCAGGCCCTAATCTGGTTCCGACACGGCATGCTGAGCCTTTGGCTAATTCCTCTTCCTGGTGGGAAATGAGCGTTAAATTTGTTCGTGCAGACACCTACAGCTAATCTCTCATTGGTTCTCCCTATTCCTGTTCATCTTGCGCAGAAATTGCAAACTGTGCCAAACAGGAGGTTAAAGGCACTGACTCTCCAAGTGGGGAGAGTGTTAGTAAAGCGTCTGGAATAGTAAAACCGAGTACGAGGGGACGAAAACTGAGACGCATTTAAAAAGTTTTCCCGGTCACACGGTGGACCATATTCTGGGTTGCCCATGCATGTTTTACCTGAAGGAAGAATCCCTTCAACCTGGAGAGTTGAGACCCATGGAATGGGTACCACGCAGTATGACTTCAAAGGGTTGCCTTTGCTCACCGAACGTCACCAATGCTATCAGCCCGAAGTGTCCAGCCTTATGTCTCACTCAGCTCGGGGTGTAGATGTGGTAAATCCACGTTGCATCACAAGCCCTGAATGAATTATTTAAGAATTGCTCTCTATTTCACTGTCATTGTGTTTTGTTTTTGTAATTTATTTTGATAATGGGATTTATCGGATTTTCACTGCTGCGTTTATGCCGCTGTACACATGCTTGATTCTCTTATGGAGACATATAAATCCATGGGTTTTCAGATTCTTACTAGTCAGGTATATTCCTAGGCATTGAATATGGGGTGTTGAGTCCATTTCGTGGAGCAAGGAGTAGGTCCTGACTATTACATATTTGCTTATGGAAAGGTATCTGTGCTAATTTCAATCTCTGGTTTTATGCAGCACCACAACTCACCTTTCCCCTTAAGCAAGCATAAGTTGGTTTTCTAAATTTGAGACCCTTTTCTGTTTTGTAATTGAGTTCATGTGCAGCCATGTTTGCATTCCGTGTATTTGAGATATCTTATGGTGTTTCTTTTTCTGTGTGACTTAGTTAACTTAGAATGATCGTACCTGAATCCACTCATTATGCCACTACGGGCCTCATGACATAGATTTCATTGCTGAGTGATATTCCATTGTATGTACGTACAACAACTTCTTTATCCATTTTTTGCTTTCTGGGATATTTCACCTGTACCGTAAATGAGGTTCTTGTAAGCAGAGCCGTCCAAAATTTATGGATGGCTGTGTCTTTTTGATTTTAATTTCCCTAAGCTATAGAACCATAAGTTGAAGTGCCGTAGGCTCCGTTGCTTAGTTTTTTAGGTGTTTGAGGAAACACCATACACTTCTCCAGAGTGGCTGTTGGCAAGTTACATCCCGCCCATCAGCATAACAAGGCTCCCTGTTCTCCATGGCCTGTCCTGCCTTTCTGGATTTTTCACTTTTTTCAGATGTCCCTTTTGACAGGGGGGCAGTGAGACTTCATTGTAATGCAGATTTCTTTACAGGCTTGCTTGTTTGGCCAAAAAGGGCGTATGTGTTTTTTCTTGAATATATTCAGGAAAAAACGCATACGCCCTTTTTGACCAAGTGCATCATTGTCGACTTTCTGTCTCTTTCCTTATGCTTTAAATGCAATTCCAGTCTGCCCCTGAACTCGTTTTCCTGCAATTCTGCCCCGCTTTCAAGTCCTCTACGCAGCCTTACTTCAATACATTTTTGGACAATAGCTGACATTTATAACTCTGCAGGTTTGTGAATGACAGTGCGCCTGAGCTCCTTTCTTCTACTCGCTTTCTTGTGAGCTGGCCGCAAACCCGCAGGATTGCTTCAAGCCCTAATCTGGTTCCGGCACAGCATGCTGATCCTTTGGTAAATTCCTCTTCCTGGTGGGAAATGAGTGTTATATTTGAACGTGCAGACACCTAGAGCTAGTCTCTCATTGGTTCTCCCTATTCTTGTTCATCTTGCGCAGAAATTGCAAACTGTGCCAAACAGGAGGTTAAAGGCACTGACTCTCTAAGTGGGGAGAGTATTAGTAAAGGGTCTTCAATCGTGAACCCGAGTAAAAGGGGACGAAAACTGAGATGCATTTGAAAAGGTTTCCCGGTCACACGGTGCACCATACTGTGGGTTTCCCATGCATGTTTTAGCTGAAGGAAGAATCCCTTAAACCTGGAGAGTTGGGACCCATGGAATGGGTACCATGCAGTATGACTTCAAAGGGCCTGCATTTTCTCAACGAACCTCACCAATGCTATCAGGCTGAAGTGTACAGCCTTATGTCTCACTCAGCTCTGGTTGTAGATGTGGTAAATCCAGGTTGCATCACAAGCCCTGAATGAATTATTTAAGAATTGCTCTCTATTTCACTGTCATTGTGTTTGTTTTTGTAATTCATTTTGATAATGGGATTTATCGGATTTTCTCTGCTGCATTCATGCCGCTGTACACACACTTGAGTCTCTTATGGAGACATATAAATCCATGGGTTTGAAGATACTTACTAGTCAGGTGTATTCCTAGGCGTTGAATATGGGGTGTTTAGTCCATTTCGTTGAGCAAGGGCTAGGTCTTGACTATTACATATTTGGCTTATGGAAAGGTATCTGTGCTAATTTCTATCTCTGGTTTTATGCAGCACCCCAACTCACTTTTCCCCTTAAGCAAGCATAAGGTGGTTTTCTAAATTTGAGACCCTGTTCTGTTTTGTAATTCAGTTCATGTGTAGCCAAGTTTACATTCCGTGTATTAGTGATATCTTATGATGTTTCATTTTCTGTGTGACTTATTTCACTTAGAATCATCGTACCTGAATCCACTCATTATGCCACGATGGGCCTGATGACATAGATTTCATTGCTGAGTGATATTCCATTGAATGTGTGTACCACAACTTCTTTATCCATTTTTCACATTCTGGGATATTTAACTTGTACCGTAGACGAGATTCCTGTAAACAGAGCCGTCTGAAACTTTGGGGTGGCTGTCTGTTTTTGATTTTAATTTCCGTGATCTATAAGACCATAAGTGGAAGTGCCGTAGTCTCCGTTGCTTTGTTTCTTAGGTGTTTCAGGAAACACCATACACTTCTCCAGAGTGGCTGTTGGCAATTTACATCCCGCCCATCAGCATAACAAGGCTCCCTGTTCTCCGTGGCCTGTGCTGTCTTTCTGGATTTTACACTTTTTTCAGATGGCCCTTTTGACCTGGGGGCAGTGAGACTTCTTTGTAGTGCAGATTTCTTTAACATGCTGGCTTGGTTGGCCAAAAAGGGCGTATGCGTTTTTTCCTGAATATATTCAGGAAAAACCGCATACGCCCTTTTTGGCCAAGTGCATCATTGTCGACGTTCTGCCTCTTTTCCTATGCTTTAAATGCAATTCCAGTCTACCCCCTGAAATCGTTTTCCTGCAATTCTGCCCCGCTTTCCAGTCCTCTTCGCAGCCTTCCTTCAATATATTTTTGGACGATAGCTGTCATTTATAACTCTGCAGGTTTGTGAATTACAGTGCCCCTGAGCTCCTTTCTTCAACTCGCTTTCTTGTGAGCTGGCCGCAAACCCGCAAGAATGCTTCCGGTCCTAATCTGGTTCCGGCACGGCATGCTGAGCCTTTGGTTAATTCCTCTTCCTGGTGGGAAATGAGCGTTCCATTTGCCCGTCCAGACACCTACAGCTAGTCTCTCATTGGTTCTCCCTATTCCTGTTCATGTTGCGCAGAAATTGCAAACTGTGCCAAACAGGAGGTTAAAGGCACTGACTCTCCAAGTGGGGAGAGTGTTAGTAAACGGTCTGGAATGGTGAACCCGAGTAAAAGGGGACGAAAACTGAGATGCATTTGAAAACGTTTCCCGGTCACACAGTGCACTGTACTGTGGGTTTCCCATGCATGTTTTAGCTGAAGGAAGAATCCCTTAAACCTGGAGAGTTGGGACCCATGGAATGGGTACCATGCAGTATGACTTCAAAGGGTCTGCATTTGCTCATCGAACCTCACCAATGCTGTCAGCCCGAAGTGTCCAGCCTTATGTCTCACTCAGCTCTGGGTGTAGATGTGGTAAATCCAGGTTGCATCACAAGCCCTGAATGAATTATTTAAGAATTGCTCTCTATTTCACTGTCATTGTGTTTGTTTTTGTAATTCATTTTGATAATGGGTTTTATCGGATTTTCTCTGCTGCATTCATGCCGCTGTACACACACTTGAGTCTCTTACGGAGACATATAAATCCATGGGTTTGAAGGTTCTTACTAGTCATGTGTAATCCTAGGCGTTGAATATGGGGTGTTTAGTCCATTTCGTTGAGCAAGGGCTAGGTCTTGACTATTACATATTTGGCTTATGGAAAGGTATCTGTGCTAATTTCTATCTCTGGTTTTATGCAGCACCACAACTCACCTTTCCCCTTAAGCAAGCATAAGTTGGTTTTCTAAATTTGAGACCCTGTTCTGTTTTGTAATTCAGTTCATGTGTAGCCAAGTTTACATTCCGTGTATTAGTGATATCTTATGATGTTTCATTTTCTGTGTGACTTATTTCACTTAGAATCATCGTACCTGAATCCACTCATTATGCCGCGACGGGCCTGATGACATAGATTTCATTGGTGAGTGATATTCCTTTGTACGTACGTACCACACTTCTTTATCCATTTTTCGCTTTCTGGGATATTTAACTTGTACCGTAGACGAGGTTCTTGTAAACAGAGCCGTAAACAGAAACTTTGCGGTGGCTGTGTGTTTTTGATTTTAATTTCCCTAAGCTATAGGAAAATAACTGGTAATGCCGTAGGCTCCGTTGCTTTGTTTTTTAGGTTTTTGAGGAAACACCATACACATCTCCAGAGTGGCTGTTGGCAATTTACATCCCGCCCATCAGCATAACAAGGCTCCCTGTTCTCCATGGCCTGTGCTGCCTTTCTGGATTTTACACTTTTTTCAGATGGCCCTTTTGAACGGGGGGCAGTGAGACTTCATTGTAGTGCAGATTTCTTTAACATGCTTGCTTGGTTGGCCAAAAAGTGCGTATGCGTTTTTTCCTGAATATATTCAGGAAAAAACGCATACGCCCTTTTTGGCCAAGTGCATCATTGTCGACGTTCTGCCTCTTTTCCTATGCTTTAAATGCAATTCCAGTCTACCCCCTGAAATCGTTTTCTTGCAATTCTGCCCCGCTTTCAAGTCCTCTTCGCAGCCTTCCTTCAATATATTTTTGGGTGATAGCTGTCATTTATAACTCTGCAGGTTTGTGAATTACAGTGTCCCTGAGCTCCTTTCTTCAACTCGATTTCTTGTGAGCTGGCCGCAAACCCGCAGGATTGCTTCAGGCCCTAATCTGGTTCCGGCACGGCATGCTGAGCCTTTGGTTAATTCCTCTTCCTGGTGGGAAATGAGCGTTAAATTTGCCCGTGCAGACACCTTCACACGAGTCTTCATGGTGCCACTTTGCCCCGGTTATCTCTATGGAGGTTGGAGTTGGAGGGCCTCCTCGCTCAAGGTCAGTGTGCCCATGGAGCCAACCCTGCAACTTCAGGGCATGGTTGGGTGTTAGGATCACCACGTGGGGTCCTTTTCCCTTAGGAGGGAGGTGGCCTTTTGGGCTGCTGATTTCCAGGTTTTCAGATACTGCCAGTATCTTGGCCAGATGTGGCGGTGGGCCAAGCCCCTTGGTGACCGTAGTTTATCCTACCTGGATCGCATTCTTGCATTGTTCCATTTCAAGTGGTCCCAGGTTTTGCACTAATACTCCAATGGCGATTCACCGTTCACCAGGAATGTAAAGGTCAAAGGGTTTAGCTAAATTAGGGAGTTCCAGGGCAAGGGTCTGAATTGACTGCTCTTTCCATTCTTGAAAGGCCACTTCTGCATTCTATTCAAAAGGATCATCATCTTTTCCTTTCAGTGTTTCATATAGAGGCCCAGCTAGTAGACTGTAGTTAGGGATCCAGAAGCAGCAAACACTGGCCTCCCCAGGAACCCCTAAGCTGTCTTCTAGTTTCAGAAATGGGTAAGGCTGTAAATTGTTTCTTCCCTTTCCTGGGATGGGCTTCTCCGACCTTCTGTGAGAATGAAGCCCAGGCAGGTCACCATAGTCTGTGATATTTGAGCTTTTTCTTGGACAACTTGTATCCTTTATTGGCTTGGTAGTTCAGAGGTCTCCTTAGTAGGGCTGGCGATCAGAATGTCGTCTGCATATTGAAGGAGTGTTTCCTTTTCCAGAGGTAGAACTTTTAGTTCTTTAGCTGAGCTTTCCCCAAAGATGGTGTGGGAATTTTTGAACCCTTGGGGCAACACGGCCCGGAAGTATTGTTTTAGTTGTATGTTGAGTCCTGCCACTCACAAGCCAAAATTTCTTGTGACTCTGGGACTAATAGAATACAAAAGAAGGCATCATTGAAGACTAATACAGAATACCATGTCCTGGTGGTTGGTAGAATGACCAGCAGGGTGTAGGATTTAGGAACTACTGGAGGTATATCCTCGGTGGCTTCACTGACTGTCCTGACATCCTTTACCAGGACTCCAGCAGCCCATGGGGCTCTCGAGGTCAGGCCAATCCCAGGATATGGAGCTCACCTGGGCAGGTACCCCACCCCCACCCCAGCCCATGGGGCTCTCGTGTTCAGGCCCCTCCCAGGATATGGGGTTCCCTGGGCAGGTTCCCCTGCAGCCCATGGGGCTCTCGTGGTCAGGCCCCTCCCAGGATACAGAGCTACCCTTGCAGGTACCATGGCAGGGCTGGGAACACAGGAACCGTGCATATCGCCCTCATTGCAGAGCACTCCCAGCTCACCTGTCACTCAGATCTGACACAGAGCACCTCAGAGCAGGACTTGAACTAACAAACAGCAGCTCCGACAGGTCTGTGACCCTGGGCATCACTCTGTGTGGCCTCCCTCCACCTGGTCTTCCAGAGACTTCCACTGCACCCGGGGCACCAGGCCTCTGTCTCCACCCACCAGCCACCCCTCCTCTCCCTGACTCCTGGGTTCCTCTCATTAGGAGAGGGTTTTCTTGAAGTTGTCTCCCACTCATGGGCCAGATAATATAATTAGAAAACAAGCCAGAGCTGCAGCCCCTTGTCTATCCTGACTCTCAGGAGCCCACACCTGTTCCTTGGACCTGGCCGATTCAGCAAGTTCCAGTTTCTGCAACTGTGAGCCCCTGAGGGGTGATTATTGGCTGGCCTGGGAAGCCCGACCGTGCCGGCCAGCCCTCCCCAGGTGTGCCTGGGTTCAGATCAATATAAACACCGCTCCAGGCAGCAAGAGCCCCTGCAGCTGTGCCTGACGCCATTTTCTCTGCCCTGTCAGCAGTCTTGGGGCTGGACTGGTGGGAGGGAGTGAGAGGCCACGGCTTTGTGGGTGGCCCAGTGTGAGTGGGGCTCTGCTGGACTTTCTGCAGCAGTTGCCAAGATGCCACCTGCTAAAGAAGAGGATGTGTCACCCATACCTGCCGCTGGAATTTCTCCCTGGGCAGAGGTGAGTGAGGAAGAAAGCAGTGGGGGCCGGGACAGCAGGGGTATCTCAGGCAGGGAAATGGAAAGCTTCCAGAAGAGCACCCAGGGCCAGGACCATCCTGGCTGGCCTGCAGGCACCAAGTCGGCTGGCATGCTGTCACTCATGTGGCTCCATGGCCCTTCCTCTAGGCTTTCAAGTCCTTGTACATATTCAGGTGTTTTACCTGGGAAGGGTGGGAACATTTCAGCAGCAGCTGGCCTGGGGCTCAGCCCACGTTTACTCACAGATGCCTCGGCACGGTCCCCCAGCTTTGCAATGAGGACGCTTGTTGCGTGGGGCCTGCTGGCTGAATGGGAGATGATTCCCCACCACTGACCAACTTCAGAATTGTTTACAACTGGAGCAAGTGCCCTGATACGGTTTTCCTCTGTGTAACTGGTGGGTTCTGTTTTTTTTTCTTTTTTTCGTTTTTGGTTCAAGGTAGATTTTATTCCTCTTTTTTGTATTTACAGATATAAGCATGGAAATAATTTATTCATATAAATACATGTATGTGAAGGGAAGAATGTTTTTTCTGTTTTACTTTTTGTAATTTGAATTTTATTTTATTTTTTTATACAGCAGGTTCTTTTTGGTTATCTATTTTATACATATAAATGTATACATGCCAATCCCAATCTCTCAACTCCTCCCACCACCACCCCCCAACAGCTTTCCCCCCTTGGTGTCCATACGTTTGTTGTCTACATCTGTTGCTCTATTTCTGCCTGGCAAAACGGTTCATCTGTACAATTTTTCTAGGTTCCACATATATGCATTAATAGACAAGATTTGTTTTTCTCTTTCTGACTTACTTCACTCTGTATGACAGTCTCTAGATCCATCAACGTCTCTACAAGTGACCCAATTTAATTCCTTTTTATGGCTTAGTAATATTCCATTTTATATATGTACCACATCTTTATGCATTCGTCTGTCTGTGGGCATTTAGGTTGCTTCCATTACCTGGATATTGTAAATAGTGATGCAATGAACATTGCGGTGAATGTCTCTTTTTGATTTATGGTTTTGTCTGGGTATATGCCCAGTAGTGGGATTGCTGTATCATATGGTAATTCTATTCTTAGTTTTATAAGAAACTCCATAATGTTCTCCACAGTGACTGTATCAATTTACATTCCCAACAATAGTGGAAGAGGGTTCCTTATCTCCACACCCTTTCCAGCATTTGTTGTTTGTAGATTTTCTGATGATGCCCATTCTAACAGGTGTGAGGTGATACACCATGGATGAGTCTATTTCGTTGAGCAAAGAGTAGGTCTTGTCTATTACATATTTGGCTTATGGAACGGTATGTGTGCTAATTTCAATCTCTGGTTTTATACAGCACCCCAACTCAACTTTCCCCTTAAGCAAGCATAAGTTTTTATCTAAATGTGAGACTCTGTTCGGTTTTGGAATTCAGTTTATGTGTAGCCAAGTTTACACTCTCTCTATTAGTGATATCTTATGATAATTCTCTTTCTCTGTGTGACCTATTTCTCTTAGAATCCTCATACTTAAATCCACTCAATTTGCTGCTAGAGGCCTGATGACATTGATTTCATTGCTGAGTGATATTCCGTTGTACGTAAGTAGCACAACTCCTTTATCCATTTTTTTCTTTCTGGGATATTTAATTTGTACTGGACTCAAGGTTCTTGTAAACACAGCAGCCCTAAATTTTGTGTTGGCTGTGTCTTGTTGATTTTAATTTTCCTAAGCTATAGGGCCAAAAGTGGAAGTGCCCTAGTGTCTGTAGCTTTGTTTTTCAGATGTTTCAGGATACACCATAAACATCTCCAGAGTGTCTGTTGGCAATTTACATCCCGCCCATCAGCATAACAAGGCTCCCTGTTCTCCATGGCCTGTCCTGTGTTTCTGGTTTTTACACTTTTTTCAGATGGCCCTTTTGACGAATGGGAAATGAGACTTCATTGTAGTGCGGATTTCCATTTCTCGAGTGCTTGGTTGGCCAAAAAGGGCATATGTGTTTTTTCCTGAATATATTCAGGAAAAAATGTTTACGCACTTTTGTCCAAGTGCATCACTGTCAAAGATCTGCCGCTTTTCACATGCTTTAAATGCAATTCCAATCTACCTCCTGAAATATGATTCCTGCAATTCTGCCTCGTTTTCAAGTCCTCTTTGCAGACTTACTTCCATATAATTTTGCCAATAGCTGTCATTTATAACACTGCAGGTTTGTGAATTACAGTGCCCGTGATTTCCTTTCTTAACTCGTTTCCTTGAAAACTGGCCACAGAACCGCAGGTTTGCTTCAGGCCGTAATCAGGGTCCGGCACGGCACTCTGAGACTTTGGTTCATTCCACTTCCTGGTGGGAAATTAGAGTTAAATGTGCCCCTCCAGACACCTGCCTCACTCCTAGCCCCTTGGTGATGTGTGTCCTGTGGTTTGAGGCCACATGTGCTGGGTTCCTCACCTTTGGCTGATGTGGCCCCACTGGTGTGAGGACACTCCTGCCTGGTTCCCATCCCCTTGGTGATGTGGGCCCTCCGGTGAGAGTCTGATCCTGGTTGGGTTCCTCACACTTCTGTGAGGTGGGCCCTCTTCTCTGAGGTCACTCCTGCCTGGCTGGCACACCCCGCCTTGGCGACGTCGGCCCTCTGGTGGGATTTGGTGCCTGCTGGGTGTCTCCTCCCCTCGGTAATGAGGGCCCTCTGGCGTCAGACCCTAACTCCTGGGCTCCGAATATTTTCTGATATGCGCCCTGTGGTTCGAGTACACTCCTGCCAGGTTCCCAACCCCATGGGAATGTGGGCCTTCGGCTCTGAGGTCCCAACCGTGGGTTGCTCATTTTCATGATGAGGGCCCTCTGCTGTGAGTTCTCTCCGGCCTGGATCCCATAGCCTCGCTGCTCCTGGCCACCTGCTGGGAGGTTACAACTGCGGGATTCCTCACCTTTTTTCTTCTATGGGCCCTCTGTTTTGAGACTCCTCCTGCCTGCCTCACTCCCAACCCCTTGGTGATGTGTGTCCTCTGGTTTGAGGCCACGTATGCTGGGTCCCTCGCCTTTCGATGATGTGGCCCCACTGGTGTGAGGACACTCCTGCCTGGTTCCTATCCCCTTGATGATGTGGGCCCTCTGGTGAGAGTCTGATCCTGGCTGGGTTCCTCACCCTTCTGTGAGGGGGGCCCTCTGCTGTGAGGTCACTCCTGCCTGGCTGGCACACCCCACCTGGGCAACATCGGCCCTCTTGTGGCAGTTGGAGCCTGCTGGGAACCTCCCCTCGGTGATGGGGGCCCTCTTGCCTCAGGCCCTAACTGCTGGGTACCCACATTTTCTGATACGTGCTAAGTGGTGCGAGGACACTCCTGCGAGGTTCCCATCCCCATGGGCATGTGGGCCTTCTGCTCTAAGGTCCCAACACCTGTGTTGTTCACCGTTTCATGATGTTGGCTCTCTGGTGTTAGTTCACCCAGGCCTAGATCCCATAGCCTCTGTGCTCTGAGCGGCCTGCTGGGAGGTTCCTACTGCTGGATTCCTTACCTTTTTTATTCTTTGGGTCCTGTGTTTTCATGCTCCTACTTCCTGACTCACTCACAGCCCATTTGTGATGTAGGTCCTCTTGTTTAAGGCCACATGTACCAGTTTCCTCACCTTTATTGATGTGGCCCCACTGGTGTGAGGACACTCCTGCCTGGTTCCCATCCCCTTGGTGATGTGGGCCCTCTGGTGAGAGTCTGATCCTGTCTGGATTCCTCACACTTCTGTGAGGTGGGCCCTCTGCTGTGAGGTAACTCCTGCCTGGCTTGCTCCCATTGCCTTGGTGACGTCGGCCCTCTGGTGGCATTTGGAGCCTGCTGGTAGCCTCCTCTCCTCCGTGATGAGGGCCCTCTGGCGCCAGGCCATAACTGCTGGGTTCCCACATTTTCTGATACGTGCTAAGTTGTGCGAGGACACTCCTGCGAGGTTCCCATCCCCATGGGGATGTGGGCCTTCTGCTCTGAGGTCCCACTGGCTGGGTTGCTCACAGTTTCATGATGTGGGCCCTCTGCTGTGAGTTCACTGTGGCCTGGATCCCATAGACTCCATGCTCTGGGCCACCTGCTGGGAGGTTCAAACTGCTGGATTCCTCACATTTTTTATTCTGTGGGCCCTGTGTTGTTAGGCTACTCCTGCCTGCCTCACTCGGAGCACCTTGGAAATGTGGGTCCTCTGGTTTAGGCCACATGTGCTGGGTTCCTCACCTTTCTATAATGTGGCCACACTGGTGTGAGGACACTCCTGCCTTGTTCCGATCCCCTTGGTGATGTGGGCCCTCTGGTGAGAGTCTTATCCTGGCTGGGTTCCTCACCCTTCTGTGAGGTAGGCCCTCTGCTGTGAGGTCACTCCTGCCTGGCTGGCACACGTCAACGTGGCGACGTGGGCCCTCAGTTGGGAGTTGGTGCCTGCTGGGAGTCTCCTCCCCTCGGTAATGAGGGCCCTCTGGCGTCAGACCCTAACTCCTGGGCTCCCAAAATTTTCTGATGTGCGCCCTGTGGTGCGAGTACACTCCTGCCAGGATCCCAACCCCATGGGAATGTGGGCCTTCTGCTCTAAGGTCCCAACGGCTGGGTTGCTCACAGTTTCATGATGAGGGCCCTCTGTTTTGAGTTCAGTCAGGCCTGGATCCCATAGCCTCACTGCTCCTGGCCACCTGCTGGGAGGTTCCAACTGCGGGATCCCTCACCTTTTTTACGCTATGGGCCCTCTGTTTGGAGGCTCCTCCTGCCTGCCTCACTCCCAGCCCCTTGGTGATGTGTGTCCTCTGGTTTGAGGCCACGTGTGCTGGGTCCGTCACATTTCGGTGATGTGACCACACTGGTGTGAGAACACTCCTGCCTGGTTTCCATTCCCTTGGTGATGTGGGCCCTCCGGTGAGAGTCTGATCCTCTTTGGGTTCCTCACACTTTTGTGTGGTTGGCCCTCTGCTCTGAGGTCACTCCTGCCTGGCTGGCACACCCTGCATTGGCGACGTCGGCCTTCTGGTAGCAGTTGGAGCTTGCTGGGAGCCTCCTCTCCTCAGTGATGAGGGCCCTCTGGCGTCCGGCCCTAACTGCTGGGCTCCCCACCTTTTCTGATGTGTGCCCACTGGTGCGATGACACTCCTGCTTGGTTCCCTTCCCCATGGGGATGTGGGCCTTGTGCTCTGAGGTTACAACGGCTGGGTTGCTTACAGTATCACGATGAGGGCCCTCTCTTGTGAGTTCATCACTGCCTGGATCCCATAGCCTCGGTGCTCTGGGCCGCCTGCTGGGATGTTCCAACTGCTGGATTCCTCACCTTTTTTATACAATGGGCCATGTGTTTTGAGGTTAATCCTGCCTGCCTCGCTCCGAGACCCATGGTGATGTGGGTCCTCTGGTTTGAGGCCACATGTGCTGGGTACCTCAACTTTCGATGATGTGGCCCCACGGGTGTGAGGACACTCCTGCCTGGTTCCCAGCCCCTTGCTTATGTGGGCACTCTGGTGAGAGTCTGATCTTGACTGGGTTCCTTACCCTTCTGTGAGGTGGGCCCTCTGATGTGAGGTCACTCCTGCCTGGATGGCTCATGTCGCCTTGGCGACGTAGGCCCTCTGTTGGCCACTGAAGCATGCTGGGAGCCTCCTACCCTCTTTAATAAGGGCCCTGGAAGAAACGCATATGCCCTTTTTGACCAAGTGCATCATTGTCGAGGTTCTGCCTCTTCTCCTATACTTTCAGAGGACTTCCCGTCTACCTCCTGAAATCGTATTCCTGGAATTCTGCCCCGCGTTCAAGTCCTCTTTGCAGCCTTACTTCAATATATTTTTGGACGATAGCTGTCATTTATAACTCTGCAGGTTTGTGAATTACAGTGCCCCTGAGCTCCTTTCTTCAACTCGCTTTCTTGTGAGCTGGCCGCAAAACCGCAGGATTGCTTCAGGCCCTAATCTGGTTCCGACACGGCATGCTGAGCCTTTGGCTAATTCCTCTTCCTGGTGGGAAATGAGCGTTAAATTTGTTCGTGCAGACACCTACAGCTAATCTCTCATTGGTTCTCCCTATTCCTGTTCATCTTGCGCAGAAATTGCAAACTGTGCCAAACAGGAGGTTAAAGGCACTGACTCTCCAAGTGGGGAGAGTGTTAGTAAAGCGTCTGGAATAGTAAAACCGAGTACGAGGGGACGAAAACTGAGACGCATTTAAAAAGTTTTCCCGGTCACACGGTGGACCATATTCTGGGTTGCCCATGCATGTTTTACCTGAAGGAAGAATCCCTTCAACCTGGAGAGTTGGGACCCATGGAATGGGTACCACGCAGTATGACTTCAAAGGGTTGCCTTTGCTCACCGAACGTCACCAATGCTATCAGCCCGAAGTGTCCAGCCTTATGTCTCACTCAGCTCGGGGTGTAGATGTGGTAAATCCACGTTGCATCACAAGCCCTGAATGAATTATTTAAGAATTGCTCTCTATTTCACTGTCATTGTGTTTTGTTTTCGTAATTTATTTTGATAATGGGATTTATCGGATTTTCACTGCTGCGTTTATGCCGCTGTACACATGCTTGATTCTCTTATGGAGACATATAAATCCATGGGTTTTCAGATTCTTACTAGTCAGGTATATTCCTAGGCATTGAATATGGGGTGTTGAGTCCATTTCGTGGAGCAAGGAGTAGGTCCTGACTATTACATATTTGCTTATGGAAAGGTATCTGTGCTAATTTCAATCTCTGGTTTTATGCAGCACCACAACTCACCTTTCCCCTTAAGCAAGCATAAGTTGGTTTTCTAAATTTGAGACCCTTTTCTGTTTTGTAATTGAGTTCATGTGCAGCCATGTTTGCATTCCGTGTATTTGAGATATCTTATGGTGTTTCTTTTTCTGTGTGACTTAGTTAACTTAGAATGATCGTACCTGAATCCACTCATTATGCCACTACGGGCCTCATGACATAGATTTCATTGCTGAGTGATATTCCATTGTATGTACGTACAACAACTTCTTTATCCATTTTTTGCTTTCTGGGATATTTCACTTGTACCGTAAATGAGGTTCTTGTAAGCAGAGCCGTCCAAAATTTATGGATGGCTGTGTCTTTTTGATTTTAATTTCCCTAAGCTATAGAACCATAAGTTGAAGTGCCGTAGGCTCCGTTGCTTAGTTTTTTAGGTGTTTGAGGAAACACCATACACTTCTCCAGAGTGGCTGTTGGCAAGTTACATCCCGCCCATCAGCATAACAAGGCTCCCTGTTCTCCATGGCCTGTCCTGCCTTTCTGGATTTTTCACTTTTTTCAGATGTCCCTTTTGACAGGGGGGCAGTGAGACTTCATTGTAATGCAGATTTCTTTACAGGCTTGCTTGTTTGGCCAAAAAGGGCGTATGTGTTTTTTCTTGAATATATTCAGGAAAAAACGCATACGCCCTTTTTGACCAAGTGCATCATTGTCGACTTTCTGTCTCTTTCCTTATGCTTTAAATGCAATTCCAGTCTGCCCCTGAACTCGTTTTCCTGCAATTCTGCCCCGCTTTCAAGTCCTCTACGCAGCCTTACTTCAATACATTTTTGGACAATAGCTGACATTTATAACTCTGCAGGTTTGTGAATGACAGTGCGCCTGAGCTCCTTTCTTCTACTCGCTTTCTTGTGAGCTGGCCGCAAACCCGCAGGATTGCTTCAAGCCCTAATCTGGTTCCGGCACAGCATGCTGATCCTTTGGTAAATTCCTCTTCCTGGTGGGAAATGAGTGTTATATTTGAACGTGCAGACACCTAGAGCTAGTCTCTCATTGGTTCTCCCTATTCTTGTTCATCTTGCGCAGAAATTGCAAACTGTGCCAAACAGGAGGTTAAAGGCACTGACTCTCTAAGTGGGGAGAGTATTAGTAAAGGGTCTTCAATCGTGAACCCGAGTAAAAGGGGACGAAAACTGAGATGCATTTGAAAAGGTTTCCCGGTCACACGGTGCACCATACTGTGGGTTTCCCATGCATGTTTTAGCTGAAGGAAGAATCCCTTAAACCTGGAGAGTTGGGACCCATGGAATGGGTACCATGCAGTATGACTTCAAAGGGCCTGCATTTTCTCAACGAACCTCACCAATGCTATCAGGCTGAAGTGTACAGCCTTATGTCTCACTCAGCTCTGGTTGTAGAGGTGGTAAATCCAGGTTGCATCACAAGCCCTGAATGAATTATTTAAGAATTGCTCTCTATTTCACTGTCATTGTGTTTGTTTTTGTAATTCATTTTGATAATGGGATTTATCGGATTTTCTCTGCTGCATTCATGCCACTGTACACACACTTGAGTCTCTTATGGAGACATATAAATCCATGGGTTTGAAGATACTTACTAGTCAGGTGTATTCCTAGGCGTTGAATATGGGGTGTTTAGTCCATTTCGTTGAGCAAGGGCTAGGTCTTGACTATTACATATTTGGCTTATGGAAAGGTATCTGTGCTAATTTCTATCTCTGGTTTTATGCAGCACCCCAACTCACTTTTCCCCTTAAGCAAGCATAAGGTGGTTTTCTAAATTTGAGACCCTGTTCTGTTTTGTAATTCAGTTCATGTGTAGCCAAGTTTACATTCCGTGTATTAGTGATATCTTATGATGTTTCATTTTCTGTGTGACTTATTTCACTTAGAATCATCGTACCTGAATCCACTCATTATGCCACGATGGGCCTGATGACATAGATTTCATTGCTGAGTGATATTCCATTGAATGTGTGTACCACAACTTCTTTATCCATTTTTCACATTCTGGGATATTTAACTTGTACCGTAGACGAGATTCCTGTAAACAGAGCCGTCTGAAACTTTGGGGTGGCTGTCTGTTTTTGATTTTAATTTCCGTGATCTATAAGACCATAAGTGGAAGTGCCGTAGTCTCCGTTGCTTTGTTTCTTAGGTGTTTCAGGAAACACCATACACTTCTCCAGAGTGGCTGTTGGCAATTTACATCCCGCCCATCAGCATAACAAGGCTCCCTGTTCTCCGTGGCCTGTGCTGTCTTTCTGGATTTTACACTTTTTTCAGATGGCCCTTTTGACCTGGGGGCAGTGAGACTTCTTTGTAGTGCAGATTTCTTTAACATGCTGGCTTGGTTGGCCAAAAAGGGCGTATGCGTTTTTTCCTGAATATATTCAGGAAAAACCGCATACGCCCTTTTTGGCCAAGTGCATCATTGTCGACATTCTGCCTCTTTTCCTATGCTTTAAATGCAATTCCAGTCTACCCCCTGAAATCGTTTTCCTGCAATTCTGCCCCGCTTTCCAGTCCTCTTCGCAGCCTTCCTTCAATATATTTTTGGACGATAGCTGTCATTTATAACTCTGCAGGTTTGTGAATTACAGTGCCCCTGAGCTCCTTTCTTCAACTCGCTTTCTTGTGAGCTGGCCGCAAACCCGCAGGAATGCTTCCGGTCCTAATCTGGTTCCGGCACGGCATGCTGAGCCTTTGGTTAATTCCTCTTCCTGGTGGGAAATGAGCGTTCCATTTGCCCGTCCAGACACCTACAGCTAGTCTCTCATTGGTTCTCCCTATTCCTGTTCATGTTGCGCAGAAATTGCAAACTGTGCCAAACAGGAGGTTAAAGGCACTGACTCTCCAAGTGGGGAGAGTGTTAGTAAACGGTCTGGAATGGTGAACCCGAGTAAAAGGGGACGAAAACTGAGATGCATTTGAAAACGTTTCCCGGTCACACAGTGCACTGTACTGTGGGTTTCCCATGCATGTTTTAGCTGAAGGAAGAATCCCTTAAACCTGGAGAGTTGGGACCCATGGAATGGGTACCATGCAGTATGACTTCAAAGGGTCTGCATTTGCTCATCGAACCTCACCAATGCTGTCAGCCCGAAGTGTCCAGCCTTATGTCTCACTCAGCTCTGGGTGTAGATGTGGTAAATCCAGGTTGCATCACAAGCCCTGAATGAATTATTTAAGAATTGCTCTCTATTTCACTGTCATTGTGTTTGTTTTTGTAATTCATTTTGATAATGGGTTTTATCGGATTTTCTCTGCTGCATTCATGCCGCTGTACACACACTTGAGTCTCTTACGGAGACATATAAATCCATGGGTTTGAAGGTTCTTACTAGTCATGTGTAATCCTAGGCGTTGAATATGGGGTGTTTAGTCCATTTCGTTGAGCAAGGGCTAGGTCTTGACTATTACATATTTGGCTTATGGAAAGGTATCTGTGCTAATTTCTATCTCTGGTTTTATGCAGCACCACAACTCACCTTTCCCCTTAAGCAAGCATAAGTTGGTTTTCTAAATTTGAGACCCTGTTCTGTTTTGTAATTCAGTTCATGTGTAGCCAAGTTTACATTCCGTGTATTAGTGATATCTTATGATGTTTCATTTTCTGTGTGACTTATTTCACTTAGAATCATCGTACCTGAATCCACTCATTATGCCGCGACGGGCCTGATGACATAGATTTCATTGGTGAGTGATATTCCTTTGTACGTACGTACCACACTTCTTTATCCATTTTTCGCTTTCTGGGATATTTAACTTGTACCGTAGACGAGGTTCTTGTAAACAGAGCCGTAAACAGATACTTTGCGGTGGCTGTGTGTTTTTGATTTTAATTTCCCTAAGCTATAGGAAAATAACTGGTAATGCCGTAGGCTCCGTTGCTTTGTTTTTTAGGTTTTTGAGGAAACACCATACACATCTCCAGAGTGGCTGTTGGCAATTTACATCCCGCCCATCAGCATAACAAGGCTCCCTGTTCTCCATGGCCTGTGCTGCCTTTCTGGATTTTACACTTTTTTCAGATGGCCCTTTTGAACGGGGGGCAGTGAGACTTCATTGTAGTGCAGATTTCTTTAACATGCTTGCTTGGTTGGCCAAAAAGTGCGTATGCGTTTTTTCCTGAATATATTCAGGAAAAAACGCATACGCCCTTTTTGGCCAAGTGCATCATTGTCGACGTTCTGCCTCATTTCCTATGCTATAAATGCAATTCCAGTCTACCCCCTGAAATCGTTTTCTTGCAATTCTGCCCCGCTTTCAAGTCCTCTTCGCAGCCTTCCTTCAATATATTTTTGGGTGATAGCTGTCATTTATAACTCTGCAGGTTTGTGAATTACAGTGTCCCTGAGCTCCTTTCTTCAACTCGATTTCTTGTGAGCTGGCCGCAAACCCGCAGGATTGCTTCAGGCCCTAATCTGGTTCCGGCACGGCATGCTGAGCCTTTGGTTAATTCCTCTTCCTGGTGGGAAATGAGCGTTAAATTTGCCCGTGCAGACACCTTCACACGAGTCTTCATGGTGCCACTTTGCCCCGGTTATCTCTATGGAGGTTGGAGTTGGAGGGCCTCCTCGCTCAAGGTCAGTGTGCCCATGGAGCCAACCCTGCAACTTCAGGGCATGGTTGGGTGTTAGGATCACCACGTGGGGTCCTTTTCCCTTAGGAGGGAGGTGGCCTTTTGGGCTGCTGATTTCCAGGTTTTCAGATACTGCCAGTATCTTGGCCAGATGTGGCGGTGGGCCAAGCCCCTTGGTGACCGTAGTTTATCCTACCTGGATCGCATTCTTGCATTGTTCCATTTCAAGTGGTCCCAGGTTTTGCACTAATACTCCAATGGCGATTCACCGTTCACCAGGAATGTAAAGGTCAAAGGGTTTAGCTAAATTAGGGAGTTCCAGGGCAAGGGTCTGAATTGACTGCTCTTTCCATTCTTGAAAGGCCACTTCTGCATTCTATTCAAAAGGATCATCATCTTTTCCTTTCAGTGTTTCATATAGAGGCCCAGCTAGTAGACTGTAGTTAGGGATCCAGAAGCAGCAAACACTGGCCTCCCCAGGAACCCCTAAGCTGTCTTCTAGTTTCAGAAATGGGTAAGGCTGTAAATTGTTTCTTCCCTTTCCTGGGATGGGCTTCTCCGACCTTCTGTGAGAATGAAGCCCAGGCAGGTCACCATAGTCTGTGATATTTGAGCTTTTTCTTGGACAACTTGTATCCTTTATTGGCTTGGTAGTTCAGAGGTCTCCTTAGTAGGGCTGGCGATCAGAATGTCGTCTGCATATTGAAGGAGTGTTTCCTTTTCCAGAGGTAGAACTTTTAGTTCTTTAGCTGAGCTTTCCCCAAAGATGGTGTGGGAATTTTTGAACCCTTGGGGCAACACGGCCCGGAAGTATTGTTTTAGTTGTATGTTGAGTCCTGCCACTCACAAGCCAAAATTTCTTGTGACTCTGGGACTAATAGAATACAAAAGAAGGCATCATTGAAGACTAATACAGAATACCATGTCCTGGTGGTTGGTAGAATGACCAGCAGGGTGTAGGATTTAGGAACTACTGGAGGTATATCCTCGGTGGCTTCACTGACTGTCCTGACATCCTTTACCAGGACTCCAGCAGCCCATGGGGCTCTCGAGGTCAGGCCAATCCCAGGATATGGAGCTCACCTGGGCAGGTACCCCACCCCCACCCCAGCCCATGGGGCTCTCGTGTTCAGGCCCCTCCCAGGATATGGGGTTCCCTGGGCAGGTTCCCCTGCAGCCCATGGGGCTCTCGTGGTCAGGCCCCTCCCAGGATACAGAGCTACCCTTGCAGGTACCATGGCAGGGCTGGGAACACAGGAACCGTGCATATCGCCCTCATTGCAGAGCACTCCCAGCTCACCTGTCACTCAGATCTGACACAGAGCACCTCAGAGCAGGACTTGAACTAACAAACAGCAGCTCCGACAGGTCTGTGACCCTGGGCATCACTCTGTGTGGCCTCCCTCCACCTGGTCTTCCAGAGACTTCCACTGCACCCGGGGCACCAGGCCTCTGTCTCCACCCACCAGCCACCCCTCCTCTCCCTGACTCCTGGGTTCCTCTCATTAGGAGAGGGTTTTCTTGAAGTTGTCTCCCACTCATGGGCCAGATAATATAATTAGAAAACAAGCCAGAGCTGCAGCCCCTTGTCTATCCTGACTCTCAGGAGCCCACACCTGTTCCTTGGACCTGGCCGATTCAGCAAGTTCCAGTTTCTGCAACTGTGAGCCCCTGAGGGGTGATTATTGGCTGGCCTGGGAAGCCCGACCGTGCCGGCCAGCCCTCCCCAGGTGTGCCTGGGTTCAGATCAATATAAACACCGCTCCAGGCAGCAAGAGCCCCTGCAGCTGTGCCTGACGCCATTTTCTCTGCCCTGTCAGCAGTCTTGGGGCTGGACTGGTGGGAGGGAGTGAGAGGCCACGGCTTTGTGGGTGGCCCAGTGTGAGTGGGGCTCTGCTGGACTTTCTGCAGCAGTTGCCAAGATGCCACCTGCTAAAGAAGAGGATGTGTCACCCATACCTGCCGCTGGAATTTCTCCCTGGGCAGAGGTGAGTGAGGAAGAAAGCAGTGGGGGCCGGGACAGCAGGGGTATCTCAGGCAGGGAAATGGAAAGCTTCCAGAAGAGCACCCAGGGCCAGGACCATCCTGGCTGGCCTGCAGGCACCAAGTCGGCTGGCATGCTGTCACTCATGTGGCTCCATGGCCCTTCCTCTAGGCTTTCAAGTCCTTGTACATATTCAGGTGTTTTACCTGGGAAGGGTGGGAACATTTCAGCAGCAGCTGGCCTGGGGCTCAGCCCACGTTTACTCACAGATGCCTCGGCACGGTCCCCCAGCTTTGCAATGAGGACGCTTGTTGTGTGGGGCCTGCTGGCTGAATGGGAGATGATTCCCCACCACTGACCAACTTCAGAATTGTTTACAACTGGAGCAAGTGCCCTGATACGGTTTTCCTCTGTGTAACTGGTGGGTTCTGTTTTTTTTTCTTTTTTTCGTTTTTGGTTCAAGGTAGATTTTATTCCTCTTTTTTGTATTTACAGATATAAGCATGGAAATAATTTATTCATATAAATACATGTATGTGAAGGGAAGAATATTTTTTCTGTTTTACTTTTTGTAATTTGAACTTTATTTTATTTTTTTATACAGCAGGTTCTTTTTGGTTATCTATTTTATACATATAAATGTATACATGCCAATCCCAATCTCTCAACTCCTCCCACCACCACCCCCCAACAGCTTTCCCCCCTTGGTGTCCATACGTTTGTTGTCTACATCTGTTGCTCTATTTCTGCCTTGAAAAACGGTTCATCTGTAAAATTTGTCTAGGTTCCACATATATGCATTAATAGACAAGATTTGCTTTTCTCTTTCTGACTTACTTCACTCTGTATGACAGTCTCTAGATCCATCAACGTCTCTACAAATGACCCAATTTCATTCCTTTTTATGGCTTAGTAATATTCCATTTTATATATGTACCACATCTTTATGCATTCGTCTGTCTGTGGGCATTTAGGTTGCTTCCATTACCTGGATATTGTAAATAGTGATGCAATGAACATTGCGGTGAATGTCTCTTTTTGATTTATGGTTTTGTCTGGGTATATGCCCAGTAGTGGGATTGCTGTATCATATGGTAATTCTATTCTTAGTTTTATAAGAAACTCCATAACGTTCTCCACAGTGACTGTATCAATTTACATTCCCAACAATAGTGGAAGAGGGTTCCTTATCTCCACACCCTTTCCAGCACTTGTTGTTTGTAGATTTTCTGATGATGCCCATTCTAACAGGTGTGAGGTGATACACCATGGATGAGTCTATTTCGTTGAGCAAAGAGTAGGTCTTGTCTATTACATATTTGGCTTATGGAACGGTATGTGTGCTAATTTCAATCTCTGGTTTTATACAGCACCCCAACTCAACTTTCCCCTTAAGCAAGCATAAGTTTTTATCTAAATGTGAGACTCTGTTCGGTTTTGGAATTCAGTTTATGTGTAGCCAAGTTTACACTCTCTCTATTAGTGATATCTTATGATAATTCTCTTTCTCTGTGTGACCTATTTCTCTTAGAATCATCATACTTAAATCCACTCAATTTGCTGCTACAGGCCTGATGACATTGATTTCATTGCTGAGTGATATTCCGTTGTACGTAAGTAGCACAACTCCTTTATCCATTTTTTTCTTTCTGGGATATTTAATTTGTACTGGACTCAAGGTTCTTGTAAACACAGCAGCCCTAAATTTGGTGTTGGCTGTGTCTTGTTGATTTTAATTTTCCTAAGCTATAGGGCCATAAGTGGAAGTGCCCTAGGGTCTGTAGCTTTGTTTTTCAGATGTTTCAGGATACACCATAAACATCTCCAGAGTGTCTGTTGGCAATTTACATCCCGCCCATCAGCATAACAAGGCTCCCTGTTCTCCATGGCCTGTCCTGTGTTTCTGGTTTTTACACTTTTTTCAGATGGCCCTTTTGACGAATGGGAAATGAGACTTCATTGTAGTGCGGATTTCCATTTCTCGAGTGCTTGGTTGGCCAAAAAGGGCATATGTGTTTTTTCCTGAATATATTCAGGAAAAAATGTTTACGCACTTTTGTCCAAGTGCATCACTGTCAAAGATCTGCCGCTTTTCACATGCTTTAAATGCAATTCCAATCTACCTCCTGAAATATGATTCCTGCAATTCTGCCTCGTTTTCAAGTCCTCTTTGCAGACTTACTTCAATATATTTTTGCCAATAGCTGTCATTTATAACACTGCAGGTTTGTGAATTACAGTGCCCGTGATTTCCTTTCTTAACTCGTTTCCTTGAAAACTGGCCACAGAACCGCAGGTTTGCTTCAGGCCGTAATCAGGGTCCGGCACGGCACTCTGAGACTTTGGTTCATTCCACTTCCTGGTGGGAAATTAGAGTTAAATGTGCCCCTCCAGACACCTGCCTCACTCCTAGCCCCTTGGTGATGTGTGTCCTGTGGTTTGAGGCCACATGTGCTGGGCTCCTCACCTTTGACTGATGTGGCCCCACTGGTGTGAGGACACTCCTGCCTGGTTCCCATCCCCTTGGTGATGTGGGCCCTCCGGTGAGAGTCTGATCCTGGTTGAGTTCCTCACACTTCTGTGAGGTGGGCCCTCTTCTCTGAGGTCACTCCTGCCTGGCTGGCCCACCCCGCCTTGGCGACGTCGGCCCTCTGGTGGGATTTGGTGCCTGCTGGGTGTCTCCTCCCCTCGGTAATGAGGGCCCTCTGGCGTCAGGCCCTAACTCCTGGGCTCCCAATATTTTCTGATATGCGCCCTGTGGTTCGAGTACACTCCTGCCAGGTTCCCAACGCCATGGGAATGTGGGCCTTCTGCTCTGAGGTCCGAACCGTGGGTTGCTCAGTTTCATGATGAGGGCCCTCTGCTGCGAGTCCTCAACGGCCTGGATCCCATAGCCTCGCTGCTCCTGGCCACCTGCTGGGAGGTTACAACTGCGGGATTCCTCACCTTTTTTCTTCTATGGGCCCTCTGTTTTGAGACTCCTCCTGCCTGCCTCACTCCCAGCCCCTTGGTGATGTGTGTCCTCTGGTTTGAGGCCACGTATGCTGGGTCCCTCGCCTTTCGATGATGTGGCCCCACTGGTGTGAGGACACTCCTGCCTGGTTCCTATCCCCTTGATGATGTGGGCCCTCTGGTGAGAGTCTGATCCTGGCTGGGTTCCTCACCCTTCTGTGAGGGGGGCCCTCTGCTGTGAGGTCACTCCTGCCTGGCTGGCACACCCCACCTGGGCAACATCGGCCCTCTTGTTGCAGTTGGAACATGCTGGGAACCTCCCCTCGGTGATGGGGGCCCTCTTGCCTCAGGCCCTAACTGCTGGGTACCCACATTTTCTGATACATGCTAAGTGGTGCGAGGACATTCCTGCGAGGTTCCCATCCCCATGAGCATGTGGGCCTTCTGCTCTAAGGTCCCAACACCTGTGTTGTTCACCGTTTCATGATGTTGTCTCTCTGGTGTTTGTTCACCCAGGCCTAGATCCCATAGCCTCTGTGCTCTGAGCGGCCTGCTGGGAGGTTCCTACTGCTGGATTCCTTACCTTTTTTATTCTTTGGGTCCTGTGTTTTCATGCTCCTACTTCCTGACTCACTCCCAGCCCATTTGTGATGTAGGTCCTCTGGTTTAAGGCCACATGTACCGGTTTCCTCACCTTTATTGATGTGGCCTCACTGGTGTGAGGACACTCCTGCCTGGTTCCCATCCCCTTGGTGATGGGGGCCCTCTGGTGAGAGTCTGATCCTGTCTGGATTCCTCACACTTCTGGGAGGTGGGCCCTCTGCTGTGAGGTCACTCCTGCCTGGCTGGCACACGTCACGTTGGCGATGTGGGCCCTCAGTTGGGAGTTGGTGCCTGCTGGGAGTCTCCTCCCCTCGGTAATGAGGGCCCTCTGGCGTCAGGCCCTAACTGCTGGGTACCCACATTTTCTGATACGTGCTAAGTTGTGCGAGGACACTCGTGCCATGTTCCCAACCCCATGGAGATGTGGGCCTTCTGCTCTGAAGTCCAAACGGCTGGGTTGCTCACAGTATCATGATGTGGGCCCTCTGCTGTGAGTTCACTGTGGCCTGGATCGCATAGACTCGGTGCTCTGGGACGCCTGCTGGGAAGTTCCCACTGCAGGATTCCTCAGCTTTTTTATTCTATTCGCCCTGTGTTGTGAGGCTACTCATGCCTGCCTCACTCCGAACCCCTTGGAGATCTGGGTCCTCTGGTTTAGGCCACATGTGCTGGGTTCCTCACCTTTCTATGATGTGGCCACCCTGGTGTGAAGACAGTCCTGCCTGGTTCTGATGCCCTTGGTGATGTGGGCCCTCTGGTGAGAGTCTTACCCTGGCTTTGTTCCTCACCATTCTGTGAGGTAGGCCCTCAGCTGTGAGGTCACTCCTGCCTGGTTGTTGCATGTCCCCTTGGCGACATGGTCCCTCCGTAGGGAGTTGGTGCCTGCTTGGGGTCTCCTCCCCTTGGTAATGAGGGCCCTCTGGCATCAGGCCCTACTTTCTGGGTTCCCAAAATTCTCTGATGTGCGCCCTGTGGTGCGAGTACACTTCTGCCAAGTTCCCAACCACATGGGAATGTGGGCCTTCTGCTCTAAGGTCCCAACGGCTGGGTTGCTCACAGTTTCATGATGAGGGCCCTCTGTTTTGAGTTCAGTCAGGCCTGGATCCCATAGCCTCGCTGCTCCTGGCCGCCTGCTGGGAGGTTCCAACTGCGGGATTCCTCACCTTTTTTACGCAATGGGCCCTCTGTTTTGAGGCTCCTCCTGCCTGCCCCACTCCCAGCCCCTTGGTGATGTGTGTCCTGTAGTTTGAGGCCACTTGTGCTGGGTCCGTCACATTTCGGTGATGTGGCCCCACTGGTGTGAGGACACTCCTGCCTGGTTTCCATTCCCTTGGTGATGTGGGCCCTCTGGTGAGAGTCTGATCCTCTTTGGGTTCCTCACACTTTTGTGTGGTTGGCCCTCTGCTCTGAGGTCACTCCTGCCTGGCTGGCACACCGCGCATTGGCGACGTCGGCCCTCTGGTAGCAGTTGGAGCTTGCTGGGAGCCTCCTCTCCTCAGTGATGAGGGCCCTCTGGCGTCCGGCCCTAACTGCTGGGCTCCCCACCTTTTCTGTTGTGTGCCCACTGGTGCGATGACACTCCTGCTTGTTTCCCTTCCCCATGGGGATGTGGGCCTTGTGCTCTGAGGTCACAACGGCTGGGTTGCTTACAGTATCACGATGAGGGCCCTCTGTTGTGAGTTCATCACTGCCTGGATCCCATAGCCTCGGTGGTCTTGGCCGCCTGCTGGGATGTTCCAACTGCTGGATTCCTCACCTTTTTATACAATGGGCCATGTGTTGTGAGGTTAATCCTGCCTGCCTCGCTCTGAGACCCATGGTGATGTGGGTCTTCTGGTTTGAGGCCACATGTGCTGGGTACCTCAACTTTCGATGATGTGGCCCCACGGGTGTGAGGACACTCGTGCCTGATTCCCAGCGCCTTGCTTATGTGGGCACTCTGGTGAGAGTCTGATCTTGACTGGGTTCCTTACCCTTCTGTGAGGAGGGCGCTCTGATGTGAGGTCACTCCTGCCTGGATGGCTCATGTCGCCTTGGCGACGTATGCCCTCTGTTGGCCACTGAAGCATGCTGGGAGCCTCCTACCCTCTTTAATGAGGGCCCTGGAAGAAACGCATATACCCTTTTTGACCAAGTGCATCATTGTCGAAGTTCTGCCTCTTCTCCTATACTTTCAGAGGACTTCCCGTCTACCTCCTGAAATCGTATTCCTGGAATTCTGCCCCGCGTTCAAGTCCTCTTTGCAGCCTTACTTCAATATATTTTTGGACGATAGCTGTCATTTATAACTCTGCAGGTTTGTGAATTACAGTGCCCCTGAGCTCCATTCTTCAACTCGCTTTCTTGTGAGCTGGCCGCAAAACCGCAGGATTGCTTCAGGCCCTAATCTGGTTCCGGCACGGCATGTTGAGCCTTTGGCTAATTCCTCTTCCTGATGGGAAATGAGCGTTAAATTTGCTCGTGCAGACACCTACAGCTAATCTCTCATTGGTTCTCCCTATTCCTGTTCATCTTGCGCAGAAATTCCAAACTGTGCCAAACAGGAGGTTAAAGGCACTGACTCTCCAAGTGGGGAAAGAGTTAGTAAAGCGTCTGGAATTGTAAAACCGAGTATGAGGGGACGAAAACTGAGATGCATTTAAAAAGGTTTCCCGGTCACAGGTGGACCATATTCTGGGTTTCTCATGCGTGTTTTACCTGAAGGAAGAATCTCTTAAACCTGGAGAGGTGGTACCCATGGAATGGGTGCCATGCAGTATGACTTGAAAGGGCCTGCATTTTCTCAACGAACCTCACCAATGCTATCAGCCCAAAGTGTCGAACCTTATGTCTCACTCAGCTCTAGGTGTAGATGTGGTAAATCCAGGTTGCATCACAAGACCTGAATGAATTATTTAAGAATTGCTCTCTATTTCACTGTCATTGTGTTTGTTTTTGTAGTTTATTTTGATAATGGGATTTATCGGATTTTCTCTGCTGCCTTCATGCAGCTGTACACACACTTGATTCTCTTATGGAGACATATAAATCCATGGGTTTGAAGATTCTTACTAGTCATGTGTAATCCTAGGAGTTGAATATGGTGTGTTTAGTCCATTTGGTTGAGCAAGGGCTAGGTCTTGACTATTACATATTTGGCTTATGGAAAGGTATGTGTGCTAATTTCTATCTCTGGTTTTATGCAGCACCCCACCTCACCTTTCCGCATAAGCAAGCATAAGTTGGTTTTCTAAATTTGAGACCCTGTTCTGTTTTGTAATTCAGTTCATGTGTAGCCATGTTTACATTCCGTTTATTAGTGATATCTTATGATGTTTCATTTTCTGTGTGACTTATTTCACGTAGAATCATCGTACCTGGATCCACTCAATATGCCGCGAAGGGCCTGATGACATAGATTTTATTGCTGAGTGATATTCCATTGTATGTACGTACCACAACATCTTTAACCATTTTTCACATTCTGGGATATTTAACTTGTACCGTAGACGAGGTTCTTGTAAACAGAGCCGTCCCAAACTTTGGGGTGGCTGTGTGTTTTTGATTTTAATTTCCCTAAGCTATCCGACCATAAGTGGAAGTGCCATAGGCTGTGTTGCTATGTTTCCTAAGTGTTTCAGGAAACACCATACATTTCTCCAGAGTAGCTGTTGGCAATTTACATCTCGCCCATCAGCATAACAAATCTCCCTGTTCTCCATGACCTGTCCTGCCTTCTGGATTTTACACTTTTTTCAGATGGCCCTTTTGACCGGGGGGCAGTGAGACTTCATTGTAGTGCAGATTTCCTTGACACGCTTGCTTGGTTGGCCAAAAAGGGCGTATGCGTTTTTTCCTGAATATATTCAGGAAAAAACGCATACGCCCTTTTTGGCCAAGTGCATCATTGTCGACATTCTGCCTCTTTTCCTATGCTTTAAGTGCAATTCCAGTCTACCCCCTGAAATCGTTTTCCTGAACTTCTGCCCTGATTTCAAGTCCTCTTCGAAGACTTACTTCAGTATATTTTTGGACGATAGCTGTCATTCATAACTCTGCAGGTTTGTGAATTACAGTGCCCCTGAGCTCGTTTCTTCAACTCGCTTTCTGTGAGCTGGCCGCAAAAACTCAGGATTGCTTCCGGCCCTAATCTGTTTCCGGCAGGGAATGCTGAGCCTTTGGTTAATTCCTCTTCCTGGTGGGAAATGAGCGTTCCATTTGCCCGTGCAGACACCTACAGCTAGTCTCTCATTGGTTCTCCCTATTCCTGTTCATCTTGCGCAGAAATTGCAAACTGTGCCAAACAGGAGGATAAAGGCACTGACTCTCCAAGTGGGGAGAGTGTTAGTAAAGCGTCTGGAATGGTGAACCCGAGTACCAGGGTTCGAAAACTGAGATGCATTTGAAAAAATTTCCCAATCACACGGTGGACCATAAACTGGGTTTCCCATGCATGTTTTAGCTGAAGGAAGAATCCCTTAAACCTGGAGAGTTGGGACCCATGGAATGGGTACCATGCAATATGACTTCAAAGGGTCTGCGTTTGCTCACCGAACCTCACCAATGCTATCAGCCTGAAGTGTGCAGCCTTATGTCTCACCCAGCTCTGGATGTAGATGTGGTAAATCCAGGTTGCATCACAAGCCCTGAATGAATTATTTAAGAATTGCTCTCTATTTCACTGTCATTGTGTTTTGTTTTTGAAATTTATTTTGATAATGGGATTTATCGGATTTTCACTGCTGCCTTTAGGCCGCTGTACACACGCTTGATTTCCTTATGGAGACATATAAATCCATGGGTTTTAAGATTCTTCCCTGTCAGGTATCTTCCCAGGCGTTGAATATGGGGTGTTGAGTCCATTTCGTTGAGCAAGGAGTAGGTCTTGTCTATTATATATTTGGCTTATGGAACGGTATCTGTGCTAATTTCAATCTCTGGTTTTATGCAGCACCCCAACTCACCTTTCCCCATAAGCAAGCATAAGTTGGTTTTCTAAATTTGGGACCCTGTTCTGTTTTGTAATTCAGTTCATGTGTAGCCAAGTTTACATTCCGTGTGTTAATGATATCTTATGATGTTTCTTTTTCTGTGTGACTTATTTCTCATAGAATCATCGTACCTGAATCCACTCATTATGCCGCTACGGGCCTGATGACGTAGATTTCATTGCTGAGTGATATTCCATTGTACGTGCGTACCAAAACTTCTTTATGCATTTTTTGCTTTCTCGGATATTTAACTTGTACCGTAGACGAGGTTCTTGTAAACAGAGCCGTCCGAAAGTTTGGGGTGGCTGTGTGTTTTTGATTTTAATTTCCGTAAGCTATCCGACCATAAGTGGAAGTGCCATAGGCTGTGTTGCTTTGTTTCCTTCGTGTTTCAGGAAACACCATACACTTCTCCAGAGTGGCTGTTGGCAAATTACAGCCCGCCCATCAGCATAACAAGGCTCCCTGTTCTCCATGACCTTTCCTGCCTTTCTGGATTTTACACTTTTTTCAGATGGCCCTTTTGACCGGGGGGCAGTGAGACTTCATTGTAGTGCAGATTTCCTTTACACGCTTGCTTGGTTAGCCAAAAAGGGCGTATGCGTTTTTTCCTGAATATATTCAGGAAAAAACGCATACGCCCTTTTTGTCCAAGTGCATCATTGTCGACATTCTGCCTATTTTCCTATGCTTTAAGTGCAATACCAGTCTACCCCCTGAAATCGTTTTCCTGAAATTCTGCCCCGCTTTCCAGTCCTCTTCGAAGACTTACTTCAATACATTTTTGGACGATAGCTGTCATTCATTACTCTGCAGGTTTGTGAATTACAGTGCCCCTGAGCTCCTTTCTTCAACTCGCTTTCTTGTGAGCTTGCCGCAAACCCGCAGGATTTCTTCAGGCCCTAATCTGGTTCCGGCATTGCATGCTGAGCCTTTGGTTAATTCCTCTTCCTGGTGGGAAATGAGCGTTAAATTTGCACGTGCAGACACCTTCACATGAGTCGTCATGGTGCCCCATTGCCCCGGTTATCTCTATGGAGGTTGGAGTTGGAGGGCCTCCTCTCTCAAGATCAGTGTGCCCACGGAGCCAACCCTGCAACTTCAGGGCATGGTTGGGGGTTAGGATCACCACGAGGGTTCCTTTTCCCTTAGGAAGGAGGTGGCCATTTGGGCTGCTGATTTCCAGGTTATCAGATACTGCCAGTATCTTGGTCAGATGTGGAGGTGGGCCAAGCCCCTTGGTGACCGTAGTTTATCCTACCTGGATCGCATTCTTGCATTGTTCCATTTCAAGTGGTCCCAGGTTTTGCACTAATACTCCAATGGCGATTCACCGTTCACCAGGAATGTAAAGGTCAAAGGGTTTAGCTAAATTAGGGAGTTCCAGGGCAAGGGTCTGAATTGACTGCTCTTTCCATTCTTGAAAGGCCACTTCTGCATTCTATTCAAAAGGATCATCACCTTTTCCTTTCAGTGTTTCATATAGAGGCCGAGCTAGTAGACTGTAGTTAGGGATCCAGAAGCAGCAAACCCTGGCCTCCCCAGGAACCCCTAAGCTGTCTTCTAGTTTTAGAAATGGGTAAGGCTGTAAATTGTTTCTTCCCTTTCCTGGGATGGGCTTCTCCGACCTTCTGTGAGAATGAAGCCCAGGCAGGTCACCGTAGTCTGTGATATTTGAGCTTTGTCTTGGACAACTTGTATCCTTTATTCGCTTGGTAGTTCAGAGGTCTCCTTAGTAGGGCTGGCGATCAGAATGTCGTCTGCATATTGAAGGAGTGTTTCCTTTTCCAGACGTAGAACTTTTAGGTCTTTAGCTGAGCTTTCCCCAAAGATGGTGTGGGAATTTTTGAACCCTTGGGGCAACACGGCCCGGAAGTATTGTTTTAGTTGTATGTTGAGTCCTGCCACTCGCAAGCCAAAATTTCTTGTGACTCTGGGACTAATAGAATACAAAAGAAGGCATCATTGAAGACTAATACAGAATACCATGTGTTGGTGGTTGGTAGAATGACCAGCAGGGTGTAGGGTTTAGGAACTACTGGAGGTATATCCTCGGTGGCTTCACTGACTGTCCTGACATCCTTTACCAGGACTCCAGCAGCCCATGGGGCTCTCGAGGTCAGGCCAATCCCAGGATATGGAGCTCACCTGGGCAGGTACCCCACCCCCACCCCAGCCCACGGGGCTCTCGTGTTCAGGCCCCTCCCAGGATATGGGGTTCCCTGGGCAGGTTCCCCTGCAGCCCATGGGGCTCTCGTGGTCAGGCCCCTCCCAGGATACAGAGCTACCCTTGCAGGTACCATGGCAGGGCTGGGAACACAGGAACCGTGCATATCGCCCTCATTGCAGAGCACTCCCAGCTCACCTGTCACTCAGATCTGACACAGAGCACCTCAGAGCAGGACTTGAACTAACAAACAGCAGCTCCGACAGGTCTGTGACCCTGGGCATCACTCTGTGTGGCCTCCCTCCACCTGGTCTTCCAGAGACTTCCACTGCACCCGGGGCACCAGGCCTCTGTCTCCACCCACCAGCCACCCCTCCTCTCCCTGACTCCTGGGTTCCTCTCATTAGGAGAGGGTTTTCTTGAAGTTGTCTCCCACTCATGGGCCAGATAATATAATTAGAAAACAAGCCAGAGCTGCAGCCCCTTGTCTATCCTGACTCTCAGGAGCCCACACCTGTTCCTTGGACCTGGCCGATTCAGCAAGTTCCAGTTTCTGCAACTGTGAGCCCCTGAGGGGTGATTATTGGCTGGCCTGGGAAGCCCGACCGTGCCGGCCAGCCCTCCCCAGGTGTGCCTGGGTTCAGATCAATATAAACACCGCTCCAGGCAGCAAGAGCCCCTGCAGCTGTGCCTGACGCCATTTTCTCTGCCCTGTCAGCAGTCTTGGGGCTGGACTGGTGGGAGGGAGTGAGAGGCCACGGCTTTGTGGGTGGCCCAGTGTGAGTGGGGCTCTGCTGGACTTTCTGCAGCAGTTGCCAAGATGCCACCTGCTAAAGAAGAGGATGTGTCACCCATACCTGCCGCTGGAATTTCTCCCTGGGCAGAGGTGAGTGAGGAAGAAAGCAGTGGGGGCCGGGACAGCAGGGGTATCTCAGGCAGGGAAATGGAAAGCTTCCAGAAGAGCACCCAGGGCCAGGACCATCCTGGCTGGCCTGCAGGCACCAAGTCGGCTGGCATGCTGTCGCTCATGTGGCTCCATGGCCCTTCCTCTAGGCTTTCAAGTCCTTGTACATATTCAGGTGTTTTACCTGGGAAGGGTGGGAACATTTCAGCAGCAGCTGGCCTGGGGCTCAGCCCACGTTTACTCACAGATGCCTCGGCACGGTCCCCCAGCTTTGCAATGAGGACGCTTGTTGTGTGGGGCCTGCTGGCTGAATGGGAGATGATTCCCCACCACTGACCAACTTCAGAATTGTTTACAACTGGAGCAAGTGCCCTGATACGGTTTTCCTCTGTGTAGCTGGTGGGTTCTGTTTTTTTTTCTTTTTTTCGTTTTTGGTTCAAGGTAGATTTTATTCCTCTTTTTTGTATTTACAGATATAAGCATGGAAATAATTTATTCATATAAATACATGTATGTGAAGGGAAGAATAATTTTTCTGTTTTACTTTTTGTAATTTGAATTTTATTTTATTTGTTTATACAGCAGGTTCTTTTTGGTTATCTATTTTATACATATAAATGTATACATGCCAATCCCAATCTCTCAACTCCTCCCACCACCACCCCCCAACAGCTTTCCCCCCTTGGTGTCCATACGTTTGTTGTCTACATCTGTTGCTCTATTTCTGCCTTGCAAAACGGTTCATCTGTACAATTTGTCTAGGTTCCACATATAGGCATTAATAGACAAGATTTGTTTTTCTCTTTCTGACTTACTTCACTCTGTATGACAGTCTCTAGATCCATCAACGTCTCTACAAATGACCCAATTTCATTCCTTTTTATGGCTTAGTAATATTCCATTTTATATATGTACCACATCTTTATGCATTCGTCTGTCTGTGGGCATTTAGGTTGCTTCCATTACCTGGATATTGTAAATAGTGATGCAATGAACATTGCGGTGAATGTCTCTTTTTGATTTCTGGTTTTATCTGGGTATATGCCCAGTAGTGGGATTGCTGTATCATATGGTAATTCTATTCTTAGTTTTATAAGAAACTCCATAACGTTCTCCACAGTGACTGTATCAAATTACATTCCCAACAATAGTGGAAGAGGGTTCCTTAACTCCACACCCTTTCCAGCATTTGTTTTTTGTAGATTTTCTGATTATGCCCATTCTAACAGGTGTGAGGTGATACACCATGGATGAGTCTATTTCGTTGAGCAAAGAGTAGGTCTTGTCTATTACATATTTGGCTTATGGAACGGTATCTGTGCTAATTTCAATCTCTGGTTTTATGCAGCACCCCAACTCACCTTTCCCCAAAAGCAAGCATAAGTTGGTTTTCTAAATTTGAGACCCTGTTCTGTTTTGTAAATCAGTTTATGTGTAGCCAAGTTTACATTCCGTGTATTACTGATATATTATGTTGTTTCTTTTTCTGTGTGACTTATTTCTCGTAGAATCATCGTACCTGAATCCACTCATTATGCCGCTACGGGCCTGAAGACGTAGATTTCATTGCTGAGTGATATTCCATTGTACGTGCGTACCAAAACTTCTTTATCCATTTTTTCCTTTCTCGGATATTTAACTTGTACCGTAGACAAGGTTCTTGTAAACAGAGCCATCCCAAATTTTGGGGTGGCTGTGTGTTTGTGATTTTAATTTCCCTAATCTATAGGACCATAAGTGGAAGTGACATAGGCTGTGTTGCTTTGTTTCCTACGTGTTTCAGGATACACCATACATTTCTCCAGAGTGGCTGTTGGCAATTTACATCCCGACCATCAGCATAACAAGGCTCCCTGTTCTCCAAGACCTGTCCTGCCTTTCTGGATTTTAAACTTTTTTCAGATGGCCCTTTTGACCGGGGGGCAGTAAGACTTCATTGTAGTGCAGATTTCCTTTACACGCTTGCTTGGTTGGCCAAAAAGGGCGTATGCGTTTTTTCCTGAATATATTCAGGAAAAAACGCATACGCCCTTTTTGTCCAAGTGCATCATTGTCGACATTCTGCCTATTTTCCTATGCTTTAAGTGCAATACCAGTCTACCCCCTGAAATCGTTTTCCTGAAATTCTGCCCTGCTTTCAAGTCCTCTTGGAAGACTTCCTTCAGTACATTTTTGGACGATAGCTGTCATTCATAACTCTGCATGTTTGTGAATTACTGTGCCCCTGAACTCATTTCTTCAACTCGCTTTCTTGTGAGCTGGCCGCAAAACCGCAGGATTGCTTCAGGCCCTAATCTGTTTCCGGCCGGGCACGCTGAGCCTTTGTTTAATTCCTCTTCCTGGTGGGAAATGAGCGTTCAATTTGCCCGTGCAGACACCAACAGCTAGTCTCTCTTTGGTTCTCCCTATTCCTGTTCATCTTGCGCAGAAATTGCAAACTGTGCCAAACAAGAGGTTAAAGGCACTGACTCTCCAAGTGGGGAGAGTGTTAGTAAAGCGTCTGGAATGGTGAACCCGAGTACCAGGGGACGAAAACTGAGATGCATTTGTAAACGTTTCCCAATCACACAGCGGACGATAGTCTGGGTTTCCCATGCATGTTTTAGCTGAAGGAAGAATCCCTTAAACCTGGAGAGTTGGGACCCATGGAATGGGTACCATGCAGTATGACTTCAAAGGGTCTGCGTCTGCTCACCGAACCTCACCAATGCTATCAGCCCGAAGTGTCCAGCCTTATGTCTCACCCAGCTCTGGGTGTAGATGTGGTTAATCCAGGTTGCATCACAAGCCCTGAATGAATTATTTAAGAATTGCTCTCTATTTCACTGTCATTGTGTTTTGTTTTTGAAATTTATTTTGATAATGGGATTTATCGGATTTGCACTGCTGCATTTAGGCCGCTGTACACACGCTTGTTTTCCTTACGGAGACATATAAATCCATGGGTTTTAAGATTCTTACTTGTCAGGTATCTTCCCAGGCGTTGAATATGGGGTGTTGAGTCCATTTCGTTGAGCAAGGAGTAGGTCTTGTCTATTATATATTTGGCTTATGGAACGGTATCTGTGCTAATTTCAATCTCTGGTTTTATGCAGCACCCCAACTCACCTTTCCCCATAAGCAAGCATAAGTTGGTTTTCTAAATTTGAGACCCTGTTCTGTTTTGTAATTCAGTTTATGTGTAGCCAAGTTTACATTCCGTGTATTAGTGGTATCTTATGATGTTTCTTTTTTTGTGTGACTTATTTCTCGTAGAATCATCGTACCTGAATCCACTCATTATGCCGCTACGGACCTGAAGACGTAGATTTCATTGCTGAGTGATATTCCATTGTACGTGCATACCACAACTTCTTTATCCATTTTTTGCTTTTTCGGATATTTAACATGTACCGTAGACGAGGTTCTTGTAAACAGAGCCGTCCCAAACTTTGGGGTGGCTGTGTGTTTTTGATTTTAATTTCCCTAAGCTATAGGACCATAAGTGGAAGTGCCATAGGCTGTGTTGCTTTGTTTCCTTCGTGTTTCACCAAACACCATACACTTCTCCAGATTGGCTGTTGGCAATTTATATCCCGCCCATCAGCGTAACAAGGCTCCCAGTTCTCCATGACCTGTCCTGCCTTTCTGGATTTTACACTTTTTTCTGATGGCCCTTTTGACCGGGGGGCAGTGAGACTTCATTGTAGTGCAGATTTCCTTTACACGCTTGCTTGGTTGGCCAAAAAGGGCGTATGCGTTTTTTCCTGAATATATTCAGGAAAAAACGCATACGCCCTTTTTGGCCAAGTGCATCATTGTCGACATTCTGCCTCTTTTCCTATGCTTTATGTGCAATTCCAGTCTATCCCCTGAAATCGTTTCTCTGAAATTCTGCCCCGCTTTCAAGTCCTCTTGGAAGACTTACTTCAGTACATTTTTGGACGATAGCTGTCATTCATAACACTGCAGGTTTGTGAATTACAGTGCCCCTGAGCTCCTTTCTTCAACTCGCTTTCTTGTGAGCTGGCCGCAAAACCGCAGGATTGCTTCAGGCCCTAATCTCTTTCCGGCCGGGCACGCTGAGCCTTTGGTTAATTCCTCATCCTGGTGGGAAATGAGCGTTCCATTTGCCCGTGCAGGCACCTACAGCTAGTCTCTCATTGGTTCTCCCTATGCCTGTTCATCTTGCGCAGAAATTGCAAACTGTACCAAACAGGAGTTTAAAGGCACTGACTCTCCAAGTGGGAAGAGTGTTAGTAAAGCGTCTGGAATGGTGAACCCGAGTACCAGGGGACGAAACCTGAGATGCATTTGAAAATGTTTCCCGGTCACACAGTACACTGTACTGTGGGTTTCCCATGCATGTTTTAGCTGAAGGAAGTATCCCTTAAACCTGGAGAGTTGGGACCCATGGAATGGGTACCATGCAGTATGACTTCAAAGGGTCTGCGTTTGCTCACCGAACCTCACCAATGCTATCAGCCCGAAGTGTCCAGCCTTATGTCTCACCCAGCTCTGGGTGTAGATGTGGTAAATCCAGGTGGCATCACAAGCCCTGAATGAATTATTTAAGAATTGCTCTCTATTTCACTGTCATTGTGTTTTGTTTTTGAAATTCATTTTGATAATGGGATTTATCGGATGTTCACTGCTGCGTTTAGGCCGCTGTACACACGCTTGATTTCCTTATGGAGACATATAAATCCATGGGTTTTAAGATTCTTACTTGTCAGGTATCTTCCCAGGCGTTGAATATGGGGTGTTGAGTCCATTTCGTTGAGCAAGGAGTAGGTCTTGTCTATTATATATTTGGCTTATGGAACGGTATTTGTGCTAATTTCAATCTCTGGTATTATGCAGCACCTCA